>NC_064628.1:300683756-301307506 GCF_023864275.1 Schistocerca cancellata
TAATTAATGAATGCAGTGCTGACGCTATCTCCAAACTACTGTGGCTGCTGCTGCTATGCCGGTGAAAAAATAAAGATTCAAACTATTTGCAACACAGTGTGCAATAAAGACATCCACAAAATTTCTGTGCTAATAAATCTCATTCCTGCAATGTTCATTGTCAATTAAAGTTCTTTTACTGAAAAACACGGAAAAGCAAAATTATATATTATATAACAATAAAGTAACCATATTAACAAAAGTTTACATCACTAAGACAAAATATTTTAACACTTGAAATATTGAAATTCAGGTTACATTAATAGTGGAAAAACCTAGACAAATTTTCTTTACTTTCTTGCAAACACATAAGCTATCCATCTTTGAAGAAAAATCAGTAGATCAGACATTGTTACGTTGTCATAAAAATGCCAAGTTCTAAATCCGCGACCAAATTAACTACTACGCTTGGACGTCTCGCAAATGGGCCTTCACAGTACCTTATGGAGTCTTTTGAATTTATTTACAAAATATCTCTCCATAAGTGCAAAATACTGTAAGAAAATTATTGCCGGCTCACAGTCCAGGCTATACTCATTTTACTACATCACAAGGTACAGCTCGACTCCTCTTCTCTCTCTCCACGACTGCACTCTACTCACAAACAAAGTTTCTACTAACAGTGTCTCACAGCGCAACCTTTTTTGCCGAGATGTTGCCTGCTATAACTCAGGTGCTACTGAAGCTTTACCTATCCGCTCGACATCCAAAATATTACCAGAATTACAATTTTCTGTATAAAACAAAGCCATTACAAAGTCATTGCTGTGAAGTAGTAGAAAAGGTGAATTTGGACAGGATGAAAGGCGACGTAATGTGGTATTCGCAAAACACAGTCAAGCTGGCTGGTAGTGCCAAGCAGATTATTTTACTGCTGCTAAAATATCGGTTGCATTTCTCTCGTCATCATTTCGTGTTTCTGCTAGGCGCACATTTAGGTTCTTGAGTTTTTTTATAATGTTTCGAAAGACGGAAAGGGTACCTTTTAGTGTACAACCGCACGACTGGCCTGTGGCGACATTCACCATAAACAAACACTATACCCTCATTTTTGACTGTCGCATACATTGTGAAAGTCCGAACAGCTTCACGAGCAGCTTATCTGATCACCACAACAGCAGAGAGCAGGCTGGTGAGCTTCAAACGCACAGCTAAACACACGGGCCGTACCAGAGTTACCGGTCTGCTTGCCCTCCCGGCTAGCCGCGCGGTTTAAGACGCTGCTTCCCGAGCGGGAAGGCGTGCCGGTACCCGGGCAAGAATCCGGCCGGAGGATTAGCGTCGAGGTTCGGTGTGCCGGCCAACCTGCGGGTGGTTTTCAAGGCGGGTTTCCATCTGCCTCGGCGAATGCGGGCTGGTACCCCTTAGTCCGCCTCAGTTACACTATGTCGGAGATTGCTGCGCAAACACTATCTCCACGTGCGCGTACACCATAATTGTTCAAATGGCTCTGAGCACTATGGGACTTAACTTCTGAGGTCAACAGTCCCCTAGAACTTAGAACTACTTAAACCTAACCAACCTAAGGACATCACACACATCCAAGCCAGAAGCAGGATTCGAACCTGCGACCGTAACGGTCGCGCGGTTCCACACCATAATTACTCTACCACGCAAACATATGGGGCGACACGCGTCTGGTATGAGACGTTCCCGGGAGGTCCACAGGGGGCAAACCCTGGGTTCGGTGTGGGGCGGCGGTGGGGCTCGTGGATTGCTGTGGCCTGTTGTGGGGTTGTGAACCACTGAGAGCTACGGCGGGAAGAAGCCTCTCCGTCGTTTCTGGGTTCCCGGTTCAATACACAACACCGGTCTGCTTACCTTTGGCACAATGAGCCAGACGTTTGTGGGGCCTTTTCTCTTGACGACGAGAGAGTGGTTTGCACTGCTGTTATTTATTACTGTTTGTCGAAGTCTTACACATGCTATGTGGCTGATGTGCTCTTCGAATGATATTTACGACGCCCTAAAAATGAAATTAATTTAATGTTTTAAAAAATCGTTGTCTGATTCGCTAGCTAAGAAAGTTGAAAAAAGTTCGCCACACTGTCCGCTGCAACGTACTGAAAATAACACCTCGATACATCTACTCAATCTGAATTTCTTTGTCTCCATCTCTGAGGGAGATGGGCTGCAGGAGGTCAGAACCCTTTTCAGCCAGTTGCTGTTGTGCTTTGGTGGCACTGTTCTTCTTTAAATTTGCGTTCTTTTTCAATTTTGATCAATTTCATGCAAGTTGATGTTCGTTTGTGGGAGGAACATGTTCATATTGCATTACTGAATCCCGGCATTTGCCTTACGGCTGAGAAAGGTCTCCATGCAGTAAACACTTCAGCTGGGATTGTTAACCCGATGTCCTGCCATTCTGTATCTTGTTATCTTCTTATTGTTTGCTACAGACGACTCTGTTGTTAGCTGTTAGAGAGTTACTGGTTAAATAATGCCGATGTGGCTTCCAGAATGATGTGAGGGGGGGGGGGGGCGGTAATGCATCTGAAGAGTGGAAAGTCAACGATCGTCGGTTCTGCGTGCATTAATCTATTGAATCCAAATCTGGCGCGTTGCTCTTTAATTCTGCCCAGTACTTTCGTTTAGTCAAGGTCTTCACGTAGTTCATCGGCAGGGAAGTCATGTGCGAAATCACCAGCTACTGATGTCCGTAGACGTGATCTTCCTGGTTTGTTGTAAGTGACATAATCCACACATACATTTTGTATTGAAGTATAGGTTTGATGAAAATTTTGTATGTGAGCAGCGATACTGATGGGCTGGCGCCACGTATTCTATATTTCACTAGTAGTACTAATTTAGTCTGTTTTCAGTTTTTCTTATTTTCTTCGTTTTTTTAGTCAGTTTAAAAGTTCGTATAAGCAAATTCTGATGTGCTTACCGTGTGACTTCTTGTACCCTAGCCGAATTTTTAAGTATGTGTGGTTGCTGTGTTTGTAGCAAAGTGAAATACGTCTGTCGGAATATTATCAACTGGATTTTGTAGGACTAGGTCGTATCTGCCACTTGCAAACAGAACTCAAGTTTACTCATGTAGCCATTGGCCTGTTTGTTGATTCTGTCACAAGTTGAGGTGGGACTCCAAAAGGGGCTAGAACACTTGCACTGAGTGACATTTGCAAGAAGTGACACTTACACGGAGCCTGGGGCTCTCGCCGGGCTAAGCGGCTTCTGACAGGTAGGTCTACAAGTGTGCTAAGCAGATCACCACAGTTTGTCATGCGAGCTAGCTCGCGCTCACACCACAGCTTCAGGCTGGCTCATTAACGAGTTTCGTGGCAAATTTATTTTTAAGATAGTTTTATTAATGAGAAATGACAATGAAATTCGATGTGTCTCTGTAATATCTTGATGATGAACTGAACATGGGACAGCTAAGTAAGAAACATGATATTTCTTATGTCTATTGCACCCTTATAACTGCCGCTTTTAAATTGACACATTTGTATTTCGTTACAATTTTATTTAAACGTTAAACATAAAAACAAATTTTTTTGGTAATTTGTGGTAAGTTCGTATGCGACCAAACTGCTGTGGTCATCGTTCCGTAGGCTTCCACATTACTTAATCTAACGTAAACTAGCTTATGCTAAGATCAACACACACACACACACACACACACACACACACACACACACACACACACACACATACACCTGTCCGAGAGAGGACTCGAACCTCCGACGGGGGAGCTGCGAGAACCGTGGCAAGACTCCTCAGGTCGTACGGCTATCACGAGTGGCCATAAAAACACGAACGCTAATGAATATTACTTATTTTGCTTTTCACTAAAGGATCAATGTCTGTTACCACTTTTCGAGTAAGTATTAAAAGACAAGCTCTTACGTTGAAGCCTGCCAGTGCGCCCCTGTGGGTTAACTTCTTTCTCTTCATTGTGTAAAAAAGCAGCACGTACATGCAAACCTAAACATCGACATAATCGTAGCTGCAGACTAGTAAAGTAGTGAAAATTTACTTTGGGTAAACATTAGTCTATGAGACTAATTTTGTATTAAAATAAATACGCAAACGTCATACTGAAGGTGTATAAGTTCTAGCTGTAGCAGAGTTTCCACACTGTCAACCTGAAAAAATCAGTGAAACTGCGCAATCCTTTCCAACCTGGAAAGCAGTATGGTAGCTTGATCTAATTGTAGACTCACCCGTTGAGTGTTACTTCTCACAACAAACATGTATTTTTGTAGTGAAATGTTGGGAAAATTATTGAGACATTTGTTTCGCTGCTCTTGTGTGATGAATACTTTCCTGACTCATACTGCTTAAAAGCTGAGGTTTTTTCTGCACTTCGGCTTCTCGCTGTTCGCCTTCCAAATGTCCATAATCTTTTGCCTGGAAATCTATTGTAATGTTGATGTAAACTGAATTTTTTCGACGTGTTTAAGATTTTGAAGCACATTAAAAGAACACCAGGCGTATCAAAACACCATCGCATAAATAAACATAAGAGGAAGCATTTTGACCTGATATGTAGTTGTTGATGTGTCTTACCGCTTTGAAGTTCCTTAAAACAGCTACTCTCCATTTTAAGGGGAGACTCCGCCCTAAACTGACTGCGTAAGGGGGGTGTGACACACCGAAAGATTTTGATTTCTATCATTATCAGAAAGAATCATCTTTGCTCCAACCTTGGCAGAAACTCAAACTGGGAATAACAAGCTGCAAGATTTATAGGAAAACTGAAGTGAAACAATTGGCAGCCAGTCGTTGGCGGTCAATTAATTTGCCTGTTGGCTGTGTAAATATAAATTTAGGGAATACCACTGAAGTCCTGTTCAGTACAGTCAACAAGTTCCAAGAAAATATGCATTGGCTTACAATCGATGTCCTTACCGCTGCACCTTCTCAAGAAAACGGAGAGTATATTTTTATTCAGAAAATTCAGAAAATTCAGGCCACCCTGATCTTGAAATTACAAGGAGAAGCCTCTTATAAGCAGTAAGGGAAAACGTTAGGTACCAGTGAATTTTAATGGGTATGTCTCATGTAGAAAGATTAATGTTTTGAGACAACGTTAAAATAAATTTTACCATAAGTTTGTTTTTCTAAGTGCCAACGTTTTTATGATAAATATTAACCAAGCTGAACGAAATATTTGCAGGAAGTATTCTTGATGTGTTTACATACTTCTGTGCATTTATATTATCGAAAATGTAATTTGTTTATACTACATTTATGTATTGATAATTAAAATGGCTGAAATTTGATACAAACACTGAAACAAGTTATTAATATTTCTCATAAATTTAATGCACAGAACAATTGAATTTAGGTCTTGCGAATATACCTACAAAATCCTGCATGTGAAAATTGTGGTGTGAGTAACGGAAATTGATTTTCAAGAATACAATTTAAATCATATTAAAAATTCAGAACTCGATAACCAATGAAGCTATGGACTTCAAAACTAGGTATAGCCACGTCTTTACATAACAGACACGATTTTAAAATTTGATTACTACCAGCGAAGTAGAACGAAAGTTAAATTTTTGGGTTGTGTCTCCCCTTAAGCACCGCGCCGTATAAACTGTACGTTCGTATCTAACGCTACGCCGTACCTAATTATAGCCGTTCCTCTGAAGGCAGCACATTGTTTGCACTTCTGCCGAGCTACCAGTCCGCCGTGCTGCGCTACGTAACGACGTCTGCCCGTCTCACTTTACAGCGAGCGCTCACAAGACAGGCGGCGAGAGGGCTCTTGCCCTGCTAGACGCATCCTCAACAGACGTGCTGTTGTCATGTGTCACTAGACAGATGTTGAAAGGTTGCAAAACTGCGACCAGTCACTTTTTTTAATAATAATTTGTCTTTCCCAGTTTCATGCTGGTTTTCTCATCTTCTGACGGTGGGAGAAAGTATGGATTTAACTGCTTGTCATTTTCCTGCGTTTGCGCTGCAGAGATTTTGTACCAGTGCCCGTCCATACAGATTTTGATTCTATCAGCTTCTCCAAGCGAATGCTGCGATTATTCCCTAAAAAAGAGTTGGCATTTCAGGTAGTCTTGTCAGTCTTCATTAGACCACATTTTACAAAATTCAAAAGACATTTAGACCACTTCGTGTCGTTTCCAGGGAACACCACTGGAAGGTAGTCTCTTTTCGTTCCCCATTAAATTTATTTACAATATTTACCAGATTACCAATGACTAAATTAAACTAATTTTTAATATTTTCAATTTTTTTCAATAATTATGACGTCTTTGTCGTTACTGTAAATTTTGTGTGCAGACCTCACAAGTCAGAAATGATTTTAAGGTCCCAACGGTTCGCATTTCCTTTGAAGCCTTTCCAGTCGTTTCGTCAGTCTTCATTGCTGCGTTTTTTCTCTTTTCCCATCAAAATTTAAAATTAGTCCGCCAAACTGGTATGTGTGATAGTCTGCATCTTCTGAAGATTTTTCACTTATAAGTACACACTCGGATGAACTTTTGATATTAATGTATTTATCCTTCGGCTCCGTCCTTCTGAGACGTTATTAGTGCGATGGCGCTTTGCGCTGCAATTCCACGTCTCTCTTGACAAGTGTTCGTTATCGAGCCATTGCTCACTAAATGGTCATAAAAATCCGGAAGCTTTTGGTTGTCAGGCGTTCTCTCCTGAACACACACCCAACCATCACCCAACATTTCCAGGGGGAGTTGTGCTAGAGCAGAACAGCCTTAAGTGACAGTGTATTTCCTCCCTTTCAAATGGTTCAAATGACTCTGAGCACTATGCAACTTAACTCCTGAGATCATCAGTCACTTAGAACTAATTAAACCTAACTAACCTAAGGACATCACACATCCATGCCCGAGGCAGGATTCGAACCTGCGACCGTAGCGGTCGCTCGGCTCCAGACTGTAGCGCCTAGAACCGCAGGGCCACTCCGGCCGGCCTCCTCGTTTTCCTTATAGACTAGAACGAGGTCACAAGATTGAACTTCTATCCACACACATTGATTAAAATGATAATTGAAACCAGTAACCTCTGTTCCAGGAAACAAATTGTTAGCGGCTTGGACGATGACAATTTGAAAGTCCATCATCATCAGAGATGCGGGGTTAGATCGAGGCACGTTCGTTTTAATATCTTTAAAAAACTTTCATACAACTGGAATGGTCTTTGTTTCCTTCCAAGCACTATTAAGGTCGCCGTGGAGTATAAACAACTGTCCAAACTGCTTGCGCGAACTCTTGAACGTTCCATCCACAAAGAACCATTCGAAATCTGATAAACAAGCTTTTCCGTTTCCTCTGGCGAACACTAGTATTCTGTCATTCGGTCCCCTGTTATCATCTGCAAGTAAGAAATTGGTACCATAAATCAGTAAATTATTTTCTTGGAAGAATGTTCCTCCAGAACAAGTGGGATCTGGAGTAATTACCACACGTTTTCACCTAATGCCTTGTAACCATTGTTTTGCACTTCTGTATGATGGTAATGATATGACTAAGTCGTAGCCTCAATTGAAGAGCTGCCGTACTTCTTCAATGGGAACTGATGAAACTTTAGCGTCTGTCTGTTATCATCTGCAAGTAAGAAATTGCTACCATAAATCAGTACATTATTTTCTTGGAAGAATGTTAAAAAAAATGGTTCAAATGGCTCTGAGCACTATGGGACTTAACTGCTACGGTCATCAGTCCCCTAGAACTTAGAACTACTTAAACCTAACTAACCTAAGGACAGCACACAACACCCAGCCATCACGAGGCAGAGAAAATCCCTGACCCCGCCGGGAATCGAACCGGGGAAACCGGGCGTGGGAAGCGAGAACGCTACCGCACGACCACGAGATGCGGGCGGAAGAATGTTCCTCCAGAACAAGTGGGATCTGGAGTAATTACCACACGTTTTTACCTAATGCCTTGTAACCATTGTTTTGCACTTCTGTATGATGGTAATGATATGACTAAGTCGTAGCCTCAATTGAAGAGCTGCCGTACTTCTTCAATGGGAACTGATGAAACTTTAGCGTCTGTTTCTATTGCCTGCTTCTTTGCGCTGACAAATTGTTTTTGCCTTTCATTTGCTGCTTCTTCTGGAATACAAACATGGCTACGTCCACGTAAAACTTCGTTATTTTTGCAGATAATCTTCCTCTGTTTTTATTGTTTTTAAAGTCCACACAGTGCTAGTAAGTCAGTTATTGTTTGTTTGCGTAGCCCACTATATACCGATGCCCGCTGTAAATCAGTAGAGTCTTGTCTTTGGCGTTCTCTGTGTACTCCATCATCTCAGCACTACTTACCAGTTCGAGGTCAACTGCAGTACTGAACTCTGGGAGAAAGCCACGCACACAGCGAAGTGGTGCGGGGACAGGGAACTTCTTGCAGGAAATGGGCTTTAGCCTTCCTCCGAATATGTAGCAGGTAGCGGCGGAGAGGCCGATGTACCCTACTTATTCAACAACCTGTGGACTATCTACAGTGTCCTTAGCTCGGTGCAAATGTGAAAACATTCCCTCTCCGTACAAGTGTCACTCCGTGCAAGTGATGCAAACTCCAGCAATAAGCGATCTCATCTGAATGTGTTCATTCCTCCATCGAGGCCTAGGAATGTCATCAGAGTAGAATGCATTTAGCAATGAGTAATGGCCTTATTTAGGTACCTCACCCTGTACACAATTCGTCATTCAGTGGTAGAAAACTTCAGATGTAAACACAGACAACTTGAAGTTGGTTCTACAGACGTTTTTTTCGTAGATACGCTTAATTTCTATTATTATTTCTCTTCACCAACGTTCACTTTGTAAGTAGGCTGTTTAGGTTTTTTTGTTGGTAACGCCATGTAGCGCTCTATATGAAAAAGTAGGCTGTTTAGGTTTAGGTTTCTATGTGGTAACGCCATGTAGCGCTCTATATGAAAATCACTGACTGTGCTGTGTGCAGCCTGTGGCTGGTTTGCAATGTTGGAATTCGCTATCGTGGTGTTGGGCAGTTGGCTGTTAACAGCGCGTAGCGCTGCGCAGTTGGAGGTGAGCCGCCAGCAGTTGTGGATGTGGGGAGAGAGATTGCGGAGTTTTGAGAGCAGATGATCTGGACGTGTGTCCATCAGAGAGAGTAAACTTGTAAGACTGGATGTCATGAACTGATATATTACGACTTTTCAACACTATTAAGGTAAATACATTGTTTGTTCCCTATCAAAACCTTTCATTTGCTAACTATGCCTTCAGTAGTTCAGATTTTTGTGAGGTAAGTGATTCATGAAAGGTATAGGTTATTGTTAGTCAGGGCCATTCTTTTGTAGGGATTTTTGAAAGACAGATTGCGTTGCGCTAAAAATATTGTGTGTCAGTTTAGTGTTGACCAGAATAGGTAAAGAGCGAAATGTCTGAGTACGTTCAGTTCTGCGCAGCTGTTTGAAAATCAAATAATGTAAGAGTTTTATCAGCACAATAATTCATTAATTTTTCTAGGGGGACGTTTCAACTTATAAAATTATCTTTCTTTCAGAGAATCACTTCCAATCAGTTTGAGTGCTTAACTTCAGGGCCGTTCTTTCCTGACAAATAATTGCATTTGTGTTCGTTTCATCCTTAATCAAATGAGATGTTCCAGTAGTAAGCCAACGCAGTTGGATTTTGGGTGGATGGTGCTTCAATTCCTTCTCCAGCCTTCCAAAAAAGTACACGCTATTTTCCTAACGCTCTTAGGGACCATGCTCGGATAATTTAAAGGACACCGTTGATTTTCTCTCCCAATAACAGCCTCTTCTATGTCTCTAATAACTTTTCCGCCATCAGGAAGTTAAAACAGAACTTTCCTTAGCTTGTTACAAGCATACAGTGTGAGAAGAAAATGGACGATTTTGTTTTTGGAGCATAGTTTCAGGGGTTACGACAAATTATTCCAAGGCGGAATAACATTGCCTCACATTTATGAGTACGTCGAGGAGTTTGCAACACGTGAATTTCTCATAGTCAGAGAACTGCATTTCTCTTGCTGTAAACGGAACACAAAATACCGTGATTCAGAGCTCATTGAGTTTCATTCGGTGGTTCTGTGGGCCAGTAACACATTGCAAAGTTTCCGTGTTCAATACTCATCACGTTCTAGAATTTTAGTGCAGCATGTATCGCATCTTTCACCTGTGACAGTGATTTTTTAATATGAAAATTTAAAGTTGCATCTTGGTTCGAAGTCCACGTTAGATTCAAATGATTCAAATGGCTTTGAGCACTATGGGACTTAACTTCTGATGACATCAGTCCCCTAGAACTTAGAACTACTGAAACCTAACTAACCTAAGGACATCACACACATCCATGCCCGAGGCAGGATTCGAACCTGCGACCGTAGTGGTCACGCGGTTCCAGACTGTAGCGCCTAGAACCGCTCGGCTACTCCGACCGGCTCCACGTTAGGTTCAAAAAGTAAATGTAACGGCCGCATAAAGACAAGCGTTTACCAGTTGCAGTAAAATTGCGCAAAGAGAAGGACCGCGATGATCAAACCAGCTTGTGGACAGCTTCCATTTATTCCGTAGAGGACGAGTTAGTTGGTTTGGTCACGTAATTATTCTGAATCGCTTAGCACAGACACACAACTGTCTTTTATAGTCATGGTATAATGGAGCATATTACAGCGCCATTAGACGCTGATTATTATTCAGTTGGAGCGGTTACCCTGACTGGTGACTAATATAGAGCGTATTATTGATGCAATCTGTCGTGGTTTTAAAAAGTTACAAGTATAGTACAAATGCAGTTTCATGTTACCATGAAACTTCAGTTAACCAGTGTGGTCCTCTTTTTCTGCGGGACAATAATTGTGTGATCTGCCATATCGATGCAGCATTCAGAGCTTTCATTAAGACTTATCTGAAATAGTAACACAACAGGTATTTCGTTGATTACTTACAGAGAACTAAATTCGTTTCTCATCTTCTTCTCTGGAAACCTCTGGTGTCGAAAAACTTTGCACATAGGTGCAAATCGTTTCGTTGAAGTAGCGACTTCTAGTTGTGCGCCCTTGCTGGAAGCCCTAACCAGCGTTATGGGAACTGCTGAATACTTAGAACTAGAAACCTCCAGACGGAGAAAGCCTTAATTTAACTTGTGGGATTCCCTGTGAGTGAAGGACGTGGCTTACAACGTGTGCCACATCCAACTAAACGAGATTTCTGCTCTGAACGGTTAGTCAGATTGGAACGTTGTTGGTAAAAGAACTTTCAAGGTACGCACTGGACTGAGTACACGGTATGCTTTACTCTCCATATTAACATGTAATCTCAGGGGGACTGTGTAGTTTTAAATAGTCCTATTGGTATCCCACTGTCACCTGTTACCACTGTGTTTCTTACTTGCAGGAATAATCTCACCAAACCTCGCATAAATTCAGCTTATTTTTGTGTCGGTTTATAAGATGATAATTTGCGATATTATTTATTCCACAACTTGGGTAAGATCAGCTTGGATCATACTGACCCTACGGATACCTAACAAGATAGATGAAAGAAAAGAAAACGTACAATAACTGCACTCGTAGATTTAAAGAAAACTTTTGATGATTTAAACTGGAACACAAACTGAGAAATTCTTAAGGTAGCTAAGATGAAATACAGAATGCAAAAAGTTATCTACAGCTTGCACAGAAACATGAAGAAGGAAGAAGACAAGGCTATAGCTTATCCCTTTTATTCAATCTGTGCTTGAGCAAACAGTAAACGAAACCAAGGAGAAAATTTGAAACGGGGTTCAAGCTGAGGCAGAAGACATAAAAATATTTAGGCTGGATTATGACATTGTAATTTTGTTAGGAATAGCTTAGGACTTGGAAGGTCAGTTGAACGGAATGGATCGTGTCTCGAAAATATGTTATGAGATGAAAACAAAAATAAAACAAGGGTAATAAAATGTAATCGAATGAAATCGGATGATTCTGATGGAATGAGACTAGGAACTAAACACTGAAAGCTATCGATGAGGTTTGGTATTTGTGAACAAAAAAAAAAAAAAAAAAAAGAAAGAAATCAGACGAGGGCCGAAGCAGAGAGCATATAAAACGAAAACTGGCAGTAGTAAGGAAAAAATTATGAAAAAGAGCAATTTGGTGTCGGATATAAATTTAGGAAATCGTTTCTGAAGACATTTGTATGGAGTATAATCTTGTACGGAACTAAAACGTGGAGGATCAAAAGTTATGACAAGAAGAGAATAGAAACTTTCGAAATGTGGTGCAGAGAAGTGCTGAAGATTAAGTGGGTAGATCGAATAACTAATCAAGTGGCACTGAAACGAACTGGAGAAAAAAGAAATGTATGGCACAACCTGACTAAAAGAAGGGATCAGTTGAAATGACATGTTGGGCTAGTCAGTTTGGCAAAGTAAGGAAGTGTGTGTGTGTGTGTAAGTGTATGTGGAGAGAGAGAGAGCAGAAGGGCATAAAAGCTACGGAGGGAGTCCACAGTTGGTTTACAGTAGGCTGACTAAAATGGACGCAGACTCCAGTAGTTATGCAGTGTTGAAGAGTCTTGTACAGAGTGGACTATTGTGGAGAGCTGCATCAAACCAGTAGACGGACTCAAGAGAACGACAACAACAAAAATACGAAAATGAAGGAATAACGACATACTGACGTGATGGGCGCAAGTAACAACGCTGTGAATGAGTCTTGTTTCCGGTGTGCTTGTGCTTATCTAATTATTTGTGTCAGTGACCCCATCAGTGAGTGACTAATGAAATGTTACCATGGCATCGGAAGTGGTTACAACAACAAATTTAGTAAATTTTGCTGAAGAGTAGCTTCTCAACAATCAAGTCTACTGCGACCAGTCTCAAGATCCAGAAGATCTTAACTAACGTTATCACGTCAGTTCTTTCAACAAAAACGATAACTAACCTGTTATTGCAAATTTAGTAGAATTCAGCTACCTTATCACCAGATTACATGCTGAGGACACCATGGCTGTAAGGTAAGTTGTGAAACGGCAACCAGATTAAGCTGATAAAATATTTAAATTATGTTTTATTTTCGTTTGCCTTTAATGGTCCCGAACATAACGTCCGCCATCAGGTGATTCATGATTTGTTGCATGTTTTTGGATTCCATGGTGATCTACAGCAACAACAAAGGAATACATTTTATATAGTAGGCGATCTAAAAGTTTCTGCTCGAAGGCTGTACGGTCCTGAATCGGTGTGCCAATCAGAGAAAATCTCAGTGAGCGTAGAGGCAGTCATTCCACCGACACACCAGGCTGAAGATACCTGTTTGATAACACATCATGTCCTGCTGCAAGAAGAAGTCCGTAACTGCCTGTTGCACAGCCTTCTCTGACAAGAACCGTCAACCTTTCAACACCCTTATTAAGTGACCGAAGGGGTGATAATTGCAATTGGAGAGAGCATGACTTTAGGGTAGCTGCTCGAGTATCTAACTCTTGAGTTGGTGTAGCTTCTGCGTTAAAATGTTGGGGTATGGAGACATGTGTCATCGTGAAACAGCAGAAACCCCTTGGCCCACCCTTTGACAACTGTGGTTTTCGACAGGCATGCTGCCTCACACACACACATCCTTCGATATTTGATGGATATCTATTGGTGCTTGTCTTTCGACAGCCAAGAAAAGAGTAACAGCACGTTGATCCTGTTTGGACACATTTCGTAACAACATCGCTATTGTTCATGTCTCCACATTGACCACATGTGTGTTAGAGAGATATATTAATCTCTTGCCTACATGTCAGTGCTTGTACACTCACATCAGAGTCGCGCTACATTAATTCTACGCAGCAGTAACTCCCTCAAACAGGAAATTTTTGATCATCCCTTATGTACTGGAAATAGGAATTGCTGTACCAAGGCTTACGCCTGCGATGTCATCAGCCAAGGTCACATCAGTGCTTCGAATATGCCTAACATAAAGGGGACAATTTTTCACCAGAGATACGGCCGTGCTCCGACCATCCAGCAGGAGGCGTCCCAAGCGCCGCCGGAGGCCGCGAGCCGTACAGATCTATTGTCTTCTGCGAGGTATATGTCCACAAATAGGCCCAACTGTTTTCTAGCGCCGACTGGTACTTAGTGCATTGGCTTTGCGACCCTTGGAGCTGCAAGCTGTGGACTTAGAGAGTTCGTGGTCTGCTCCCCAAAGAAGACAGAGATCCTGTCCTCGTGACAGACTTGTGGTTAAAATGGCTCTGAGCACTATGGGACTTAACATCTATGGTCATCAGTCCCCTAGAACTTAGAACTACTTAAACCTAACTAACCTAAGGACAGCACACAACACCCAACCATCACGAGGCAGAGAAAATACCTGACCCCGCCGGGAATCGAACCCGGGAACCCGGGCGTGGGAAGCGAGAACGCTACCGCACGACCACGAGATGCGGGCGGACAGACTTGTGAGCTTGTAAATTTATTACTGCTTAACTTTAAAATGGCTCCATGTTGTACAGACAATTTTGCTCCCTATGGGAATGTCTTTCGTAAACTGTATTTTTAATGAAATTAGAACTCAGCGACAATCTAACCGGCCTTCAGCCTTCAGATGTATTATTCTATTTCAAGAACCGACTTATTCTATGTTTCAATCCACGTCAGAGTAAGTTTGCTATTAATTATTGCTAAGTAAACTTATTCAGTTATTACTGTTGGACATTTTTTGTGCCTTTGTTGACGAATATATCAGGAATGAAGACAATAGCTAAATTTAGAATATAAACAAGAAGGTAGATGTGTGACTAGTCGGCTGTGAACATAATCCTGAACGGAAGAAGCCACTTGTTACAGTACCTATAGCAAAATGCGCTACAGCTTGTTCCATGTGACCATCAATTCTTTAAAATTCGACAATCTGAAGTTGATGTACACGAGACGACATTTCGGTTGCTCTGCGCTATTAGATTTCCAATATCGAGTCTCTAGTTCACTTTCTTGGAGAAATTAATCATTTAATATACTTTGGGGTCTTCTCCACAGCTCACTACCTTACGCGCCCATCTGGCTTCATATCATATTTATTTCCTTTCTATTAAATGTGACGAGAAACAACTTAACTAGAATAAAGCAGCATAGCTTTTCCAGTTATTGTAGTCATCCGCTCTCTGCGTTATGCAGGTGTCTGAGGAACAGCCAATACTTATCTCCATCTATTTACCGAAGTGCTTACTTCTGGCGTGCAATATGTGATCATTAGGCATTGTCAAACGGTATTCGTACGCCCATGTAAATAACCTGTTCTTTTAGGTAGGAACTACTGGAGTTCAGTATTCTTCAAACGACAACAAAATGATAACGATTTTATCTGCAGACATACCATTGCTTTAAGAAATCGTACGTAGTGATATCGATGTATCTTTAACGTGTCGGCGACTAGAAACAGCAAATTCCTCGTCGCATGAAACTTGTAATTCAAAAACGACACCCTCCCTTCAGAACTATGTCTTCAGAACTATATAATGTGATGCCCGTTCACCTTTCTCTTCCTCACTCAGCACACCATAGATAACCGACAGTAACAACTGTCAAAATACTAGATATCGATAGATATCGAAGAATTAGTCCGATAACTGATGTCGTTAAATAAGCGTTCATCCACTTTTCAACAATCTACCGCACAATGTGCACGGACGACGGCAGACTTGGACGTGTTCGTGCCTGATAGGAGCAGCATGAAATTCCTGCTGCTGAAGTAAAGCGATGTTCGGCCATGTAATGAGTTCCTTTCAGTAATTTGAATAATTAAAAGAAGCAGTGGTCTGACAAGTCACATAATGTATTATAGAGACGAAGAAAAGCGTGCAAGGCGATAAATTGAGACCGCAAGTAGTAACGCACGGCACGCCTGACAAAATTAGCGCAAGGACGCTTGGAACCTATTTTACGAGCCAATACGACTTCACCTGTGCAGGCAGCCGATTAGGTTCCCGGACAGAGGTAACTTTTAGCAGGGAAACTGGGTCACCGTTCAGTTAGAGCAAGTAGGTCGTCAGACTAGCGTCACGCCCTAGTTGAAGCTGGGACTTTGGAGTGGGAATCCCATCGGGACACGCGTACCGTACTGAGACCGCACCAAATAAGTCGAACGCTGTACTACTGCGCCAGTAGGTTCCTCCACTCCGCTAACGACAACTCATTATGACAACGCTGTCACGATATTTTTTAAGTCATTACGGAATGAAAATAAATAGTTCTCTGTGCAATATAAGGTCATGCAAAATGAGCTCTTAGCAGAGATCCGTAGGGGACAAATTTCTGGAAGGCCTTTTTCATCTTGTAACAAAAATGAAGAGGAATTTCCATTGGAAGAAAAGGATGGAAAGAAAGCAAGATTAGCAGTAAAGGTCCTGTCAGTGACGATGTCACAGCACAAGCCCCGATTGGGTACGGATGGAAATCGGCCGTGTACTTTTCAAACGAAGCATCCCCGCACTCTCCTCATTTAATTTAGTGTAACCAAGGAAAGCCTGAATGAGGATGTCTGGACTCTTTGTATCTACACTATGCGATCAGAAGCATCCGGACACACCCAAAAACATACATTTTTCATATTAGGTGCATTGTGCTGCCACCTACTGCCAGGTACTCCAGATTAGAGACCTCAGCAGTCATTAGACATAGTGAGAGAGTGGAATGGGGCGCACCACGGAACTCACGGACTTCGAACGTGATCAGGTGATTGGGTGTCACCTTGTGTCATACGTCTGTACGCGAGATTTCCACACTCCTAAACATCCCTAGGTCCATTGTTTTCGATGTGAAAGTGAAGTGGAAACGTGAAAGGACACGTACAGCGCAAAAACGTACAGGCCGACCTCGTCTGTTGACTGACAGAGAACGCCTAAAGTTGAAGACGATCGTAATGTGTAATAGTCAGACATCTATCCAGACCATTACACAGGAATTCCAAACTGCATCAGGATCCACTGCAAGGTCTATGACAGTTAGACGGGAGGTGATAAAACTTGGATCTCATGGTCGAGCGGCTGCTCATATGTCACACAACACGCCGGTAAATGCCAAACGATGCCTCGCTTCGGGTAAGGAGCGCAAACATTGTACGATTGAACAATGGAAGAACGTAGTGTGGAGTGAGAGTGACGAATCACAGTACAAAATGTAGCGATCCGATGGAAGGGTGTGGATATGGCGAATGCCAGCTGAACGTCATCTCCCAGCGTATGTAGTGCCAGCAGTAAAATTCGGAGGCGGTGGTGTTATGGTGTGGTCGTGTTTTCATGGGGTGGCTCACACCCCTTGTTATTTTGCGTGGCACTATCACAGCACAGGCCTGCATTGATGTTTTAAGCACCTGCTTGCTTCCCACTGTTGAAGAGCAATTCGAGGATAGCGATTGCACGTTTCAAAACGATCGAGCACCCGTTCATAATACACGGCCTGTGGCGGAGTGGTTACACGACAATAACATCCCTATAATGCACTGGCCTGCACGGAGTACTGAACTGAATCCTATAGAACACCTTTGGGATGTTCTGGAACGCCGACTTCGTGCCAGGCCTCACTGACCAACATCAATACCTCTCCTCAGTGCAGCACTCCGTGAAGAATGGGGTGCCATTCCCCAAGAAATCTTCCGGCAACAGATCGGACGTATGCCTGCGACAGTGGAAGCTGTCATCAAGGCTAAGGGTGGGCCAACACCGTACTAAATTCCAGCATTGTCGTTGGAGGGCGCCACGAGCTTGTAAGTCACTTTCAGCCAGGTGTCCGGATACTTTTGATCACAGAGTGTACTTCAGAGCAAGTTTTGTACTACAAGCGAAAAACTGACGTAAGACTTGTAAGTGAATCAAGAGTAAAAGATTTTCTTGCGAAGAATCATCTTGCGAGAAAAAAATCAGAATAACATTTTCTTTTAGTTTATTGAGGCTGTGGCGCATACGGAACACAGAACACAGATACTGTCTGCCAAAGATACGTAGTAATCACCAAAGTTTCAAAAAATGAAGCATTACTGGAATATTAAAAAAAATCTGACTAATAGAACTGAAACTTGGACAATCACTGAAGGGAAAAAATGTCAATAGCTGCAACGAAATTTCTAAAAAAAATTAAAATTTTCGTATAATGTCAACAATCAACAAATGCAGGACGCAAAGCAACTTCGAAGGACATCAAACAATTACATTATAATAAATCACGAAAAAATAGTTAATAGGTATTAAAACTTGGATTGCATAATGAACTGTTGTATTTTAGACCTCGAGAAACCATGTAATTGGAAGATGGCGGCTAAAATAGACGCAGTAGATGGTAGTGTCTGGGATAGTGGTCATAATGATAACAACGGTGGTGGCTGTGATGGTTATGACGAGGATAAACGTTTGACTTCGATGAGGCATTTGCTTTAGCTTATGTTCGTAGGCTTTTGTTGCCAGTGTCGGTTTCCATAAAGTTCCTCTAATTTGTAGACGTCATCCCTACAATCTTTAACACATATTGATGGCAAAGTACTCATTATGCAATTATTTATCGATTTTTCTTTTCATGTTACCTTAAATATCGACACGTTCAGTTCACAGAGTGGTCAGAAATAATCTGAAAAGCTTATTAGGCTGTATAAGTGTAGACTTTGCTGAGAAATAATTGTTAAGAAAAAAATTCGCTAAGTTGTGCCTTTTTTCGAGTTAATTAGCACTGCAGTTATTCAATCGGACCGCTGCGCGCAAATTCAAGTGGCCCGCAAGATACAATTATCAGTGTTAGCTGTCCTCATAGCATAGATGATAATTCACGAGACTGGTCAGCCTTTTGCTCGGGTTCGATCCTTACTACCGTCCCATGTCCTATTTTTGTATCGTTCTCTTGTTCGGTTTTAGTAAACCAAACAAGGAACACTTCTGGCGACACCGTCTCAGACGGGACATTTGAATTAGCGTGCTCAACCGACACCCCCGGGATAACAAGGCCGCCCAGCAGCGTTAGTGACGTCACACTAAGCGCCCCATAGCCGACGCAGCAGTCCACGTACACCTCCGTACAGACGCGCCTGATGCTAACGATCTTCTGTCCGTCATACAGAAAGGAGCGAACTAATCGATAATTCGAACCAAAGACCAAATTATATATATTCTTGTAAACAGCATAAAGGTTCATAACGAAATACCGATTACATATACGGGCAGGAATAAGTTTAATCGATTGAGGAATTTTGCCACTATTTTATAATTGTCAGAACACTATTTAGCTTTAAAACTCGCATACAGGTGGTGGCAAATGCCAACTGACAGCAGGACTTAACATTTTCAAGGTATTACACTGAAAGTAAATTATCTTAAACACTGTCATACATAGCAAAACCCTCACAACTTTCGTTTACAATAAGGTAACGAGAGTTCGCTTTATCTCATAAAACACATGACTATTGTGAATTTACTCATGTGTTCATGGTGACAGCTCTTTTCAAGAATTTTTACAAGTGTATCCCCAGTAATAAAGAATGGAAACAAAAGATAGATATCAAATATTCTCCTTTTAACATAGACATCATTGAACACAAGATTCTGTCTTGCACTGTGATACTAAGGGACTGCTCTTTCCTTTAAGAAAAGCCTGTCAATTTGAAGTTCACTCTGCTATTGAAGATACACTTCTGGAAACAATATTAACAATGTTATGAAAGGTAAGAAAATGAAAAACAACCAAGTGCATTACATGTAAGAATGTGAGCAAAAGGCTGAGGCTCTCTTTACTTACCATTTTCAATCTCTCTACAGCTTATTTCCTTTTCCACGTAGAAATCACCAACTGCAAGTCTCATTATTGCTGTCTGTTACTAACTAAGTGCTTTTCTATTTAGAAAACCTGACAATTTGATGTTCATTCTGGTACTGAAGATAAACACTTTTAAGAGGAGTTCTAGAACCTATTCCTGCCCGTATATGTAATCGGTATTTCGTTATGAACCTTTATGCTATTTACAAGAATATATATAATTTGGTCTTTGGTTCGAATTCTAGTTCGTTCCTTTCTGTATGACGGACAGAAGGTCGTTAGCATCAGGCGCGTTTGTACGGAGGTGTCCGTGGACTGCTGCGTCGGCTGTGGGCCGCTTAGTGTGACGTCACTAACACTGCTGGGAGGCCTTGTTATCCCGGGGATGTCGGCTCAACTGCGCAACGGTCTGACTGGCTAACTTCAATGCTAATTAACTCGGGAAACTCGCAACGTATCGATATCTTTTAGTAACTAGTATTTCTCAGCACAATCTACTGTTTCTGATCAATCTTTACAGAGCGTTTCCGTAAGAGCGTGCAAAAATATACAGGACATAGAGAACACTCCAAATGGTTCAAATGGCTCTAACCACTATGGGACTTACCATCTGAGGTCATCTCTCCCCTAGACTTAGAACTACTTAAACCTAACTAACCTAAGGACATCGCACACATCCGTGCCCAAGGCAGGATTCGAACCCGCGACTGCAGCAGCAGCGCGGTTTCGGACTGACGCACCTAGAACCGCTCGGTCACAGCGGCCGGCGAGAACACTCCATTAAAGAATTTGAGGTAGGAAACCTGGGGTCGGAGAAGCCAGCCTAAAGAGATATGGAAGTAAAATTGTGTACCGTTTCGTCTAGCACGACTGTCTTCCAGCTTATTTACAACTAACATGTGTACAGGTTTACACGTACTGTGCTGTTTATTTACATGTACATTCCTTATTTCCTGCCAGCCGCTGTGGCCGAGCGGTTCTAGGCGCTTCAGTCCGGAACCGCACTGCTGCTACGGTCGCAGGTTCGAATCCTGCCTCGGGCAGGTTCTTAGGTTAGTCAGGTTTAAGAAGTTCTAAGTCAAGGGGACTGATGACCTCAGATGTTAAGTCCTATAGTGCTTAGAGCTATTTGAACCATTTGAACTTTATTTCTTGCCTGATTACTAGGAAGTGACGATGCAGGTTTTGTTTACTATTCTTGTACTATTGTATGGTATTTATATTGTCCCATTACATAACGTGCTATAAATCAACGACAGACACAATCATTACTCAGTGCTATTCAGAGACATACAGTACAATACGTTGGAGCAGTACCGGTGCAGTTTCGCAGAACTCACTGACATGCATCTTCTGTATGGGGAAGTACGTTGCAATGCTCTCGCTGCTGAAAGGTTGTACGGGGAACCATTTCCTAACAAGCAGCATTCGTGACGACTACGTGTTTACTACTGTCGATCGACGAATGCCGGAGACTGGTTCATTGGAAAGAAGAAATGAGGGACCTAGAAGAAGAAATGAGGGACCTAGCAGCATGAGGACCACTCCCACACCCGATTTCGAAAAGGTGCTGGAGCGTGTTGGAGCAGGCCCTACTATAAGTAATCGTCGTACTGTACGTGAAATGGGCGCTGCACATACTAGCGAGTACTCCACGAACAACGATTACACCCAAATCACCCACGACGAGTCCATGCAGTGTTTGTGACTGACATTGCACCAAGGGTCGCACTCTGTCAGTGGTTGCTGCAGCAATGGATTGATCGACAGATTTCCTCCAGATCGTGTTATTTACTGACGAGGCCTCATTTGATCATGATGGTATTTCTAACTACAGGAATAGCTATGTGAAGGACGAGGAAAACTCTCACGTTGTAATAGAGTCACCATCAAGCACGTTTTGCTGAGAATATCTGGGCCGGCATTGTAGTTGACAATCTCACTGGGTCATATCTTTCACCTGTCCGTATGAATGGACACTTATAGCTCATGTTCGTGCAAAGAGTTCTACCCGAGTTGTCGGAGAACGTACCCTTGGCTGTTCAAATGGCTCTAAGCACTACAGGACTTAACATCTGAGGTCATCAGTCCCCTAGACTTACTCTACGCAGTAATATGATTTTATTCCTCTTATCTCCTTAAGCTGGCCTCGTCGACCCCAGTTCCCATACTTAAAATTGTTCGGTGGAGCATCTTCTATGACCTGATTTAAATCTTTGCACTCTCTTTCGGAAACACCCTCCATATCTGAATTTGACGCTCCTGGCCCTACAGACTCCTGCAGCAATACAGGGTAAGCCTGAACTCCGCTGAGAAATTGTCGGAAGTAGTAATATGGGACAAAAAAGGAAAAAATGTATAATAAATATGCAATTATAAGCATTATTTCATTACGCAATTCTTCCGCCGAGGAAGCACTCATACATCTTAAGGTATGCATTTCAGACCTCATCATCATCATCATCATCATCATCATCATTTAAGACTGATTATGCCTTTTAGCGTTCAGTCTGGAGCATAGCCCCCCTTATACAGTTCCTCCATGATCCCCTATTCAGTGCTAACATTGGTGCCTCTTCTGATGTTAAACCTATTACTTCAAAATCATTCTTAACCGAATCCAGGTACCTTCTCCTCGGTCTGCCCCGACTCCTACCCTCTACTGCTGAATCCACGAGTCTCTTGGGTAATCTTGCTTCTCCCATGCGTGTAACATGACCCCAGCATCTAAGCCTGTTCGCCCTGACTGCTACATCTATAGAGTTCATTCCCAGTTTTTCTTTGATTTCCTCGTTGTGGACACCCTCCTGCCATTGTTCCCATCTACTAGTACCTGCAATCATCCTAGCTACTTTTATATCCGTAACCTCAACCTTGTTGATAAGGTAACCTGAATCCACCCAGCTTTCGCTCCCATACAACAAAGTTGGTCGAAAGATTGAACGGTGCACAGGTAACTTAGTCTTGGTACTGACTTTCTTCTTGCAGAAGAGAGTAGATCGTAGCTGAGCGCTCACTGCATTAGCTTTGCTACACCTCGCTTCCAGTTCTTTCACTATGTTGCCATCCTGTGAGAATATGCATCCTAAGTACTTGAAACCGTCCACCTGTTCTAACTTTGTTCCTCCTATTTGGCACTCAATCCGGATTCAGACCTCATGTTTACTCGATTTTTTTTCTTGTTTTAGTCCACACTAACGCTTCGAAAGTTTGCGAAGAAACTCCTCATTCCTTACCAGTCCACAGGATTTTCACCGTTCTTCTGTAGCACAACATCTCAAACGCTTCAGTTCTCTCCTACCCGCTTTTTCCACAGTCCATGTTTCGTTATCACGCAATACTGTGCTCCAAACGCACATTCTCAGAAATTTCTCCATATAGTTCTCACAGACATTCACTCCTCCTTATTTACAGACTGGAGTCACCTCTGCTGCGTTCCTTGATTCAGATACCACTCTCGTCTTCCAGCACTCATTTAACAAGTGGAACAGTCTTAGCTGCATATTCTACTCCAGCAGATGCAGCAACAGAAGATAAACAACTCAAGTGAGTAAATACCCTCGGCTGCAATTTCGTAATTGTATTAATTCTAATTATGCGCTTCATGCGATTAGGGCATCATCAGACTGAAACAATAAGAAAATAACTACTTTTCAAATACGTGAACCTAGCGAGCAGCTAAGAGGTGAGTAAATTTGAAAAACTTTAAAACTTACTTCGTTGAACGCCGAAAGCGTTTTGTATGGGGTCGTTTGTTATGATGAAACGGCAGTGGAAAACTTCCGTGTCATGAACTACAAGTTAACGCAGGGTAACTTTAAAATGAGGTCAAAACTTAAATAGCTAAAGCATGGAGTATAACAAATTAAGAAGATGGAGGATGGATGAATAAAACACAGAAGTAATAAAAGGAGCTGCCGCCCGGTGTGGTCGAGCGCTTCTAGGCGCTTCAGTCTGGAACCGCGCGA
Source organism: Schistocerca cancellata (assembly GCF_023864275.1). Lineage (NCBI taxonomy): Eukaryota > Metazoa > Arthropoda > Insecta > Orthoptera > Acrididae > Schistocerca > Schistocerca cancellata. Next base: position 300,707,457 of record NC_064628.1, read on the forward strand.
CCGCTATAGTCGCAGGTTCGAATCCTGCCTCGGGCATGGATGTGTGTGATGTCCTTAGGCTAGTTAGGTTTAAGTAGTTCTAAGTTCCAGGGGACTGATGACCTCAGATGTTAAGTCCCATAGTGCTCAGAGCCATTTGAACATTTGAATAAAAGGAGCTGTCGTGTAATGAAAACACACCACAGTAGAAGGAAGAGGCAGTGCGGCGGTAGGTACACGTTTGCAATCATCAGACTGAGTGAGTTGGAACAGTAGTGCCATCGCCGACCGGAACACATAAGTGGTGCAATGAAGTTACGGACGAGGGACTCCGAAAGCTGAGGACCAGCGGCGCTGGTGCAGCGGCAATATAAATGATGTGCAAGGTAATGGGGAGGAAGAGGGGAGACGGGAAAAAGGGACGAGAGAAAAAGGGACGACGCTGAATATACGGGGAATCTTATGCGCTAGTGTGAAGGAGTCGGAGAAAGGGGGATAAAAAAGGAAATGGTGCGACATGACGATCACGTAAGACAAAGGGTAATGTTCCAATAAAAGAAACGGGAAGTTGTCTAGCTGTTAGGGGAAAATTTTGACCTGGAAAGAAGGGACAAAGAAGTGCCATAACTATTGAAAAAAGTGGGAGGGCGAGGAATTGGTTTTAATGATGAAATTGGCATGTAAGAGAATTGCGAAGGGGTATGTGGTAGTGAGGAGGTGCAGGGGGGAAGATTTCATTTTGGAAAGGAGATGGATAACGTGGAATAGAAAGAAGTTTGATTTTTTGTATTTAATTACTCGTGTTCTGTAGTCCGTCTCATGAACTTCGAAATTTTTAATTTTTCCACAAGTGGAAACTTTTTTCACCTTCAGGTCATGGTGGAGGATTTGTAATTTGTCTAGGGCAGGCTCCTGAGATGAACAGAAAAGACGGAGACTTATTTAACGGCGCTCTTCCTGTTTAAGAGGTGTCCTTGAAATCTGGTCTTGAGTGTTCGTCCATATTGCTGGCCACTTCCGTTTAACATGACAACCGAACCCTCACTTAACTCTTTCAGCGGTCAGCCAAGTAAGTTTTGACGTTTCTACTCACCTCTTAGTGATATTAGGTCCGCTGCTCGCTAGGTTTAAACATTTGAGTTATAAATATTTCCTTGTTGTTCCAGTCGGACGAAGCGCTAACCGCGTGAAACGCGTAACTGGAATTAATCAAACAATTACATAATTTTAACAGAGGCTGTTCAGTCATCTGATCCTTAGTTGTAAACCATAATTTATCCATTTTAATGTTTGATGTGCTCCGTGTCTGTGGATTATAGTATTTTAACAAATACAACAACCAGCCACTTTGTTATGTATTTTTATTTAAGCTAATACGCGTTTCGGGCTTTCGCCAATCTTCAGTTGCCGGCCAGGGTGGCCGAGCGGTTCTAGGTGCTACAGTCTAGAACTGCGCGACCGCTACGGTCGCAAGTTCGAATCCTGCCTTTGGCATGGATGTGTGTGATGTCCGTAGGTTAGTTAGGTTTAAGTAGTTCTAAGTTCTAGGGGACTGATGACATCAGAAGTTAAGTCCCACAGTGCTCGGAGCCATTTGAACCACCTTCAGTTAGCGTAATACGTACTTGAGCCTTCATTCGGTACTCAGTTATAATATCGACAGAAAACTGGATGCAGCAGCTGCCCTGTGCAGAGTAAGAGTTTTGTTTAGCTGCTACACTTAGCAAGTTGTATATTTACAATGTTTCGCTATTTAGATGTAATTACTTTCTACTCTGCTTGTTCTTATTCCGATTTCCGCCGTAATGGATGTGGCTCAGACAATTTTTATGTGTTTGTGTCACATCCAGAAACAAAAGCAGAATAACAACAAACAGAGTAGAAAGTAAGTACACCTAAACAATAATACACGGTAAATATACAACTACTGAAGTGTAGTAACTAAACAAAATTATTTTGCACAGAGCAACTGCAACATCCAGTTTTCTGTCGATATTGTAACTGTGTACTGACTGAAGACTCAGATATGTATAACGCAAACTAAAAATTGGTGAAGGCTCGAAATGCGAATTAGGTTAAATAAAAATACACAACTTGCCGTTAAAATTGCAACACCACGAAGATGACGTGCTACAGACGTGAAATTTAACCGACAGGAAAAAGATGCTGTGATATACAAATGATTAGCTTTTCAGAGCATTCACACAAGGATGGCGCGGTGGCGACACCTACAACGTGCTGACATGAGGAAAGGTTCCAACCGATTTCTCATACACAAACAGCAGTTGACCGGTGTTGCCTGGTGAAACGTTGTTGTGATGCCTCGTGTAAGAAGGAGAAATGCGTACCATCACGTTTCTGACTTTGATAAAGGTCGTATTGTAGCCTATCGCGATTGCGGTTCATCGTACCGCGACATTGCTGCTCGCGTTGATCGAGATCCAATGACTGTTAGCAGAATATGGAATCGGTGGGTTCAGGAGGGTAATACGGAACGCCGTGCTGGATCCCAAAGGCCTCGTATCACTAGCAGTCGAGATGACAGGCATCTTATCCGCATGGCTGTAACGGATCGAGCAGCCACGTCTCGATCCCTGAGTCAACAGATGGGGACGTTTGCAAGACAACAACCATCAGCACGAACAGCTCGACGACGTTTGCAGCAGCATGGACTATCAGCTCGGAGACCATGGCTGCGGTTACCCCAGACGCTGCATCACAGACAGGAGCGCTTGCGATGGTGTACTCAACGACGAACCTACGTGCACGAATGGCAAAACGTCATTTTTTCGGATGAATCCAGGTTCTGTTTACAGCATCATGATGGTCGCATCCGTGTTTGGCGACATCGCTGTGAACGCACATTGTAAGCGTGTATTCGTCATCGCCATACTGGCGTATCACCCGACGTGATGGTATGGGGTGTCATTTGTTACACGTCTTGGTCACCTGTTGTTCGCATTGACGGCACTTTGAACAGTGGACGTTACATTTCAGATGTGTTACGACCCGTGGCTCTACCCTTCATTCGATCCCTGCGAAACCCTACATTTCAGCAGGATAATGCACGACCGCATGTTGCAGGTCCTGTACGGGCCTTTCTGGATACAGAAAATGTTCGACTGCTGCCCTGGCCAGCAGATTCTCCAGATTTCTCACCAATTGAAAACGTCTGATCAATTGTGGCCGAGCAACTGGCTCGTCACAATACGCCAGTCACTACTCTCGATGAACTGTGGTATCGTGATGAAGCTGCATAGGCAGCTGTACCTGTACACGCCATCCAAGCTCTGTTTGACTCAATGCCCAGGCGTAACAAGGCCGTTATTACGGCCAGAGGTGGTTGTTGTGGGTACTGATTTCTCAGGATCTATGCACCCAAATTGCGTGAAAATGCAATCACATGTCAGTTCCAGTATAATATATTTGTCCAATGAATACCCGTTTATCATCGGCATTTCTTCTTGGTGTAGCAATTTTACTGGCCAGTTGTGTACATAACAAAGTGGCCCGTTGCTGTATTTATTAAAATAGCCATACTTACAACTTTAATTTTCCGTGTTAAAGGAGTTCTACGTCGATTCCCTCAGGCCCTTCAGCCTTCCAGTTTTCGTCTGTATGTTGAAGCAATGCCGGTGAAAACTTATATGGTGAGCAGTGTGCCTGATGGCAGGTGGAAACCCCCGTGAACAGTTGCACTGCGGCCAGGACAGCCGTGTTGTCGTGGAAGCTCGTGGCAGTGCTAATAGCAGCGAGGCCAGGGACCAACCGCCGCCGCGTCTGTCATTTTGGGTCAGGCGCCGATAATTGCCCGCCACAAAGGCCGTCACGGCGGAAACAATGCGCGCGCCATACGTCTTGAGCCGCGTGCCCCACTAGCCTACAAGACGAGACAAGACGGGCGGCGCCCTCCGCCGCAGCGGGCGGGCGGCATTCGTGACCTGCGTACGGCGCACGCGCGCCACGGCTGACGGCTCGCGAAGCCGGCACTTTGTTCCATTGCGCCAACCGTCGTAAATAACAGCCTCTGTGCAGCTCCCCACAGCTGTCCGCGTCCGCGCGAAGTATATATTTACCGTTGCGGAGCTGCGTAATGTAGCGTTACGCCCTAGACAAAAACAAATGTTTGCGCAACGAGCATCAGAGAGACCTCTCCGTTTTGTAGTCGGAGCTTCGCGAAAAGAAAAAAAATGATAAGGTGCAGAAACAGTAAATCAACTGCTAACAAAGCAGCAGGGAGTTGTACGAACAACGCACATAAATGAGGACGTGTCTTGATGCCGACAAACTTAACATTCTGCATCCTCCAACAACAGGGCCCGTAAGCAACTTCAGGCTGTCTCTTCGTGCTCATATAAATTCTGTTACCGATATTCTGTCACCGAGCGGTTATGTGTTCTGTCAGCAGTCTTGTGAATGTCTTGATGCACCATGTGTGAAGTGTCGGTTGAGATGTTTAACATATCCCTAAGATGCTGATCTCTGGTGGCCTACAGACAAAGGCAGCTCGCATAAGGTCACGCGCATTAAAGAAAAAAAAGTGTCGCGTAGAGGAAACTTATTGAGCAGCAGCCGCGATGAGAGTGGTCGAGACAAGGTGCAGGACTTGTGAAGAGTTTAAAGAGGTGTTCCTGCGCGAAGTTTTGTGTGAAAAAGAAGCAGGGTCATGTCAAACTAGGCGCTCCGATGATGAAGCCTTATGCAGGGTTGTCGTATAGTAGTCCAACGCAGAATTTTCAAGAAATGGTCAAAAGAAAAATTTTATTCGACGTACCGTTTGAGCAGAAGAAAATAATACAACTCTGCCAAACAAAATTACCTAACAGAATTGAAAAAGATACTATGTTAGCCGATCACGGTGAGAACGATGCAGGTGGATTTTAGAATTCACTTGACGAGAATGGCTATGATAGTGAAGCTGATATCAGAGAACCAGTCCACTTTGTACGAACTCACAACGGGTCGCCACAACATGGACCACCTAATGCGGACGGGCGAGTGAGGCACTCATCCTGGAGAAACGGTAACAGCTGGAGTAGAAACACTCCTTTGGGTCTTAGACATGGCTGCGATTCAGCAGCCGTATAAACTTGAAGAGGCTAAAAAAATCTGCAAACCAGTTGCAATGACTTGGGCATGGATGTGTGTGATGTCCTTAGGTTAGTTAGGTTTAAGTAGTTCTAAGTTCGAGGGGACTGATGACCTCAGATGCTTAGTTCCATAGTGCTCAGAGCCATTTGAACCAACCAGTTCCAAACCAAAGATTTATTTATCCCTTGACCTAGGTTTCAGTATTTATAAAAATATTTTCTTCAGGCGGAGAGGACTTCAGTTAATGTAATTTACCATCGTGTGATATAACAAGATTCACTCGTTCTGAAGTATATATTTTTATAACAATTTTTGTACACCTTTGGTTTGTGAGTGGTTGGATGATTTTTTTCCAGCCGCTTCAACCCTTTGGGTTCTTGGAACGCAGCCATATCAAGCAGAAGATGGGTAAGATTATTGAGGGCACAATAACCAGAGACAACAGGGTGTGGAAATTGTAGAAGCACGTGGTCCAGATCCGTAAAGGCATCCACAAGGATACGATGAAGAAAGAAACATGTGAAGAGACTGAAACTATCGGCCAAGACCCCGACTTCTCCATTCGATTTAATTATACTACCAGGTGCCTCTCTTGTCAATTACGTAGTGTTAAATAAGAAATTATCGGAAGAAACCACTCAGTTCGACAGTAGAACAGAAAAAATTGCATACCTAGTGCTTGATGTGAGGGAGGTGTAATTGTACCAAGCATTTTAGATTCAGGTAAGCAAGTCTCAGTAATTTATAAGCATGTGTACGGCGTGTATAATAAGAAGTGGCCAAATTCAGTATGAAAGGCATGTGTATGGCATAATACATTAAAAATGCACAGAACTGATGGAGCAGGTCAGAACCGACTTAGTGCAAATTTTTTGATCATATGGAAGCTGACTGTAAAGGCGATTCTTGGTCTTGAACTTCTCAAGGCCTACAAGGTGGCATTATACTTGAAGCAGAGGTATGCACTAGTGTGTTCAACAGGAAAGAATCTTAACTAACTTTCGTGGACTATCAGGGCGATTCGAGGAACAAGAACAGGGAAATGCTGGTGAAGGGAGTACATTGCCAAGAAGCAGAAGTGTTAAAATGACGGAAATAGACGAAAAATAATTAGGACATTCTGTGGCTTCTTAGAGACTGGTACCGTCTTTGAATGATATTTCTGATGAAAGGAGTCGACTTAAAGATGAACACATAATAGAACGAGTATTTATAAACAGATTGGTCAATAAATGGTGGTCAGTTTGTCATTATCGACATTTTAACTACTGTCTCGTAACTGATCCTGGTAAATATTATATATTGTCTACTATCTAAATTGTACATTTGAATTTTTTGGAAGAGTATTTTTAGTTCCTTCAGCGAAAACTCAATTGTATTCAAATTCCTGTTAAAAATAAATGAATATATTTGACTAGTAAAAGGTTTTTCAATTCGAAATAATTAAAGGAAAAGAACACAACAAATTTTACAAACATACCTTGTTATTTTGTTGCTGTTTCTATTAAAATAATACATTTGAAAGGAGATTATGGCAACAGTAGTAAATTAAAAGCTTAACAATTCATTCATAGTTTGTAACAAAAATGGAAAGTACCTAATCTGCTCCCTGTGAATACATAATATATCATTATCTGCTTGTAGCCATTAGAACTGGGCAAATTAAAACAACTAACTGAGTTCTCCAACCTCAGTTCTCAACTGTTATCATTGACGACTCGTAATAGCCAAATAGTGGTATGATCCTCTATCATGACATTATTTTTGAGCACATTTTCAAAAACTGGAATCAGTAGAAGAATGTTGATAATTTTTTGTAGTTTCAACAGCAGTGGGACAAATCGTATTTCAGGACAATTTGTTACTGTGGGTTGCCTACACTCAGTATCAAACCTATTGTCTCTTTTGATTGACAGGTCCTTAACCTATATTTCTAAGAGGAATATGACCCCCTGGGGATAACCCATCCTTTTGATTGACAAGTCCTTAACCTACTGACTGGTTACGTGGTTTTTCATGTCACCCTCACTCGTCCCACTCTCTCAGAAACACAGTATCACTTCTGATATCAAATTCATTGACTAATTGATTAAATTGTTTGACCAAAATTGGCAGTAAATAGCTCAACTACACCACTTTCAGTAATCACGAACTGCTTCAGGTTATTCGAATAGCCCCACATAATACCACTCTATCAGTTTGATTGACTAATTAATTAATGAATCAAATTGATATCCCTCAGGTTTCCTTGTCTCTCTCTCTCGCTCTCTTCTGGAAATATTGATAGATCGATCACAGTACATGGAATATTGTGTAAACAATTTAGACAGTGTGTGGAATATTGCTTATTTAAAAAAAATTATGGAATACAAGGTCGTACATGGAATTAGTTTATTTAAAGAATTTGCAGGAAATCGATTGCAGTGTGTAGAATATTTAAACCACTTCGGCGTTTTTTTCATACCGATCGCGTAAGGAAAGACGTAATTACACCGTCGCAGAACACTTAAACAGATCTGAAAAACTTACCGCTGGCCGTTGCGGCCGAGCGGTTCTAGGCGCTTCAGTCCGAAACCGCGCTGCTGCTACGGTCGGAGGTTCGAATCCTGCCTCGGGCATGGGTGTGTTTGATGTCCTTAGGTTTAAGTAGTTCTAAGTCTAGGGGACTGATGACCTCAGATGTTGTCCCATAGTGTCCAGAACCATTTGAACCATTTTGAACCAAAAACTTTTCCTTGTCTCGCCACCCGTGCGGGATGCCCCGGCCACACGCCCCAGGGCCCGCGACGGCTGCCGGCGGCTCCACACCAGCGTGAAGTACCGCGCTAATGCCTGAACAAAAGCGTCTAGAGGCGGCACCACTTTGATACTGAAACCTGATAAACTCCCGTCGCCATCCCCCCGCCATCTCAAGTCGTGTGTATGAATGAGCTAACCTGTTGGACACCGGTGCACACGGGAGATGCCTTCCATCCAAAGCAAATAACTGACAGAGAATCGACCCGGAAATATTACTGAAGATTTAAATAATTAATTTCTCGTCACATGATCGTGATGTAGGGGATAGAAGACAAATGTGGTAGCTATTTGACACACACAAATTCACTATGTCACAAAACTAGTAGCAGGCTGATTCTAAATACACTTTAGAAAAAGATCGTTGCATACAGAGAGAGAGATAGCCGCCGTTTGCTTTGCAGATGACATAATAACAAGTATGGGGTATTTCATTCCGACCATGTGCTCTCAGCTGCCCCAGCCTCCCTCGCGCACTTCCTTGTGGTGTATTTTACGAACTGCTTCAGGAGTTAATAAATCTGGTGTGAAATATCACATTTTGTAGATGTCACAAATGTTGCATCAGAAGATGTGCCATGGGAAATATTAATTAAATCGTTAATATAGCGTTCAAACAATTCGATTCACACAGTTTGAAACGACTCGAAATAAAAAAAGATCAACAGGGACAAGTAGTTTTCATGCATAAACAACGCTGTTACGTTTATGACGAGAAATTTCATCAAATAATCCAAACATATTATTATTTGACGTCACGAATGTACACTCCTGGAAATTGAAATAAGAACACCGTGAATTCATTGTCCCAGGAAGGGGAAACTTTATTGACACATTCCTGGGGTCAGATACATCACATGATCACACTGACAGAACCACAGGCACATAGACACAGGCAACAGAGCATGCACAATGTCGGCACTAGTACAGTGTATATCCACCTTTCGCAGCAATGCAGGCTGCTATTCTCCCATGGAAACGATCATAGAGATGCTGGATGTAGTCCTGTGGAACGGCTTGCCATGCCATTTCCACCTGGCGCCTCAGTTGGACCAGCGTTCGTGCTGGACGTGCAGACCGCGTGAGACGACGCTTCATCCAGTCCCAAACATGCTCAATGGGGGATAGATCCGGAGGTCTTGCTGGCCAGGGTAGTTGACTTACACCTTCTAGAGCACGTTGGGTGGCACGGGATACATGCGGACGTGCATTGTCCTGTTGGAACAGCAAGTTCCCTTGCCGGTCTAGGAATGGTAGAACGATGGGTTCGATGACGGTTTGGATGTACCGTGCACTATTCAGTGTCCCCTCGACGATCACCAGTGGTGTATGGCCAGTGTAGGAGATCGCGCCCCGGGTGTTGGCCCTGTGTGCCTCGGTCGTATGCAGTCCTGATTGTGGCGCTCACCTGCACGGCGCCAAACACGCATACGACCATCATTGGCACCAAGGCAGAAGCGACTCTCATCGCTGAAGACGACACGTCTCCATTCGTCCCTCCATTCACGCCTGTCGCGACACCACTGGAGGCGGCTGCACGATGTTGGGGCGTCAGCGGAAGACGGCCTAACGGTGTGCGGGACCGTAGCCCAGCTTCATGGAGACGGTTGCGAATGGTCCTCGCCGATACCCCAGGAGCAACAGTGTCCCTAATTTGCTGGGAAGTGGCGGTGCGGTCCCCTACGGCACTGCGTAGGATCCTATGGTCTTGGCGCGCATCCGTGCGTCGCTGCGGTCCGGTCCCAGGTCGACGGGCACGTGCACCTTCCGCCGACCACTGGCGACAACATCGATGTACTGTGGAGACCTCACGCCCCACGTGTTGAGCAATTCGGCGGTACGTCCACCCGGCCTCCCGCATGCCCACTATACGCCCTCGCTCAAAGTCCGTCAACTGCACATACGGTTCACGTCCACGCTGTCGCGGCATGCTACCAGTGTTAAGGACTGCGATGGAGCTCCGTATGCCACGGCAAACTGGCTGACACTGACGGCGGCGGTGAACAAATGCTGCGCAGCTAGCGCCATTCGACGGCCAACACCGCGGTTCCTGGTGTGTCCGCTGTGCCGTGCGTGTGATCATTGCTTGTACAGCCCTCTCGCAGTGTCCGGAGCAAGTATGGTGGGTCTGACACACCGGTGTCAATGTGTTCTTTTTTCCATTTCCAGGAGTGTATGAAATGAGAGTTGGACTTTCAAATTTCGACGTGAATTTATACCGTCATGATTACAGAGTTCCCAACCACTACAGGTCTGCTAAGTGTTTTTCCTTTTTTAAAGTGCTATAGAATTCCTAAGTTGACTGGTTCTCTTCGCTGCATTCTGAAGGAGGGAGAAAAGTGTCTACCAAGTGAAGGGATAGTAGCAGCAAAAACGACAAATACCTACGCAAGACAGACTCCACTGCGATGCACTGAAAAGCACCAAACATGACACATAAACCGCGATTCAATCCTTGTTAGTAATAGTTCTTGTTATCATAGCTAGATATCAGAAACGCCTATCAATTGGGAATTTGACGTGGCGACTGTGTTTTTAAAGCACTATAGAATTCGTGAATTGGTCTTCCCCTCCTCCTCCCCCCCCCCCCCCCCCACACACACACATTTGGAAGAAGGGAAGTTCTGCTGCATGATAGGATGGGAACAACAGCAGATACCTACGCAGGACAGAGTCCACTGCGTTGTACCGAGAAGCACTAAAAACGACACATTTAAACCACGATCCCGTCCGTAGCCGTAGGTGACATGGCTAGATGTCGGAGATGGCTGATACGCTCGCAAATCCCGCGTGCTCCTGTCCCGATGCCCACATGAAGCGAACCCGTCCCCTTGTACACTGCCAGCGCCGACGTTTAGAGGTCGGCGAATACAACCGCCGCGGCTGCAGCCGGAGTCGTGGGTGCGCTTGTATGCCAGAGTGCATCGCCCCCGGCCGTGGATGGCGTCCGGGGGTGACTGGAGTGCTAGGAATTCGGATGTTATCAATATGTCCAGCGCAAACACCCGCCATTTTGAATCTTCGCTCACACAACACACACACACACGTCCGCTACTGTCGCACTCATCCAGCACATCGTTCCCTTCGCCAACACTCGCTGCCTTGGGTAAGAGTTCTGCGGTTCTTGGGAGTTCTTCGTGTTCTTTCTACCTGTCACAGGCTCAGGTATGCCGTTACTTCCGTATGCTGACTCCTCCTGACCGTCGCTGCAGCCAGCCACACTGCAATGCGAAATAAGTAGCAGTAGCTTGGACGTATACAGTGGTTCTAAATAACTCCACCACGACATCGTCCCACCAGTTTAAAAAAATCTACTTTACTCAATCCGAAGCAGCGATGTTGTTGACCATATAGCTCGAATTTCACATGTGAAGTCTGTAACTCCGCCTTTAATACGAGTTATTTTCGAAGACAGAAGAGATCGAGGCATACACGCTGTTTCACACCGCTGAAGTGTTGTTACTTGTTGTAAAAAAAAGCTTGTAACAGTGTGGCATAGGCTACAATTCCTCTAAGTATTCCATCATCGGGTACGAAAAAATTGCCAGCCGGGGTGGCCGAGCGCTTCTAGGCGCTACGGTCTGGAACAGCGCTACCGCTACGGTCGCAGGTTCGAATCCTGCCTCGGGCATGTATGTGTGTGATGTCCTTAGGTTAGTTAGATTCAAGTAGTTCTAAGTTCTAGGGGACCGATGACATCAGAAGTTAAGTCCCATAGTGCTCAGAGCCATTTGAACCATTTGAACGAAGAAACCTATTCTTATTTGTTACGTCACGCATCACAGCACTGGAATATTAAACTCATTTTTGGCTCATGACGTAGTGCTAAGATCTACTTGTATCACAAGACGCCGCCCCACTATCGAACTCTCTCTTAAGGTAACCAAATGTCTCGTAGAATCGAAGTCTCTTAAGGTAATACCACAGAGAAGTTGCAAATACAAGATTTGTACTACAAATTGCTTTATAAATTCGGTAATACGTCTGATTTTATTACGATGGTCGTCTCTCTCTGTGTAGGCGGGAGTTTGAAATATCGCTTAAAGATATCGCCGAAACGAATAAAAACGCCCAATTACTGCTCCCACTCCCGAATCATTTCCGTGGAGCCCTAGTCATCGCCTCCACCCGCCAGGCGGCATGTCACTGATATCAAATTGATAGGCTAATTAATTAAACTGGTCATGAGAGTAACTGGTCATGAGAGTCCTTTGTATGGCGAGAAAGTTTCCTTTTTGAGTAGTCGGATTGCACTCACCAAGTAGCTCAAATGGAAATCCCTGGATGTAAGACGATGTTCTTTTCGTGGAACACTACTGAGAACCGCCACTGAAGCTGACCACACAAGGAATTTACCGCCAGCAACACACAGTTCGCGTAAGAACCGCGCTATTAAAACACGATCACAACGACTATGTTACTGTCACCCTGCGAAAAGTGGTCTTGGTTCTACAGGCACACACGAGGGTACCTGATATCGTTACGCTTTCTGGTAGAAATGCTGTCTTTAATTAGGAATCAAGTCTCCCCATTCGACCACATACTTGCTTTGGATCCTATGGAGAAGTCTTTCAATGATTACAACCACCGGTGAATCATGTTCGTGACTCCTCATATCTCGAAACGAGTCACCTTTTTCGAAAGTATCTGCAACAACAAAATTCCATCGTCCGCGACACATACACAGACACAGACGCATGCATAGAACAGAGCAAACGCACTGCAACGGTAGAATACGTGGCATTCGAGTACAGTGCTATACTGTGCACTCCGACCACAAACATAGTGCATTTGCGATAAGTGTGCGCAACTGTGCTACATTTACAAGCAATTTTAGGATACGGAACGAGAAGTGATGTCATGTTCGCATGGGCAGATGTGACATGAAATCTATAAAATTACAAAAAAGACGGCAAATGCGTATAAACTGAGGGAAAATACGTGAAATGCAGGGAAAATGAGGGCGTTCTTGCATGTCTTCTCTTGGTGCAGGACAATTATTCTTTGGAACAGCAAGAGGAATACGAGACAACGTTGGCATTGAAGCATCAGGAACCAGGGAATCATTTTCTTTTTTTTTCTTCTTTGGCAGTGATGAGACTGTTGGAATAGAATGTTTAACGTGGTTGACCACCATATGTACTGGAGTAAGTTTATATATATCGGATCACAAGCGTTATCGACAACCCCTTTATAGATTTTTATAAAGTGTCCTTAGCTAAACAGCTTTATATTACCATCTGGAGTGACTGCAGTATACTACTAGAGAACGAATCGCATGTTTGCCCTTTGTAGGACCGTTCAGGTGTTTTAAATCCTAAGAAACAGTATTTACAGTGTGCTTCTCTGTGCTCTCCACCAATTACAACCATGCGGTATCAGCTAACAAACAGTTGCTGTATGGAAACATTCTACTATATGTCTATTGAGGTAATAGTGATACATGCAAGCTGACTGTTGTCTTTGATGCTTACCTGGAAAAGAGAGCCATCTGCCTCTAAACTTACATGGATCCACGTTAAAGGACGATAGGAAGCAGATGAAGTGATCGGTTGAGTGGGAGAGAGATGGATGTTACTGCAGGTCATTTAACAATTTTTTTCCGTTTTTTTCTGTAGGTGCATCAGTTGTATGGCATAACCTACGATCGACTCGTATCCCTACAAGTGGGTGTTCCGTGTGTGACTTAGAGCACTATCTACATGCGATCGTTAACAGAAAACCTCTCAGTCATCATAGGACTTCCAACCCACGTGTGATGATGATGAAACTCGTCCACTGGTGGAAGTCCTATTCCCGTACCCTCCTCTAGACGAAGGAAGATGTATGTCAAGTAGTCCATTTCTCTGACCGTCTTGGAAACGACTGTTGCTATACTTTTTATGTTTGTCCTATCCTAAATCCATGCAAGTGGATCATCGGGGAGAGGGCAACTCTTAGAATTTTTAGTAGGTTGGCGTGTAAGATGTGCAAGCATTCTGGTATAAAATTAAACAGCATATGGGTATGTCAGTAATATGACCACATACATTTGGAAAACCGTGGAAAAAATACGGAAAAGACATAAAATTGGTAAAATTCGAGGAAAACCCAGTATAATCAAGAAAAATAGTTGTGAAGTACGTAAAAATTGGTAAATACTATGAAATACGTAAAATCGCGGAAATCTAGTAAAATTACGGCAATTGACGAATACACAAGAATGGGGACAAATACCATGAAAACGCTACTAAGCAAAATCAATAAAATTGGTTGTTCTAGAGGAGGAGAGTAGACTGATGCTACATATGCGATGTGGGTCACTAACTATTGCCACCTAGAATAACTCCAAAAGTATGATAGTAGATGAAAAGTTTGTGGGACAAATGCTGCATGGGACAACGGGAGCCATAATATGATGTTGGTTCTTGGTGCTAGGTGGGGTCACTTCAGAGATATGAAGGTCAACTTCGTTTTTCTAAATGAGATGCTATACTTTGGTACTTATTTTCTGATAGTGACTATCGAGACGAATCCAATGATGTGTATCAGTAAGGTCTTTGAAGGTCAACGAAGGTCATAAAGGTGGCAATAACGTCCATTTACAGAAAATGTTCGAAGTGATGACCAGTGCTATCAATGCAGTGCTGCAATCTTTTTATCGTGGACTGAGTGGTATTCCTTATCACTTCAGCACTTATCGAAGCACATGCTCTGACAATTCTCTCTCGTATATCGTGCAAATAGTAAATATTCGCCTAATATGGTGCATCCATCTAACGTGCCATTGTCATGTAAACACCATTAGACGGTTTCGTAATACAACACTGATAAGAACGGTAAGACTAGTATCGTTGAATCAAGCGAATGTGAATGATGTGTTCCTTTGAAGAACCGGTCGATATGCTTCTCACTTATGGAGAATGCCAACGAAATTCAGTGATAGCTAGAGACTTCTCCACTGAAAGATATCCTCAACATACTCACCCTACACTTCACACATTTAAATATATGTATGATAAATTGAGAACAACTGGGTCTTTAACGCATCGGAAACATATCCGACAAAGGAAAGTTACTGTCGAGGAAACGGAAATCGGTACTCTTGCCACTGTGGCTCGAGATCCTTGTGTCAGTTCGCGTCAAATATCAAGGGAATCTGGCATGAGCCAGAGTAGTGTTTTTCGTGTTCTGCATCGCCACAAATATCATCCTTACCACATCAGTCTCCACCAAAAATTGACTGGTACGGAATTTATGCGTCGCATTGAATTCTGCCGAGGGGTTCAATTTCAGCTTCAGAGGGATGACACTTTTATTAATTTGATTTTATTTACTGACGAGGCTACATTCGCAAACCTTGTAAATGTTAATCTGCATAACATTCATTATAGGGCAACTGAAAATCCATGTTGGCTGCGGCAAGTGGCACACCAAAAACCGTGGTCCGTCAATGTATGGTGTGGGGTTCTGGAGGACAGAATTATAGGCCTCTATTTTATCGAAGGAAATCTCAATGGTAGGAAGTACACCACATTCCTGCAAGAAACATTAGGTCTGTTATTTGAAGAAATGCCTTTAGGAACAAGGAACACAAAGAGGTATCAACACGATGGGTGTTCTGTACATTTTTTGCTGATGGGTAGAAATGAGTTGCAGAGAGAGTTCCCAAATCGTTCGATTAGACGCGGAGGAGATGTGTCGTGGTCGGGTCGTTCACAAGACTTGAAGGCTCTGGATTTTTTCTTGTGGGGATTCGTATAAGACATTGTTTATAAAGACGTTCCAACTACACCTGAAGATTCGCGAGAGAGAACTGACAGAGCATGTGTCGATGTGATAAGGAATACCACTCAGTCCTTGATAAGAAGATTGCAGCACAGCATTGATACCAATGCTCATCAATTCGAACACCATCTGTAAATGGGCGTTCATGCCACCTTTATGACCTTGGTTGACCTTCAAATACCTTACTGTTACACATCATTGGATTCGTCTCGATATATCAGAATATAAGCACCAAACTGTAGCAGCCCATTTAAAAAAAAGATAAATAAAAAGTTGACCTTCATATCTCTGAAGCGACACCACATAGCTATGCAACTTTTTATCCACAAACTTTTCAGCTCCTATCATACTTTTGGAGTTATTCTAGGTGGCAATAGTTAGTGACTCACCCTGTATACACTTTAATAGTGGAGAGACGAGGCATTCTAGACACGTGATGTCAAGGCGAAACGGAAATACTATCATGCACACGAGCAACGCAGCCTAACATCGGATCGTGACTTCTGTCTGCAAGAGGAAGTTTACTAGGGGCGATGGTAAACTGCGGTAAGACTTTTACATCTCCTCTGGCTACTGGTGATAGTGTTTATTTCCTTGTAAGGTGTCACTGTTTGTGGTATTTGATGTATATCTTATCTTGAAGTAGGCCTTCCTCCTTCCGAATGTAGTGGAGAGAACAATGTGGGGATTCTACACTGCTTTAAAAAACCAACCGCAAGGTTGAACCCACAACTGCCAGCGATCTCTGACATCTAGCCAGGACAACTATTACTACTATGGATTGGATCACAATTTAAGTAAGTCGTGTGTAGTGCTTGGCAGTGGACTTCGTGTTCCATAAGTATTTGTTGTCGTTGTTGCTACTATCCCTTCACGCGGTAGACCCTTTTCTTCCTCTTTCAGAATGTAACTGAGAGAACTAGTCAACTCAGGAATTCTATAGCACTTTAAAAAAGAAAATACATTTAGCAGACCTGTAGTGGGGGTAAATCCTACAGGGTGTTTCAAAAATGACCGGTATATTTGAAACGGCAATAAAAACTAAACGAGCAGCGATAGAAATACACCGTTTGTTGCAATATGCTTAGGACAACAGTACATTTTCAGGCGGACAAACTTTCGAAATTACAGTAGTTACAATTTTCAACAACAGATGGCGCTGCAAGTGATGTGAAAGATATAGAAGACAACGCAGTCTGTGGGTGCGCCATTCTGTACGTCGTCTTTCTGCTGTAAGCGTGTGCTGTTCACAACGTGCAAGTGTGCTGTAGACAACATGGTTTATTCCTTAGAACAGAGGATTTTTCTGGTGTTGGAATTCCACCGCCTAGAACACAGTGTTGTTGCAACAAGACGAAGTTTTCAACGGAGGTTTAATGTAACCAAAGGACTGAAAAGCGATACAATAAAGGATCTGTTTGAAAAATTTCAACGGACTGGGAACGTGACGGATGAACGTGCTGGAAAGGTAGGGCGACCGCGTACGGCAACCACAGAGGGCAACGCGCCGCTAGTGCAGCAGGTGATCCAACAGCGGCCTCGGATTTCCGTTCGCCGTGTTGCAGCTGCGGTCCAAATGACGCCAACGTCCACGTATCGTCTCATGCGCCAGAGTTTACACCTCTATCCATACAAAATTCAAACGCGGCAACCCCTCAGTGCCGCTACCATTGCTGCACGAGAGACATTCGCTAACGATATAATGCACAGGATTGATGACGGCGATATGCATGTGGGCAGCATTTGGTTTACTGACGAAGCTTATTTTTACCTGGACGGCTTCGTCAATAAACAGAACTGGCACATATGGGGAACCGAAAAGCCCCATGTTGCAGTCCCATCGTCCCTGCATCCTCAAAAAGTACTGGTTTGGGCCGCCATTTCTTCCAAAGGAATCATTGGCCCATTTTTCAGATCCGAAACGATTACTGCATCACGCTATCTGGACATTCTTCGTGAATTTGTGGCGGTACAAACTGCCTTATACGACACTGCGAACACCTCGTGGTTTATGCAAGATGGTGCCCGGCCACATCGCACGGCCGACGTCTTTAATTTCCTGAATGAATATTTCGATGATCGTGTGATTGCTTTGGGCTATCCGAAACATACAGGAGGCGGCGTGGATTGGCCTCCCTATTCGCCAGACATGAACCCCTGTGACTTCTTTCTGTGGGGACACTTGAGAGACCAGGTGTGCCGCCAGAATCCAGAAACAATTGAACAGCTGAAGCAGTACATCTCATCTGCATGTGAAGCCATTCCGCCAGACACGTTGTCAAAGGTTTCGGGTAATTTCATTCAGAGACTACGCCATATTATTGCTACGCATGGTGGATATGTGGAAAATATCGTACTATAGAGTTTCCCAGACCGCAGCGCCATCTGTTGTTGAAAATTGTAACTACTGTAATTTCGAAAGTTTGTCTGCCTGAAAATGTACTGTTGTCCCAAGCATATTGCAACAAACGGTGTATTTCTATCGCTGCTCGTTTAGTTTTTATTGCCGTTTCAAATATACCAGTCATTTTTGAAACACCCTGTATAACCGTGAGCTATAAATTCACGTCGAAATTTGAAAGTCCAACTGTCATTTCATACATCACCGCTTACAATCGAGACATCAAATAATAATAAGTTTGGATCATTCAACGAAATTTCTCGTCATAAACATAACACCGTTGTTTATGCACCCAAACTACTGTGCGATGTCGATTTTTCTTTTATTTCAAGTCGTTTTGAAATGTGTGAAGCAAATTCTTTCAACTCTATATTAACAATTTAATTACTATTTCTCATGGCACATCTTCTGAAGCAACATTTGGGACATCTTCAAGATATGATATTCCGCACCAGATTTAATAACTCCTAAAGCAGTTTGTGAAATGCACCACAAGGAAGTGCGTCAAAGGCTGGAGCAGTTTAGAGCCCATGGCGGAATGAAATATCCTAAGATAGTTACCAATGTCATCTGCGAAGCAAACTACGCCTCTCTCTCTCTCTTCGTATGCAACGATCTTTTTTGAAAGTGTATTTAGAATCAACCTGCCACTAGTTTTGTGACATCGTCAATTTGTGTGTCTGAAATAGCTACCGGATTTGCCTTATATCCCCTACATCATGATCATGTGACTGTTAATTAATTGTTTTAGAACTCCAGCAGTATTTCTGGGTCAATTCCCGTGTCAGGTATTTGTTTTTGAACGAAGGCTTCTCAAACATGTTCTGGTAAGTGACAGGTTGGTTCATGTCTACAGACTACTTGAGGTGGCAGGGGGACAGTGACAGGAATTTCTCTTCCATCAATATCAAAGGGGAGCCACTATTTGACGCTTTTGTTCAGGTATTAGCGCTATACTTCACGTAGCTGTGGAGCCGCCGACAGCGGTCGCGAGCCCTGGGGTGCGCTGCCAGGACAGGTTGCATGGGTGGTGAGACGTGAGAAAGTTATTCAGATACACTCCTGGAAATTGAAATAAGAACACCGTGAATTCATTGTCCCAGGAAGGGGAAACTTTATTGACACATTCCTGGGGTCAGATACATCACATGATCACACTGCCAGAACCACAGGCACATAGACACAGGCAACAGAGCATGAACAATGTCGGCACTAGTACAGTGTATATCCACCTTTCGCAGCAATGCAGGCTGCTATTCTCCCATGGAGACGATCGTAGAGATGCTGGATGTAGTCCTGTGGAACGGCTTGCCATGCCATTTCCACCTGGCGCGTCAGTTGGACCAGCGTTCGTGCTGGACGTGCAGACCGCGTGAGACGACGCTTCATCCAGTCCCAAACATGCTCAATGGGGGACAGATCCGGAGATCTTGCTGGCCAGGGTAGTTGACTTACACCTTCTAGAGCACGTTGGGTGGCACGGGATACATGCGGACGTGCATTGTCCTGTTGGAACAGCAAGTTCCCTTGCCGGTCTAGGAATGGTAGAACGATGGGTTCGATGACGGTTTGGATGTACCGTGCACTATTCAGTGTCCCCTCGACGATCACCAGTGGTGTACGGCCAGTGTAGGAGATCGCTCCCCACACCATGATGCCGGGTGTTGGCCCTGTGTGCCTCGGTCGTATGCAGTCCTGATTGTGGCGCTCACCTGCACGGCGCCAAACACGCATACGACCATCATTGGCACCAAGACAGAAGCGACTCTCATCGCTGAAGACGACACGTCTCCATTCGTCCCTCCATTCACGCCTGTCGCGACACCACTGGAGGCGGGCTGCACGATGTTGGGGCGTGAGCGGAAGACGGCCTAACGGTGTGCGGGACCGTAGCCCAGCTTCATGGAGACGGTTGCGAATGGTCCTCGCCGATACCCCAGGAGCAACAGTGTCCCTAATTTGCTGGGAAGTGGCGGTGCGGTCCCCTACGGCACTGTGTAGGATCCTACGGTCTTGGCGTGCATCCGTGCGTCGCTGCGGTCCGGCCCAGGTCGACGGGCACGTGCACCTTCCGCCGACCACTGGCGACAACATCGATGTACTGTGGAGACCTCACGCCCCACGTGTTGAGCAATTCGGCGGTACGTCCACCCGGCCTCCCGCATGCCCACTATACGCCCTCGCTCAAAGTCCGTCAACTGCACATACGGTTCACGTCCACGCTGTCGCGGCATGCTACCAGTGTTAAAGACGGCGATGGAGCTCCGTATGCCACGGCAAACTGGCTGACACTGACGGCGGCGGTGCACAAATGCTGCGCAGCTAGCGCCATTCGACGGCCAACACCGCGGTTCCTGGTGTGTCCGCTGTGCCGTGCGTGTGATCATTGCTTGTACAGCCCTCTCGCAGTGTCCGGAGCAAGTATGGTGGGTCTGACACACCGGTGTCAATGTGTTCTTTTTTCCATTTCCAGGAGTGTATGTGTAAGTGGTCTCTGACAGTGTAAATATGTATTTCCTTACTTAATCGGAATGAAAAAGCGCCGTAATTGTTTAAGCATTCCACACAGTGCAGTCGATTCCCTGACAAATTCTTTAAATAAACACTATTCAATATACTGCTTCATATCGCATAAATGGTTTAAATAATTGTTTAAATAATATTCTATACACTGCAATTTATTACCCACCAAATCCTTTAAGTAAATAAATAAACTATACTGTTTTAATTGTTTAAGCGTTATTCCATACACTGCAATCTAGTTTCTTCCAAATAGCACAATCAATGGCGACTTTTTCCCGCAACTTTCTCATCGGGAGAGGGGAGAGGGAGTTATGGGGATTTCCCAGAGTATGGGTTAATTGGTTGATCGATGTAATTAATTAGTCAATCAAACCGATATCAAAAGGGTGCTTGTAAGGTTAGGGGAGGTCCCAGAGGGATGGGGGAGGAGGAGCGGTAGGGGTAGGAGGAGGTTTAGGGGGAGAAGGGGGAGGGGGATGTGTGGAGGAACAATAGGTTAAGGTGATGTCAGTTTAAAGGATGGTTTGTCTTATTTTTGTGTAAAAATCTTGTGAGAACAGGTCAGACTGTGGTTTTAAAAGGTGCGGAGAATGGTGTATACAGTTACAATAGAAAAAGAAAAGACACCAAAGATGCACAGTAGGACAAAAACGTAAGTCAGGGCGTACACAACCACTGCGCGTGATACGTATTTTCAAAAACAAGCTAATTGTTTATGACTATACTTTGCATATAACATGCTGTCAAAGTATGGAAGACATAAAAAGAAGCCGACCTTTAGAATTCCTTTTTCATAAGTTACATAGTTTCTGGCGAGCAATCGATGCAAAATAAATGAAATGAACATTTTATACTTTGCAGATCAAAATAAGAAAAACAACCATGAACATTCTGTGATATGTCACAGGAATAAATAGAGACCGGAAGAAAATGACACATAGGTGTCACTGACAACATTTTGTTTTCTTTAAGGTAGATTTTAAAATCATAAAGGCAGCATGAATGCTATTCATCCGAAAAACTCAAGCAGTTCCAGGCAGTAATTCAGTCATTTCAGGCAACTGACCAGTAACTCGACATAGCATGTGTTTTGATAAAAGCATGTAAGCTGTCTGACAGAAAATGTGTAATATTTCAATAAAGTAACGAAAACGAACTTGTGACTGGTTGCCGCTGTACGTTGTAAATATTCTGTATCCTGATAATTACTGATAAAATCTTTCATTTTGATTGCACTGGCATTGTGATAATTCAGTTCGTCCCGAAAAAATTTGATGAAACAGAAATTAATGTACACGACTATAGGCATTATTTCACAATTTTCAGCGAGGTGTTCCTACAACTTTTCAGCTGCAAATCAAAAGTAATTCGTTTTGCTAATTCCGCCTACAAAGCCTGCTTCATTTGCCTATCAAACAGCTGCTTGCTGTCCACAGTCTTTGAATGATAACCTCACCTGCACCAGAATCGATTTTACTCGTCAGGTGCAAGAACTAACTCTCTGTTACTGGAACACGCATTTCGACTGCCAAGGTCTGTTACAACTTAAGGAACCAGTTTCCGTAATTATGCTGGCGTCAAAGTCAAATTCTTTGTTAGTTTTGGAATGTTAAATATCGTGTCATTCGAAAAGAATTTTTATGGTGCAACTCACGCAATACGCAGTCTTCTGTTGCATATTTCACTGATTGGCGAAAGCCGAAGACATAACCAGAAATTAAGGAGTAACATACACTATGCCAACTTCATTGGCAAAGTACATGTTTGTGTAAATAAAATTTGTCATCTGTTGGGGATTCGTAATACCGACTACCGGAAAAGCTACAAGTTTGTTGGCGCTATAATGAACAGCTTTCTTATCAAGTGAAACTAGTAATACTTTCGAAACGAACAATGTTAGTGCGTACTATTCTGTAACTGCTGTCTGTTGAACAGTTTCCTACTATAGAGCAGTTTACTTCGTTTATGTCTAACTTAGTGTTTTTATTTTATTTTTGTTGATAGTTATGTGGAAATTTATTAAAGCAGAACGACGTTTTGAGTATTGCTTAACACTACAGAGAATAGTAGTTGTAAATATACTACGAACTTAGTTTTGGAACGTATAATTTCATCCCGCAGTGTAAAGTGGATTGCGACTAATTTTCGTGTCTTCGGAACACATGCGGAGAATATACCATGTGCAGTTTGCGCCACCAACATTACTGTGTGGCAATTTACTCTACACAAAGAAATTGACCTGCACTTCACGATGAAGTTTAATAATCAGCGCCGATTCAGTATCATGTTACCTTTCTTTCTAGGCGGTTAAAAGTTAACATAGACTCTCAGGTGCGCTTACAAACTGGCAACAGGTTAGCTAGGTATCCTAATGGAAAACTATTGTAACTCTCAACCACAGTAAGCAATTCAAATATCAAGACTTGTTTTTAGTATACCGACAGATCTCTTAAGTACCATCAATGAAGACAGTGAACGAGGATAAACCGCATGTGTCCTCCTAGAAGGATATTATAAAATAAGCATGGTGAAATACTCTAGACCCTGTACGAATATGTTCACAAACTAAAATTGTGAGAGAACTAGGAGGTGGCCATACGTCATTATAGTATCTTACAGCAAGATTTCTAAAGTTTTCTCAAGAGCAGCGGTGACAGCTGTACAAAATTTCTACTTTTAGGTTCGTTAACGAAACAGACACTGAAGAGATCTAAATACAGAATTTTCACCTTGGAATTTCCTAAATATTGAACTCGAAAACGTAATGAAATAAATAAAGCTCAACAAACGAAAAAATTCCCCTATCAGAGCATAAAAAAGCGATAATCTTCCGCTTTAAAGCACTCTGACAGAAAAGTTGGGAACCAGCCGCCTCAGTCCTCACCAGGCTTTTCTTACCAAAAATTTTGGCATGTGAACATATTCGCGCTCTTTTAAGACAGAACATCCTAAGTTGTTTCACCCACTCTGTCCCTGTAGTGAAGCCTCCGTACTCAGCATTTCCCTCTACCTACCAGTGTCTACATATATTTAATTTACAGTATAACCCACTACCATTGTCTCCTCTTTCAATTACCCTGCCTGTTTTTGTCTTCCTTTCCTACTGTCTGCGCCGTACCTTGGCGGCTCAAGACTCCTGGTGGGATCCACCTTACATTTTCCCCTATCCCCACGTGTTTAAAATTTCGGTCCAAAACGCGCCCTCCCCTATACCCACGTGTCAGAGTTTGCCGGTCTGGAAGGTCTCAGACCCCCTCACCCTCCCAAACAAATTCATGGTCTCTTCATCATCTGCATTTTTTTATTTCCACTGTCTCCACTGTTTTGCTCCCCTGCTTTTGTCTCCATCCATCTTTCTTTCTCTTTTACTGCCATTGTCTTCTTTCTCTTAAGCTCGCACTACTATTGTTTTCAACCATCTCTCTCCCTATTTCACTGCCACTTTCTCTCTCCCACCAACACTGCGTCTTCTCCCTCCCTCTCTCTCTCTCTCTATCTATGTATCTATCTTTCTCCCACCGGCACTGTCTCCTGTCTTTTTCACCGACGTCGTCTCTCTGCTACACTGTTTCAGAACAAAGAAGCACGAATATGTTCGCATGCCAGAATTTATCGTGAGGAAGGCGGGATGATGATTAAAGCAGCTACTTCCCCACTTTTCTGTCAGAGTCCTTTAAAGCGGAACATTTTTCGATGCCTTCGTTCTTTCCCTGCTACAGCGGGGTTGTAAGTAGAGTTTTGACACGTTACTTATAAACTTGTACACTCTGACTCAAACATATAAACAATGAATAACTACGCATAATGTAAAGTTAACACAAAATCATTTGCTTTACATTTTTCTGGATGCTTTGAAAAGTTCAATGGAAACGTCAGGCTTATGAATTATGACGAAAGAGTAAAGCTGTTATTAGAAACATTTTCCTGAATTCGCATTCTTTCCAGTTTTACATAATTTTGTCAGTCATTTTAAGTTCTGTTCAGGCCAGTTATGAACAGTATCAGCCAATTTTTTGTTACTCAAGTAGTACTTTGGGCATATTTCTATACGCGTGAAATGTATAGATACAGCGTGCCATAAAGGTTTACTGGCGAAAAAAATGCTGACTAGTAGTTCGTGACCTCAGAATCCTTGCAGTGACCCTAGAACGCTTGCCATGCGTTCACTATGTCGTTTGGACCTACATTTATCCCTCAGCCATGCACATTTCACCTGCATTAGTACCTCTGCTTGACGGTAACGGACTACGACATCGAAAATAGTTTCAAAGTTCCCTGAGAAAGTTCCCCGAGAATATCGTCTCAAGAAAATATGGTAAAATTTCAACGATCTATTACAGAAGTGATCATCCCCACAGTTGGTAATTTTCGTACCATAAAACCATAGTTTTCGTCGTATTCTCTGGGACCAAGAATGAACAAATGGTGCTTTCATAAGCCACCCGAAGTCCAGCCTCTATCGCAAACTTATGAAAAAAACTAAATAAGTGAATAAAAACATTTGCTCAATTTGCCCGTGCCGGAGGAAGCGTTTAATTTTAAATTTTGAACCTGTATTGTTGATTAGTTACAGTGTGAGCGTTCCTCCGATAGATATACAAGTGGTCGCTAGGCCAAGGGCTATTCAACACACTTGACCACTTATGTCTGCGATCAACAGAACCCGCATTTTCGCGTGCGGCTTTTTGGAAAGTGATGGTACAGTGGATCGTTGTGCACAGACCTAAACTTATAGATTCGGAAGAACTCACATTACGCCCCCGGTAGCTGAATGGTCAGCGCGACAGACTGCTAATCCTAAGGGCCCGGGTTCGATTCCCTGGGTCGGAGATTTTCTCCGCTCAGGGACTGGGTGTTGTGTTGTCCAAATCATCATCATTTCATCTTCATCGAAGCGCAAGTCGCCGTCGTGGTGTCAAATCGAAAGAGTTGCACCAGGTGAGCGGTCTACCCGACGGGAGGCCCTCGTCACACAACATGATTATTATTATTATATTACTACCCATGTTATTGTAAAGATAACTATAAAATTTGCTAAACGAGACTCCAAAAGAACTTAAATTACAAAAACCAGGTAACACTGTTAAAAATAAAGGAAAACCAATTTTAATATCGCTCAACGGTATCTAGAACACCAAGTAAACTCAATCATGGCTTTGAGAATGCTGCAGTATGACGGGTTTCAGAGCGTAAACAGTAATCGTACAGTTGTCAAACTAAAAATTCCCACTGTATTTTTTACCTCGCACCAGTGAGGAATAACCTACTTCGCCGGCCGCTGTGGCCGAACGGTTCTAGGCGCTTCAGCCCGGAACCGCGCTGCTACTACGGTCGCAGGTTCGAATCCTGCCTCCGGCTTGGACGTGTGTGATGTCATTAGGTTAGTTAGGTTTAAGTAGTTCTAAGTCTAGGGGACTGATGACCTCAGATGTTAAGTCCCATACTGCTTAGAGCCATTTGAACCATTTTGAATAACCTACTTTATTGAGACTGGCCGCAGCACGGAAACAAACGGCGGCCGCCACAAAAAATCATTTCACCAAATATAAGATTCAAATTCGTAAAAAGGAGAAGTTTGTTTGCATCTTTGTGGCAACGAACACTCTGAAGTCGTTTCTTCACTAACACGTGCCGAAGCACTGCCCCAAAAGATAAGTATACATACAACAGCAAACAGAAACAAAAAAAGAGAGGGGGAGTTGGCAAAATATAATAATAAAGAGATGATAATACGATGAGCAATGAGAACATGAAAATTTGAATCCACTCACTACAACAAACTGCATTAACTAAAAGAGGGACAAGTAGAGTAAATGAAATTACATTTAAAATGGTTGGAACTGTTTTGAGAGAGAGAGAGAGAGCTTGTGCGTGGGAGGTGAAGCGCAACGTCGATCAGCAGCTGGGTGGTGGTGGCGGCGAAATCATAGTACGAGGGTCATTCAAGAAATATTGCAACATATTTTTTCATGAAAGCAGGTTGACTTTATTCAGGATTCCCGTATATCGTATTATTCCCCACCCTTTTGGGTACAAAACCCTATTTTTCAAGTTAATCTCCGTTTGATGCGACGGCCTTATGTCACCTTACTGGGAGGCCCTGTATGCCGTCATGGTACCACTCTACCGGTCGAAGTTGGAGTCATAGTCTTACTGCAGTGATAACCTCCTTATCATCCACGTACTGCTTCTCGCAAAGCGCATCATTAGTTGGATCAGACAGATGTAAGCCGGAAGGAGCAAGATCCGGGCTGTAGGGTGGATGAGGAAGAACAGTCCAATCAAGTTTTATGAACTCCTCTAGGGTGCGAAGACTTGTGTGAGGCCTTGCGTTATCATGGAGAAGGAGAAGTCGTTTCTTCAGTCTCCTGAGGGCACCATAACACATTTCAGAGTTGGTAAAGGGAAGACATCAAACAGAATAACTGCTGTAGAGTCCCAGAAGACGGTCGCCATGACTTTACGGCTGAGGGTGCGGGTTTGAACTTTTTCTTCGCAGGAGAGATGCTGTTATGCCACTACATTGATTGCAATTTTGTTTGCGGTTCGAAGTGATGAACACAAAAATTGTCGAAATCAGTCTCGTAACGCGTAAGCAATTTTGGGCAGATGGTACTTTGTTGTTCTCTTAGGGGGCGAGGAATAAAGCGCACTGTACCTTTGAGTACCTTAACTGGGGGACGAGAGTATCAACAATACAAACAGAGGCGCCCAGTCGAGTGGCGAGGTGTTCGACACCTCGAATGAAAGTGTCCGTACGTTTCAGCATTGCCAGAGTCACAGCTGTGTGCGGCCAGCCGGCCAGCAAGAGATCGGACTTGTTGCGATGGTAACAACGCCTCGCCCAACGACTCACATTGCTTTTGTCCACTGTCAGGCATTCTGCAAGCGCTGGTTCCCCGTAAAAAGAAAAATCTCTCTGCTTGGAACACACCTCCGTAACAGACGTCATTTTGAAGGCTTCGTATTGATTGCCACCGATGGGAACTTCATGAAACTGCAGGGGCTGAAGCGAGAATATACCACGATGTCCCACAACAGATCCCGCACTTTTTCAACCCTCATTGGTCCAGAAAGAAAATGTGTTGCATTATTGTTGTTGATAATTCTTCCGGGTTATATGGCCGTGGTGCATGAAATTCTTCTATTCCTAAAGTTCCCTCCAATACTACGTTGGACATCTTCAGAGGTATGGCTGGTCCTACTGAGTCCTGCCATACCTCTGAAGATGTCCAACGTAGTATTGGATGAAACGTTAGGAATAGAAGAATTCCATGGACCACGGCCATATAACCCGGACGAATTATCAACAACAGTACCATCCGGTCGTGAAAGCCTTCAAAAATGGTTCAAATGGCTCCGAGCACTATGGGACTTAACTTCTGAGGTGATCAGTCCCCTAGAACTTGGAACTACTTAAACCTAACTAACCTAAGGACATCACACACATCCATGCCCGAGGCAGGATTCGAACCTGGGACCGTAGCGGTCGCACGGTTCCAGACTGTAGCGTCTAGAACCGCTCGGCCACTCCGGCCGGCGTGAAAGCCTTCATTGTATGTTGCATTATTTATTGGGTACCGCTTGTAGATCCGTCAAAGGTAAACTACAATATTGTTACATCTTCTTGCATACTACGTGACCCCCTTAGCGGTCATATCATTCCTCCTTTGGCTTTAGGCTGGTCGGAAATAACCGGTACTACATACATTGCGCAACACAATTATAGGATCACGTAAATCCTACCGACTGTGAAGCATAAGTTTGAAATTTGGTACAAAGGTGCTTACAACCTTTCACTCTAAAGCTGCAAAAGCGTAGCGCACGGTGGCGTCACTCTCGGGTTCGGCGGCGCTTCAGACAGCAAGGTGTCGACACATGAGAAAAAAAAAAAAGCCACGGCTCAGAAGCTGATGTAAGCAGTAAGGTGGATTAATGAAGTCACGTTAGCACCGAACTTCACCAAGATTCTGCCCAGCACCACGGTGGACGTGTCACATGATGAGGTCGTTACAGCCCGTCTCGCCCACATTTCACCCCTGCTTTCGACGCCTCAGATCAGAAAACCGCTGCCCAAAGTTGAAATCATGTCGTTTTATTGTGAGTGCCTGACGAAAACATTCCAGACACACCGCCGCTCAGGATCTGTACGAAAAGTTCTCAGAGGTTGACATATAGGGTGTCAATGAGACCATCCGTTCCCCTAGACTTTAATTCCCAGACATGTCGCAGTCGAAAAACCCAGTTCGCAGTGTGATGAGTAACAGAGACGTTCTTGACAACTTTTGGCACTTCTGATATCTCCTATGTTTCAACCTTTCTCTAAGGACGTCATAGGGCTAAATCCCCCTGAAACGTGACCTTACCCTTTTGGAGACCAGTGCGACCGCAGTCTACGTCTACGTCTACGTCCATACTCCGCAAGCCACCTGACGGTGTGTGGCGGAGGGTACCTTCAGTACCTCTATCGGTTCTCCCTTCTATTCCAGTCTCGTATTGTTCGTGGAAAGAAGGATTGTCGGTATGCCTCTGTGTGGGCTCTAATCTCTCTGATTTTATCCTCATGGTCTCTTCGCGAGATATACGTAGGAGGGAGCAATATACTGCTTGACTCTTCGGTGAAGGTATGTTCTCGAAACTTCAATAAAAGCCCGTACCGAGCTACTGAGCGTCTCTCCTGCAGAGTCTTCCACTGGAGTTTATCTATCATCTCCGTAACGCTTTCGCGATTACTAAATGATCCTGTAACGAAGCGCGCTGCTCTCCGTTGGATGTTCTCTCTATCAACCCTATCTGGTACGGATCCCACACTGCTGAGCAGTATTCAAACAGTGGGCGAACAAGCGTACTGTAACCTACTTCCTTTGTTTTCGGATTGCATTTCCTTAGGATTCTTCCAATGAATCTCAGTCTGGCATCTGCTTTACCGACGATCAACATTATATGATCATTCCATTTTAAACCACTCCTAATGCGTACTCCCAGATAATTTATGGTATTAACTGCTTCCAGTTGCTGACCTGCTATTTTGTAGCTAAATGATAAAGGATCTATCTTTCTGTATATTCGCAGCACATTACACTTGTCAACATTGAGATTCAATTGCCATTCCCTGCACCATGCTTCAATTCGCTGCAGATCCTCCTGCATTTCAATACAATTTTCCATTGTTACAACCTCTCGGTACACCACAGCATCATCTGCAAAAAGCCTCAGTGAACTTCCGATGTCATCCACCAGGTCATTTATGTATTTTGTGAATAGCAACGGTCCTATGACACTCCCCTGCGGCACACCTGAAATCACTCTTACTTCGGAAGACTTCTCTCCATTGAGAATAACATGCTGCGTCCTGTTATCTAGGAACTCCTCAATCCAATCACACAATTGGTCTGATAGTCCATATGCTCTTACTTTGTTCATTAAACGACTGTGGGGAACTGTATCGAACGCCTTGCGGAAGTCAAGAAACACGGCATCTACCTGTGAACCCGTGTCTATGGCCCTCTGAGTCTCGTGGACGAATAGCGCGAGCTGGGTTTCACATGACCGTCTTTTTCGAAACCCATGCTGATTCCTACAGAGTAGATTTCTAGTCTCCAGAAAAGTCATTATACTCGAACACAATACGTGTTCCAAAATTCTGCAACTGATCGACGTTAGAGATATAGGTCTATAGTTCTGCACATCTGTTCGACGTCCCTTCTTGAAAACGGAGATGACCTGTGCCCTTTTCCAATCCTTTGGAACGCTACGCTCTTCTAGAGACCTACGGTACACCGCTGCTAGAAGGGGGGCAAGTTCCTTCGCGTACTCTGTGTAAAATTGAACTGGTATCCCATCAGGTCCAGAGGCCTTTCCTCTTTTGAGCGATTTTAATTGTTTCTCTATCCCTCTGTCGCTCTCATGCACATGTTGGAACCACTAGGGACGTTCAAAACCATTCGGTGAAATTTAAATGTGATCCGTGGCAGTACTGGGTACTTACGCACTTTCATCCCTCCTTTTTCGTGCCCTCCTGTGGTGACATCTCGGGGGTTGCAACATTAAGATGTGTGTGAATAAAGCGGCAACACCATGGGTACCTCCCACTCACCTGAGCTGCGCACGCTACAAATGTCTGAAACTTCGACTCACCTTAACCCTCGTGGGTGCACAAGTACCTGAGGGTTAGGCAACCCCTTCGGCACACATCAGGTGGTGTTTTCCTGACTTCAGGCGCCACTAGGCAGACTATGTATCAATGTTCCTGACAATTTTGTCACATGCTCAGCTAAGGTGCTTTTGGTCATCACATGACTTTACAGAACGCATAGTTACACTTTACGCTGTTATCTGAACCTCCAAATGTATATATAAAGCATAAAGAAGAGAAAAAATACTACTCGAAATTAGAAATATCTTCACAGTATACATAATTTAGAATAATGTGTAAAAAGTCGTATATGTGGGCCGCTTAAGCTCTGTGTCCCTTAAATCATCAAAGAACGTTAACACATAAACATGATTCATCGTGTACAGCAGGTCAGTACCTAATTATACAGTACATTGGTACATAATGATAATAACGTCCTGGCGCTATCTATACATTGTATATTCTGAGTATGAGTTCCGGAAAAAAACGTGAATTTCGAAATGACATGAGCTGCTAGTAAACCGTACAGACTGCGAGACGAGAAATGTTCAAGAGGATTAATAATGTGCTATGTAAGCGTTGAAACATCAGAGAAGGATATACATACGGAAGCTTTCATCAACCGATACATCAAGTCAAGGAAAACATATTTTGCTAAAAAAAGAAGTACTTGCAGCTAAACGTGAATGCTGTTACAGAAGCGGAGTAACATCAATGAGTCACAAGAAGGCCCCACAAAAGCATATCAAATGATAAACTACACTCCTGGAAATGGAAAAAAGAACACATTGACACCGGTGTGTCAGACCCACCATACTTGCTCCGGACACTGCGAGAGGGCTGTACAAGCAATGATCACACGCACGGCACAGCGGACACACCAGGAACCGCGGTGTTGGCCGTCGAATGGCGCTAGCTGCGCAGCATTTGTGCACCGCCGCCGTCAGTGTCAGCCAGTTTGCCGTGGCATACGGAGCTCCATCGCAGTCCTTAACACTGGTAGCATGCCGCGACAGCGTGGACGTGAACCGTATGTGCAGTTGACGGACTTTGAGCGAGGGCGTATAGTGGGCATGCGGGAGGCCGGGTGGACGTACCGCCGAATTGCTCAACACGTGGGGCGTGAGGTCTCCACAGTACATCGATGTTGTCGCCAGTGGTCGGCGGAAGGTGCACGTGCCCGTCGACCTGGGACCGGACCGCAGCGACGCACGGATGCACGCCAAGACCGTAGGATCCTACGCAGTGCCGTAGGGGACCGCACCGCCACTTCCCAGCAAATTAGGGACACTGTTGCTCCTGGGGTATCGGCGAGGACCATTCGCAACCGTCTCCATGAAGCTGGGCTACGGTCCCGCACACCGTTAGGCCGTCTTCCGCTCACGCCCCAACATCGTGCAGCCCGCCTCCAGTGGTGTCGCGACAGGCGTGAATGGAGGGACGAATGGAGACGTGTCGTCTTCAGCGATGAGAGTCGCTTCTGCCTTGGTGCCAATGATGGTCGTATGCGTGTTTGGCGCCGTGCAGGTGAGCGCCACAATCAGGACTGCATACGACCGAGGCACACAGGGCCAACACCCGGGGAGCGATCTCCTACACTGGCCGTACACCACTGGTGATCGTCGAGGGGACACTGAATAGTGCACGGTACATCCAAACCGTCATCGAACCCATCGTTCTACCATTCCTAGACCGGCAAGGGAACTTGCTGTTCCAACAGGACAATGCACGTCCGCATGTATCCCGTGCCACCCAACGTGCTCTAGAAGGTGTAAGTCAACTACCCTGGCCAGCAAGATCTCCGGATCTGTCCCCCATTGAGCATGTTTGGGACTGGATGAAGCGTCGTCTCACGCGGTCTGCACGTCCAGCACGAACGCTGGTCCAACTGAGGCGCCAGGTGGAAATGGCATGGCAAGCCGTTCCACAGGACTACATCCAGCATCTCTACGATCGTCTCCATGGGAGAATAGCAGCCTGCATTGCTGCGAAAGGTGGATATACACTGTACTAGTGCCGACATTGTGCATGCTCTGTTGCCTGTGTCTATGTGCCTGTGGTTCTGTCAGTGTGATCATGTGATGTATCTGACCCCAGGAATGTGTCAATAAAGTTTCCCCTTCCTGGGACAATGAATTCACGGTGTTCTTATTTCAATTTCCAGGAGTGTATTTGAATGAATTAGAGTATACAGGAACTTGATATTGAGAACTCGGCTGTGAAATGGACGAGTAGGCCTAATGAAAATACAGATGAACTGAGAGTCTGTATTAGTAGTAACATTGGTAACATTGACTCAATTTGGAAAGAACTAAAATGAGCCAATAGATAAAACAAGGCCATCAAGTACTGACAGTATGGGTGTTCGGGTTACAAAGATTAACACAGAGATTTCTAAATTCCATGTGCACCTGTCCAAAAGAAGAATATATATGAGAAGAATGATATATCAGTATACCTATTCAAGAAAATATTAAATCATAGGCCAACATGTCTTCTTAACCCCTTTCAAAATTAAACTGACTTGATCAGTACAAGATGAGTTGCAAATTAATGTATTCTTTCTTGGTCACTAATGCATCTTTTTGTTTTCCAATGCTTATGACGATTTACGGTATCGTTAGATCTGTGACACAAAAAAAACTTAACATAGGAATAGACGGAAACAATTTTCCATACAATGACGCAACATGCAGAATGTAACAATATAGTCGGTGCCTGTAGATGACACAGTGAGGTGTTACATATATTAATGGATTTATAGTATCTAGTCACTACTGACTATTCTTCCTTAACATCAGTGGCCAAACTCTCTCATGCCACACGGCGTGTTAATGTGTAAACCTCTTAGGCCCCGAAGCAGCGTTACGGGCAATATCAAATATTGGGTTACAACCCTCTGTAATATGAATTCTTAACTTTAAATAATTTGTAAACCTTCTTACGTATTCTAGTCATTTCAGATACAATAACAATAACATTTTTTTGCAAATGTGCATAGTTATATACGTATGAACTTATACAGTCGTGTAACTAATACTGGCCACAAAATTTAAAGATACAGTGCTTTCTCATGACACTAAAAAAGTCAGGCGTACCTATTTTAGTACGTGAAGGAAAGGAACCGCTATCGCGACAACCAGCATTTATAACAATATTGGAAGAGACGTTGCTATCCTCAGTGAATGGGAAGAAGAATTACAGGATCTGTTGAATAGAATGAACAGTCTAATGAGCACAGAACACCGATTGAGAGTAAATCGAAGAGAGATGAAAGTAATGAGAAGTAGCAGAAATATCACGAAGTAGATGAAATTAAGGTAATCTGCTACATATGAAGCAAAACAACCCATGATGGACGTAGGGAGGACTCAAAAAGGAGACTAACACTGGCAACTGAGATCTGGTACTACAGAAGAACGTTGAAAGTTAGGTGGACTGATAAGATAAGGAATGAGAAGGTTCTCCGCAAAAACAGCGAGGAAAGGAATCTATGAAAAATACTGACAAGAAGACGGGACAGGGTGATAGGATATCTGTTAAGAAATGAAGGAATAACCTCCAATGTACTAGAGGGGGCTGTGGAGGGTAAGAACTATAGAGGAAAAAGAGTTTGGAATTCATCCAGCAAATAATTGAGGAAGTAGGCTGCAGTTGCTACTGTGAGATGAAAAGGTTGGCACAGAAGAGTAATTTGGGGCGTGCTGCACCAAACCAGTCCAAAGATAGATGACTCAAAAACAAAACAAAAAATATCCTTCATTGCATCATCCAGTAGCTTGATGTTGGTAAACCAATGGAGGAGACAGGACAACTGGAGATCGTGTGTATCAGCATGTGTAACGGATGCTGTTCAAAAATTAATGCGACACTTATATAACTCATAAATGTTCAAACTATGTCATATGGTATTATCATCCCGTTTTAGCAACCAGTTAAAATACGATCGTGATCAAGACTTACTTGGTTTCCTCTAAAAAATTAATCAGTACTTTAGTACTTGGGAAACCTGGTCACGATAATACAAAATTGTTAGAGAGGAAAAGCTTCCGATAGTCAGATTGGGATGAGATGTACAGGGAACCTGATGCTAATTTAAATATAACCTATTTTATGATAGCTTAGCAAGAATATTTGAAAATATTTCCCTATGAAAACAGTGAAACATAATTGTAGTAAGCTACCATTTGAAAAACCGTAGGTTACTGAAGGCATGAAAATATTTTGTAAACAGAAAATAAAAACGTATCTTACAGCTAAAAGGAGTAATGATCCAGAAACAGTCAAACATTATAGAAATTATCGCACTGGATTAAGAAAAGTTATTAAAAAATCCACAAGTATGTTTATGTCTGAGATTAGTACCTCTGATAACAAAGTTAAAACAATTTGGAATATTCTTAAAGGAGAAACAGGGCAACTGAGAGCACAGGAAGACTGTATTTCTATCAAAACAAAATGTTATAAGTAGAAAATATTTTAACAATGATCTTGTAAGTGCAGTAGAGAATATAGCACCCAGTTGTTCATTAGAAAGCGAAAGGCTGTATATAGAAGAGGCAATGCCTATGCAATTTGATGAAACTGAAATTCAACCCCCCTGTCCTACTCAAATTAGGAAAATAATAAATTCAGTCAAAAGCAAAAGCTCGCACGGAATTGATGGCATTTCCAACAGAGAACTAAAAGCATTTTGTCAACAGATAAGTAGGAGTCTCAGCCACATAATTAGTATATAAAAGGGAGATAAGTCTGATGCTAAAAACTACCATTAAATCACGCTTCTAACAGCTTTATATGAAATTCTTGAAAAAGTAATGTATTCAAGAGTATTTTCACGTATTTGTAAAAATGAAGTACTAGGAAAATGTCAGTTTGGTTTTCAGAAGAACTTTTTAACAGAAAATGCTATATATGCTTATACTAATCAAATATTAACCCTCTGAATAACTGAATATCACGCATTGGGTTTTTTTGTTATCTGTCAAAGGATTTTGACTGTGTAAATGATGAAATTCTTCTAGATGCGCTTAGTATTGTGGTATACGTGGAGCAGTGCACAATTGGTTTAATTCATATTTAAATGAAAGAATGCAGAAAGCTTAAATTAACAGCACAGATTGTCTGCAAAAATCAGCAGATTTCTCTAAATGAGAAGGTACCAAGAAAGGTGTCTCACAGGGTTCACTCTTGGGTCCCTGATTGTCCTCCATATATATTAATGACTTGCCACTCTATACCCATGAAGATGCGAAGCTAGCTCTTTTTACCGATGATACAAGCATAGTAATCACGCCCAACAAACAAGAATTAGCTGATGAAATTGTATATAATGTCTTTTAGAAAATTATTAAGCGCTTCTCTGCAAATGGACTCTCACTAAATTTTGAGAAAACACAGTGCACACAGTTCATTACAGTATATCGCATAACACCATTGATAAATATAGACTCTGAACAGAAGTCTGTTGCTAAGGCAGAATATTCAAAAGTTCTGGGTATGAGCATTGATGAGAAATTGAACTGGAGGAAACATATTGATGATCTCCGAAAATGTTTGAGGCCATCTACTTACGTTTTTAGGGTTATTGCAAACTTTCTTGATAAACACAAATGAGTAAATTATCATACTATGCCTATTTTAATTCACTGTTTTCATATGGCATCATATTTTGGGGTAATTCATAATTAAGAGAAAAAGTATTCGTTGCACAGAAGCGCGTAACAATAATAGTAGCTGGAGCCCACCCAAGATTACCTTGGAGATATTTGTTTAAGGAACTAGGGATATTTGTAGTACTTTCACAATACGTATGCTCACTTACGAAATTTGTTATTAACAACCTGTCCCAATTAAAAAATAATAGCAAAGTGCGTAGCTGCAACACTAGAAGAAAAGATAATCATTATCCTGGATTAAATCTGACTTTGGCGCAGAAAGAGGTAAATTATGCTGCCAAATACTCTTTGATCATTTAACAAATAGCATTAAAAATCTAACAGATAGCAGACCACCATTCAAAATCAAACTAACAGAATTTCTGAATGGTAATTTCTTCTACTCAACAGATGCATGTTTAGATGTGAAGTAGTAACTGTAAAAAAAAAAAATAATAAAGAAACGTTATACTAAACAGATACGGTCCACTTCACTACGAAATGTCGTATTCATGACCTGTGGAACAAGTATTAATGTAATGTAACATAAGAAAATTTGGTGCGCAGCCTGCACTGCAGCCCTTAGCTCAAGGGCCAACTCTGACAAATTTTCCTGTTACTACATTACAAATAAATTCTAGTTATTAACTTCAGAATGTCTCGTATGTATCCCATAATTGCGGCGGACCTGTAATCGTCCCGTGTACGACAGTTCACGTTACCAACACATCCCAGAAAGTCGTAAGGAAAACACAATTTCTCACGGATCATAATCCGTGTTTTGCATAACTCTTGGCCCGGAGACAATATGCGTACCTATTGGAAGAACGGCCATACTGTAGTTATTCTGCCGGCCGGGATGGCCGAGCGGTTCTAGGCGCTACAGTCTGGAACCACGCGACCACTCCGATCGCAGGTTCGAATCCTGCCTCGGGCATGGATGTGTGTGATGTCCTTAGGTTAGTTAGGTTTAAGTAGTTCTAAGTTCTGGGGGACTGATGACCTCAGCAGTTAAGTCCCATAGTGCTCAAAGCCATTTTTTTTGTAGCTATTCTACAGTACAGAGTCAAAATTTAAAATTACGCACTTCCTCCAGCCCAGAAAAATTGAGCAAATCGGTCGGTTCCTTCGCATTAGGCGTATAAAAGCACCATTTCTTCGTGAACAGTTCCTGAGAAAACAATCTTGATTTTTGGTTATGAAAACTACCGCTTGTGGAACTGAACGCTTCTACAATTTATATTCATAGCAGATCGTCGAAATTTTTACCACGCATTCTTAAGATGATATTCTCGGGGAATTTCAACACTTTTTTCGATATCATTTTCCGTTAGCAATACGTAGAGGTTCGAAGTTACCGTTCGTATGCACGTAACATCCGTTTTGAGGCGTAAATGTAGTTTCAAGTGACGTAGTGAACATATGGCAAGGGTTCTCTGGTCATCGCAAGGATAATGGACGTCACCAAACAATGTTTTAGTCATCATTTTTCACCAATAAAACGTTATGAAGTGATGCCTTGTAAAATGGGCAATTCACGTCTACGCAAATATGCCCGAAGTGGTACTGAAGCGACAAAGAAACCTCCTAAAAAGCATCTTGAGACGCATGGAATGAACATAAAATGAATGAGGAAATTATGTTAAGCTGGAAAGACCGCAAATTCAGTAAATTATTTCTAGTAACATTTTTACTCTTTGAAGATACAAATCACTCATTTCGTTGAACTGCGATAGATGAGCAGAGCATCCAGGAAAACTCTAAAGCAAACGATTTTGTGTTGACCTTATGTGATGCGTACTCGTCTGTTGTTCATATGTGTCAAATTATATAAACATGTCGAAGTATATAAATAAACTGTCAAATCTTTACTTACCTTCAGAATTCGTTTCGCTAAAACAGAACACTGTGCTGTAACAAGGAACAGAAGGGAACCAGCGGGAAAATACTCCTGTCGGAGCGCAAAAAAGGCGAAATGTTCATCTTTAAAAGACTGTCAGAAAAGTGAGGAACCAGCTGGCTCAGTCCTCACAGCGCCTTCCACTCCAAAAATGTTGGCATGCGAACATATTGGCTTTTTTGTGCTGAAAGAGCGTAGCAGAGAGACAGTGTTGGCGAAAGAGAGAGGAGGCAGAGACAAGAGAGAGGAAACAATGATGATGACGAGAAAAGTGGCAGTGTAAGAGAGACATGAATGAAGGAAAAAGCAGTGGGAGCCAAAGAGAGAGGAGATACTGATGGTCAGTCGGAAACAGTGGTAGCAGAAGAGAAGATAGAAGCAGTGGAGGCAAAAGGGAGAGGAGACTGGGAAAATAAAAAATACAGAGTAGTGGAGATCATACAAAGGTTTGGCAGAGATGGTATGGGATGTTTCACACTGGTGAATTCTAACACTCAGGTGTAGGGGAGCGAGCATTTGGACCGAACTTTTAAACACGTGGGTATAGGGGAAAAAGTAAGTTAAACCCCACCCTGAATTTTTGAGGTGCCTAGCTGCAGTGGAAGCAGTGGCAGTGGGAAAGAAAGGTTTCTCCACTTTCCTGTCAGGATTTTTTAAAGGGGAACATATTTGCCTTTTCTCCGACAGGAGAATCTATGCGATGGTTAATCGTAAACGAATGTGACCGGGAGTTCAGCGCAGAGTCAATGATAGGAGCTGGGAGACCGGCACTTCCTGGCTCCCCGTGCTAGCCGGCACTTCTTGTGACCAGCAGCCAAAAAGAGATGACTGGCGAAATGCGTGCCGGTTAGTTGGCCGCAACTCTTTCTGCGGACGCCTTCCGGGCTGACAATGCAACTCCTTTGTAAGCTAGCTGAACGCAACGGCAGACACTCGCGAGAAGCGAAATTCGAGTAGCAAAGCGAGGATCCATTCCGTAAGACTCTTGTCTGTCAACCTCTTGTGCACTCACAGCTCAGCATAATTAAACTGACGAGCCAAAGAAACTGGTACACCTGCCTAATATCGTGTAGGGCCCCCGCGAGCATGCAGAAGTGCCGCAACACTACGTGGCATTGACTCTACCAACGTCTGAAGTATTGCTGGAGGGAATTGACACCACGAATCCTGCAGGGCTGTCTATAAATCCGCAAGAGTACGAGGTGGTGGGAATTTCCTCTCAACAGCACGTTCCAAGGCAGCACAGATATGCTCAATAATGCTCATGTCTGGGGAGTTCGGTGGCCGGCTTAAGTGTTTAAACTCAGAAGAGTGTTCCTGGAGCCACTCTATGGTGTGTCGCATTGTCCTGCTAAAATTGCCCAAGTCCGTCGGAATGCACAATGGATATCAATGGACGCAGGTGATCAGACAGGGTGATTACGTACATGTCAGCTGCACACGCCCCACAACATTACAGAGCTTCCACCAGACTGAACGGTCCACTGCTGACATGCGGCGTCTGTGGATTCATGAGGTTGTCTCCATACCCGTACACGTCCATCCGCTCGATACAATCTGAAACGAGACTCGTCCGACCAGGCAACGTGTTTCCAGTCATCAACAGTCCAATGTCGGTGTTGACGGGCCCAGGCGACGTGTAGTCATCAAGGGTTCACGAGTGGGCCTTCGGCTCCGAAAGCTCATATCCATGATGTTTCGTTAAAAGGTTCTCAGGCTGATATTTGTCGATGGCCCAGCACTGAAACCTCCATCAACTTTCGGAAGGGTTCCACTTCTGTCAGGTTGAATGATTCTCCTCAGTGGTTGTTGTTCCCGTTTTTGCAGGATATCGGAGCTTGGTTGTTTTGCGGGATTCTTGATATTCACGATACACTCGTAAAGTGGTCGTTCGGGAAAATCCCTGCTTCATCACTACCTCGGAGATGTCTCATCGCTCGTGCGCTGACTGTAACACTAAGTTCAAACTCAGAATGAGATTTTCACTCAGCAGCGGAGTGTGCGCTGATATGAAACTTCCTGGCTGACTAAAACTGTGTGTCGGACCGAGAATCGAACTCGGGACCTTTGCCTTTCGCGGGCAAGTGCTCTACCAACTGAGCTATCCTAGCACGACTCACGCCCCCGTCCTCACAGCTTTACTTCTGCCAGTACCTCGTCTCCTATCTTCCAAACTTTACACAAGCTCTCCTGCGAACCCTGCAGAACTAGCACTCCTGAAAGAAA
Source organism: Schistocerca cancellata (assembly GCF_023864275.1). NCBI lineage: Eukaryota > Metazoa > Arthropoda > Insecta > Orthoptera > Acrididae > Schistocerca > Schistocerca cancellata. The sequence goes on from NC_064628.1 coordinate 300,747,932, forward strand.
GGATATTGCAGAGTCATGGCTTAGCCACAGCCTGGCGGATGTTTCCAGAATGAGATTTTCACTCTGCAGCGGAGTGTGCGCTAATATGAAACTTCCTGGCAGATTAAAACTGTGTGCCGGACCGAGACTCGAACTCGGGACCTTTGCCTTTCGCGGGCAAGTGCTCTACCAACTGATTTACCCTAGCACGACTCACGCCCCGTCCTCACAGCTTTACTTCTGGAAACATCCCCCAGGCTGTGGCTAAGCCATGTCTCCGCAATATCCTTTCTTTCAGGAGTGCTAGTTCTGGAGGGTTCGCAGGAGAGCTTCTGTAGAGTTTGGAAGGTAGGAAACGAGGTACTGGCAGAAGTAAAGCTGTGAGGACGGGGCGTGAGTCGTGCTAGGGTAGCTCAGTTGCTAGAGCACTTGCCCGCGATAAGCAAAGGTCCCGAGTTCGAGTCTCGGTCCGGCACACAGTTTTAATCTGCCAGGAAGTTTCAAGTTCAAACTCACTTAAATCTTGATAACCGGCAATTGTAGCAGCAGTAGCCGATCTAACAACTGCACCACACACTTGTCTTATATAGGCGTTATTCACCGCAGCACCTGTTCACATATCTCTGTATTTGAATACGCATGCCTATAACAGTTTCTTTGGAGCTTCAGTGTAGGTGTCCTCAGCAAGGCACACAATAGTAACTGTTGTTATTAAAACACCTATCTGATACAAAAGACGAGTATGATTCCAATGAAAACCTTTATTATTGATTGATATGCAAATGACATAATACGCAAGAACTGCAGATGTATCATTTTTTGACGTGGTCCCTTAGACTTTCCACCACTTCTTAAGCGCATGAATACGTCGTGCGAAGAATTCTTTCGGCTGAGAATGCAGCCGACATTATTCGGGTGGTGGGGAAGACGATGAACACCATGCCATTAGCTGTCGCTTGATCTCTGTATCGAGTTGGTATCGCCTGGTCTTATCTCCTGTAATACTGCGCATATCCAGCAGCGCGTGACATCGCTACATCAGATGATTCCACAAAAAGCGTTTGCTGATATTTTGCAACAGCTTTACAACCGTTGTCAGAATACCGTCGTTGACTACCCCGAAGGCCAGTAAACGTATTTTGTTTGTAGCCCTTGTGGCCGATTCTGCACTTATGTAAACGGAACAATGTTCATGACAAGGCAGCTCATCTCTGATCATAACTAGCGTGAAAACCCATAGGGACCCTTAGAGGGGAAACTATGTACCGGTGACATTTTTGTTACGTTAAGTATTTAGGATACAGTGCCTTAATCTGTAGAAACGGAGTTCTTACAGGATCACTTGGTTGGCTACCTGTCGAGACCCCTTTTTCTTAGGAACGTTTACAGATATCAAATTGAAATTTATGTGGAATAATAGGATGGAAGGTCCCTTGACTCTACGTCAATACCTCCAGAACTTACGACCTTTATGTCCGTACTGTGATACTCGCAAACACAGTCATCAAAACGTGTAGGGGACTCCTGTTCACGTAGAATCATGAAATTTGGCAAGAAGCAAGTTTTATAGTAAAAGTAAAGGAAAAAAATCTAATAACTGTTAATTTTTAATTACGTCAAGTAAAAAAGTATTTTTATTGCGATTTGTTGTCCGGTTGTCTGTATATGGGTCTGCTGCGATCCCTGTTTCTCAGGAAGGGATGGGCGTATCAAACTGAGATTTGCGTAAAATACTAAGGCGTATGATCTTTTGGCTGTGGAAAGAATTTAAGCTTCGAAGTCAATGCAATCAAAAGATAGGTCATTTATGTCATAATTTGATACTAGAAAACTCACTCATCAAAACCTGTAGATGAGCTATTTACACAAGATGAGTTAAGAGTAAAGGTGCATGTTTAAACAGGTGATAGTATTGGTGATTCCGAACAAAGAACTTTAAATGAACATATGGCCTTTTCTTGACCGTATCCAACAAACAGCTGTTTGAAAACCACGGGCGTCAGTTGCGTGTCCTCCACCAATACGCACATGCGAATACAACCAAATCAACATTAGGTTACGTAGTGTTGTGTTTACTGACCACATGTGGTGTGGTATTATTGGTAACCAACTTATCGGTCACGTTATTTTAAATAACACTCTTCAAGGAATGTGGTATATTGATTTCTCCCAAAAATGTGTCACAAGGATACTTGGAGGATATTCCTTTAGCAACACGACGTCTTAGGTACTTTCAGCCCGATGTAGCTCCTACACATTCCGAGAGGCATACTACGTCACAGAAACGTATCTTCGGCGTTCGATCGGTCGCCGTGGAGTCATTCCTTGGCCACCGACGTCACCCGATATTAGTCCATTGGATTACTGTTTGTGGGGTTGGCTCAAGAGTGCAGTCTACAGGCACATAGTGGACACAGAGGAGTAATTTGACGCTCGTATTTTACATGCATGTGCTCCAGTAAAGCACCGTACGAATGACAGATCAGCAACACAGCAGCTGTCTACAAACTGTTAAGAAAAAAACATATGTTCATATACCTTTTTTTGTTCAGAATCACGAACACCATCATCCCTCAAAGCATGGAGCTTTCTTCCTGACTCACCCTGTATATGTGATTAAGTTTGTATGGAACACCAAGAGCGCCAGTCCTACTCATGCTTGTTCGATTTTTTCTGCTCTAAACACACTAAAACTCTGTGTACGTAATGTTTTTTACAACCTACATAATGTTTCCCCTTCAGAATAGTCTATTTTCTCATCACTTAATGTGCAACTATTTTCTTCTGAAACATTCTGCTTCGTCAGTAGTTTGTCAACACTTCTAGCCGAGACACAAGCAATGCATTCTGAAGCACGTGCCATAAGCCTCCTACCAGACATCTAATCTGGCTATTTATGTCGTACAAACGAATTTACTTTGTTGAACTAGGTTGCCGTACAAAATCGAAAGTTTGGTAAGTCACCAGCTCATTAACCGGTCAGCGTTAGCTCATCACTGGCGCTTGGATATCATCGTGTTAGGAATACGAGCTGTGTTTTGCATCAGTAGAGTCATTTTGCTCGTGCAGTGGTTAAGGCAGCGGACGCGAATAACGGCGTCCAGCTATTCCGACTTAGACTGTCCGATGCTTGTCTAAGTCACTGGAGGCAAATACTGGAATGGTTTTTAATCACCCTTGCTGCCATTTTCCATCTTTCTGCAACTAGAAAAGTTCTCCGTCTATAACGATCGAGAAGTAGAAGAGATTGTAAAGCCACCCTCAACTGGAAGTTGGTTCTATTTGAAGTGGTCTGCTTCCAACTTTTCAACTGACTTCGCTAGTCAGTGCTTTGCCGGAGATAATCTTTAACGTGACCTGCGGACTATGGTACTTAAAAGAAGAAAAAAACATGATAGCCCGGTTCTTTCTATAATACGCTTATACCATTTCTCTTAATCTGTAATTTTAATTTAATTTTTTGGTAACCTCTTTATTTCCATATTCACGAACACCAAGTGTAGTAACTCCCATCCACTTCTGTAGTAATACACACTTTGACATTTCAGCTTCTGCAGGATCCGTGGATTTCCTACTATAAAATGCATTGTGCTTACGACAGAATGGTTTTGCGTTGTACTAATGGGCTCAGAACCGATCTTTTCGTTGTGATTATTATAAAGAAAGTCAAACAATAAAGCTCAGCACATTTATGTGCTTCTTCCAGTCTTTCTTGGGGCTTTGGATTGTTTAGGCAAGTAAATACTTGGATGTAGTAAACACAGGAGTTGTCAGTTTTATTCTACAGACATAAACGTCTGCAGATATTCATAACCCTGATCGTACCACGAACAAAACACCTCGCTACGCTCAGCACCGTCATCGAACACAAGAGACTTTGTATTTGACGACAGAGTGAATATCGGTAGATAGCTTCGTTTGTAGAGTGAAAACTGGAAGTGAAGCAAATAATACGAAATATGTGCAGGTTTCTCTGTCTCGTAAGACACACAGTTAACATAATATTCACCATTGTTTTTGGATATGAGTGTTTATTGTTTTGGAACACTGACGTACACTCGGTTTCGTGAAGTGCTTAGGGACTTAACCCTCTGTTTCCTGACATAAGAAAGAAATTACTTTTTAACATTTTCTTTGCAGAATTTATGCTATTATGACCTCAAATGACGGTAGGATTTTTGTAAAATTTTATTTTATTTTATTTTTTACAACTTTTTTCACTCCTGGAAGTGCCGTCAGACTCCATGGACAGAATCACAACATGCGCAGAACAATGCTCCATTTTTTATAACTTGTACTTTATTCCACATCAATATTAAATATTTTTACATTAGAAATTTAATTAACAAAAATATGATATTTCTGAATTTTTTTTTTAAATTTCGCGTAAATTTACCTTCTAGAGCAACTTCACAATACATAGTAACTTAGCTACACATTTTTGACAGTATATACATATCACATATTTAGTGATACCTCATGAAATTGTAGGAAACAGTTCTTTTTCTCATTGCAGCACAAATACACGTTACATGTACTACATTGTGAATGTGGTCTCGACTGAATTTTATTTTTCGCACACATTTCGCATCGTCCTCTTTTACAACTGAACACTACAAAATGGTTTCCTCGGTTGCCAAGACGTACATCCTTAGGAACAGAAAAGTTATCTTTCCTTCTCTTTGGGGGAGTTATTTCATCTTTACCAGAGTTTCTCTTTTTGAGATTTGGCTCTTGCTATTCATTCATTAGCCCTAGTGCCACAGCACGCCTAAATTCCAGCAGTGGCAGTGCCCCATGTAGAGCACAGAAAATGACGTAAGCATTGACAAAAGCAATTTCTATTGCTCCCCAGAAGAGACAGTGCCACCATTTCTCTGGTTCAAATGGCTCTGAGCACTATGCGACTTAACTTCGGAGGTCATCAGTCGCTTAGAACTTAGAACTAATTAAACCTAACTAACCTAAGGACAACACACACATCCATGCCCGAGGCAGGATTCGCTCGGCTCCAGACTGCGGCGCCCAGAACCGCCACCATTTCTTTGATCGTCTGTCAAGACCATAAGTTGAACGTAATGTGTCTGCATGATCCACACCACCCATGTTTTTATTGTAATCACGTACAATAACTGGACATGGTATAGTCATACTAGTCCCATCTTTCTGTTTTCTTGACACTACGCGTTGTTTAGTGCCATGGAAGCTTAACGCAAAATACATTACTTTATTGTCCCTCCATTGAAATACTGTTAGGTCTAAAGATTGTGAGGGTACTGGTGTGTAGTATCTGTACGTGGTTGTTCTTTGGAGGGCGACAATGCCCAGTGGCGCAGAGGGTCGCAAGCAGAGGCAGTTGTGTAGAGGCTGTGGAAGGTGTAGGCTGCGTGAGCCAAAGGCGGTTGCGCAGCGAAGGATTTATCTCTATGTTTAATAGTAGTGGCACACAGTTTCAATAATAGTGTGTTTATGTATGTGCAGTGTGATAAAGGAAATAAATTACATTTTACCACTTCTTAATGCGTTTCCATCAGTTAGTACCACACCATTGCATTTAACAATGAACGAAGTCTCGATATACACGGTCAACTACAACAAGAGGATTGTAACATAATAATCATTAATTAACCCATATAATCTCCAAGGAGGAGGGAGCTTATAAGATGACACTCTGTGATTTGATTCCCCACGCTTTAGACATTTTTCTTTAGGTAAATTCGCTGGCAAACCTTTCCTGTTTGTTGTAATTGTTCCACAGGCAAATGTATTTACAGACTTTAATTTCTCCAAAAGTGGAATAGAAGTAAAAAAATTGTCAAATTACAATTTTCTGTACTGACCCTAATACGGTTTAGACAATTTCAGTACTACTCTCTCCCCTAAACTGTACCCTTCAAAGTCTTTCTCCAGTGTCTCATTTCTACCTTGATACACTTCAAAACTGAGTGTGTATCCTTTTTTATCACAAATTGCCCATAGTTTATAGCCTCTTTTGATTGATTTTAATGGATTATATTGCTTTATGCCAATTCTTCCCTTGAAGACAATCACTGATTCATCAATACTGAGTTCTCTAGTGCCCCAGTATGTAGACGTAAATTGCTTATTCAAAGCAGTCAGAAGCGTGCGTATTTTATACAATTTATCAGTGTTTCTTTCTGGAATTTTTGTGTTATCATTAAGATGTAAATTACTCAAAATAAAATCAAACCTGTCCCAACTCATGCATCACCTTACAGTATAAATACCAAGGTCATCACATACAGACCAGTAGTGTTTCCACGACGGCAGTTGTGGTAACCCATAAATAAATTAATTCCCAAAAAAGCGAACAGCTCATGTTCCTTCAGATTTAAAATTTTTCCCTTCTATGTTGCGTAAAGATTGCTCTGGAAAATTATGTCTTCCGCAATTGGCTTCAAAATGAAAATAAAAACATCAGTAGCTGTGTGGCAATCCTGAAATAGTTCTTCCATAGGCCCTGCAAAACGAATACATGAATGGAAATAGTACTGCAGTTGTCACAGACGGAACAGGATACTAGAGTAATCCGTGAAATGAAAAAGAAGAAATTGACTTATGCTGAAAAAGAATTTATGATAATCTAAGTGTAAGAAGATACCTTCACTATATCTGTATTCACATTTCCTTGTTTCAATGTGCTTGTCTCTCCACATTGTGTTTGTCCGACATTCACATTGAGGTGAAGGTGTAAACGGCAAAGAACTCTCTGAGGCATCATTATCCGAATAAGTGGAGTTTGTTTCACAATCTGCCACTTGCAAATTGCACGAAAAAGCTTTGTCAAGATTATTAACATTTTCGTCATCATCTTCGATGTCAGTATCCTCTGCAATATCAGAGGGAATGTCCTCATACAAAATTGCTTCAATCTCTGCATCACTCAAAGGTCGAAAGTAGCCACCAGTTTTACGATTTTCGTCCATCTGTGTGAGAAAAAGTGGACAGAACAACTAGTGAGACGTAACGCATTGTTGCTACAATAAAGTGTTCGCACAACCTGTCGGTACTAATAAGTCCGCTTTATATTTTCCACTTTATCTCATTCAATTGTAACGTAATGCTTCAAACTATTATAAAAAAACAAAGAAGGTAAGTATGAGATTTTCACTCTGCAGCGGAGTGTGCGCTGATATGAAAAACTTCTTGGCAGATTAAAACTGTGTGCCCGACCGAGACTCGAAATCAGGGCCTTTGCCTTTCGCGGGCAAGTGCTCTACCATCTGAGCTACCGAAGCACGACTCACGCCCGGTACTCACAGCTTTAGTTCTGCCAGTATCTCGTCTCCTACCTTCCAAACTTTGCAGAAGCTCACTGCGAACCTTGCAGAACTAGCACTCCTGAAAGAAAGGATACTGCGGAGACATGGCTTAGCCACAGCCTGGGGGATGTTTCCAGAATGAGATTTTCACTCTGCAGCAGAGTGTGCGCTGATATGAAACTTCCTGGCAGATTAAAACTGTGTGCCCGACCGAGACTCGAACTCAGGACCTTTACCTTTCGCGGGCAAGTGCTCTACCAACTGAGCTACCGAAGCACCACTCACGCCCAGTACTCACAGCTTTACTTCTGCCAGTATCTCGTCTCCTACCTTCCAAACTTTACAGAAGCTCTCTTGCGAACCTTGCAGAACTAGCACTCCTGAAAGAAAGGATACTGCGGAGACATGGCTTAGCCACAGCCCGCGAAAGGCAAAGGTCCCGTGTTCGAGTCTCGGTCGGGCACACAGTTTTAATCTGCCAGGAAGTTTCATATCAGCGCACACTCTGCTGCAGAGTGAAAATCTCATTCTGGAAACATTCCCCAGGCTGTGGCTAAGCCATGTCTCCGCAGTATCTTTTCTTTCAGGAGTGCTAGTTCTGCAAGGTTCGCAGGAGAGCTTCTGCAAAGTTTGGAAGGTAGGAGACGAGATACTGGCAGAAGTAAAGCTGTGAGTACCGGGCCTGAGTCGTGCTTCGGTAGCTCAGATGGTAGAGCACTTGCCCGCGAAAGGCAAAGGTCCCGAGTTCGATTCTCGGTCGGGCACACAGTTTTAATCTGCCAGGAAGTTTCAAAGAAGGTAAGTTCTTACAATGCAAAACTCAACGGAAGTTTCAATAAATTGCGCACAAATTCAGGCAACACCATGGAAACAAGCACATACAATCTTCTGTTTTCACAGCAGCGCGCGAAAAACAATTTCAAGCTGTGACCGCCAGAGGTCTATGTATTGCACGATAATATCTATGAAACAGTACAGCGACGTTTTGAGTTCTGTCTGTAAGAAAATTTGGTATCCAGTCGCAAATCTGGTCCGATACTCGGTAAGCTATTTTATTATTATTATTATTTTACTGACCGGCAGCAAGGCATGGTGTCAAATGCCTTGCTGAAGTAAGGGGAACACAGCATTAATCTCAGAGCTCTATGGATCTCATGGAGGAACAGAGCGAGATGAATTTTGCGGATTCTCTATTTGTGAAATACATGTTGATTTTTACAGAGATTTTTCGTTCTATAAGAAACTTCATAATACGTGAACGCAAGACATGTTCAATAATTCTACAACAGATTGACTTCAACGATACAGGCCTATAATGATGTGCATCTGTCCTACCACTCGCCTCGAAAACAGGAATTGCCTGCTCGAATCTCAACAGTTTTGGCGATGCACCTATTTAAAACTAACAGGACGGAAACAAAACAAGTGACTATATTAACACATCATTACTTTTCGCACTTTCTTGCCTGTTTGTGTTTACAATTGCCAACTACAACGCATTTTGCGGCCTTTGTAAGCAAATGCTGTGTTACTAATTGGCGTCGGAGATTACGTTGAAGAAGGGTGTAGACACCAGCTCTATTCCGGCCATTACTATTCTGGACACAGGACAGCAACTACCAGCGCTTCCTCGTTCTTTGGACCGTATTTCAGCGCAGCAGACGGCATCGTTTGCCTCCACGGTGCCCATACACGTTGTGGGCTCAGAAGTCAGCGACAGCGGAGTAAATCTGCGAAGGCAGCCCTGTTGCACTCTCTGACTCACCCGCATGCCGCGCGCGCCAGCCGTCTGCTCATTATCCTGTCCCCCTGAAGCTCAGCTTCCCATTGGCGCGGCGGTGTTTCAGCTGCTACCTGCTCGCTACTTGGAAGAGGAATGGAGACGACTAATTGCCTCTCACACTCACTAGAACTTGCGACTCGACTGTCCGCGAAGAGAATCTTGCCGTGTCTCTGGGGCATCTAGAGAAGGGCTCGCACCTCCTTCTCTTCGTATAGCCGTAGAAGAAAAAAAAAAAAAAAAAGGAAAAAATTAGATATCTGATGGCATCTACTGAGTGAAGCTGTACGTTGATTCAGCCACTGAACCTACCACAGAGAGGAGCCGAGTTCAAATACGGTACTACCACCAAGATTTAGGTTTTCCGTAATTTCATGAAAAATCTAAACTCCGCCCGAACAGTCTATGAAGGCCCAACGGTACCGACCGGCCGCCATGTCATCTTCAGCCCAGAGGCGTCATAGGATTATCTGGGAGTACGCATTAGGAGTGATTTAAAATGGAGAGATCATATAAAGTTGATCGTCGGTAAAGCAGATGCCAGACTGAGATTCATTGGAAGAATCCTAAGGAAATGCAAACCGAAACAAAGGAAGTAGGTTACAGTACGCTTGTTCGCCCACTGCTTGAATACTGCTCAGCAGTGTGGGATCCGTACCAGGTAGGGTTGATAGAAGAGATAGAGAAGATCCAACGGAGAGCAGCGCGCTTCGTTACAGGATCATTTAGTAATCGCGAAAGCGTTACGGAGATGATAGATAAACTTCAGTGGAAGACTCTGCAGGAGAGACGCTCAGTAGCTCGGTACGGGCTTTTGTTAAAGTTTCGAGAACATACCTTCACCGAAGAGTCAAGCAGTATATTGCTCCCTCCTACGTATATCTCGCGAAGAGACCACGAGGATAATTCAGAGAGATTAGAGCCCACACAGAAGCATACCGACAATTCTTCTTTCCACGAACAATACGAGACTGGAATAGAAGGGAGAACCGATAGAGGTACTCAGGGTACCCTCCGCCACACACCGTCAGGTGGCTTGCGGAGTATGGATGTAGATGTAGAATACAGATGGCATGTGGTCAGGACACTGTTCCCCCGACCGTATGTCAACTAACGAGACCGAGTTTCGTGTAAAATCTTAAATAAATTACCGAAAAGCTTGTACTGAAGGGGGAGAGGCCAGTTTAGTTCCCCGTTCACGTCCCATCCGAGATCGTCCTTTATCAATGACCTCGTCGACGGGACGTACGCTACTACTCTGTCACTGCTCCAGTAACAAGGAGAATATGGGTAACATTAAGTCTGAGTACCTGCACATGGTAACGGTCGTGACAATAACGTTGTTCACTGACACATCTCGTAAGAACGTAAATATAATGTGTCTCAAAATAAATAATAGTGGTTTTTATAGCTGTGTAGTATTCAGAGTAATAATTACAAATAATAAATAAAAAAACAAGTCAAAGAGCAGTTCAGCCCGTTTTGTGTGTGTACCTTATCGTTTCTAATTGTTACAAACCCTAAAGCTAGCATACATCGGTTTATGAGCCAACTTTTCAAACGAAAAGTTGGCACACGACGATGAAATTTTCTGGACCGTGATGTCTCCGGTGATGAATCGACATGTCATCCAAGCGGAAATGTGAACCCATATAATGTGTGCATTGAGTGTCACCAAATCCGCAAGATGCGGTACACTTCAGCGAGATTTCCCTAAACTGAATATTTTTTGTGCCGTATCCTGGAAGAAAGTATATGGGCATTTCTTTCTCCGTGACCAACATTTCGATGTAGTAGAACTACGGCTCGTTCGTCAATCTGTAGAAGCTGAATCGCAGAACTTTTTTCTGCCAGCGAGATGATTTGTCGCCTCTCTGGCATAACTCAGTACGACACTGTACCCGACCGCTGGATTGGCTACAAAGGGCTGGATGACAGAGCTTGGTCCGCGTGGCTTCCACGTTCACGAGTGCAGTGCGATTTTTAGCTTTGATGGTTCATAAAGGATCATGTGTATATGCTTCCGCTACCTGCTGATGTATCCAGCTTAAGAAACAAGACTGAAGAAGTTGTTACCACAAGTACTCCAGACACGCGGATCAGTGTTTAGGAAGAACTCGCCCATTGACTCCATGGGTGACATTCGGTGACTCATGCTCACATTCAGCACGGGTAAGAAAAACTTGCTGTTTCATTTGATGTGTTATTTGCAACTGCAAGGTGAATGCAATAAATGTTTAAAGCCTTAAAAGCCAGATATTAATTTCGAAACTCATGGTTAAATGGGGTATCTAAGATACTACAAAGAAGTTCCACAAAACAGGCAATAAATATATATTTCTACTTAACGATAAATACCTTTCAGGTGTGCAGTCAAAATTAACAACTTGCTTTAAACGTTGAGAAATGTAAAACCGTGCACTCTAAAAAACAAAAAGCTATATACATTGAAACGCCAAAGAAACTGGTATAGGCATGCGTATTCAAATGCAGAGATATGTAAACAGGCAGAACACGGCGCTGCGGTCGGTGACGCCTGTGTAAGACAACAAGTGTTTGGATCAGTTGTTAGATCGACTACTGCTGCTACAATGATAGGTTATCAAGATTTAAGTGAGTTTGAACGTGGTGTTATAGTCGGCGCACGAGCGATGGGACACAGCATCTCCGCGATAGCGATGGAGAGGGGATTTTCCCGTACAACCATTTCACAAATGTACAGTGAATTTCAGGAATCCGGTAAAACATCAGATCTCCGACATTGCTGCGGGAGGAAAAAGATCCTGCGAGAACGGTATCAACGACGACTGAAGAGAATGATTCAATGTGACGAAAGTGCAACCCTTCCGCAAACTGTTGGAGATTCCAATGCTGGGCCATCAACAAGTGTCAGCGTGCGAACCATTCAACGAAACATCATCGATATAGCCTTTCAGAGCCGAAGGCCCACTCTTGTACCCTTGATGACCGCACGACACGAAACTTTACACTTCGCCTAGGCCCGTCAACACCGAGATTGGACTGTTGATGACTGGAAACCTCTTGCCTCTTCGGACGAGTCTCGTTTCAAATGGTATCGACCGGTTGGACGTGTAGGGGTATGAAGACAACCTCATGAATCCGTGGACCCTGCACGTGGGACCCTTACCAGTTGGGTCTGATTCAAGAGAATGAGAAGGTTCAAAGAAGAGCGGCAAGGTTCGTGACTGGTACATTTAGCTACCGCGAGAGCGTTACAAATCTCACAGAAAGTTTTAAGTGGGACACATTTGCAGATAGACCTCGTGCTAAACAGAAGGGTTTGCTCACGAAATTCCGAAATCCGATCTTCACCGAGGATGTAGAGCTTATATTATTACCACCAACTTTCAAATCGCACAATGATCAACATTCAAAGCTAATAGATCGTACTGAGGCGTTCAGACAGTGGAACAGGGGGGGGGGGGGGGGAGGGCAAATATGAGTTTGGCGTGAATTGTGCCCTCCGCCACACACCGCTTGGGGGCTAGCGGAGGACATATGTAGATGTAGATGTAGACAGGGGACTGTTCATGTTGGTGGAGGCTCTGTAATGTTGTGGGGCGTGTGCAGTTGGAGTGAACTGGGACCCCAGATACGTCTAGATACCACTCGTACGTAAGCAACTTGTCTAATAACCTGCATCCATTCAGTCCATTGGGCATTTCGACGACTTTGGCAATTCAAGTGGGGCAGTGCGACACCCCACACGTCCAGAATTGTACAGAGCGGCTCCAGGAACACTCGTCTGTGTTTAAACACTTCCTCCGGCCACCAAGCTCTCCAGACATGAGTATTATTGAGCATATCTGGGATGCCTTTTAATGTGCTGTTCAGAAGAGATCTCCAGCCTCTTGTACTCTTACGGATTTATGGACAGCCCTGCAAGATTCATGGTGTCAATTTCCTCCAACACTACTTCAGACAACAGTCGAGACCATGCCACGTCGTGTTGCGGCACCTCTGGGTGCTCGCGTTGGTCCTACACGATATTAGACAGGTGTGCCAGTTTATTTGGCTCTTCAGAGTAGTATCCTATGAATATAATGCCATTGACTCACAATTGGAATAGGTAAACTCGCTCAAATACCTTGGTTTAACACTTAGAAGGAATATGAAATGAAACGATCATTGTGTCGCAGAGAGGTTGAAAGAAATAAAGTGGTAGTCTCTTGAAGGTAGACGGAAAATATCCCGAGGAAGTCTACTGGTAATATTTCAGGAATCGGCTTTAAATGACGACTAGGTATATACTCCATCCTCCTACATGTCGCTCCCTTAGGGATCTTGAGGACAAGATTAGGTTAATTACAACAAGCAAAGAGGGCTTTAAAGAATCATTCTCCGCTCGCTCCATACGTAAATGGCACGAGAGAAAGCCTTAATAATTGGTACAGTGGAACGTACCCTCTGCCTCGCGCTTCACAGTGGTTCGCAGACAATAGATACAGCTGAAGAAGTCAATATCACGTCAACTTTTACCCTTATAATATCCTAGGAGCGAATCTACCAGAGTATAGTGGAGGAACACATTTTTCGAATGTTAACGACTTCGTGTTCTACGTTGTTCCCATTTGGAGTGAGGGACAAAAAGGCTGTCATGCCATAATCCATTTTAATCGTGTTCTCATTATTAATATGTGATGCAGGACAACGGCTGTTGGCAAACCTTTGGGTGCGATCATTTCTCTCTCGTTTTATCTTGTCGGTTTTTCGCGAGGCATACGTAGCGGAACATAACCATTTTCCAGTCAATGATCGGTTCAGTTGGACCAGAGGACCCAGTCTATTCCATGGAAATGCACCACCAGCTTGAAAAATGCCCCGTTGACAACTTGGATCAGCGGCTTTGTGGGGTCTGCTACCATCAGCTCTTAACAACTGAGATAGGGACTCATGCAGATTAGGCCACGGTTTTATAGTCGTATAGGGTCCAACCCATATGGTGCGAACCCAAGAGAAATGCTGCATGCTGCAAAGGTACTCGCTTTTGTTAACCACAAATTTCGTCGCAATATCCTAACGGATACGTTCGTCGTAAGTCCCACATTGATTGCTGCGGTTATTTCATGCAATGCTGCTCGTCTGCAAGCAATAAAAACACTATGCAGCTCTCGGTTTACATTGTCCATGATGAGAGGTACTGTCGCAAATTTGGTATTCTTGGTACACTCTTGGCACTGTGGATCTGCGAGTATTGAATTCCCCAACGATTTCCGAAATGGAATGTCTCATTCTTGCGGCTCCAGCTACCAATTCGTGTTCAAAGATGTTAAATCGCGTCGTGCGACCGTCATCATATCACATGAATCACCTGAGTACAAATGACAGCTCCGCCAATGCACTGTTGTTTTATACCTCGTTTAGGCGGTAGTACCGCCATCTGTACATGTACATACCGCTATCCCATGACTTTTGTCACCTCAGTGTACATCCTTCGCAAATGAATTACACATGGTGAGAATTCTTCTTCTTTTTCTTGTGCCTTTGTCCTTCAGTTTCGCAGGGTCGGCATGGTTAAGGTCGGATTTGGCATGGTTAATTTTCTGGGGTGGCCGGATGCCCTTCCTGTCGCCACTCCGCGACGCGAATGATGTTGATGACGATGATTAAATGATGAGGACAACACAGATACTCAGTCCCCGTGCAGAGAAACTCTCCAACCCGGCCGGAAATCAAACCCTAGACCCCGTGATCCAGAGGCAGCAACGCTAACAACTAGATCACGAGCTCGCATCGAGCGAATTCCTCTAATGAAACTTACTCTGTCATCTGCCTTTTCTACGATTAGTTTTACGTTGTCGATCCAATTTAAATCGCTCGTTACGAGCATTCCCACGTGAGCCCGTAGATTTTCCCGGCGTCTTACATGTTCATGCTCTTCGCGGATATGCTGCCGGATATGATTGTCTTCACGGAACTTCAGTTTCGGCTTGATTATGTACTCAGCGATCGCACCTGAAGATGGCGGCCAGATGGATCGCCGAAATGTCGTGTAGAGAAGACGATCATATCCGGCAGCACATCCGTGAAGAGCATGAACAATACTCCCATGTGTTTAATGGATATGTTTCTTCCAGTGATGTCCAGTGGGTCCTTACAGAGTAATTCTGTAATTACGTCTTACTTGGTTTGTTACCCTAGAAACCTTTGTTCTGTGAAAATACCTTCGCAATAGTGAAAAAATTCTTGTGATGAACCAAAACTTCTGTGTCTGCACACAGTAACGCAACAATACTCAGAAAAAGCCCGCAGACTTCAATCGCAATTGTTCTATCAGCGTACAATACCTAACAAATGCAGAACTATTAATAACTTGAATACAACGTATTATTGTTCCACAATAACATTTATTAGTTTGTTATGAACCGGTTCATAACGAACCAATAAATATTACTATGGCAGATTAATATGTTGTACTCTAGTTAATATCTCTTTGTTCTCCAAGAACCGACGGAATATTTCATAAAAATGAAGAACTGTTCCCTTGAAGACATTATTCAAAATCTCGACCACCATGATGACAGCCGAGTGTGCAGCGACTGTTATAAGTACAATTAACACTCCCAAAAGCCGGAACTTAGTCGAGAAGTGCTGAATGTCAGCCTGGAAGTTAAGAGTCAAGTGGCCACTACTGTTTGCCAACAACAGTTCAAAATGGCTCTGAGCACTATGGGACTTAACATCTGAGGTCATCAGTCCCCTAGAACTTAGAACTACTTAAACCTAACTAACCTAAGGACATCACACACATCCATGCCCGAGGCAGGATTCGAACCTGCGACCGTAGCGGTCGCGCGGTTCCAGACTGAAGCAACAACAGTTACCATAAGTGAATTGAAGAAGTTTGTTTCCAAGCAACACACACAGTGCATATCGTCGACATTTTCACTGTCGCTCTGACGTCTTCAGTGCAACACAGATACGAAGATAAATGGAGATCAGACATCGTTGCATTAACAAAACGTTCAGTTAGTACAATACACTATGTTTCACCAAAACTGAATCAGTTAAAATGGTACAGGTATCATATCAAGATAATGAGCGTGAGGGAAGTGTAGCTGAGAGTATAGAAGTAAGAGAACATAACTAATATTCAAGAAACAGTCACAATAAAAATGACATTGTAATACAGGGAGGAACTGGAGTTGAAAAAAGCAATTCTGAAGTTTTTGGACCTTAAATCTACTAAGCCAAACCTATTGCAGGAGATTTGGAAATATCCAACAGAAGCTACCCAATTAAATTAATACCGAGAACTGTACAATTTGTGAATGATTAAAGGTGTCCATCTGTTCTCAAAAATAGAATGTTTCCTTGTTCTGTCAAACGGTTGGCCTTATCAAACATTCTTCCCTGCAAGTAATGAACTAGAATAAAAACTCCATGAAGACTTTCTGATCAGTACTGTTACAAATTCTCTCCAGTAGCAAGACCGCGTATGGTAATAAGTGATTTTCATTTGAAATTACACAACTTGAAAGGACGATGGAAAATGTCACATAAAACAGTTTTTTGAGAACGAGTCTGATGTTGCTGAGCAAAGTTATAATTAGATCGGTATTCTACTTCACTTAATTTTTCTTTCTTACTTGTGTTCTTTCACAGTGTATGTTTACTTCGATGGCAAATTTTTTTACAATACTCATCTAAAATTCATGCACAGAATAACGACATCTGTAAAATTGTGAATACTTTTAAACAGTAGCCACTAGCAGAATTTTTATGTTGCTGGTAGTAAATGAGTTAGTATTGACTATGGAAGGTTTATCATCAACTCCTAGCCAGCTTCTAAGGTATTGACAGCTTCTGTGAACCATTGCTTCTCACATTATAAACGCAGCACCTTTTTTTCGACTTTTCAGTCACTAATGCAAGCAACAGAGAGTGCTTTTTGCTCGCAGACACCAGGTTTTTTTATTGTACGCCATCACAATAAAATACCCTAAAGCAGTTACTTTTAAATGTTTCAACTCGAACTCCGACATCTCCTCCGACTTTCTATCATATTGCACGCCGATAATTAATTAGTAATTCCTTTAAGTATAACTTCTTGTCTCTCTTGCACTTCCTTCCATCAACGAGGCCAGCAAATGCCATTACTCTCCTTCTGCTTCCTGTCCATCAACTGTTTCCGTTCCTTCTTCCTCGGCTTTTGTTTTAATTTTAATTCCTTCGGACTTACAACAAAACCCAGTCAGTGCCTGACACGTGCCAAAGCTTCCATTATGCAGACGTCTAGCTTTAGCAACCAAAGCAAGGAAGTTTGAGGAAGATGATCAAATTCTTAAAATAATACTGAGAAATTTACAGAGTATTATGGTAATAACCATGGGAAACCTAATCTTCAGAAAACGCAGGTTTGTGCTTTCCACATCCGGGACAGAAAGGAAAATATAAAACTAAAAGTTTATTGGCAGAGCACTGGGTTCGGACACTGCTTTACATCCACATAACTTGACCTCACCCTAGACGGGTCTAACATACCGCAAATGCCATCGCAACACCCAGCTAGAAGTGTCAGCCCGAAACAGCATCATTCTGAAACTTACTGAGAGTAACTGGAAAATCCCACCTCAAGTCATCAGGACCTCCGCAGTGGCAGTCTCGTTCTCAGGGGGCGAGTCCGCGTGCCCTGTGTAGTACAGCAAAGCAAGTGGACGTTGCAGTGAGTGAAATTGCGCCACTCAAAAAAAAAAAAAAGAACAAAAAAACAAAACGTTCAAATGGCTCTGAGCACTATGGTACTTAACATCTATGGTCATCAGTCCCCTAGAACTTCGAACTTCTTAAACCTAACTAACCTAAGGACATCACACAACACCCAGTCATCACGAGGTAGAGAAAATCCCTGACCCCAAATTGCGCCACTCATCACTGGATATTTGAAATCGACATCTAAAGACAAGATCAGCAGACACTGCACCGCCTGATACTCGTATCAAAGTAGCTGCAGACGTTGAAAGGAAAAAGGCTGATCTAAATCATATACGGTCACTCCATGACAACCAACCACCAAGATCTAGGTTGACATCCAAAAGAAGTTTCCTCAGACTGCACGACGTCTCGACGTGACACCAGAGAACAACTATGGGCAGCGAGATGTTACAAAATGTGGTTGAGACCTGCTGAGTGTCTACCACCTGGAGGTAATTCCGATTGGTTCAGACGGATATCACTGAACAAGTTAAGATCAGATGTTGGTAAATCTAGAAACAATATTGTCAAATGGAGATATTCTAAAATACCGACCCAGTGTGATAGAGAAAGAAAATTGGAAATTTGTGGTAAGGTCTTATGGGACCAAACTGCCGATGTCATCGGTCCCTAAGCCTACTCACTACTTAATCTAACTTAAACTAACTTACGCCATCGACACCGCACACACCCATGCCCGAGGGAGGACTCGAACCTCCGACGGGGGGAGCCTCGCGGACCGTGACAAGGCGCCCTAGACTACGTGGCTACCCCGCGCGGCTGACAGAGAAGGAAAACAGACAATGGATCTCGTGTGCCACCGTCTATGCTGCCCTGAGTCATGCAGTGATGAAGAGTTGATAATGGTTGAAAGCGGTACACTTGCTTTTGCCCAATTCAGGGCGAAGACCATTTACTTGTTTTGTAAATAAAACTGCCTTTCCCTGCTGCTAGTTACTTTATTTACCGTATCCCATACGCGTTTCGCCTTCTCCTGCATCATCAGTGGGATCTATAACGATACAGTTTTGTTAGTTTTAGATTATTAAACAGTTTACTTCGCGAATTTTTTGTAAAAAAAAAGTAATTACTTACGATCTGCTGATTTGCGTTTCGCCACATCTTGTCTGGAGGTCACACTACCACTTTTATCACTGCCATATAATCACATCTTTGTGTCCTCACCTTCCACACACTGTTCACCATGTTCCTCACTCTTTTTTGTGGTGGACTATTGTTCTTTTGTCACTCGATACAACTATTTCGTCGTACACTGTTTTTCACAACGTAAATATTGCGACTCCATTACGTATTTCATCTTCTTTGGTACGTTTACCTATCTGCTGCCAACCTAACGAAGTACATGTCCGAGACAAACTTTTATTTATGATGTTTATACCGTGTTTGTGTATGAGTGAGAGAGAGGGGGGGGATAGAGCCGACGAGGGTTTTTTTTTTTGGGAGGGAGGGGGCGGGTGTACTAGTTGTTAGCGAGTGGTTGAAAGGTTTGTTGACAGCTGATTTGACTTTTCGTTTCAATATTCTGTGGAGGGGTTCATGGATGAGTGACTGTAGAGATGTTCGGTTCTATTATTATTATATTAGACGATATTATTATATTAATACTTTTTGCGAACGTTATTCTATTATTTTATCTATTAGTGTAAATAATGAATTGCTTGACATGTGTACTTGGTCATTCAACAGGATTTCCCCCCCCCCCCCCACCCTGCTTTGGTTTTCTGTATGTGGTAATTTTCTTGCATGTTTAGGAGGTGTTTTTTGTTGTTGATTCTAATTATTTTCATGTCATCTTCTCTAGTGGTCGGTTTGTGGTCATTTTCTCTTTTTTTCTCCTGTTTTCTTCAATTATGTAACCTATGTAAATTGTTGCTTTAGCAGTATCCCATAATACAATGGAACTGCATCTGAATCGCGTGAATGAGCGGCTTCCAAATCTCCTCCCGACCATTCATACATTCGTACTGTTTCTTAGAAATTCTTTCATTAACATCAGGAAAATAGTGAGATACTGTTTTCAACAAAAAGAAGAACGGCTTCCTTTCTGATCTGAGAGATTGCTCCATTTCTAATTATTGAAACGACGTTGGAACGTTAAATCGTAATCCCACTTTTTTTCCCCGAGGAAGTGCATCATCTTCGTGGAAGTACAGAAAGTCATCTGTATAGCGGAGAAAAGACTAGGACGCATGAAACTTGGTCCTCGAACAGATGACGCGTATCACTTCCTCCTGCTCCGGTTACAGTACCAATATAAGGAGAAAACAAAATTACTTTAATTTGTCTTTCATATCATAAAGAAACCCGGTTTCTGAATCGAGGTTCAACTGACGAAATCAGGTCGTACATGTTTCATGAGGTTTTTGAGCGTCCTTTGAAGGTGGTTGATTACAGTAAAAAGAGAAGACGGTGCCAGTTAATTCACTAGTTTTCAAGCGTATCGGAAAAACTGTTGTTCTTTGAGAAGTCAACGATAAGACACTGTGATGCTTCGATTATTTGAAGAGCTTAGTAATGAAGCATTAGAAGACAACATGAATCGGAACGCAACAAAAGCGTAAGTTTATAAAATATACGGTCTTCCTTTAAACGCAATGAAACTCAAGCAATAAATAGTGAATTATAAACTATTCTCTCTTCCTATCCTGTCGTTTATCCTCTCGTACGAGGTCTGCTTTCTGAACTGATTACGTTCATCTGGCGCTCTCTGATATCGCACCAGGATTTCACACATACAATATCTTTTGTACATCATAGTCACTTGAGGAATAACATTTTTAATATGACAAACAGTATTAAAATTATTTGAGTGTCTAGAGAGACAGTGTGAGTAAATAATACTGACTGTGAACTGAAAAAGTTAAAACTGACAGTACTTCCACTGCTGCTGCCGCTGCCACTAATAACGATAATAGTAACAATAATAAAAATAATAGCAAACATAACGACAATAATGACAATAACGATAGTGGCAGATACAAGAAGAATTTATAGATGTACAAAATAGGTGTTTTCTGACATAGTGAGTTCAGGGAAAGGAAATTTAAGGAGACTGCATCAGCTAAGAATACTGGATACTGTTAGTTATTATTGTTGCTTCAGTAGACATATTGTTAAGTTGTTTAATATAATGTCGGATGTTGTACCAGAACCGAGTTGCTGCTACTGAGGAGGACTTCAAGAAACTAGCTGAACAATAGCGTGGGACAGAAAGGACTTTGATCTGTCGGGATCGGATGTTTCTGCGATGTTGTTCAGACAAGAGCGTTAAGGTCGAAGGGAGATATGAGGGGTTGTGTACACTGATAAGACAGTAGAGAAAACAGAGGGTATGAAAATCCCTGCGCTTATCTGCACGCAGATAGTTGTGCATACGATGGCGAAATATGATCAAAGAGTCGAACATTACAGATATAACGAACACTTGCATTCAAAGTCAGTTCCAGGAGCCGTAAGCTTTGCTGAGAAAGATTTTGCAAGATATCATCTGTGTAATCAATAACTGGAAGTGTGAGTGTTTGTACAAGTTTCTTTTTCGGGTCAAGAGGGGAGAGCTTTTTATGTTTTGTAGGGCACATAGATCTGCTGATGCCTTCTTGCACATTGCAGTTGTGTGCTCAGTCCAAATATATTATTAAACATCGAATCCTTGCTTAGGGAGAGAAGTTGACATATTTCCTATTTAGGACTGAAAATGGCAGAGATTGCCGTTATTTCGGGCTAATTAGCCTGGAGTGAACAAGCAGTACCGTTTGGGTTTCGGATAGGTTAACTTTAGCCCTACGTTCTGTGCCCATTTTGAGAGTGCATACAGGTTTGCACTGAAATTCTAGACAACTGTCTTGAGCTTTATTACTTTTGGATTTAGATACAACTGAAGGCCATAGCATACATATGGTATTTGCAGTAGGACAAAACTGATGTATCGTTGAAATGCAATGAAATGAGTATAGGACATGGTACAGAACCTTGGGGGACGCCTGATACTGTCTATGGTGCCAGACACTACGCATTGCTGGCGAGACGTCAGGTATGTGCGAAACGTGGCCATAGCTGAAGTCGCACATGATTGGATGATCGGCTCCAACGCCGTGTTTTGTCCACGGAATCTCTGTCGATACGTATATGCCAGTATTAGAACACTATTTTCAAGATTTTTGAAAACGACTGCAATTGTTTTGAACTACTTTCAGACTTTTCATACACTCTACATGTATTTGCACTCTGATCAGACAGCAGGTCTCCTATTTTTTTACATAGATTTTCTTCATGCTTATGGGATTTGAAAATCTGTGCCCAGACATCAGTTTCCCAAAGCAGTGCGCCTTTATAAGATTTCCATGTTTTCTGAAGTACAAAATTTGTGCATATTTATTTAGATGTCCGTAGCTGAATGCATAGCGCCGAAATTTGAGAGTCTCTGGTTCGAACCTCGCTAGTAGCAACTTTTTTATTTTTATTTTATCTCTATATTTATTGTCAAATGGAGGTGACAGTAAATAAATATCGAGTCATAATATTCTAATGAAAATAACATGTCCCATAAATCATTTAAGCAATTATTTTATCGAAATGATATGGAATGAGTCAGTTTAGTAAACATGATTTTTTTAGTCCTACGCGTGCAACTACACTTAAAAACATGTTTATGGGATAGAAGGAGTTGGCCAGGAGAAACTATTTTAAGGTTAGATTCGTTACATGTCAGTCATTTATGTTGCTGGGAAAATGTCGAAGATTTTTGTTGTTGCATATACATCAATAACACTGATGTATTTCGTATGTTCAGTTTTCCAGCGGAAACATGAAATTATTGGGACTCTGCAGTAAACAGAGGAGATATAAAATCGCCACGAAAAAATGATTCTGAAGTTGACTAGACCTTCCTGTAGGTACTGTCCAGTTTTCTGAACCTCTTTCATAGAGAAGAATCTGTTCTAAGACACCTGTGAGTGATGCCTTTCAAATTATTGCTTCTCCATATTACTCACAGTGACTCTCAAAGTGAAGGTGAGTGTTTTAGTTTGTGCCTGGAAACGTCATTCGCTCCAGAAAATATTCGAATGTATTGGTTTTTTGATGCTCTACAGTTCTTCAAAATTTAGTGCATACAACTAGCAAGTTCTATGAAGTATCTGCCAGACTTTGCTGGTAACGTAAAGTTTTAATCTATGTTTTATTGCGATCGGGAACATCAGGTTTTGTTTGTTTTTCGGTGCTACCGCTGACTGTTGGCGGGGATAAATTACGAGCACTTTCTTCGCGCATTTGGAGTTGATTGCTGTAGCACTCTTTACCATTGATAAACGTCGACCGGAAAATGTGCTGCTGGACAAATTCCCGCGACAATATTTTATGGACTCACCATACACGTAGATTTACTCTCCAAATTAAGATAGACACAATTCTCTTGTTGTACTTGTTCTGTCACTTTCTTATAGCAGTACAGTCCAGTATGGAATCTCTGAGGTGGTTGTTATTTGTAAAGCTGCCATGACAGACACTCAGCCCGAATCCGTGAATTATTCAGCAAAAATGTCGTATTATTAATTTTTGTTACGCCTTTAAACACTTTTTGACCATAAGTGAATGGTGATTGCTGACGTTTTTAACTTATTTAGTGCAATGCACGTATCACTTCTAATTTCTTGCATTCGACATGGAAAACAATTCTTACAACACCTAAATATGTAATGTATGTTGTTGCCAGTTAGTGGTTTGTCACCTGCACATACTTCAAAACAGTTATTTTTTCTGTAATCATATTTCAACTTCTCGCGCCTGTTGGGCTGCAAGCGGCACAGGCAACCCGCTCTTCAACCAAAAGACAATAAAAAAGTAAGCTAGGTGAAAAAATAAGGAACAGATAGCAGAAATATCTACACCGAATTTAAAACTTTTCAAAGGCTGAAAATAGAAGGGAAGTTTTGAGATAGATGACAGATCACATTTTTAACTAATAGCTAAGAACAGTAATAATAATTTCTAAAATGAAGGACAATAAGTGAACCTTTACAACATTTAAAACCCGTTGTCGAAACACTGATATTTGAAAGAAGCACTTTACTATCTCTAGAAATTGGAAGGATCTGCCTTGGGATAGAGAGTGAGTTTATGAAGGGGAAGAGATTGGCCGGTGAAGAGGGTAGGAATTTGGTGGTATAAGGATGGAGTTCGGGTTCACCCTTTACATAAGTGAAACAACGTCACCAGGCAGTAGTGTTGCTTCCATCTTTAATTTTTGCTATATATTTCGGAACAACCTCTCTCTCATCAGATAGTAAAATCATGCTGTTTGTTATGGCCCCTCTCACGTAATTTCATCAATTAACGTTTACACTGTAATTACTTGGTAATACCACGGGAAGATGGAGATCTCTCTCCAAAATCCATTGCGGACGTGAAATCAACAACGACTGGGTATATTGTTCTATGTGTAACAGGGTGGTCAGAAACAGTCTGAAAAGCTTCCAAAAGTGTTGCAGTGTAGGTTTTGCTGAGAAATAATGGTTAAGAAAAATATTCGATACGCTGCGCCGCAAATTAAAGAGGTCCACCAGCGACTGTGTCGCCAAACGTGTCTTCGTTTGGTTTTCTAAAACCGGACCAGAGAGAGATACAAAAATTGGACATGGATCGAACCCGAGTCTACGCTATGAGGAAAACTGACACCAGTTCTATCTGGCGGGCTGCTTGAATTACCGCGCGACGGCCTGACTGGTTAACTACAACGCCAACTGACTCGGAAACGTCACAACGTTTCGAATTTTTCTCTTAACAATTATTTCTCAGCACAGCTACCGTGCACCATTCCTACAAGTTTCTCAGACTGTTTCTGATCACCCTGTATACTCGTTGATTCAGATTTTCAAAATAGCGGGGATGTAACAAAGGGAGCGAAAAGTTATGTAGAAATTGTACAGAAACCATATTGCAATTTTAAGAGATAAAATACATGGAAGAGAAGTAATAGTTGAAGAGGGAGTGGACTAGGGTTGCAGTGTGTCCCCGATGTAACTTTATCTTTGCAAGAAGCAAGTTCGTAGCAGTTTGGAAAGTAAATTACAGTTCGAGGAGCAGAAATAAAAGCCTTGACATATGCCGACGACAGTGCATTTGTGTCAGACACCAGAGGTCTTACAAGAGCAGCTG
The DNA here is from genome assembly GCF_023864275.1 of Schistocerca cancellata. Classification (NCBI taxonomy): domain Eukaryota; kingdom Metazoa; phylum Arthropoda; class Insecta; order Orthoptera; family Acrididae; genus Schistocerca; species Schistocerca cancellata. The sequence goes on from NC_064628.1 coordinate 300,772,862, forward strand.
AAAGGAATGGATGGTGGCTTGAAGGCAGATTGTAAGAGGAACGTCAACAAAAGTAAGACAAGGGAAATGTAATGTGTTCGATTTAACTCAAGCGATCCTGAAGGCGTCAGTTTAGGAAATGAGACTCTAAAAGATGTAGATCAATTCTGTTATGTAGGCAGTCAAGTAAGTGACGATGACCGATGTGCAGAGGATATAAATTTCAATCGGGCAACAGAAATGATGTCGAATATAAATTTCAGTGTGATGAAGCCTATTCTGAAGTAACTACCTGGAATGTAGCCTTACATTGGAGTAAATAGCTCAGACAATAATGTAACAGAAGATTCTGAAGTGTGCTACTATTGAATCCTGAAGATTAGATAAATTAATCGGATAACTAAAGAAGAGACACTGAACCTAGTTTGAGGAAAAAAAGAAACTTAAGGCGCAGCTTGACAAATGGAAGGGGCCGCAGAATCGTCAGTTGGGAAGTGAGATGGATGGAGGGAGGGGGGTTGAAAATAATAGAGAGAGAACAACGCGTGAGAATAGTGACAAAGACCTTAGGGAATCAGGTAGGAGTAGTTATTCGGAGATGAGGAGGTTTGCACAGGGTAGACTGGCGTGGAGAGCAGCATCAAACCAGTCTTTGGATTGAAGATCCTAACAACATACAATGTTAAAATACACTTTTTGAAGTCATCAGACTTCTGACAGGTTTAATGTGGCCGGCCACCAATTCCTCTCCTGTGCCGACCTCTTCATCTTACAGTAGCACTTGCAACCTACGCCCTCAAATATTTGCTGGAAGTATTCCAATCTCTGTCTTCCTCTACAGTATTTTTACCCTCTTCTGCTGCCTCTGCTACCATGGGAGTAATTCCCTGATATCGTAACACATGTCCTACCATCCTCTCCCTTCTTCTTGTATTTTACATATATTCCTTTCCTCACCGATTCTCTGGAGAACCTCGTTCCTAACCTCATCAGACCATCTAATATTCAACATTCCTCTGTTGCACAACAGCTCAAACTCTATGACTGTCTTCTGTTCCGGTTTCTCACTGTCCTTGATTCATCACCAATGCTGTGCTGTGCTCCAGACGTACACTCCCAGAAATTTGTTCCTAGAATTAAGTCCTGTGTTCGATACTAGTAGACTCCTCGTGGCCAGGAATGCCATTTTTGCCAATGCTAGTCCGTCCATCATGTCAGAATTCCTAGAGTCGTTTACTTCGTGGTCACCAGTTATGATGTTAAGTTTTTCGCTGTTCTCATTTCTGCTACTTCTCATTACTTTCGTCTTCCTTCGATTTACTCTCAATGTATATTCTGCACTCTTTAGACTGTTCATTCCGTTCACAGATCCTGCAGTTCTTCTTCACTTTCACTGAGGATAGCAATGACATCAGCGAATCTTATTCATACCCTTTCATCTTATATTTTAGTTCCACTCTTCAACCTTTCTTTTATTTTCGTCATGGTTTCGTCGATGTATAGATTGAACAGTAGAGGTGAAAGACTACCTCCTGTCTTATACCCTTCTTAATCCGAGCACTCCGAACTTGGTCTTTCACTCTTACTGATTCCTCTGGGCTCTTATATAAATTGAATATCACCTTCTGTTCCTATAGCTTACCCCTATTTTTGTTACAATTTCGAACATCTTGCACCATTTTACATTTCCGGGCGACATATCCTTTAAACGTGTCTTGATCTTTCTTTATTCTTGCTTCCATTATCAATCGCAACGTCAGAATTATCTCTCTAATGCCTTTACATTTACTAAAGAGAAACTGATCGTCATCTAACATATCCTCAATTTTCTTTTCTACTCTTCTGTATATTATTCCTCTCAGTAACTTGGATGCATGAGTTGTTAAACTGATTGTCTGATAATTCGGATGATCCCATTTCGAAAGTCAGATGGTATATTGCCAGACTCATACTTTCTACACAGCAACGTGAATAGTCATTTTGTTCCCACTTCCCCCAAATGATTTTAGAAATTCTGATGGAATGTTATCTATTCCTACTGCCTTATTTGATTTTAAATGTTCCAAAGTTCTTTCAAATTCCGATTCTAATACTGGATACCCTATCTTTTCTCTATCCTCTCCTATTCCTTTTTTTTATCACTTCATCAGATAAATCTTCCCCCTCACAAAGGATTTCGGCGCACTCTTTCCACCTATCCGCCCTCTCCTCTGCATTTAACAGTGGAATTCTCATTGCACTCTTAATGTTACGCCACTGCTTTTAATTTCACCGAAAGTTATTTTCAGTTTCCTGTATGCTGAGTCCGTCCTTCTGACAATCGTTTCTTTTTCGATTTATTAGCCTTTTTCAAGTACCCATTTCGCCTTAGCTTCCCAGAACTTACTGTTTTATTTAATTCCTAAGCAATATGACTTTCTGTATTAATGAATTTCCCTGTTTTATACTTCCTTCTTTCACTGCCCAGTTGAAGTATTTTTTATGTTATCCATGGTTTCTTTGTATTTACCTTCTTTGTATCTACGTTCTCCTTTCCCATTTCTGTGATTGCCCTTTTTAGGGATTTCTATTCCTCTTCAACTGAACTGACTAATGAGCTCTTTCTCATCGCGGCATCCATAGACTCAGAAAACTTCAAGCGTATGTCTTCATTCCTTAGTAGTTTGGAATCCCATAATTATGCGTGGGGTTATCCTCCTAGATATAGTTGCATGCTTGTAGAATGAGCAGTAATTTACTTTTAAGAACTTATCATTTATGTTTGATGGGTCCTCCTAATCAGAAGACGAAGCTACGGTGTGATGAAACTGGAGGTGAAAGCGGGCGCTACACACTCGCGGTATCGGGGCTATTAGCGGGCCCTGCGGTGGCCTAGTACAGTTACATGTGACACTCCTATCTAGTGGTGCATCTGTGCAAACAGACCTGAGTTGCTATATCTGTCAGTGGAAAGTCTCGGTATTATCTTCGCACGGAAATGACATGATTCCACACTTATTTCACCGTGACTACGTCTGAATGTGAAGCTCTGTGGAGTTACAACAAGCAGATCAATATTTCGTAAAGGTACTCTTAGCTTTAAAAGTCTGACGTGCAGGTGGTACGAAAATACGTTGCCTTAAACACAGAAAGTACATTAAGATTCATTTGGAGCAAAGCGCTGTACGAAGTCAGGACTGACGAGTATTTGCTATGCGGAAGGGGAAAGTATGTTGGAATATGTTGTGGAGGTAGAAATGAAGCTTGAGGAGAAAGAATAATTCAAATGTTTCCGGAAGAAAGTATAGTAAAAGAAAAAAAATATGGAAAAATAAGGATGACAAACAAAAATTAAGGAACAAATGCTACAGGGCCATTGATTTATTGTTTCAGATGAATTGTGAACAGACCAGAAACAGAATAAAAATATGGTAACATGACTAAAAGTAGAGAAACAGTATACGTCTTGAATTAGCAAATGATGTAATCGTTCCTGCAGAAAGTAAGGAAGACTTACTAGCCAACAGTCAGCAAAGAATAACGGTCTAATGATTTCGTACGGAGTTTGACTAACTGTAATAAGCACGAAAATTATTTAAAATAGTATGAAAGTAAAAAAAAAAGAAATGCACATGTCTTGTAACATAGTTGACAGAGATATTCCACAGAGTGGATTCAGCCTCCTACATCTACGTCTATATGACTACTCTGCAGTTCACAATTAAGTGCCTGGCAGAGGGTTCGCTGAACCACCTGAAAACTATCTCTTTGCCCTTTCGCTCTCGAACAATCCACTGGGAAAGCGAATATTTAAATCTTTCCGTTCGAGCTCTGATTTCTATTTTATTATAATGATCATTTCTCGCTGTGTAGGTGGGCGCCACCAAATTAATTTAGTGTTTGGTGGAGAAAGTTGGTGATTGAAATTTCATGAGAAGTATGATATAGGCAGTCTCTGTAGTAAACCTGCTGCGTCTTCTCCATGTTCCGCTAATAAAACGCTGTCTTTGGCCTGTCCTCTCCTCTAAATTGTCTATGTGTTCGTACCAGTTTAATTTGTTTGTAGTCCTAATCCCTAAGTATGTAGTTAAATTCACAGTCTTTACATTTGTGTTATTTGTCATGTAACCGATATCTAGCGGGTCCCTTTTAGTACTCATGTGGATAACTTAACACGTTTCATTATTTGTAGTCAACTGCCGCTTTTCGCAACAATACAGACATCTTGTCTAAATCACTTTGTAATTGGTTTTGATCATCTGACGACGTTACGAGACGTCATCTGCAAACGTTCTAAGAGAATTGCTGAGATTGTCTCCTAGATCGTTTAGAAAGATAAGGAACAGCAGAGGGTCTGTAACACTCCTCTGGGGAACGCCAGATATTCCTTCTGTTTTACTCGACGACTTCCCGTTCCTACCTACGAACTGTGAACTATCTGACAAGAAGTCACGAATCCGGTCGCACAACTGAGACAATACTTCATAAGCACGAAATCTGTTGAGAAGTCGCTTGTGAGGAAAGATATCAAAGCCTTCTGGAAATGTAAAAATGTGGAAGCAACATTTGATATCCTTTGTCGATAGCAATAACTGCTTCATGTGAATAAAGAGCTAGTTATGTTTGAAAAACACGATATTTTCTGAATCCAAGTTAACTATTTGTAAATAAACCGTTATCTTCTAGGTAATTAACAATGTTCGAACACAGTGTATCTTCCAAAATCCTCCTGCAAATCGACGATAGTAACATGGGTCTTAATTCAGCGGATTATTCCTATTTCCTTTCTTGAATACTCGTGTGAGCTGTGCGACTTTCCAGTCTTTAGGTGCGGATCTTTGGCCGAGCGAGCGGTTATACGCCGTTGCTAAATGTGGAGCTATAGTATCAACATACTGTGAAAAGAACTCAGCTGGTATACAACCTGGACCGGAGGTCTTGCCTTTATTAAGTGATTTTAGCTGCTTTCCCACACCTAGGACGTCTACCTCTGCGTTACTCATGATCTTAGTCGTTCTGTTTCAATTTTTTGAACATTTACTTCGCCTTATTTGGTGAAGCAAACGGTGTTATACTGCACGCACGTTGACCCCTTTCCTTGCTGACATGTGAGAGTCTACATCTACAGCTACACGGATACTCTGCAAATCACATTTAAGTGCCTAACAGAGGGTTCATCGAACCACCTTCACAATTCTCTATTATTCCCGTCTCGTATAGCACGCGGAAGAAAGGAACACCTATATCTTTCCGTACGAGCGCTGATTTCCCTTATTTTATCGTGGTGATCGTTCCTCCCTATGTAGGTCGGTATCAACAAAATATTTTCGCATTCGGAGGAGAAAGTTGGTGATTGGAATTTCATGAGGAGAATGCGTCTCAATGAACAACGTCTTTTTCTAATGGTGTCCAGCCCAAATCCTGTATCATTTCTGTGACACTCTCTCCCATATTTCGCAATAACACAAAACGTGCTGCCTTTCTTTGAACTTTTTCGATGTACTCCGTCAGTCCTATCTGGCAAGGATCCCACACCGCGCAGCAGTATTCTAAAAGAGAACGGACAAGCGGAGTGTAGACAGTCTCCTTAGTACGTCTGTTACATTTGCTAAGTGTCTTGCCAATAAAATGCAGTCTTTGTTTAGCCTTCTCCACAACACTTTCTATGTGTTCCTTCCAATTTAAGTTGTTCGTAACTGTAATACCTAGGTATTTCGTTGAATTTACGGCTTTTAGATTAGACTGAAGTTTAACGAGTTCCTTTTAGTAGTCATGTGGATGACCTTACACTTTTCATTATTTTGGGTCAATTGCCAATTTTCGCACCATGTAGATATCTTTTCTAAATCTTTTGCAGCTTGTTTTGATCTTCTGATGACTTTCTTAGATGATAAACGACAGCGAACATCTGCAAACAACCGAATACGGCTGCTCAGATTGTCTCCCAAATCGTTTATATAGATAAGGAACAGCAAAGGGCCTATAAAACTACATAGGGGAAAACCTGAAATCACGCCTGTTTCACTCGATGACTTTTCGTCAGTTACTACGAACTGTGAACCCTCTGACAGGAAATCACAAATCCAGTCACATAATTGAGACGATATTCCATAAGCACGCAGTTTAACTACGAGCCGCTGTTGTGGTACAGTGTCAAAAGCCTTCCCGAAACCCAGAAATACGGAATCGATCTGAAATCCCCTGTCAATAGCACTCAACACTTCATGTGGATAAGGAGCTAGTTGTGTTTCACAGGAACGATGTTTTCTGAACCCATGTTGACTGTGCGTCAATAGACCGTCTTCTTCGAGGTCGTGTCGTATGTATATTTTTAGAGTGTAGGTGAGTGTAAATGTGTATGCATAGCGTAGTTTTATGTTTTTGTTGTATGATGATGATGGTGACCATGAGAGACGGAAGACAGTGGAAGCTGATGCGGGCACACAGCCTGCTACTCTCGAAGAAAGACAACCGTGACGCTGATCCTATCATCCTTCTCGGACAGATGGGTCGCTGTCAGAAGTGCCACATGCACATGAGATACCGCTGGGAGATTTGAATTTTATCCAGGACACTGGCGCAAAGACTGGCGATCTCGAACTTTACACGCCGCCAATTCTCTCGCCCTTGCTGGACAAACACTGGTAGTGAAAATTTTATGCACCACCAGTATTCTAAGCGGCTTACCTTCCGAGTCGGGAGACACAGCAAAGACGAGTGTTAGCGACCTCGGCTACGGCGGCGGGAAATGAGAAAATGATAAAAATAACCGGGAAAGTAATTCAAAATATAGAAAGGCGGGACTGTGGCTTCGCGTCAGATCTGTACCCAGCTGATTACAGACAATGCTGCTGCTCTGTTGGTCGGGCTTACCAAAATCAGCGACTCTGCTTATCCGTTAGTTGATGTCACGAGTTCATTCAATATCTCTCCGCAAAGTAGGCGTATATAAGTCTTATATACTGGACCATATGGGAAGAATGTGTGCGCGTCTTTAGCTGTCTTGTTGAAATTCCAGAGAGGTTGTTCTATTACGTGGTAGAGCTACTTCTGTGTCCAGGACTAAAGACAGCAACATATGACTTTCTGCAGACACTGAACGTTTTGTTAGACCTGTTAAGCACATTAAATGCAGCAGTATTCTTCCCAACTTTACTTACTTCTTCTTCAGTCGTTTTGGCATTACAAAGAAATGCTGTATAGTACCGATTTCAGCAGTGTTCCACTGTACGATTACGAAGCTGTTCAGTGTCTTTCGGAATACCAAAGCATGATTGTTCAAGACGATCACTGATACTGACGTCTCGGAAACTGAGTGCAGTTGTTCACTTACAATAAGTCACGTGTATTCTATTGCTTTGTGGGCTGAACTGAGAGCCAAGGCAGTAAATATTGCAAATATGTATTTACATACACATTCATTCATTAAATATTCTTTTGTAAGATGTGCAGTAACTGAAGAATAAACGCAGTATTTCTTATCAGCTACCTTCCGCGAGGAGGAGGGCGCGGAGGGTGGGGGGAGAGGGGTGGAAAGAGAGAATAAAATACGTTTTAAATTAAAGATCACAGAGAAATGATCCATGAAATTTATGTTGGTGATCTAATTTATTCTGTGTGTGTTTAATCATCCATACTGATATCGCCTCTTCACTAACTTATGTAGGTAACCAGGAACATGGCTGCAATTATAAATAAAAATCCATAACGATAACTGTGAACATATAATATGAAAACATACTATGAAAGGTCTGTAATAGCCGTGTTTCCCTCAACGGCTTTTAGCTCACTGAAAATTAGAAAGATAGTAATTAGGAGCCCAACTTGAAGTATACGTAAACTTACTTGTAAGGTGTTGGATATTTTATATAATTTGTACACAATTCTTGTTTTTTCTTCACAAGAATATGTGAAAACCAATAATAAATCATTGTGCTTCTGAATGTATAAAATGTTTTAATATTTTAGGTTAGTGGTACTGTCCTTCTGTCTGCATTTCAAGATCTTAATTTCAACGAGCAAATAAAATCAGAAATGAAGCATCGTTACAACGAAATAGCAGAAACAAAATTCTCGAGGAATTCTTTACTTGAACAACGTCGTAATATAGTCCCCTATTACCATGTCATTGGACAATATTTCGATCCTCTTCCTAAAGCCGTCGGCACACGGAACGTGCTGTGGAACGTCAACGTTGAGCGTGCCAAGTTCAACTTGCTGATGAACAATCAGAAATGATGCGACTTGTGCATACGGTGCGAGGGCCCCAACGTGGTATTCGCGATCACAATGCACTCCAGCGGCAGTTGCGGGACGTTCTAGTTCGTAAATCACACTGTTTACTAACCGGGCGCGCGCAAAATTCCCACGTTAGCTCTATTAAAACGCACATTTTCTCCATCGTCCACTAAAAGAAAAGTACCATGTCCAGTCAATAAGGACACAAGCTTATAAAAGTTCTATTACAAACAGTGTGGTAGAAATTTGGAATACTTCTCCGCATAAGATAAGCATTATTTCATCATTCCCACATTTCAGTAAAACTCCAAAGTCAGTCTTACTTGATCACTGTTGCTACCCAGTAGCAGAATCTTTGCAAAATGTGAATTACGAAGCGTAAAACAAAAAGGAGCAAAACATCTTTATACAAGTAGCGCAAGCTGTCCTGTAGATTAAGCCAATCGAACAAAGTCACCCCTCAAAAAAAAGGTGAACTTATATTTACATAACATCAAATATTATAGTATCTACTTATATTAAACTAATAACAAAGTATCAGAACCTAATAAAAAGGCGAATGTTAGGAAAAAATCTCGGAAGTGTCGAGACGCGAAACACCGCCCTAACAAGCAACCACGATACGGATCAGTGACGCTACTTTTTTTTCAGTTTGTTCGTCACATGAGATCCGCTAAATTTCTTTGTTGATCCTTTCAGTCAGGTTTTTTTTTTTTTATTACAGAGGCCAACCAGCTCCCTGACCGAAAACGCTGAGCTACCATGCCGGCGTACTCGTTCACTAAACCAACAACACGGTACTTGTGTCCAATCATAGTATTTTACCACTTTCTGAAAACCTTAATTGTAGAGATGTTACTAATTGAAATCTAATTATATCAAATTGTACCGAGAACAATATGTTTTGGGTGGATTTTCAGTGTGTCGCTGCCTTCAAATAGCATACTCTCATAATACGCAAGTTCCAATAATTCTTTTGCCGCGACTATGATGTTTCTCATTATTTTATCGGAACGAATCACACAATTAACAACGGATGTTCCAGTGATTCTCAGTTTGCTGGTGCTCAGAAACGGCATATATACGTATAGGCTTGAAATGAATGCCAATATGGCGCCCCACAACTCTGTACTGAAGGGAGACTGCGTGCGTGTGACTTAGTGGCGATGTGTCATCTCATTGGTCGACGCTCAGACGCACGCTCAGAATATCTGACATGCTACATATTGCCCTGCACGTTCGGAAAGACTCCCGAACGTGCTATTCCACGCTATGACCTCAGAAACTAGGCACGCTCAACGTTCGGATGCACGGTCCGTCTGCCGACGGCTTAACGTGCGGGCTGTATAGGGCGTGAGTTCACCAACTGCGCTGGTAGGATCCTGTACTCCCAGGTGCTGGAAATGTTGTCAGGGTCGAAGGTAACAAATAAGTCGTCAAATACGGAACGAAGACTACGTTTAGTGTGTCGGTTCCACAAAGCTTAATTCTTTGAATGACCACATGCCACTACAATACAGACAGCCTTACACGTAAAGTATAAACCATACCACTCAAGAAACGCTCAGGACCAATGCGACCTGGTAGACACGCGTCTACACAGAGACTAGCTCTCACACACACACAGTATTGCCAACTTCCCAAAACCAAATAAACTAAGTAGATCTACATCAAAAATCAAGATAAAGCTGAAATAAAACAAAGTACACAATTGCGCAATTTTGTTTTTGCAACAGCTTTATTTATACGAAAGTCATATAAAACGTCACCCTAGTAAGTAAGGGATATTTTGACACAAAACATCTTCACGTGAATCTCTTTCGCAATTTCCTTTTTCTCACAAGAAAAATATAGATTATGTGCCTGCTAGGTACTTTCAGATAAGATTTCATAATATTTGCACTATAATAGTACATTATTTCTTACACTACGTTGTTACGTTATTTCTTACACTGAGAAAACTACTGCACTCATAGAAGTTCACTGTTCTCCTCCTTGTTCAGTCGTGTGAATGTTGTCTATTGCAACAATGAAGTTTTTGATTTCTGATTCATCCTGCATAAACCAAAGTCTGTTTTGCTTAGAACAGACTCCTTGATAAATGTGAAGTTGTGATACTATGCTGATGTTAGCTATACTGTTACAGCTTTTCCAGTAACGCTCTCAACTGTTTACATTTCGTAGTTACTTTTTTGGTCTTGTTTATGTGCATGCTGGTGAGCCCGGAATGCACACCAATAAGGCTTTTGTTTACTTTGTCGTGCTTTTTAATTCAATCTAAGAAGACATTTTCATGGGAAATCAAAGCCTGTTTTGAAATCTTGGTTCATTGCAAATAACTTTTCTTTAATGAAAACGGATTTAATGCTTTCCTAGTCAAGAAAAAAAGGCCAGAAAAGAAGCCAAATTATTGTGAAAAAGCCATATTTCAGGAATCCAGCAAAAGCAGTCATTTTCACAGTTAAATGATATTAAGAAGAAGTCAGAATTAGCTCTAAAAAATCTGGTTTGGAGACAATGCACATACGCCACTGCACAACAGTCGCAGCCCGGTGGCACACACCAATCTAGGCCCATTGTTAGGACCAGAAACAAACAACAATGCACTCCCACTTTCACACAACATATAATTCGGAAAACAAACGCAGGTACATCATTCAATAAACAGACAAAAAATTGTAACATGTTGAACTATCTTATTCCAACAAATGAGGAAGCTGCAGAGGATAGAAAATCGGCCGAATGTCTTACATTGGAAAATGCAATACAATTTGTTTGAGTAAATGGAACGTAGTATGTCATCATCAGACTTTAAAGGCAGCGTCTTGATCATGTAGCCATCCGTTCACGTCTGAAGCCATCTTTAGCGTCTGAAGCCATCTTTACAATTTTGGTACAGATACGGCAATTCATTTCATTTATAACGCTTTGTAATACAGATCTTATGAGCCTACCCCCTGACTTCTTCCTCAAAATGTGTCGTTGTAAGGTGTTTCTTTATGAAGCTATTTAGTTGTTATGTCGGACTAGGTGTCCAGTTAATTTAGTTGTTCTTCTTAGTACAAGTTAGAATTTTTTCTCTTCCTTTGCCAAGACTGTGCTTCACATCCATAGCTTAAAAAGCTCAAAATAAATGTCCTCATGAATTGTTTTCTTGTTTATAGATAAAAGTATCGATGGTAGTTCATTAACAAAATCCCTCTCATTTCTGAATGTTTCTATAGTTATTGTAGTTCTTTTAATATCCACTATACCCCTGTTGTCATCTATTATTGTGCTTTACAAGTAGCTGAATTCACTTACTTGTGATTATACTGTATTTCCTATCTTAATGTTAGCTGCAGCTTGTAGATTGGATTTATCCATCGCCATAATTTTAGTTCTGTTTCCGTCTATTTTGAGTTTCTTGTTGTCCCAGGCAACAGAAATAATTTTGCAAATAGTTCATGTCCTTTTGACACTCTTCTAATAGTACTCCTATTACCAGCAAATGTAAAACAATGAATTTTTTTACACTGATTTTGATCCCTCTGATGCCTCTTGTCGTTGTTTATATTGTGTGTCTATAAACATATTAAATAAATAAGGAGAGAAACGACAGCGAGCCTCCTCAAACCTCTCTTCTTATTCTAGCCTCTTTGTTGTTAATGCCGTTATATGTATTTCTGGACCATGAATTTTTTGTGTAGATTAAGCATCATTCTGTTATCTCTCCAGTCTATTTCAGTTTTCATTCAGTTTTCCCAAAAGGATCATCCAGTCCATTCTGTCAACAGCCTTATGTAGACCAATGAATGCGGCATTCGTTTTGCTGTTCATGTTAGTTCTTCTTCCTAAAATCATCCTTATTTTCACTATCGCTTTCTGATTCCTTTTCCTTTCTTAAACCCAAACTGCCAAAGTAAACGAAGAAAATTAACTCTAAATGGGAAACTGTGACTTTATTTGCATCAGTATCTTTAGGAAAACTGTGTCTGTGAACTAGAAGCTATCCTGCAATTCGCAGTCTGCTGAAGTTTCTCGTCTTAAAAGTTGTTGCAGTGAGATGACTTGTGAGACAGTGGAATGAGGTTTTGGAAATGGAACTGCACATCGGAGTTTTGAGCAAATTAACGCTAATAACAGGGAATAAAGTATTTAACGAACACCATTTAAGAAAAAAAGGATTAAAAATCTCCGATCGCCTACAAGAATATGAAGGCCTATTGACTGGTTCTTCCGTAGTGAATAGCAATACAAAATAAGTTCAGTTAGCAATCAGTGGCGCCACGTGCTCCTACTAGCGTTTCAAGAACAACCAGAACACCGCACGAACAGGGCCTCTGTGTGTTCCGCAATGCATTGAGCAATGGCGTGCGCGTACACCTGGCCGGATTAAGTGGCCACTCAGCGGATAAGCTGAGCCTTACCGAGGGATAAGCGCGAAGCGAAAACAATCACGTCGAAGTGTGTTCTCAGCAGATTAGCAAACACTTTGCCAACGTCGTGGCCGCATTTTTCACGGTGATAAAAATCCCAAAAAATACCCGACGCTAAGTGCAAACGTCGCTCATATGATGTCAGGGCGTCGTTCCTGATGGTGGCTCAGCAAAGCAACAGCTGGCTTTTGTTTGCGAAATGAGATCATTAAGAGTGAGGCAACATTTTCTAGAAGCACAATGTTGCGCTATTTCTTAACATGCTAAGCTGAAAGGTGTAACACTTGTAGCATACGTTGTGTAAGAAATGCACAGTGGTCTGTTATTTGGAAAAATGCCGTAAAAGTCCTACAATGCACATATATGTTTTCCTTAATATTTTATAAGCATATCGTAAGTAACAGCCGATATATTTTAATTATCTTGTCCAGACATTATAATCCTGTCCCCTAGATTATTTGAGCGGTTTTTAATAATTCTATGAAAATGCATTGAAATTTGGTGCTTGACTGGCATTTAAATAATTTCATATGGTTTTTACACAAAAAAATCTAAAGAGGTCGTGACAGTACATATAGCAAAGACCAATCTCTTAGTGCTACAAAAATTATTGTGCAAACTGTGCATCTTGCTCAGGGAGTATTTGGTGATTCCCTTAGAATTAAATTGCTAAATTTATCAAGATTGTTCCTCTTAGTACATTGTGCATTCGACCTTATCCCTCTTCTGAAAAAGCCGTCTCCTATTCTACTGATGGAAAACATGCTGGTTTCAATGGCAGATGGAACTTTGCACTGTCTGTGCAGCGACAGATTGATTTTGGTCGTTTCTGTACATTGCATTGCAAACATCTCCCTTTTTTAATGACTTTAAAGTTCCTAAAATTCAATTTTACGTTTGTTTGTCATAGTAATAAAAGCGTCAACAGATCTTCTCCTTTTAAAAATTAATCCTTCACGAATTCTGCTTATATGAAATGTAACTCTATCACGTTTAACGCAAAGATAAAAGTGACAAATAGCCTGAAGTAGTATCTCGTTTAACGCAAAGGCAAAATTGACAAATAACATATCATAAGGTTATTAGTACTGGTGAAACAATGATCAACATTAATAAAAACTGCGATGAAAATGATTAAAGGTATGTAGAGTCAGACTACATGTTGTGATGTCTGTAGGTATGAAAAAAAGGTGGAATAAGCAGGCAAGACGGAAGGGTAAAATTATAGAAAGAAAACTAATAAAATGAGATGATAGAACGGAAAGGAAGAAGATGGAGCACGAAGCATCTAGGAAAAAATCAAGAGGAATTGAATTGCGAAAAAATTCATTTTTGCCCCTATAGCAAAGAAAGCTGACGATATCAGAAAGTACTGTTTCTTTGATGTAGTATTATACTACAACGTACTTAAATTACAAGTAAAGGACTGTGCGCTTACACAAGGAAATTAGTTTCCTGTGCGGAATGTCACTATACTGATGGCATAACACTAACTTTATCCAACTCAAGTGGTGAAAGAACGGAGTACAATTTTCATAAGGGAAAAATCACGGAACACGTTTGGCGTAGAGTGCGAAACCACAGAAAAACTGACGCGGCTGTGGATACTGAGACGCAGTTTCTTGGCTGCCGAGTGCAAGTGGTATGAATTTTCTGTGTACCAGTTCGATCAGTTTCTGAGAAGTGTATTCCAACTCTCGTTCTTTATAACCCAAGACAAATAACTGTAATATCGTTCACCGTCGGAACTGAAGCTGTGGACGACCTACTGTTCACTCTGGAATCATGCATTTATTGAAATCGATTAGAGCAAGGGTTATCAAACTTTCCCGCTGACGGGACACTTTAAGACTCTTGGTACTTTGATGAAACACCTTGTAATTTTGAAGGTTAATGAAAAAAATTTAAAATTAGAAAACTTATTTTATTCAGTAATTACTTCAGTTTTAAATCATTACTAACAACAAAAAAATCATATTAAACCAAAGAAATCATAACAAACCAAAGAAATCATAATACAAATTTACGGTCGTTAAAATGTCGAGAAAACCCCACATTATTAATAATTTTCGCGGAGCACTTATTCACTTCCCGCGGAACACCAGTGTTCTACGAAACACAGTTTGGGAATCCCTGGATTAGAGCGCCAGAAATGTTACGCGAAATCATCCAAACAGATGCGTTCATTGAAGTCTGGGTGAGCTCATGTTAAGTATTATCAAAAGCGTGACAGCAAGTGAGAGCATTCAGAGAGGGAAAGTACTTAATTATTTACAACTTCATCGTCTCACAGACGATCTGCAGTACGGTATCCAGAACATGAGCTTGAAAGAGGTCAGGCACCACGGTTTTCGAAGTGGGAAAAAGTGTAAGCGTTTGCCACCAGCCATTTGTTTACGAAACGCGTTTAATTGTTTAAATTTGAAAGTGGTTGTAGCGTCATGCGTTTTTTTTTCTTTAATCAGCTGAATTCCGTCGGGATGGACAAGAAAGTGTAGCAACATTTTATTCTATGAGCACTGGTCTACTTACTAAATTAAGTTACATGTGCTGTGCTACTGGCGTTGACACCGAACCTGTAATTATTCGGGAAGTGCGACACTGCATCCCAAGTAAAATGTAAAACAGGTTGTAAAATAAGATAACACCCCGAATCATTCGCAGTAGTTTAGTATAAAAGGGTAAAAATAGGACAAATACCACTAGGAATCTATTTGATGTAAAAATGATATGACCGTGTAGCAATCAGTTAGTGTTATTGATACGTTCAGGGCTAACGTCAGAATATGTAATTTACTATGTAAAATAAACAATCAGTCCTGAACTAAAATTATGGTATAGTCTTTGTCCCTCTCGATTAGACCTATCTAAAAAGAATAATGCACACCGTTACGGCCACTTTTGAATTTAAATAATAAAACACATTTTATAAACAAATCGTAGGTGAGAAACACCTATGATTTATGAACATACACTATGTTTCTATTCTTCTACAGTGCTTCTCTTTTTCACACTTCGAAAGCTGTGATCCTGTTCGGAGACTCTCCAGAGTTTGACGTTTCGTTCTCCTGTAAAAAACGAAGGAGATAGAGGACATGTAAAGTGGAAATCGGATACACTGTTGTGGAAGCTTACGGGAAACAATCTTAAAGAGTTTTCTGTGTCCTGCCGTACGTGTTTAGCGTATGGAAGCAGTCATATTAATTTACGTGAGACATTTCAAAGAAAAAGTAGAGCTAGTTGCGAGAGGAAAAGAAAGGCAAATTTCTCCCTTTGTAGACGTCTCAGAGTCTGTAGGAATAGTACACTTGTCAGTCATTCTGGACACACACTAAGCGATTTGATTTTACTGACACAGTTAGCCATCATGAAAAACTATAACTTCTTCTTAAGTACGAAAATAAGTAGAAAATTTTCTTTCGTCGCCGTTATGGAGGAGAACAGCTACAGCACATCCGCCTTTTGAAGCCGCATCTCATTGGTTGGTAGATGCGCGAAATGGGCCAATAAGATACTTTACGATGCCGTATTTCCTTTTCTCTTCATACAGTTCTGCAGAGACCTAAAACAGTTTTTTTTACAAGATAAACATATAAAAATGAACATGAATAAATAAGATAGGTTTATGTGGAAGAATATTTCGTTCTCGAAGATATTAGAGATACGATTCATCATGGAGGCTATTTTAAATTTTTACGATTCCATACTTCCATGAAAATATACACTTTTTTTGGAGGAGCATCGGGAAGACCAAGTAATACACTACAGGAATCCAATTTTTCCATAATTACTATTTTTTTCATCGTATTCCGGCTGCAAATTGACAAAAATTCACCATACTCGTTTTGCATCATTGGCAAAGCATTCTCAGCTGTGATAACGTTTTGCTGTTGCTTCTCTCATGTTATTGTGGCAACTGGCTGTTCCCTTCGCTGTCAACAGAAGTTAAACTAGAAAATTAGTGTGACATACTATCTGTCCACTTTTACAGGTTCTTAGATTTAAATTTTTTCTTTAACTGTGCTTTGTTTGTTTGTATAGTTAAATTTTAATTAAAACACTTTGTGTTACGGATTACTACACGTACTGTTCCATACAGCTTAGTTTTCGTCCAGCTATTTTGTAGAAAAACGACATTTTGAGACCGTTGCTATGTACAAAATATAGGTTGATTCTTTCAGTGAAGAATTTTCGTTACTGTCGAGGTAATCCGAGATGGAGTTTGCCCATTGTAAGTTACCATCTTGATTAAGATGGTCTAACTCATGTTACTAAAGTGGAGCGTTATCCATTGAAATTTTTGTCCTCAGTGCAGGAAACTAGTTAAGAAATCATTATTTCAATACGTTTTCCATTATTTCGCCTCTCAATCTAAATCACGGCCGCCTTGAGCATCTGGAAGAAAACTCCGTGGTGTTCATTCTGTCAGTTGAATGCTATATGATTGTTTTTGATCGACATATTTGTCGAATGTTGAGCATTAGTACGACGGAATCTTAAGAAAAGCAACGAAATATTTTTTCAGAGAGAAAGATTTTACTGTTCACTGAGACAGAGGCTAGTTTAAATCTATCTAACATGTTTTATTCTTTTGAATTAAAACAACAAAAAAATAATTCCTGACAAAAGTTATAGGTATTTTAAAAGTGGATTGTTTCCGCATAACACCGACCAGAGAGTGCTCACTGGGAATACGCACCGCGTCTTGCACTCGGCCGGTTGGTTAACTTTACCCCTGCCTTTACTTCATGTTACAGTGAATATCAGTTCCTCAGATGCACAGCACTCACAGAAAAAGCGTACTCTGAAGCAGACAGGTTGTGTAAGGTGTCAGACAAATAACACACCCTCAATTGAATTTCTGAAACAATTCTGGCTAAATCGATATGTCACATGACGTAGTTACGTGAAAATGTATGAATTTCATTCAAAAGCAAATCGAATAAACAAGCCGACACCTTGCGAATGTAAACCACTAACACCCACACTGGGAGTTGTACGTAAGTAATTTCCGAAACCCGAGCTACGAGACGCAATTTAGAGGAGAGGAGAATTTTATGATTGCAACACCTGCCCATGTTCGGCCGAATCTTCCACAGCGGGAGATTCAGAGGATACAATGCAAAGCCATAGCCACTGTGCAGGCCTCCGGCAGAAACAGCTCTTGTCCCTGGAAGACACCCAATAAATCTAGCTTTTAACAACGACCCCTTGGAAAGCCTTTCTGCAGGAACACGGCTGGAGGTGGCAGAAACCCAATTCAAAACATTGGTGACTTATTTTAGCCACTTGCGTTAAAACCCACGTGGAAAAGAGCTGTTTAGCTCAGTATTACGTAGCAGAAGTTAAACTCTGCCCTACGAAAGAAACGTCACGTTTGATAAGCTACAGAAACTCTAGTCGGTGGAGCTATAACAAGTACAAACACTGTGATTGACGAGAAATAAAAAGCTTAGCCAGCTTTGATATAGGGAAAAAAACAGACAGAAAAATTCTCTCTTCTCATGCAGCGAATCGTCGAGTATTTGACCAGGGCGACTAGCGCCACGCTGAGACTATTGCGAGAGTAATTATGTAAACACTTGTTCACAGGCTCATCTTAACTCGTAAGAAGTTAAACTGCAAAGTCCCCCACTATGGACAATTGCGCCGAGCACTCAAAGTTAACGCTTGCAAGCTATTTGAGGGCAACGACGTAGGCAGTATTCCAGCCAAATAGTGAGTACCATGCCAGGTAACTACGGAACAACTAGGAGCCTCGGCTTCACTGAAGATGCAGGAACAGTGTCAGACTGATACTTAACAGTCGACAAAGACTCAGAACAGATTCTCAGGTCCACAGCATGCCGATGGCAGCTACTGCAGCTGCCAACCAAAGGTAAATACGCGCGCCACGCCAGAAAGTGATATTCAATTTCCACTGTGAACTGCAGTAGTCCCGTCTCTCCTATCTTTCCCGTACATTCAACCATGCCCTGTAGTTAAACATATTCATGACTGTCAGGCTTAATTGAAGCAGAAACGTGAGATATCCGATTTAACGAAAAGAACTGATCAGACACTGTCGAGTGCTTTATACTCTGAACTTATTGAATTGTTTTAATTCTGTACTTTGATTGCTCTTTACCGACCCCATCCATTATATGGTTATTTTAATTGTGCCATTTATTTCAATTGATGTTTCTGGCCGCAACTGTATTTAATTTGTTTGTATTCCACCGATCCCCAGGTATGGTTAACGACCAGCTTACCATTAAAGGATTTTGGATTTATGAATTGATATTAACAGTTTGGCAATACCTAGCATACAAATGTTTTACCATTCTGTATGCACTATAACTATGATTGCTATGTCATGAAGTCATGCTTAGAGTAAAAATAAACCTTAATAACGAAAATCTAAGATTTTAATTTTTGCTTACATATAGTTACGCTTGAACCTATACATTAATCTCTGTTAGCGATAACGTTTCCTTTACAGGGAGTGTAGTGGAACCGATATTGTGATCATTGTCTGATTACATCATTGTCCATACTTCTGCACTCCTCTGATCTCTGCATGGTGAGCTGGTGTCTCCTTGCAGGGTGCAGGTTCAACACCAAATTCCTAAAACACTCACAGAGCGTCCTTGCGCAACTGTGGTAGGAAGATAGGTCAGAACCAGTCTCATACATGTTAGAGCTGTTTGCTTACTAAATGTAGAGCGGTGGATCGCAATGATTCAGCCACGGGCCTTGCAACTGAGAGCAGTTAGAGGAACTGAATCCAGACACTCGTCCAGCCATCCTGATTTAGGTTTCCTGTACTTTTCTTAAAACTGTTCAAGCGAATGCCAGTTGATAACTTCAAAAAAGACTAGTGCTTCTTCCAGTTTTCTCTAATGAGATGGTCCTCAAAGAGATGTTAAGCACCATCTGTAAACCTGTAAAACGATTATTTTATTATTCCCTGTATCGAATGATATTAGCTTGAATACAATGATGATAGAATAAAGGCTTTCACGACCAGATGACACTGCTGCTGGTAAACCTTTTGGAGTATAAGGTCATCGCCCACGAAACTCTTCTGTTCCTAACGTTTCGTCCAGAACTGCGCTGGACAAAAATGGCTCTGAGCACTATGGGACTTAACATCTATGGTCATCAGTCCCCTATAACTTAGAACTACTTAAACCTAACTAACCTAAGGACAGCGCACAACACCCAGCCATCACGAGGCAGAGAAAATCCCTGACCCCGCCGGGAATCGAACCCGGGAACCCGGGCGTGGGAAACGAGAACGCTACCGCACGACCACGAGATGCGGGCCTGCGCTGGACATCTTGAGAGGCGTTGCTCCTTCGCTGAGTCTGAGAGTGACATATAAACTATAGAGAAGGTGGCCGGAATTACACGTGATAAGCATAGATGATCCCTGTCAAAGATAAAAATCGATTGTCCTCTTGTCAAAGATAAAAAACTGTTCAGCAATTCTGCAGAGCTAATTCCCATATGTCGTTCAGTTTCTGATCTTTCATATTAAGATTATCGATATGTTTATACATTTCAATGGTTTCTCTAGATAGCCATGGATTCCAGTTCGTCGTCGTAGATAAAATTTTTGTTTCAGGAAACTTCACTTCGTGACTTCCTGACAAAGAGCATGCTCTGCTACAGCCGATTTGCCTATTTTCCCTAGTCCACAAAGACTTTTGTATTCCTTTAGCCGTGTATTCACGCTCCTCTTGGTTGTTCCAATATAAAGTACCGTCAGTCGGCAAGTCTCAACGGAGGAGCAACGGCTCGGAAGATGTCCAGACCAGTTCTGGACGAAACCTTAGGAACAGAAGAGTTTCGTGGACCACGACTTTGTACCCCGAAACGTTTACCAGCTGCATGGTATACAGTGATTGTTGAACTTGTCTCTGTGTTTAGAAATGGAGAATACAATATGAGTGATAATTAGTATTTCTTAGATGTGATAATCTGTGAAGTCATTTTCTCATTCTTTTTTTACAATATCTTTTAAATTTATTTGTTATACAACCGTGTATTGCACCCTCTTGGTTTGACTGACGGATTGTAATATTACATGGGTTCATATATTCTGTTCTAACGCTGCATAACATTGTTCCAAATGCGTAACAATTAGCATGAATCTGACATAGCCTAGTAAAAAATAAATTAAAAAATACATTATTAACATAAAGGGTAGAAGACTCTGACCGTATGAAATACAGCACAACAAAAGAGAAAATTTGTTAAGAACTTTTCTACGTGCAATTGATAAATAAAAAATAGTTATTCAGAATATATATTAATCCTTACTACAGTCCAAAATATGGATAATACTTGAGTAATCACTCATTGATAAATATGAGTCTTGTTTACGTCCTTAGACACTAAAAATCATGTTCCTATTAAATGTAAAAATCAACAATATTAGGAAATTGACCAGCTGAATTTTGTGTAAGTGCCCAGACGGGGAGACAGAAATTTGTCTTGCAGATAACGCCAGGTGTTGTAATGTGGCTCCTTTGAGGTCTGTTCTTCACAATGAAGAGACACTTCCACGCTGATAGTCGACGTATCATCACGGTTGGGACTCAAAACTGTTCTTCTCTAAGGAATACCGTTAGTATTCCATTTTCCTCGTACGATGCATTGACACTTATTCCGCGTGTTAAAATGTGCTATCTTCTCACTGTCTGATATCTATTGGTGTGGATGAGAGGTAAGGCGCACTGGTTATAAGACACTAGATTCCGATTCGGAAGGATGGCGCACCAAACCCCGTCCGGTCATCCACACCGAGATTTTCCGTAGTTTCTTCAAACTGCTAAAAGCTATACTGTGTTGCTAACTACAGTGGGGAGACTGTGTTCCGTCTCTAAGGACTGGGCTGTCGACAGGCCGTTGAATCCCAACCTTCCTTCCTTCCAGTGGTAGGAGGCCTACAGAAGTCGTTCACTGCAAAGGATATTTTGAGATATTTTGAGACCATCGGCAACTGAGAAAGTGGGGCCGGATACCAAGTTACCAACAACGACAGATTTTGTCTCTTAACGCATAGATGATAACGGTCGCCACCGGTGCCCTAACTAGATTCGACGAAATGAATTTTATGAAATAAATGGTTGGACAAGGATATAAATGGTTTTCGTGTGTTGGAGAAGAGCGCTGACACTCGCTATTTCTTATAGGTGCTGTCTCAATCCCACTGTAAAGTTTTCGCCTTTCAACCCTTCAGCTGCATTTCCGATCCTCGATGTAGTGGTATTTGTAGGCCTCCTTTGTTCTGGTTTCCTTTACCTGTATACGTAACTCAAATGCACGACAAACTAGTTGTATTCCTTACTCAAACGCCCGTGTGACAGCAGCCCAGTATAACGAAAGATGTTTCGACTACGGGTGGTTCCGAACGCACTAGTAACCTGCCGGAAAACGTTCTCTGTGCGCTACAGAATCCCTACATCGCGTGACGAAGAGGCTGTTTCCACACTCTCCAGCTTCTAAGATTTTAATAATAATAATAACAATAATAATAAACTTGGTATTTTGGAATGCATTTCCTCTGGTGGCGGTCATCCGCATTAGGCAGTGCCTGCCCATGTAATTCTGAGCATGAGTTTGCCGTTGTCGCTGCTACCATGGCTAATGTTCGAAGTATTCTTGTACACTAATTAGAAAGATTCCTAAATTATCTGCAAGCAAAGGGCGTACCCCAAGTTTCGGTTAAGTGACAGGTTACCCTGCAGTACAATATAAGTGGCTTTATGGGCATGGTAAGTAGTTTATTAATCTCCTAAAATCACCATTTGAGTATAGGGCGACCAGCATATTACTTGCAGTATCTAAAACGTTGGAGTACATTGCTCGTTATCGGCTGACGGAGGACATTAAAAGTTATCACATCCACCATAAATATCAGGCTCCCTAAACACCGTAGCATAACAACTGCATTAATCAAAGTCTTGGACGACATCGGACATTCCGCAGACAGGCTTGAAGCGACCATTTTAACACTTATTTTGTAAGTATTTTGATATTGATGAAAAGGTTGAATTTCTCATACAGTACGGCATTATGGTTCGACATTATCTCAAACCATATGTCAGCGAGTCGTCGGTGGGTCAATCAAGGAAACAAGTGCTCTCTGGAGTCCCTCCACGGATCATTGCTTGGTCCATTGCTCTTCTCCGTGTATATCAATGATCTGCGATACATTCTTATAATTATCACTTATCGGTAGAGGACATCCAGTTGTATCTAAGCGCCAGCCCTAAAAATATTTAGCTGCCCTATCGGGTATGAATGACGATCTATGTTCACTATCACGATGGACAAAAAAAGCTGAACGTTAAAATAAACCTACAGGTAGTTAGTTAGTTAGGTACATATTTTACAGATCATTTAACGACTGTTTTATCGAAAATATACAAACAAACAACAATGGTAGCCAACAAGACAGTCAGCGATATTATACAATACACAGCTATAAAGTGCTTAGGACAATGATGTACGATGTCGCCGATCTTCTACATCCACCCCACCCTGGTCGACTTCCAGAGCAACGACCAACTGG
The DNA here is from genome assembly GCF_023864275.1 of Schistocerca cancellata. Classification (NCBI taxonomy): domain Eukaryota; kingdom Metazoa; phylum Arthropoda; class Insecta; order Orthoptera; family Acrididae; genus Schistocerca; species Schistocerca cancellata. Next base: position 300,796,040 of record NC_064628.1, read on the forward strand.
ACTGGCCTGGTGACATCTTTTCCATTCATGCTAACTACGACGACAGTTCAAGGTAGTCCGTCGCGGCCTGTTCGTAGTTCTTTCGCTCTTGCTGTCTTTCATATGTAGCAGTGACCTTCAGTGGTTTTCCAGTGTTCTTAATTTGATGGAAGGTCCGGAGGAGCAGTAAATACTCTTTGCTGCAGCGCTTCCAGAAATAGTCGGATGTGTTCTGCAACAGCTTAAACTGCCGTACCAAATCTGTAGGTTTTGGTGGCTGAGGGCCCGGGGTAAGGTGATAACTGCTCCTCCAACGAGAAAATGAGGTGGGGCAATTTGTGTGATGGATCTTGAACAGAGAGCAGCTTCTACATTCACAAGTATAGTTTGTACACCCCCGTCGTCCACGCTGCAGCGATCCAGTACATTGAGACGCTTCATCTAGTTGTCCCAACCGTCGGCTCCCATCCTCCTCACCAAGCCATTCAAGTGCTAAGAACTTCCTTGTGATATCCTTTTAAGCGAAGAAACTGGCGTGTTTTGTCACTAGAGACAGCGGTCCATATTTCTGTTAGCTCTATGTTAGCTGCATGGGAAGTTTGGATGTTGTCACTGCATCCAGTGTGCGGAATACCACGCTACCTAAATAAAACTTATGAAGGCTAATAGGAAGCGGCCCGATTTCGAGTTGGTTGTTCCTTCCTAGTGTAACGCTCTAGCAACAGCAAAGCTGACTACTAGGCTGTAACACCTGTTTACAGAGATCCGTGCCTTAGAATCTGGCGATCCAGCGAAATCAATTCCGAAAACTTCAAACGGCTTGTGAGGTTTCACTCTATCAGCTGGTAGTGGCGATTCTATCTGCTGGCCAGCGGTGTTATGTGAAATTTTATAGAGAAGGCAAGTACGTAGGACCGTTTTGAACAAGGAGTGTAGTATCCAGAAGGGTTCTCTTAATTGTGAGAGAACGAGTCGCATTGTGAGAGAACCACTCGCACTCCAAGATGGTGTAGAGTGATGTGCGTCTACACGATCAGAAGTTTCGTGAAGTGATGGTATCCTTAGAGAATAACGGGATTCGTCAGACGTCTCGGCGTGCTGCAAGTGACCTCCTAATAATAAATCACCACCTAAATATGGGTTATCTTGGACTTGCTAGGGAATGGTAGACCTTTGCTTCAGAGCGATGATTTTCGAGGAGAAACGTTCTTGCTGCACAGTTTTTATCCAGTAAAGACGAGCTTCTGATATCTCTTCTGCAGTGCATTCTTCGCACATCTCTATTTAAGAAAGAGTTTTCTTTTGAAGCGAAGGGCGTAAGCTACGGTTCGTAACAGTTCCTAGTGCAAGCTGAATCTGTTTACGTATGTAAGCCTGAATGATTAAAATGTGAGGAGATTTATCTAACTTCCTAGCTTGCAATAAAATTTCAGGCATAGTTGAAGAGTGCTTATTTTCCAGAATTGCTACAGAGTGGCTCCAGGAACACTGAGTTTAAATACTTCTGCTGGCCACCGAACTCCCCAGCCATGAACATTATTGAACATATCTGTGATGACTTGCAACGTCCTGTTCAGAAGAGATCTCGAACCCCTCTTACTCTTTTAGATTTATGGACAGCCCCACAGGATTCATGGTTTCAGTTCCCTTCAGCACTACTTCAGACATCAGTCGAGTCCGTACTAGGTCGTGTTGCGGCACTTCTGCGTGCTCGCGGGGGCCCTACACGATATTAGACAGGCGTACCAGTTTACTTGGCTGTTCAGTGTATAAGACGGCGCCACATGCGGTCTCAGATGCGTCACAGGAAACGTGAATATAGGAGCTATTGTTCTCTGACAATTGGATCCACGCAGGAACAGTAGTACTGTGTGACTCAGGCAGGTTTGACATCCAAGTGCGCCATCTAAATGAAAGGCTGTTCCAACCAATTCCAAGCCGCCAAGAGCCTTGAAACAGAATTTTCCTACGATGGGTTCTAGAGTTATTAATCCCAGAGGATCATAAAAACTTGCTCGTTGCAAATTTCTTTTAGTTGCAATTGTTTCTGAACATTTTTCGGTGACCTGTCGCAGGCTCGTTGAGAATGTGTCTTCTTCGGAGATCCACGTCGTCCCTAGAACCGTGACTTTTGTTTGAATCTCTCTTCCTTCCACTTTCCAAACTGCGGAAAACTGTTGCGAATTAGTCGAGCTCTTCGACAGAGGAAACTTTATTTTCTTCATTAGCGAAGATAACTCGTAATACAACGAGATAAGGCTGCTTCCCGACTCAGTTCCTGCAGAAAAGTCATCCATGTACATGTTCTGATGCAGTAAGACAGAGCTGCTGCAAGAAACTGGGACTTAAAAGTATCTGCTAGTTCACGAACAGCTGCTGCATGCGAGGCCGAAAGGAAGACGTTAAAATCGATAAATTTTCCTTTGTCTTGCAGTAATGTGACCTTCTTCCTTGTTATTGCTGGTATTGTACCAGAAGATTAGTAAGAACTCTATCGTTAGGATGTAGAGAGAGCCGCAGAAAAGCTTGAACAGAGTCGGCAATGACTACAGAGCGTTGCAGAAGGAATCTCAGAAGGACGTCAATCACTTCAGGCAACACATTAGGCCCGATCTCTAATCTGCCATTAAGAGAGGGTGCACCTTTTTCATGAAAGGAACCATCAAAGAAAATTCGCCATTTTGTGCTCCCCTGTCTTTCTCGCCTGACCAGGCGATGAAGCAAATAAAACGAATTTGTAGATTGTTGTTAGGAGTCAACTGTAAGTAGTTGTGTCTAATATAATCCAACATTAAGTTGTCGTGAACGTGTCTTAGATCATCATTTCTGTTCTATAAGGCAGCAAAACGCTTCTTAGCCCTGTGAAAGTTGTCGTGTAGAACCACAGCTAATTTTCAAGGGAGGCGAACTTTACTTTTTTTTTGTCACTACTGCTACTCTTTGTAATAACCCGCCATCTTTGTACATAAGACGGGTCCTTTCTAGCCTATGGGCTGGTCTCTTAGCCATTACACAGAGCGATACGACCATACTCTGTGTGTCGTTGCCTGTGTCCCACAACGTGGAGGTGGACCACTATGCCCTCTTTCTGAGTATTGATTTGCAGTCGTAAATACTTATTGAAAAATGAATATACAAAGATCAGACAAAAATTATGACTATAGAGCTAAAAATTCATTTTAAAGTTGAGATATTTCGTAAAGTTAATTAATGATTTGATATTTGTGTCTTAGCATTCAAGAGTGCACTGATAAAAATTTTCATTTGAGTTGACTATTGCTTGCACGTACAGTTAATTTATCAAGAGTGCAGACTTTAAAATTAGACAGACTTATTTCGTGCTCACATTGATTTGTTACTTTGATTATGACCATTGAAACCTTACCAATGTACGATGTTATAGGTATAAAATTTAACATTAGCAGGTATCGTATGTGTGTGGTTGTTCACTTCTTACTTGCACTAAATGCTTTAAAACCTTACCTTTCTAGGACGTGATAGCATAACACTTAAGATTGACTTAAACATTGACAATGACATTGATAATGTTATTCAGTCAGGAATTTAAAATATTCATACTCAAGTTTAAGGATTAACATATTACTACTGCTTCAATTCATAAACCTTTAGAATTAGTCACTTCATAAAACTTACAATTAGTACATCATAGCTGTAATACCTGTGTATGCCGTCAGAACATTACAACTTTACAGTTCTTGGTATAACACATCGTGTCTCTCGTCGATGCTATCTCCCTCTGTTTCCTCTCTGTCACTGTCGTCCTAGAGTGTCTGTCGTTGCTGTGGCCGGAACTGCGCAGCTTAGCGTTGCTTCTCTCTCCTGTACTCCTCCTTAAGGGCCCTTGAAACTCTTTCTGCTGTGCCACTGATTAGCTTCCATTTATCAGGGTCCCGGAGCGCTCGCTTCAGATCGTCCTGTAGCAGTTGTGCTTGGTTCGTGGCTGTTGCAGTGGAGAACAACATGCTCTGGTGTGCCCAGGTTTCCACATGTGTAATTGGCGACTCTGTCCTGATGTATACGGTTAAAGTATGTTGGGCACCGTCCGTGACCCGTAAGGAAATGCATCAGGCCTGTGCCTTGGTCAGCATGTCTCAATTTTTAGGTGTTCTTCAATATTAGGAAAGAACTCATGTACGCGCCTGTCCTTTTCACTGATGGCCCGCTGCCTTTGTCACTCCACCAATCTCCATCGTTTGAAATCGTGTCTGGTCGGGATATCCTCATGAGTTATCTCCTGAACTTTGTGATGCTGGCCCCATCTCAGCCAATACGCTGCCGCTCTCTTTCTGATTGTTATATCAATAGGATACGTGCCTAACATTACGCACAGGACTTCAGTAGATGTCGTTCCGAAGGCGCCAGATAGCCGCAGGAGTACATTCCTCTGACCATTTCTGGCGGCTGTCACATATATCGATAGAAGTAATCTGTGTGCCCATGTACTAGAGGCATGTTGCATAGTAATATGTCTTGATCATCCTATGTCTTGATCATTCTATACTCTGCCGTATTTATTCTGCCGAGTTTATGTAGAATAGCTACTGCCTTTTTGTTGTCAGCTTTATATGCTGCATAAATGATCGTTTTTCGTCCAGCTGGACTCCAAGGTATCTGGTTACCTTCTTCCTGGTAATATTGTTGGTACCTAATCGTATCATTGAATTCCTCTGTTCATGAGCATTTATAATGTCTTTGCTGGGGCTATTGTCAACTTACGTTTCTGACAGCAGTTGTTCATTTCAAGCAGTGTGACATTTGCCTTTCTTTCCATTTCGGCTCTTGAGTTCGCCGTCACTAGAAGTAACAAGATGTTCAGCATAGCCCACGATCCCTTCTGTGTTGACGCTTTCTTCCATGAGGCTGAGAAGTGGCTCAATTGTAATATCCCAGAATAGGGGCCCTAGGGTAGAACCTTGTGGACATCCTTTTTTTTTTTTTTTACTTTCTTGAACAGATTTCTTTGCCTTCTTTCTATTGGGCGACCCTATCTCGACAGAAGTCTTTCAGGCTGCGGTATAGGGAGCCCGGGACCTGCAGCTCTCTTAGCCATAAGAATAATCCAGGCCACCACATGTTATCAAATGTTCCTTGTATATCTATTAGTATTACTAGTGCATATTTTCTGTCAGTATCATTAACAATTCGAAGCACTTGATTTATGGCGTCGTCGATTGAGTTATTCTTGCGAAATCCATACTGATGTTCTCTAAGTCCCTGTAGCTATCTGTGGGCTTGCAGTCAGTCGCATAATAGCCTTTCTTGAACTTTTGCCAATGTGTTTAATAGATATATGGGTCTGTATGACCTCGGATTTGTGGGGTCTTTATCTGCTGCCTTTTTTATTATCACTATGTTTGCTGTTTTCCATGCAGCCGGTACTTTCCCTTCCGATAGTGCATCGTTTAGAACATTTGTCGAGAATGGCGTTATCTGTGCGGCTACTTGGTGTAACGTTTCCGGATGTACACTGTACGAACCTGTGCTTTCTGACACCATTCTGAAAATTTTTCTTTGTACTACTTCCTTTTCGAAAGGGGGAGTTATTGCTTCTGTCAAATAGACATCATGAAAACTTTGTTGCACATTTACGTGGTCTGGGTTATCTGACGTCGGGTCATAGTCTGGTAAAAGTTAAAAAAAAAAAAACCAGATATTCCGCAGGGCTCCTCCATCGTCTCATCATGTTCCCAATTCCTTGTTTCAGTGTAGACAGTATGATGGGCGATTTAACTTTCTCTGTCAAAAGCTTATATGGTGTGCCCCAGATGTTTTCAACTAGTTGCGTTTTGATGTAGTTGTCCCATTGCTGTTTCCGTATGACCATTAATTTCTCTTTAAATTTTGCTGTCGCATCACGATAGTCAGCCAATCTGATTTCTTTGTCTTGTATGGTTATCGCCTTCTGATAAAATTTGCGTTTCTTCCTGCTATCTTTTCGGGATAGGGATAATTCTTTAGTCCATGGCGTTCGTGTTTTGGGCCTGTAGTTGAGCTTTGGAATGCTTTCTTCCTGTCCCTTACTAACAGCTGCGTGAGGAAATGGATCCCATAGACTACACTGCCAGGTTGTGAGCCAAGGTCAGCTGACTCAGTTTAGGCCAGTTTGCTCTCTTTAGGTTGAACTGCTTTCCTTCGCAATTACTAGTCTCTAGAGTCCCATGTAACTCTATCAATATCCCGTTATAATCACTACGTACCAATCCTGGCTGCACTTCCCACTTTGTTACAGTGTGGTAAGGCTGTATCATTTACTATAATTATATCTATCTTACTCTGTGACCTGCCATTGTCGAACGTTGGTAGCTGTCCCTCTTTGTTTAGAACGTACAGATTGTGATCAGCGAGGATTTCATTGATGATTCTTCCTCTATCATCTGTAGTGTTTGCGTACCAGTGTTGAGTCTACGTTAATATCAGCTGCAATGAGCAATTTTTCTTCTCTTCAACAGTCCGCCACCATTTTAATCCAGTCCGCATATGGTTCTATGCCACGGCAGTACTGGGCGTACAAGGATGCTATTATCCACGTATTGTTTCCTCTATTCAGTTCTACTGTTGTTGCATGAGTATTACTTAACAGAGTAATTTTAGTTATAGTTATATGTGCTGGTTTTACTATCATTGCTGTCATCGGTGATGTATCTCCTGTTATCACTCTACTGTTGCTTGGGATACATATCAGTTTGCTGTTCCTTGAGTATAGTTCCTGCAAACATGCTATATCAATTCGTGTCTCCTGCATTGCCCTAGGAAGCTCGTCGCTCACCATGATGTTATTCTTCTTATTTAACTGTAATATCCTCAGTTTATTTACGTTTTCTTCTTTATTCATACTGAATTTTAGCAATTAGTCTGTCGTGCAGCATCTTATGTGCTGGGCACTCTGAGCTTCCTCCTTTGTTACAAACTTTGTTTCTTCTTTTACATGCAATGCATCCTACGGGGGGTTCCCTTGATAGGCGAACTACTCACCACTGGTCTGCATTCTTGGATAGTGGGACGAAAGCAGGAGCACCCCATGTTGCATTTTTACCCAATTTATTCAAGATGGCGGATCCAACCAAGATGGCAGACATAGGTGTGGCAACATCACAGTGACGTCATGGCGGGAAGTTCAAATTTTGGTGGGAAAATAGGTCAACTGGGCTACTTCCACTAAGCTAATCTCTCACCTAACCCCTTCCCTCCACCATCTCCTCCCCTCCCCTCCACTCAACAATCTGCAAACTGGTGGGAGAAGGACTCAGTCTGTGCTGGTCTGCCAGATAGGATGGATGTAACTTTTTATTTTGCATGCATTGTTCCCCTCCCCCACCTGGAAATTGGTGGGTAAAGGACTCTGAGCTGGACTGGTGAATAGGTCTTTATAATATTGTACAAATTGTTTATTTAAACAATCTGAATTGTCACAGACAGTAGCTCCATCCAGTGTGTTCACCATAAGGTCTGGAGTCCAACTGACCTAGCTCACAACACCGCCACCAGAGGATGCTGTTTGCCCTCCCCCTGTCTTCTCCCATGACGTAATACAAGATGGCAGTCTGGGGGGGGGGGGGAATAGCGGGAAAAGGACTCAGTCTGTTGAAACTTCCCCTTTGAACAATTTATACACGACTGTGCTTAACCTGACACACAATATTCTTAGCGCAACGCAATCTGACTTCCAATAATCCCTACAAAAGGATGGCCCTGACTAACATTAACCTATACCTTTCACAAATCACTTACCTCACAAAAATCTTCGTTACTGGAACTACTGCAATACAGCGAGCGCCACTACTGCCAGCTAAATAAAAGATCCAAACTACGGAAGGCACTAACTACCGATAGGCATAGTTAGCAAATGAAAGATTTTAATAGAGAACAAACAATGTATTTACCTTAATAGTGTTGAAAAAGCATAATTTACATAGCAGTTCATAATATCCATTCTGTACTCAAAAATCCGCCATCTCATTTCCCACATCCACCACTGCTAGCGGCTCACCTCCAACTGCCCAACGCTACGCGCTGTTCACATCCAGCTGCCCAACACTACAATGGGTGACAACAATGCAAACTAGCCACAGACTGCACACAGCACAGCCAGTGATTTTCATATAGAGCGCTATGTAACGTTGCCGATAAGAAAACATAAACAGCCTACTTACATAAAGAAAACATAAACAGCCTACTTACATAAAGAAAACATAAACAGCCTACTTACATAAAGAAAACATAAACAGCCTACTTACGTAAAGAAAACATAAACAGCCTACTTACACTGTGTCTAGCTGCTGGACTGGTATGATGGATGTAGCTGGTTACTGTGTTCAGTGGACGACATGTCTGTGCATGTATATTAACTGCAACCATGCAGCTGTGGACTGTGCCGATAGCAATGATACACTCCTGGAAATGGATAAAAGAACACATTGACACCGGTGTGTCAGACCCACCATACTTGCTCCGGTCACTGCGAGAGGACTGTACAAGCAATGATCACACGCACGGCACAGCGGACACACCAGGAACCGCGGTGTTGGCCGTCGAATGGCGCTAGCTGCGCAGCATTTGTGCACCGCCGCCGTCAATGTCAGCCAGTTTGCCGTGGCATACGGAGCTCCATCGCAGTCTTTAACACTGGTAGCATGCCGCGACAGCGTGGACGTGAACCGTATGTGCAGTTGACGGACTTAGAGCGAGGGCGTATAGTGGGCATGCGGGAGGCCGGGTGGACGTACCGCCGAATTGCTCAACACGTGGGGGCGTGAGGTCTCCACAGTACATCGATGTTGTCGCCAGTGGTCGGCGAAAGGTGCACGTGCCCGTCGACCTGGGACCGGGCCGCAGCGACGCACGGATGCACGCCAAGACCGTAGGATCCTACGCAGTGCCGTAGGGGACCGCACCGCCACTTCCCAGCAAATTAGGGACACTGTTGCTCCTGGGGTATCGGCGAGGACCATTCGCAACCGTCTCCATGAAGCTGGGCTACGGTCCCGCACACCGTTAGGCCGTCTTCCGCTCACGCCCCAACATCGTGCAGCCCGCCTCCAGTGGTGTCGCGACAGGCGTGAATGGAGGGACGAATGGAGACGTGTCGTCTTCAGCGATGAGAGTCGCTTCTGCCTTGGTGCCAATGATGGTCGTATGCGTGTTTGGCGCCGTGCAGGTGAGCGCCACAATCAGGACTGCATACGACCGAGGCACACAGGGCCAACACCCGGCATCATGGTGTGGGGAGCGATCTCCTACACTGGCCGTACAGCACTGGTGATCGTCGAGGGGACACTGAATAGTGCACGGTACATCCGAACCGTCATCGAACCCATCGTTCTACCATTCCTAGACCGGCAAGGGAACTTGCTGTTCCAACAGAACAATGCACGTCCGCATGTATCCCGTGCCACCCAACGTGCTCTAGAAGGTGTAAGTCAGCTACCCTGGCCAGCAAGATCTCCGGATCTGTCCCCCATTGAGCATGTTTGGGACTGGATGAAGCGTCGTCTCACGCGGTCTCCACGTCCAGCACGAACGCTGGTCCAACTGAGGCGCCAGGTGGAAATGGCATGGCAAGCCGTTCCACAGGACTACATCCAGCATCTCTACGATCGTCTCCATGGGAGAATAGCAGCCTGCATTGCTGCGAAAGGTGGATATACACTGTACTAGTGCCGACATTGTGCATGCTCTGTTGCCTGTGTCTATGTGCCTGTGGTTCTGTCAGTGTGATCATGTGATGTATCTGACCCCAGGAATGTGTCAATAAAGTTTCCCCTTCCTGGGACAATGAATTCACGGTGTTCTTATTTCAATTTCCAGGAGTGTATTTGGTGAAGACGAGTACGCTTTACCAAATAATGAAGTTGCAACAGGGTAGGGATAAGATACATTTCGCAATTTATGCTGATAAATGTGTGTGCTGTACCTGTAGGTCATTCGGTAAAAGTGCAGACAGTCTTCCAAAGTGCAAGAAGCAAGATGTTCACTCTGGTGCGCCCACTCTTCTGGAAGAGAGGCCATAGCATGCCACACGGTAGCCGCAGGAGCAGTTGCACACTTCCTGTCGCATTGGAAAGATTAGATTAGATTAATTATTCATTCCATAGACCCATAAAAGAGGGAATCCTCCTGGGTGTGGAACATGTCAGATAAACACATTACAAAAATGTAATTAGAAAAACTTGAGTTTCATTAATTTTAATGATCCTCAGTCAACAAACAGTAAAACTATGTACATGAATTGAATTTAAACTTGTAATATTTACAGGTTTAAATACTTACATCTGCTTTCATTAAACCCATCATTCAGACATTTTCTAGTTTCTTGGCTATTACAACCCAGTATTGTCAAAAATTAAAGTAAATTATTCATTTCAGTGATCCTCAGTTAAGAACAGTCAGATTATGCACAAGATTTAAAATTAAACTTCCACTATTTACAGACTTAAGACTTACATCTGCTTTCCATACCTCCATGATTCACACAGTAGGTAGTTACTTGGCCGTTACAACCAAGTATTGTCAAAAATTAAAGTATAATAAATTTTCATTAAAATGGTCTACTGCACTTGTTGAGAAACTCATGGATGGAACAGAAGGAGTTGGCCACCAAAAATTCTTTTAAATCATGTTTAAATTGGGCATTGTCTGAAACTAAACTCTTAATGGTTGCTGGTAACTTATTGAAAATATGCGTTGCTGAATACTGGACTCCTTTCTGGGCAAGAGCAAGCGATTTTAAATCTTTATGTATATTGCTCTTATTGCTAGTATTGATACTGTGTACTAAGCAGTTAGCTGGAAAAAGAGATGTATTATTTACAACAAACTTCATTAAAGAATAAATGTCTGTGGCCTTCCTCCTCCCCATCCCTGGTGCATGGATACCCTTTGTTGTTGAACATGAATTGCCTCAAGAGTTATTACATCTAGTATTTAAGCAATGTGGAGAATATTTTCACATACAAACTCGAAGATGTCGCAGGAGCTAAATGTACCACTGCACAAAGAGAGGAAGAGAGAGGGGGGGGGGGGGCGGGGCGGGGGGAGTGCTTTGCAGATGATACGAGAATATTTAAACAATTACACGTTTTATTCCGACGAATAACACCACCGTCACACATCGACTCTAAGAAGAAAAAAACTATTGACACACACTTGCGAAACCACCCCTGAGACACTTTGCGCGCTTTTGTGGGAAATATCCTTGTCTTTGAGTACTAGCTGCTTCATAACTTACCAAATCCATATCGGATATGTCTCTAAATACACTTTTAAAAGATCGCTACATGGCAATATGCCTCAATTTTGCAATGTACGCTGGCACACTTGAGCACAGCCTCTAAAAAGATCGCGGCACACTTCTCAAGCCTCTCAGCCTTCCTCCGCTACTCAGGAATATTTACGTGCATAAACAAATTAGGTAAAGTGATGATGATGATGATGATGATGTTTGGTTTGTGGGGCGCTCAACTGCGTGGTTATCAGCGCCCGTACAATTACCCAATCTCTGCTCAGTCCAATTTCGCCACTTTCCTGGATGATGATGAAATGATGAGGACAACACAAACACCCAGTCATCTCGAGGCAGGTGAAAATCCCTGACCCCGCCGGGAATCGAACCCGGGACCCCGTGCTCGGGAAGCGAGAACGCTACCGCGAGACCACGAGCGGCGGACTAGGTAAAGTGTTTAACGCCTCAGTACATTTGCAAATGTTGCTTTAAACAATTTGATTCAAAAACAATCACACACAAAACACTGCACTGTCTTCCCAGGTGCGCACGGAATGGAAACACATTACGACAAAATACTCGCATAAATACATCGCTAAAATAAATGAGCACAAATACTCGGCGTTGAAACTCCGAAGACGATTCTGCATCATATAAAAAACTATTGTTAAATAAACTATCTCAGTAGTCTGCTACACGAGGCACAGTCGCAACCGGGGACCTGCAAAGCGGCGGCGCGTGTTTCAAGTGGCCTCAGCTCGCCAAAGAGTGAAGTGCCGACCGGAAGCAGAGGTTTTCCGGATTGGTCTACGAGAGCGCGAAAGTCATGGCCGGCCAGACCAGCACCAAATGGTCCTTCGTGCTCAGATCAGCATTCATCTGCAAGTGGGGTAGAATGCCGAACTCCTATTGGTTCCCTGGTCGGTTGGTTGATTTGTGGAAGGGGACCAAACAGCGAGGTCATCGATCCCATCGCTTCAGGGAAGCATGGGGAAGGAAATCAGCCGTGACCTTTCAAAGAAACCATCCAGGCATTTGCCTGAAGCGATTTAGGGAAATCGCGGAAAACCTAAGTCAGGATGCCTGGACGCAGGTTTGAACCGTCGTCCTCCCAAATGTAAGTCCAGTGTGCGCCACTTCCCTCTGTATATTGGATCCCTGAGTAGAATGGCGACTGGAGGAGGTGGAGGTTATATAAACCCTCGTCGTGGTGGTGTTGCTTCCATTCTGTCTTCGTCAATTCACCTTGTAACGTGCGCGTGGGGCACACAATACTCGTTAAAGCCTGTACTATGGTAAGTGAGCGGGGTTCACCTTATGAGAAAGGATTTTCGTATAGATATCGACCGCGTGTACGTAAATGGTGCAAATCAGACTTACACCCACTCTGTAATAACAATGATCCGTCAAGCAAGTTCGAAATGCAATTACACGTTAGTATGGACCAAAAGCAACACTGAAGATGCTACCAATTTGATAATAATACGATCGCCAGCCTAATTAGGCATTAACTGAGATTCTTCCCAGTACAAGTTGGTAGATATTCATGCAAAACTACAAGTAGTAACACTGCATACTATAATAGAATTTTAGAACCAGAAAATCTATTGGACTGATAGTTTCACGTTCGGTACTGATATGGAAAAACCATGAATGCATAACACTACACTATAATGTATACTACAAAACTTAATACTGTCTATTAATCTGATTAAAATCGGGCATAGGTTACCCTAGCAATAGCACTTTCGTGACACACACAAATGTCAATTTTGATAAAGATAAAACACTGATAAATTTTGACTTTTATATTGACTTTAACTTTTTCTGGTCAAACCAATTTAGAACAATTCAGAATTCAAATGAATAAAAAGAGGGGAGGGGAACTCTGAAACTAAAAAAAATTGATTACTGAAATTATTATGCGTTCAAGATTTCCAGTATATGAGTTACTACTCTTTTTTTCTTATTTACTGTTCATTTAAATACCTTTATATCTGTCTCGAAATAATTAAACTTTATTACTATATCAATGTTAAAGTTATCTTTCAACTTCGTTAGACCTTTGTTATCCATTTACTGGTTCATTAACAAAACAGTTCTTCAAACACCATTCTAACATAGCTAGGTCTGCAAGTAATTATTATTAACACAAAATTTAAATTTTCATTTCGGGACACTCGGATTGCACAACATTTGGAAAGGACCCTGTCTAGGTTAGTTGTGAGGATAATTAAATGATGGGAAACTTCTGGTAAAATTTAGGTTATTATTTAACAGTTCACTCTATGGTCCATACGAATACAGTACTAAAAGTTTCAACCTGCTTGTATCGATGCGGCGGTTGGAGGGCGGCGTGATGGCGAGGCACAGAGCACACATACAACCACAGCTATGGCTCTTGACGTATCGGCACTTTAATTCTTCATAGCGTCGCAATACTTTTCCATTTAGTGCCTATGGAATTTTTCCATTTGGAACGGCATACCCGAGGCTCAGTGAAACTACGTCTTCCAGGAGAGCCTCCTCGCTCCAGAAGGTGTTGCTCAAACCAGTGCCAGACTCCAACTACTACTGCTGAGCCCGTTGTGCCGTGCAGTGCCCGCGTGCATTTTCCCGCGCTCGCCTGCCATCCACCTTTTACCGCTCCCTGACAGGCCGGGTATTCACCCGAGGTTTTGCATTCTACATATCCTAACACATTGCCTTCGTATGGACCAGACGCACAATTACAATTTTAAACATCTTACAACAGTTCGAAAATTTGTTACATTTCAATTCTATCACAATATTACTTGACATTTGACATAAACATTAATCTTCACATTGAAACTTGTTTACAGTTTTCTTAACACAATGGCATGAAACAAAAAAACAAATGAAATCAGAACATCAATTACACAGGTTCAACGAAAAATCAGATGGAAAAAAATATTATTTATATGTTCAATAGTACAGCGTCGTTGTTGTTATAACCTGTGTGGTTGATTGTGTGCTCATCAGCTTTCCCAGTTTTCCTTTGTTCACTTGTGTGCTACCCATTTACATTACAAGATGATATGTTCAGCCAGCGACAGCATGACCAGCGGTAGCAGCAAACGCCTTCAACAGGACGGTCTACCATATAAGCTAATTGTTCTAATCATTTATTGTACCTGTGTATGCTTTGTAATTTTAGGACCTATCACAGCACTTGTTTAGGTAGTAGTCGGTAGGGGCAAACCTCCATACTATCAAGCTTTCGAAAGCCTCATTGCTGTAATTTAAGCGTGTGACAAATTTTTGTTCCATAGCTGGTATTAAGCCCTTCTTTTTTTTTCTTGTCGTTGCAGCCTTCTTCCCTGGGATGGTGGCTGATGTCGCTTGGCAGCTGCAGGCTGAAAGACTATTGCAGCAACAGCCGCCAGCAATACTAACCAAGTCAGCGCCGCAAGAACGTAATTGCAGTTATTATTATTTTTTAACATGTGGGTGTTAGAGAATATATATTTCTGTTCACGTAATGTATTGTGGTTCTAATGATGAGGGCTGGGGAATGTATATACATTTATTTTTCGTAACGTGATGCATACAGTTGTCTCAGACGTATCCTTTGTTTTCCTAGGTGTTTCTGTAAATGAGGAAGGAGACACAGGGGTATGTGTCGTGTGGAGAGCAAGGAACGATAGATTTCGTCTTATAAGTAGCGGAGTACGTTTTTCAAATTCACTGTGTTTCATATATAAGTAATTTTAGTCAACTAGAGAAAACGATTTTCTGTTTGTATTTCAATGAGTTAACGAAAACGATTTTAAGTACCATTTTCTGTGTGCGTATGTCTCTAACATTTTCAAGATATAATTACGTCCAATATCTTATTGTTGCAACTGGCGTCAGCGAGGAATATCAGTTACCCCAATGTGAGGTTGAAATACCTGAGTTGGAACATGAGGTGGCGGCTTCTGCACCGGAAGCTGAAAGGCGGCGCCATCTTACCCTTTCGGGGGAGGGTGAAGAAATGCTGGGTTGAGTGGGAGAGCTACTGGGAAATCCGACTGAACTGCTCAATCCTTGGACCCAGAGTGAAAACGGTGATTATAATGCAACCATCGTCGTTACAGCACATAATTATTATTTACAGGGTGTTTCAAAAATGACCGGTATATTTGAAACGGCAATAAAAACTAAACGAGCAGCGATAGAAATACACCGTTTGTTGCAATATGCTTGGGACAACAGTACATTTTCAGGCGGACAAACTTTCGAAATTACAGTAGTTACAATTTTCAACAACAGATGGCGCTGCAAGTGATGTGAAAGATATAGAAGACAACGCAGTCTCTGGGTACGCCATTCTGTACGTCGTCTTTCTGCTGTAAGCGTGTGCTGTTCACAATGTGCAAGTGTGCTGTGGACAACACGGTTTATTCCTTAGAACAGAGGATTTTTCTGGTGTTGGAATTCCACCGCCTAGAACACAGTGTTGTTGCAACAAGACGAAGTTTTCAACGGAGGTTTAATGTAACCAAAGGACCGAAAAGCGATACAATAAAGGATCTGTTTGAAAAATTTCAACGGACTGGGAACGTGACGGATGAACGTGCTGGAAAGGTAGGGCGACCGCGTACGGCAACCACAGAGGGCAACGCACAGCTAGTGCAGCAGGTGATCCAACAGCGGCCTCGGGTTTCCGTTCGCCGTGTTGCAGCTGCGGTCCAAATGACGCCAACGTCCACGTATCGTCTCATGCGCCAGAGTTTACACCTCTATCCATACAAAATTCAAACGCGGCAACCCCTCAGCGCCGCTACCATTGCTGCACGAGAGACATTCGCTAACGATATAGTGCACAGGATTGATGACGGCGATATGCATGTCGGCAGCATTTGGTTTACTGACGAAGCTTATTTTTACCTGGACGGCTTCGTCAATAAACAGAACTGGCGCATATGGGGAACCGAAAAGCCCCATGTTGCAGTCCCATCGTCCCTGCATCCTCAAAAAGTACTGGTCTGGGCCGCCATTTCTTCCAAAGGAATCATTGGCCCATTTTTCAGATCCGAAACGATTACTGCATCACGCTATCTGGACATTCTTCGTGAATTTGTGGCGGTACAAACTGCCTTAGACGACACTGCGAACACCTCGTGGTTTAAGCAAGATGGTGCCCGGCCACATCGCACGGCCGACGTCTTTAATTTCCTAAATGAATATTTCGATGATCGTGTGATTGCTTTGGGCTATCCGAAACATACAGGAGGCGGCGTGGATTGGCCTCCCTATTCGCCAGACATGAACCCCTGTGACTTCTTTCTGTGAGGACACTTGAAAGACCAGGTGTACCGCCAGAATCCGGAAACAATTGAACAGCTGAAGCAGTACATCTCATCTGCATGTGAAGCCATTCCGCCAGACACGTTGTCAAAGGTTTCGGGTAATTTCATTCAGAGACTACGCCATATTATTGCTACGCATGGTGGATATGTGGAAAATATCGTACTATAGAGTTTCCCAGACCGCAGCGCCATCTGTTGTTGACAATTGTAACTACTGTAATTTCGAAAGTTTGTCTGCCTGAAAATGTACTGTTGTCCCAAGCATATTGCAACAAACGGTGTATTTCTATCGCTGCTCGTTTAGTTTGTATTGCCGTTTCAAATATACCGGTCATTTTCGAAACACCCTGTATATACTTATATGGATATGGTGCCTGTTCTTTCGGACATGTCTAGAAGAACAGACACCATATCCATACAAGTCTATAGTTCTGGCAATAACGGCCCTGCCCTTCTTCTTCTGTGCGGATGCAAACATATTACCCGAACTCTTACGGGACTGTTAACAATGTCTTCCTCGAGTAAAGAATGTGTTGGGTAGGGACACTACAAATGTAGTGTGTGGACATATAAGGTGAGAATGCGGGTCTCGTGGGATTCGTGCGCGAGATAGTCCCTGCAGTCGCACTATCCTCTGTGCCCTCGGTGGCTCAGATGGGTAGAGCGTCTGCCATGTAAGCAAGAGATCCCAGATTCGAGTCCCGGTCGGGGCACACATTTTCACCTGTCCCCGTTGAAATATATCAACGCACGTCATCAGCTGAAGGTATTAATATATAATTCTAATTTCATAATTATCATTGTTCTGAAATGATGTTATTTGTTTACAGAATATAAAAATGTCTTGAGCGTTGTACTGAACATTTGTTCCGTTGTTTGTATGTTACAGAGGCACCACAGTTTCCACCAACACCCCAACAGCTGGCTGTGGCGCGTGTGCCTTGAGGGGTGGTTGCGGGGGCAGTAGTGGAACACACGTAAGAGCGGCGAGCACCGACGTGCAGAGCAGTACTGACGGCGGCACCTGAGGCGCCTGCACCAGCTGCAGCGCCTGTGCCCGCACCATCGCGTACCTCCTGGATAGACGCCAGGTCCAGATGCAGTCGGAAGAAGAAGAAAAACAGCGGCAACGATCTGCCGACCCAAGGCTGGTGGTGGTGGTGAAGGCCCCTGCATGCAGCAGCAGCAGTGTTGCCGGACACCGTCGCCACTACCAGGGTGTTCCCACTGGCCCTCGCTGCTGCCGCCACATCCCACTCCAGCTCTGAGTGGTCGCCCTCGCCGGAAACGGAAGGTACGTGTGCCTCGGCACATAGCCCTGTGCACCTCGCCGACTCCATCGTCGACAGGATGGACATTATCACCCAGCAGTAGCAGTTGTAGTAGTAGTAGTAGTAGTAGTAATGGTGGTACTAGTAGTAACAGAAAAAATCCTGTGGCTGGTGGCAGTTCCCTCTCCTGTCCTTTTGCTGAAGGAGATCAGGTCATTGACACGATACCACAGTTGGAATACTTGGTGACTGCAGACGCCTCTGAGTAGGGAATCTCGTTCACAAGGATCGAAAATCCGGCAGGAGGGTCCCGCGACCCTATTGGGTTTCTAACAAGGGAACCTCCCCATCGCACCCCCCTCAGATTTAGTTATAAGTTGGCACAGTGGATAGACCTTGAAAAACTGAACACATATCAATCGAGAAAACAGGAAGAAGTTGTGTGGAACTATGAAAAAAATTAGTAAAATATACAAACTGAGTAGTCCATGCCAAGATAGGCAACATCAAGGACAATGGGAGTGAGAGAGCGCCCTGGTCCCGTGGTTAGCCAGAGCAGCTACGGAACGAGAGGTTCTAGGTTCAAGTCTTCCCTCGAGTGAAAAGTTTAATTTTTTATTTTCAGTTTATGTGACAAACTCTTGTTTTCATCACTTTTTGGGAGCGATTATCACATCCACAAGAAAACCTAAATTGGGCAAGGTAGAAGAATCTTTTTACCCATTCGCTAAGTGTACAATTTAGGTGGGTCGACAACATATTCCTGCCGTGTGACGCACATGCCGTCACCAGTGTCGTATAGAATATATCAGACGTGTTTTCCTGTGGAGGAATCGGTTGACCTATGACCTTGCGATCAAATGTTCTCGGTTCCCATTGAAGAGGCACGTCCTTTCGTCTACTAATCGCACGGTTTTGCGGTGCGGTCGCAAAACACAGACACTAAACTTATTACAGTGAACAGAGACGTCAATGAACGAACGGACAGATCATAACTTTGCGAAAATAAAGAAAGTAAAACATTCAGTCGAGAGAAGACTTGAACCATGGACCTCTCACTCCGCAGCTACTCACGCTAACCACGTGACCACGGCGTTCCTGAGTTCACATGCTGCTAGATGTTGCAAATCTTGCGCATGGACTACTCAGTTTGTATATTTTACTAATTTTTTTTCATAGTTCCACACAACTTCTTCCTGTTTTCTCGATTGATCTGTGTTCAATTTTTCAAGGCCTATCCACTGTGCCAACTTATATCTGACGGGGGTGCGATGGGGAGGTTCCCTTGTAAGGGCATGCCTTTCTGTCGTGGAAACAGAGCTGCAGAAAGTATCCAATATTCCGCCATTAAATGCACAGCGGTGCTTTGCGTCGAACTATCGAACTATTGCACTCCCCCCCCCCCCCCCCCCCGAGCCGTGCTCTCTCCCCTCCCAACTACGCGATTTCGTGAACTTCGCTGTCTATCTGTGTCTGGTTTCCCGCCCTTGTCGCGGTTACGTCGTGGTTCTCCTTCCCTCTACGTGTGGCAGAAGTGATGTGTATAGATATTTGCGCCATGTACCATCTTTGGTTTGGTGCATACAGTTTCCGGCAATGGGGTCTGGAGTCAGTTGGTCGCTTGTTGCGGACGAGGGAAGTTATCTCCACGTGGTGCAGTCGGCTGGGGCTGCTGGCAGCCCCCGAGCAATGTCGGAACGTGTGTGGAGCTGTCCGATCGCTACGAGCTTCATGGTTCACCGACACAGGACGTGAAAGTTGAGTATTGGTCTCAACTACCCAAGCCACGTCTATTCATGTTGTGATGCCCCACTTCAGTGGTTTGCTGTTGGGGAGGTTCTCCAGTGAGCAACACCAAGTGGTTCTACTGCAGAGATTTAGCCACCATGTGGTGCAATTAACTATTTTGGTTGACTACGATTTGAGTGCACCATTGGAATTTTCTGTCTTGTGGCCGTTAGTGTTCCATTACCTGCCCTGACCACTAACGTAATTTCAGGCAGCGTCCTTTCCTCACCTGTTGTCGCTGTCCAACGTGGTGTGTAATTTTGACAGCTACTGCACACTCCATTGTGCATTATCACGTTTGTAACACTGCCGGTTTGAGTTTTCATGTACTGACTGACGGGAAGCAAGTCGTTGTGTCGGTCGGTCCGTGGCTGTCCCCTGGTTGGGTTCCGACGGATCAAGTATAGTTGGGCTCACCACCTAAGTGAACGAGGGCAGACAGACATCCCTGAAGGCCTCCTGAGCGCCGCCGGTATTTAATTATCTGTTGTCAGCTATTCTGAATTTTAGGTTTATGGTCATTTGTTTGTTTTCTTAAAATTTTGCAAAATTAATTTTTAAATTTATCTTTCAAGCTTACACACTGCGGCCTTCTGCCTTTAAACATTATGGTAATATATTTTAAAGTTTTGAAGTTTAATTGTGGCCCTCAGCCATTGGTATTACACATTGCAAATGTTGTTTCTATAAATTATTTTATTGCTATCTTAATGGGAATTTTATTTTGTTGAGTTTTAAGATTTCTTATTGTTAAACATGCTGGCCTTCTGCCTTTAAAGGTCTATGGTAATATATTGTGAAGTTTTGAAATTTAATTTTGGCCCTCAGCCATTTGTGTTGTAACTTGCATATGTTGTTTTTTGGGGTTTTAAATTATTTTATTGCCGTCTTAATTGAATTTTGGGTTTTTTAAGATTTCTTGTCGGCCTTCCGTCTTAAAGGTCTATGGTAATATATTCTAAAATTTTGTTACTTAATTGTGGCCCTCAGCCATTTGAATTGCACTTTGCGTATGTCGTTTTGGAATTATTTTATTGCTACCTTAACTGGATTTTTATCTTGTTAAGATTTCTTGTTGCAGGCGTTCGGCTATGTGCCGTTTCGTTGTAAAGGTTATTAAATTACAATAAATGACAATTAGAAGCAGAAACTGACCTCAACCCTTGGCTCTTTCCACAATCGTATTACCTGTTCTGCCCAGCGGGTTTAGCAGGCATGTCACCCCCAAAGTTGCCACTAGCATTGAAGAGGCAGGTCTTCATTATCTTTAAGGGGAAAGTGGCGTGATAGCGTGGAGTGGGTCAATCGGCGAGTAGTTTCGTAAATCCACCTTGAGTGCTATACTGCCCCGGTTTCCGAGATGGAAGTGAAAGGGTCAGCTAAAGCACTCAGCCAAATATTACACCTGGACATGCATACTCATGTCTATGACCCGGTAAATGTAGGGTCTAGCTATATCAAGCTCCCTAAGGATATAGCTAATGAGCAGACATGCGTTAATGCCGAAAATAAAAAGGATCATTCTTGTTTTGCATGGTCATTCCTGGCTGGCGAGAGACATTACAATTACAGAGAACATCCTGAGCGTCCCAGTACGTACCATGACGGTGTCAAAATTCGTTGGTGATATTACTTTGATGGCATGGAGTTCCCCGTCTGTATCCAGGACCTACCTAAATTTGAGGTGCAAAATACTGGAATATCTATTCATGTTTATGGCCTGGAGGAGAAAAGCAAATCAGATGACCAGGACAAGCATATAGTCATCGGACCCCTCCATTTCACAAAATTTGTTTGGATCAAAGACTTGTCGCGCGTCCTTTCACCCAAATGAGTAAGCACGATGGTAAACGGCATATTTGCTTACGGTGCCTGAATTATTTTTCCTCAGACAAGATTTTAGCGGTCGATCTAGTAGATTGCACTTCCAAGCACTTGGTAATTGTTACTATACCAACTGAGGAAGACAGATTCATGAAGTTTAAAAATGCTCACCACCAGGAGCGATGCCCATTCGTAGTGTACGACAACTTTGAATGCCTCCTCGCTCCTGTGACCCGCTGTGAAGGTGACTCTGCAGCCTCACATACCACCATTACAGAAAAACACGTACTACACTCCTGGAAATTGAAATAAGAACACCGTGAATTCATTGTCCCAGGAAGGGGAAACTTTATTGACACATTCCTGGGGTCAGATACATCACATGATCACACTGACAGAACCACAGGCACATAGACACAGGCAACAGAGCATGCACAATGTCGGCACTAGTACAGTGTATATCCACCTTTCGCAGCAATGCAGGCTGCTATTCTCCCATGGAGACGATCGTAGAGATGCTGGATGTAGTCCTGTGGAACGGCTTGCCATGCCATTTCCACCTGGCGCCTCAGTTGCACCAGCGTTCGTGCTGGACGTGAAGACCGCGTGAGAAGACGCTTCATCCAGTCCCAAACATGCTCAATGGGGGACAGATCCGGAGATCTTGCTGGCCAGGGTAGTTGACTTACACCTTCTAGAGCACGTTGGGTGGCACGGGATACATGCGGACGTGCATTGTCCAGTTGGAACAGCAAGTTCCCTTGCCGGTCTAGGAATGGTAGAACGATGGGTTCGATGACGGTTTGAATGTACCGTGCACTATTCAGTGTCCCCTCGACGATCACCAGTGGTGTACGGCCAGTGTAGGAGATCGCTTCCCACACCATGATGCTGGGTATTGGCCCTGTGTGCCTCGGTCGTATGCAGTCCTGATCGTGGCGCTTCACCTGCACGGCGCCAAACACGCATACGACCATCATTGGCACCAAGGCAGAAGCGACTCTCATCGCTCAAGACGTCACGTCTCCATTCGTCCCTCCATTCACGCCTGTCGCGACACCACTGGAGGCGGGCTGCACGATGTTGGGGCGTGAGCGGAAGACGGCCTAACGGTGTGCGGGACCGTAGCCCAGCTTCATGGAGACGGTTGCGAATGGTCCTCGCCGATACCCCAGGAGCAACAGTGTCCCTAATTTGCTGGGAAGTGGCGGTGCGGTCCCCTACGGCACTGCGTAGGATCCTACGGTCTTGACGTGCATCCGTGCGTCGCTGCGGTCCGGTCCCAGGTCGACGGGCACGTGCACCTTCTGCCGACCACTGGCGACAACATCGATGTACTGTGGAGACCTTACGCCCCACGTGTTGAGCAATTCGGCGGTACGTCCACCCGGCCTCCCGCATGCCCACTATACGCCCTCGCTCAAAGTCCGTCAACTGCACATACGGTTCACGTCCACGCTGTCGCGGCATGCTACCAGTGTTAAAGACTGCGATGGAGCTCCGTATGCCACGGCAAACTGGCTGACACTGACGGCGGCGGTGCACAAATGCTGCACAGCTAGCGCCATTCGACGGCCAACACCGCGGTTCCTGGTGTGTCCACTGTGCCGTGCGTGTGATCATTTCTTGTACAGCCCTCTCGCAGTGTCCGGAGCAAGTATGGTGGGTCTGACACACCGGTGTCAATGTGTTCTTTTTTCCATTTCCAGGAGTGTATATGCGGCAGCATACGTAAATGTCTCGTCCTATGGTTCAAGTCTTAACCGCTACAAATGTAGGGGATAATTCTGCGGTTTGGTTGCTCACTGAGCTCGAAAAGCTTTCATGGGAGCTTGATAAGCTCTACAGCGACAACGTTGTCATGATCAAATGGAAGAAGAATGAAGATTTGTACAATAACGCCGTTCACTGTCATATTTGTGGGCTGCCATAAGATAGAAAAGTGGAAACTCCTAGTAGGAACCACTGTCATCTTACAGGGAAGTTCCATGGCGCAGCTCACAACGCGTGCAGTTTGAAATACCAGCTACCGAGGCACATACCCGTTTTCTTCCATAATTTAAGTGGGTATGATGCACACGTTCTTGTTGAGCCCTGGCTGATTTCGGCATGGAGAAATATCAGGTCAGTGTCGTACCCGAGAGCGTCGAGAAATATATTTCATTTTCCAAACGAATGACGCTGAGAATTACGGTCCGTCTCCTCGACATGCTAAGTTTTATGCAGGCGCCACTGGAGAAACTTGTTGAAACTCTACCTCTGGAGAATTTGCATATCTCTCGAGCTGCATTCCCCGACGAGGAAAAGTTTCAACTTGTGACTAGAAAGGGGGTTTTCCCACACGAGTATGTGGATAGTATGGCAAAACTCGACATAACTGCATTCTCCTGCACCCTACAGACGATGCCACAAGGAATGTAGAGTTTGAACATGCTGTGAATGTGTGGCGGGAATTCAGCATCACTTTAGGCGAGTATGTTTTACAGAGACACAGACATGTATTTGCTGGCAGACGTTTTGGAGAAATTCCGGAATCTATGCACGACCACGTATTCTCTGGATCCTTTAATTACATGGCACTTGGGTTCTCTTGGGACGCAATTCTCAACAAAAACAAGTGCAGCATCGAATTATTGATTGATGCTGACATGTGAGGGATCCGTGGGAGCTTTGCCAATGAGTCCATAGGCGCTCAAAGGCAAATAACCAGCAGATTGGTGACAAGTTCAACGCATCCCTTGATTAGTGTTACATAATGTACCTTGATGCAAATAACATATATGGGCACAACATGCAACAATCAATGCCAATTGGCGAATTTCGATGGGTGCCGAAAGATGAACGCAAGGGATTTGGTGGATAAAATCATGATGAATATGGAAGCTGATTGATGTACGGTGTATGGTGGAGGCAGAACTCACATACGCTATTAATTTACATGATGCGCACACTGATTTACTGATGTGTACAGAGCAACTAGTGCCGTGAGGAGGCTCCACCCCAAAACTGACGACAATGCTGGAGAATAAGCGGAGATACATTATTCTTTATCATATCCTCCAGAGTGTCTCAGCTTCGGGATGGAGCTGATTAGAATCACACAGGCTATCTCCCTGAAGCAGTTCTCTGGCTGAAGCAGTATATTGATTTGAATACAAGACAGAGAGCTTCCGTGACGTGTAACTTTGAGAAAGATTTTTATAAATTAATGAATAGTTCAATTTTCGACGAAACAAAGGAAAATTTGAGGGAACGACTTAAAATTTTGATTAGAACCAATAGGATAGGCGTTATGGCATAAGAAAATGCATTGCCAGAGAAAATTTTAAGCGGGTCACAATATTCAATACGAACTTTCTTGCTGCGAGGATGGCGAAGACTGTAGTATGGCTTGGTTCAAATGGCTCTGAGCACTATGGGACTTAACATCTGTGGTCATCAGTCCCCTAGAACTTAGAACTACTTAAACCTAACTAACCTAAGAACATCACACACATCCATGCCCGAGGCACGATTCGAACCTGCGACCGTAGCGGTCATGCGGTTCCAGACTGAAGCGCCTTTAACCGCACGGCCACACCGGCCGGCGACTGTAGTAGAGTTTATGAAACCTATTTACATGGGAATGTGCCTAATAGACCTATCCAAACTCCACATGTACCACTTTCATTATGAGTTTGTGAAAACTCATTTTACAGGTCCTAAATTACTTTATACTGATAAAGTTAGCTTCATCTATTGGGTGGAGAACTGCGATCCATATGAAGTAATGAGGTACTACGTTAATAACTTCGACACGTTCTCATACACGGACTATAATCCTTGTGGTACTCTTCCACGGAACAAGTAGGTTATTGGCCTAGTGAAAGACGAGACGAATGGATTGCCATTTGTGAAGTTTGTAGGTCTGCGTTCGAAAATATATGTGTATAGCACACGGGAAGGTGCCACCCAGAGGTGGCCAGGGTGTGCATAGTGTGGCATCGAGAGCCCTCTCTATCGAAGACTATTTGCCGTGCCTGTACGGCGGTGTCCACGGTGCTGCACTCCAGCCGCCACATTTGGTACGGCAGACCAGTACTCGATCGAGGGGACACGAGGTGTACACCATCCTGCAGTCTAAAATCGGCCTTTCGCCTCATGAAGATAAAAGGGCCATTTGTGACGACAGGATTGAAACTATCCTTGACTCACGCTAGTCACTTGTAGCGAGAGAAGGGGTGGGGGACTGAATGGGAATGAGAGAATGAAAGAGAGAGAGAGAGAGAGAGAGAGAGAGAGAGAGAGAGAGAGAGAGAGGGTCTGCAGAGTAGTAGTACGACCCTTTTATCTTAGTGTAAGTAATTTTGTGTGTGCGTGTGTTGCAAATATTTATGTATACTATGTACATGTGTGTACAGGCTGGTCCATTGATCGAGAAACGGGCCAAATATCTCACGAAATAAGCGTCAAACGAAAAAACTACGAAGAACGAAAGTTGTCTAGCTTGAAGGGGGAAACCAGATGGCGTTATGGTTGGCCCGCTAGATGGCACCGCCATAGGTCAAACGGGTATCAACAGCGTTTTTTTTAAATAGCAACCCCCATTTTTATTACATATTCGTGTAGTACGTAAAGAAATATGAATGTTTAGTTGGACCACTTTTTTCGCTTTGTGATAGATGGAGCTGTAATAGTCACAAACATATGGCTCACAATTTTAGACGCACAGTTGGTAACAGGTAAGTTTTTAAAATTAAAATACAGAACGTAGGTACGTTTGAACATTTTATTTCGGTTGTTCCAATGTGATACATGTACCTTTGTGAACTTCTCATTTCTGAGAACGCATGCTGTTACAGCATGATTACCTGTAAATACCACATTAATGCAATAAATGCTCAAATGAAGTTCTTCAACCTCAATGCATTTGGCAATACGTATAACGACATTCCTCTCAACAGCGACTAGTTCGCCTCCCGTAACGTTCGCACATGCATTGATAATGCGCTGACGCATGTTGTCAGGCGTTGTCGGTGGATCACGATACCAAATACCTTTCAACATTCCCCACAGAAAGAAATCCGGGGACGTCAGATCAGATGATCGTGCGGGCCATGGTATGATGCTGCGATGGCCAATCCACCTGTCATGAAATACGCTATTCAATACCGCTTCAACAGCACGCGAGCTACGTGCCGGACATCCATTATATTGGAAGTACATCGCCATTCTGTCATGCAGTGAAACATCTTGTAGTAACAGCGGTAGAACATTGCGTAGGAAATCAGCATACATTGCACCATTTAGATTGCCATCGATAAAATGGGGGCCAATTATCCTTCCTCCCATACATTAACCTGCCAAGGTCGCTGATATGCCAGTTGTCGCAGACATCGTGGGTTTTCCGTTGCCCAGTAGTGCATATTATGCCGGTTTACGTTACCGCTGTTGGTGAGTGACGCTTCGTCGCTAAATAGAAGGCGTGCAAAAAATTTGTCATCGTCCCGTAATTTCTCTTGTGCCCAGTGGCAGAACTGTACACGGCGTTCAGAGTCGTCGCCATGCAATTCCTGGTGCATAGAAATATGGTACGGGTGTAATTGATGTTGATCTAGTATTCTCAACACCGACGTTTTTTAGATTCCCGATTCTCGCGCAATTTGTCTTCTACTGATGTGCGGATTAGCCGCGACAACAGCTAAAACACCTACTTGGGCGTCATCATTTGTTGCAGGTCGTGGTTGACGTTTCACACGGGGCGGAACACTTCCTGTTTCCTTAAATAACGTAACTATCCGGCGAACGGTCCGGACACTTGGATGATGTCGGCCAGGATACCGAGCAGCATACATAGTACACGCTCGTTCGGCATTTTGATCACAATAGCCGTACATCAACACGATATCGACGTTTTCCGAAATTGGTAAACGGTCCATTTAAACGCGGGTAATGTATCACGAAGCTAATACCGTCCGCACTGGCGGAATGTTACGTGATACCACGTACTTATACTTTTGTGACTATTACAGCACTATCCATCACAAAGTGAAAAAAGTGCTCCAACTAAAACATTCATATTTCTTTACGTACTACACGAATATATAATAAAAAATGGAGGTGCCTATTTAAAAAAACGCAGTTGATATTCGTTCGACTTATGGCAGCGCCATCTAGCGGGCCAACCATAGCGCCATCTGGTTTCCCCCTTCAAGCCAGACAAGTTTCGTTCTTTGTAGTTTTTTCGTTTGATGCTTATTTCGTGAGATATTTTTCCCGGTCACTGTCAATGGACCACTTATGGAAAAAAGATGAAAAGAAAAAAATAAGGGGAAAATGTATATATGTTGCACACCAACTGCGTGTAAAAAAAAGTAAAAAAGCATAAACAAAAAAATCTGTATATTTATTTATTCATACATAACATATGTGTGCTCTGTAAATATATATCTATGCAACATGTGCATCTTATAAATAGAACAGTTTTTAAATTGTCTCCTGCTCCTAGCTATCCATGTCAGACTAGTTTCATCAGAATTATTATTATTGTAAAAACATTTGGTACTGAGGGTGTTGAAATTAGATTCTAAATGTGCACAGTCCTTTAGAATTATTGTAAAAGCTATGGTACTGGGACTGTGGAATTTAGTTACAGTTGTAAAAAAAAAGCATCTCTGCAGTAGTTTTTAGCGTAAATTTATATATCTAGAGAAAATGTAAACATTCCCACCCAGTGCTACTGAGAAAAAAAAAGAAAACGTAAAAACATCGCAACCATTGTTACTGTTGTCATACGTAAGTTAAAGTATCTCTGCATTGGAATAGCAGTGTCAAATTGTACCTGAGGAACTATACTGTATCTCAGGAACTGAATTGAAATCTCAAGAACTGAATTGAAATCTCAAGAACTGAATTGTAATCTCAAGAACTGAACTGTATTTGTGTGAACTGAATAAACGAAACAAATTTGTTACCATACGTATTTTTTTGTTATTTACAAGAAACCTATCCCCTATTGCATATAGGCTGTACAGGTCACAAATAACATTGTTCTTATGAAGACGAGTGCTATCATGGAGGTCAAGCTTAAGACAGAGAATAACAATGATTGCACGGAATTACACCTATCGTGCAGCACAAATTGTGTTATGGAAGCAGAAAGCACGTGACTGCTTCCGCTTCCAAAGAAATATAGCAAACATATCTGAAATTATATCTGCTGTGCTTGAAGGCAACTACAGACATAGTATCTGGACGAAACTGTGTACTGTCAAAGCGGGAATAGGCGAAGAGAAAACATAGACATATTGTGAGGTAAAAATTCATTGATTTCCCATCCAACTAAAAAGTAATTTTAAGTTTTCATAAGCACATACAGCAACACTATTTTCATACATCTTCTTCTTGAGTCGATGGAGAGCAGGACACCCGTAGAATTCCAGGTCTTGAATAGCAGCAAACTTAAAGATTCGATGCATCCCTAAGATCTTATCCTTGCCCTTCACCTAGATGATGGTATCCATGTAGTCGAATAATGGAAGCGACGTCACCATATCTTTATAGAGTATGCCGGGATCATCCCAATTAATTCTATGGCAGAAATTTGTTAACCACTTTGCACACTTCCGTGTTTTAGTGTATTTCACATCCTTGAAAGATCTCGGTGATGAAATGTTTTCTGAGAATGTCTCTATTATTCCGGCATCTTCTGTTATACAGCTCGTTGAGCAACACAAGTGAGTGGGCAGTAATTAATCACTCGGTCATGTAGAATAGAGCGTACACTGCAGTGTATTCCAGGAAATTTGCTGAAAATTAAAATTCAGTTCGTACATCTATAGGTCCAGGCTTAATTATCTTGTTCTGTTTCGAGCAGTCTGTTACGATGATCTTTGATAGTTCCTTTAGTTCCTTGAATTTCTGTGGACTGACTCCTCCTTCTTCAGCACTTTCAAAGTAAGAAGCACGAAACTTTCGCTTACATGTCATATACTAGACTGCATATATTTTCATCCCACTGCGGGTGTAAATTGTTGTATGGGCAGAATTCTGAATTCAGGCAGACTCTGGCATTGCAGTTTTCGAATACAGTGAAGTCATTTGATCTATTCCCTCTTCTATCAGTCCGAAACGCAATTATGATGAATCTAGGCGTCTCGAGCTGCGAAGAGGTTTTAATAGCCCTTGTTTGTCTGCTTGAAGTCGGTAGCACTGGGTACTCAAAAACCTCCCGGGAGCGGAATATCAGTGATAGGTATGTATGGAATTAAAAACTTTTAAAAGCTTCAAACGCTCCTCATTCGATACACTGATGTGAGGCATTTTTCATATTGTCTTGCTGTTTATGGTCGTATCCTTCTTTTGAGCCCCTTGAATGTATGAGCTATTATCCGTCGCACTCCGCACCATAAGGAGTTCCTGTTAACATTCATAATAATCCGCTTTATGTTCTCGAAGTAGCCCATAAGCATTTTTAGAGGTATGCATGCAGCAAATCGTTTGTGCTCTGCAACTGTTCTATGCGCCGGATCGTCTATGAACGATCCCGCATTTTCTAAACCATTCAGATACATGTATGTTGCAGAGGCATATGTTTTAAGGGTTGATGTTATGCCGACATTGCGTGTACGGCCATCTCGGGCCCACTGAGTTCATAGAGTATCTCTTGAAACAGGAATGCCAAAGCGTTACTTGTAAGCTTGGATCCCACTGTGGCGCTAGGGTCGTTTTACTTGAATGACCCCTCCAAATTTATGAAACTCTTGCATGGAAGCCTCAGCGCGTCTTGGTGCTGGATGACAGTACTAATTTCATCGTTCTTGTTACATGTGCTTGAAGCGGAGGTTTATGCGAGAAGTATTCCTTACGTATAATTCGCTCATCATTACTAGACCGGTTATATTGAGAGAGGACGTCATTGCGAGGTTTCAAGCCAACTGGTTTGAGGAACTCGTCGTTCGGACGTGTTATCACTTCGCAGTTCGAAGCGAAGTGATGTGCTGCGGATTGCATGCACTGGTTTTATACCGTACGCCCATCCTGCCTTAGATGTAATCGCACAATGATTTCCTCACCACGAAAGTCAACAAGTTGACTATCCTGGTCCACAATACGCAACTCCAAACAGTCCAATGTCTAAACTGTCACTGGAAGGTATATTGCATTTGTGGGAATCTCAACAATCATATACCCTGTTGAAACTGAGGGAAAGAATCCGTAAATAGTATGAATCAACTGTCGTTGAGATGGAAGTTCGTTGCAACGTTACACTCGACTCGGATTGTGTTGACGGCCTGATCTGACTTGAAAAATTTACTAAGATCCTTTTTCAAAACATGTCCTTTTGTGATACCCATTAGTCGTCGTATTGAAACTTTCTGGACATACCTTCCCCAGACTGTTTTAAGACTTCGTTTATATTGTTGATATCGTATGCATCCGCTTCTATTTCCAGAATGTCTTTCTCACCATTAATATCCAGATGCAGTTTGTTGATAGCCTCGGTGATATTTGGGATGCAGTTGTACGTCTCTAGTCCCTTCAATGCAATACTCCATTCACCAATGCCCAAATCAGTTGGTGAGAAGTAATTTTCACGCAATACAGATGATCGATCGTTCTTTTAAAGTCGAATTATGTGACATTACATCTGAACCTCAGCTGATGAAGGAATGTTTAAAGTTATTCCTTATATATTCTTCTTCTTTGTAAACGTCAAGACAAACACAGTGCATCGATGTCCGCAGGGGTGTGTATTAAAGTCCTGATAGAGGCGAAAATTGTAGAACACACGAGTTTTGCGAGTGAAGTATCGTTGTAATTCTTCTGGAAGTTGCCGAGAGGTCTAGGGCGCTGCAGTCATGGACTGTGCGGCTGGTCCCGGCGGAGGTTCGAGTCCTCCCTCGGGATTGGGTGTTTATGTTTGTCCTTAGGATAATTTAGGTTAAGTAGTGTGTAAGCTTAGGGATTGATGACCTTAGCAGTTAAGTCCCATAAGATTTCACACACATCTGAACATTTTTTTCTTCTGGCAGTTGCAGGTCACCAAATGAGTCGAAATAGTAGACGGTATTTGCATTTTTCACAAAAAGGACACCAAGAGGGAGCCGGAACCTCCACCAACATCTAAATTCACAATGCCACAACCGCCAGTTTTCCACATAGTCTTCGCTAATGTATCCCGCATAAACACACCACGGAATCTTGGAATGTTAAATTTTTTTCTAACAAACTTACGAATATCAGTATTTATGAGTGACCGATCTGGTTGGACTGCTAAGAGGCTTTTCTTTTGTTCGTGAATAGGCTAAGAGCTTTCCTGTACGGTTTCAAGTATAGTCCTTTTCCGATGGCTGCGGCTTCCATCATGCAGTTATGTCTTCTTGCTTCTTCTAACTGCGCTTGGGAGTTTTGGCGTTCTTGACACGCTTTATCGAGCAGATTAATCCCCTCATCACCTCGTGGCAAACGTTTTCGAAGCTTTGTTCTAGGTCCACAGCAGTTATATCCCGGAATGTGCAATTCCACTGGCAGTTTATCTAGAAGCCATGACCACCATCTGATACGTCTCCTAGGACGATGTTACGTTACTGGGGTGACTGTGGACTGTGCACCTCATTATATAGCAGATCGTTAGCATCAATCCAACTGTTTTGTGCTGCAGGAAAACCAAGCGATTTGACTAGCGCCTATTTCCCCGACGTCTTATGACTCTCTCCACGAGGAACACATCCGGTTATGCACTCCTCGGTGTAGAAGCAACCTGCAATTTCTTCACCTTTACTACCCTTCAAGATATAAGTTCTAGGATTCGTTCTTAGCGCCATTGAAACTGTAAATACCTCTGTTGGCCAGTTTGGTAGGTATCATTTCTCAAATGCTGCCTCGTAACTTGGGATATGTAGCAAATCAAAAATGTTCAAATGTTTGTGAATTCCTAAGGAGGGACCAAACTGCTGAGGTCATCATCGGCTACTTAAAATAACTAACTTATGCTAAGAACAACACCCACACTCATGCCCCAGGGAGGACTCGAACCTCCGGCGGAAGGAGCCGCGTAATCCGTGACATGGCAACTCAAACCGCACGGCCACTCCGCGCGGCTGTACCCAGTCACCTACATTAAATTTCTGTTTGCGTGGATCCAGCATTTTAATGCGATAGTATGCCATATCCATGAGTCAATTGTTACGAACGTCGATTGGTCTCATTTTTATTGTACTATGTTTGGTTCGATTATAATGAGCAATTTTTTCTGGGAGGATATCCATCCATTTGTATAAGCCGTGGAGATTAAAACGCACCCACATTTTGTAACACCCCACCCGTCACTTAGTTGGTTTTGGCGTGTGTTCACCCCAACTAATTGACTAACAGATCAACAGAGAGTGCAAAACTGCCGCAATATCGGATAACGCAAAAAAGTAATATGGCCCTGTGGCTCCTGATTGAACTGCGGTGGCAGTGTTGACATTAATTTATTCAGAATTGATCACTTTTAATTAAAAAGGGGTGCACATTGATTTTATATTCAGCTATTGAACACCAGATGCAAATGTTGAACATAAAATTAATTAAGAAAGTGACTTGGGATTTCTTGATTGAAAACAGATGCAGTCGATTAGCACAAATTTATTTTAACTCCCGACCTTCAATCATCACATTACAAGACTCTCCTATAAGGCAGTGGTAATAAATTGCGTTCGCGTGGAGTAAAGCACGATAACTCAAAAGTAATTCCTATCGACTGACCCAGGCGTAATGCGAAGTGCGAGAAGAGTTCTACAGTACACGGCCCATGAAATCCTCGTGGAAACTTTGCCGACGTGATCCAACAAATTAATCAGTGGCCGGAGCGGGCGCAATATCACCGAATACAGCGTGGCGGAGCGGCGTCATTGTGTGGACGTCGGCCGACCTCGTGGTGCTGCAAGGCTGCGCTCGTCTGTTCACTCTTAGCTATCTTGCTCAGTAGATAGCTGAACCCAAAACTTTCTATCTCCAATCTCAATCGTTCCATTTGCTAAGTCCTAAACTGCAGAGATGCTCACTCTTTCTCAGGCAAGCTGAGTAAAGAACGCCACGTCCGGACTATAGGCAAGCTGGGAACAAAATACCTCTACTGAGACCTCTGCCAGTCCGCTCTTCGCCTCGGTTTCCCCTCCAGCAAAATCACTTACGCCAATTGCACCGCAAGTCGTGTTAATTATGTGTCGCTTCCCAGCGCCGACCAATGCCTGCTCTGGGAAGTGAACAAATTCCCACAAAATGTCCCTTCCTCTCAACTTCTTCTATTTAGTTCCCCCCGGGCCACCCATCGAGGTTAGCGTCTGCACAAACACCAAGTTTTCCAGAATTCTGACTCCCAGGAGAGTACTTCAGATTCCTTGGTCCTACGTTCCCATTAGAGGCCGGCGTTTTTCATGCTGTCGCTCTTCACCTGATTTACTTGAGGCTCTGCGGACAGTGAATTCACCATGAAGTTGCTATAGTCACGAACACGCATATTTTGACCTCTGTTGACCGCTCCACCATAGCTTTGCACGGCTTTGTCGCATGTTTCACAGAAAACAGGACGACGGACACTTATCAACAGGCGTACAAGTTCTCTGTCTGTTTCCCGGTACACCAGCATGGAGTCGGGGTCAACCAACCACTCACTGTCACTCAAGGCGGCTGGAGGCCGCACACTGTTACCACTTTCTCAGAGCTTGAGCCACCCTAAGCTGCCTATTGTCGCTTCCCTTAGCCGCTCCCCCAGCCGGCCACGGTCAAATACTTCCCTGGGGTAAACTAGCGTCCAGTAAAGCGGCTCGTTTCCACAAAGTTTTCATGTTGTGTGAATTACTTTAAAACCATCACCCGACATTAATTATTCCACTACGTCCATACTATACCCTCTACAAGATGCATTGTGCCTTGTCAGTCATTTTGTTCAGCCCTACTGTTCGCTCAACGTGAGTTAGGTGATCTTTAATGACTTCTTGTAAGGGGCATAGTTCTTGCCATCTTACAATTTGACCTTTCATTGTGCTGTTCACACGTTCCACGATTCTCGCCTTCAGGTGGGTGAATGTTGAGTAGTGATGTATTCCATACTGCCGCATCACTCTCTTGGAATACCTATTGCAAAACACTCAATCGCGATCGGTTTGGTTGTTGTCCAGGCATCGATTCGTCCATGTTTGCAACAAACACTCAAACACATGTGCAACATATCTCCCCATTCTTTTTAACAGATAATGCCCAGCAAAATTTGGAGAGTGTATCAATAATCATTAAAACATATTTGAATCCATTATCATCATGTGAATATTCCCTCACATCTACAAGATCAGCATGCCATAGGTCATCCAAACTTTTAATCATACTATAGCTATGAGGGTATGTTTTGTGTGCTGGTTTGTCGAGTTCTCGAACTACCGTCTCCATACTTATCTAATTATGCCTTCCTCTCTGAGCTCAGAGATTGTTGAAGCAGCCTCATTCGAACTAGCTGTATTACCTGCAGCAGCTGATGCCATGAGCAGATGTAGTCGATCTCGTATTAGCTCGTTGGGGTGTTCATAATACATATACTGCAGGATTCGATTGTTCACTGTTTTATGCTCAATGTCAATGCCATCACCGCTGTTGTTGTTTTCACCGTCAAGTATTGGTTTTATAATTCTTGTTGCTCCGGCTTTTTTGCGATCTTATGTACATCAGTCAAATGCAGTATTTCACGGTAAATTTCCCTTTCATTAACTGGATAATTTATGGTTTTTTTCGTGGGACTTAGGAAAATAAGATTAATTAAGCCAGGTGTTCTCTCAAACCGCCCATCACCAATCTGTACTGGGCCATCATTTATAGGCTGCATACCCACCACGTACTGTCTTCCCCGGCTGATACCGAGTCCATCTGGTCGGGGCGTGACAGATAATGAATTCATCAGCGGCAACACCATCGTTATCGTGTGGTTTTGGTTTTGGTGGGAGCTGCCTGAGAGATTCAGTAACTGGCTTAAAGGTCTCACTAAGTATATGCTGTCGACCGTAATTTCTCTCGGGCTTCGTTGACATCTCGGTGCATTCAGAGGTCTCTGAAGCTTGAGGCTTTATATATCCGCTATTCTTCCTCTTATTATGCCCCTGCTCTCCCTTCTCAGTGACAAGGGCCTCCACATCTATTTTCCCTCAGTAGCCTCGACCTTTTCAGTTAAGTCGGCTACTTTCTTACGTATTTCATTGCCTAACTCATTTAATGCATTGACCATTCTCAGAAGAGTCTGGTAAAACGTTTCTAGTTCTCTGCGCATACCTCCAACTTTATGCACAATAGCCTGAATTTTCGTCCCCATGTACGTGAATGTTCTGTCTATGTACACTCATTTTATTAATTAGTGATGGTAGTGACCTCCTAAGATACACAAAACGGGTCAGATCGCTGTTGCAGAAGCAACGAAAAACGCACGCCAAATTTAAAAGAACGCAAAATCCCGTAGATTGTCAAAATTTTACAGAAGTTCGAAATATAGCGCGTACTTCAATGCGAGATGCTTTTAATAATTTCCACAACGAAATTCTGTCTTGGAATCGAGCACAAGACCCAAAGAGATTCTGGTCATTCATAATGCACACCAGTGGCAAGACGCAATCAATATCTTCATAGCGCGATAACAACGGTGAAGTCACTGATGACAGTGCCACTAAATCAGAGTTATTAAACACGGTTTTCCGAAACTCCTTCACCAAAGAAGACGAAGTAAATATTCCTGAATTCCAATCAAGAACAACCGCCAAGATGAGAAACATAGGAGTAGATATCCCCGGTGTAGCAAAGCAGCTTAAATCACTGAATAAAGGCAAGGTTTCCAGTCCAGACTGTGTACCAGTCAGGCTCTTTTCAGAGTATGCTAATGCAGGAAGATACGTACCTGAAAATTGCTCAAGTCAGTAATACTCTAGATTACAGGCCAATACCACTAACGTCGATTTGCAGTAGTGTTTTGGAACATATACTGTGTTCGAACATTATGGATTACCCCGAAGAAAACGATTTATTGACAGTCAGCACGGATTCAGAAAATATCGTTCTTGTGAAACACAATTACCTCTTTATACTCATGAAGTAATGAGTGCTGTCGCCAGGGGATGTCAAATTGATTCCATATTTTTAGATTTCCAGAAGGCT
The DNA here is from genome assembly GCF_023864275.1 of Schistocerca cancellata. Classification (NCBI taxonomy): domain Eukaryota; kingdom Metazoa; phylum Arthropoda; class Insecta; order Orthoptera; family Acrididae; genus Schistocerca; species Schistocerca cancellata. The sequence goes on from NC_064628.1 coordinate 300,832,609, forward strand.
TTCGACACCTTTCCTCATAAGCGTCTTCTAGCCAAACTGCGTACATGTGGAATATCGCCTCACTTGTGCGACTGGATTCGTGATTTCCTGCCAGAAAGGTCGCAGTTCGTAGTAATAGGCGGGAAGTCATCGAGTAAAACGGAAGTAATATCCGGTGTTCCCCAAGGAAGTGTTATAGTGTTGCAAATGTCATCAGATGACCGGAGCGAATGGCAAAGTGATTTAGATAACATATCCGTATGGTACGAAAGGTGGCAATGGAACCTGAATAAAGAAAAGTGGAAGTGAATATGAGTACTAGAAGAAATACGCTAAATTTCGATTACGTAATAAGTCACACAAATCTGAAGGTTGTAAATTCAACTATATACTTAGGGATTACAATTATAAATAATCTAAATTGGAACGATCACATAGATAATGTCGTGGGTAGAGCAAACCAATGACTGCGATTCATTGGCAGAACACTTAGAACGTGTGACAGCTCTACTAAAGAGACTGCTTACACCACACTTGTCCGCCATATTCTGGAGTATTACTGTGCGATGTGGGATCCGCATTAGGTGGGACTGACAAATGACATCGAAAGAGTTCTAAGAAGGGCAGCTCGTATTGTATTATCGCGAAATAGAGGAAATAGTGCCGCAGACATGATACGTGAATTGGAGTGGCAATCATTAAAAGAAAGGCGATTTTCATTGCGACAGGATGTCTTCATGAAATTTCAATCACCAGTTTTCTCCTCCAATTCCGAAAACATGCTGTTGGCACCCACCTACATAGGGAAAAATGATCATCACGATAAAATAAGAGAAATCAGGGCTCGCAAAGATAAAATTTAAGTGCTCGTTCGAGAGTGGAACGGTAGACAGACAACTTGAAGGTGATTCAATGAACCCCCTGCCAGGCACTTTATTGTGAATAGCAGAGTAATCTCCTAGATGTAGATGTAGATTCTCTCGGGTTGAGAGCAAGATGTTCTCGAGAATTTATCGAAGCTGCAGCGTACACTGATGTACTCAGCTCTCTTACCAGCGTCTATGTATAGAAAGTATTGGAAGTTTCACCTGTACCTACGATCATTCAGTTTACTAGTTTTGTCTATAACGAGAAACCCATACCGTGAATGATTCCAGCAATCAGCACATATCTTTACAAAATCATTGAATGACTTGTCAGTTTCTACATGTGCTTGGTAAATGCGACTTAAATTCTAGATTGTCTTGTTTGGAGGCTATAATGAGGTTTGCATAATCCCTAACCAAATTTTTCGGGATTTTGGAGTATTTTTGGCTTGGATAAAATACATCAGCACCCATATGACTATAGAAACAGAAATATTTTCGAATTTGGTCTTGGTTTTCCACAGAAACATCGTCAGGTACTGGCAAGTAGTGAGGACAGAGCATACAGAATGATATACTTGTGGTAATAGTTTGTGTAGCGACTATAGCTCCATCGCTTAACCGACTGAGCTACATTGGCTACACAGACAATTCAGCTATATATTTTATCCATGAAGACTAACTTCATCATTCATTTTGACAGTGACTTGTGAGTAGGTGTCTGAGGCAACTGTCTGCTGCTGCATGATTATAGGTGCAGCACTGAAAGTAATGATATTAATAAGTGTAATACTTGGACTATAATGACAGACATATGAAATAAAAGCACATTCAGTCTGATATCATAAGCAAACATTATTTATTTAAATATCATGCATCGGATGCATGCATCGGTTGCAGTATTTCAAAAAAATCAGACTCTTTCTTTATCTTCTACTTTGCAGCTATACGTTATTTCCCAAACAAAGCTTTTTCATATGCACTAAATTCAAAATGTATCTTCTGCAAACTGATGTGTCACAACACTCTGGTTTCTTCACACACATGTAACCTGCATCTCTTTTGGCTCTGCGTTCATGTGGAAACAAAGGTATTGCTCCCAACTATAAACATGTACGCTATTCACGCATAGAAAGTTTACAACATCATTGTGTACGGAGTCTATGATCTGCAACCAACGACTTTGTCTCTCCAAAATGTTGAAATGTGTGTGAAATCTTATGGGACTTAACTGCTAAGGTCATCAGTCCCTAAGCTTACACACTACTTAACTTAAATTATCCTAAGGACGAACACACACACCCATGCCCGAGGGAGGACTCGAACCTCCGCCAGGACCAGCCGCACAGTCCATGACTTCAGCGCCCAGACCCCTCGGCTAATCCCGCGCGGCTTAGTGTCTCCAATGCGAGGTGTAGTGCAGTATCCTCATCATATAAGTTCATAACTGAGTTGTGCCGTAGGTAAACACACTTGTCACCCGATTTCACACATAGTACCGAGTCATCATACACTGCTATACGCTGTTGTAACAGATGTAACAGATAGTGTCACACCAGTAAGGCAAATGTCCAGAATGGGGGGAGGGGAGGATGGGGGCAGGGGGTACGAGATGGATAATACTCTGTAGTCATCTGCTGATTGGTGTAGTGCTCTCTACGACATTGTCCCAGTTGAACTCAGAAATAGGCTCTTTAACACCCATCGATGCATTTTAAATTTATATTCTCACGTGCAAGCCCCAGTCATGATGTGCTTCTATACCCATGTTTGCATATTTCGTTCCACTACGAGTTAAATTGTGTGTAGAACAGAAAAGCATGGGTACACTTGATACCTTCTTATCCACAGCATTTGCACTCTGTGAGTGCACTAGCACAGGGATGTTCTGCTGGGATGGGTCATAGTCAATGACCAGTACTGTCCTCCATCTTGCTGTTGTTTAAGACCACAAGCGGTATTCGATGTGTTGAGAGCAGACCACCAGTCACACAAATCGATGAGTGTCGCAGACAGCAACAGCTCTGTTTCCAGCTCCAGCAAGTGGGTTATGTGCGGACCAGGATCCCGTGTGGTCGCTACAGGCTCAAACATGCTGGAGGTTGTTGCTGCCGCAGGTCCAGAGGTCGGTGCAGGTCTCGGCAAGATGGTGGCTGAGTTTGCTGCAGGTCCAGACATGTAGGCACTCACCCCTGCTGGTTTGGGCGTATCAAAGGCTACTGCTGAAAAAAGAGGAGGAAGCATTATGCACAGATCAGGACACAACAACAACCAACAATAATAATAATGATATAAACAGACAAAGATAAGATATGGGATACTTACTTTTCCACTCCCCCCGTGTCGGAGGTTTGATTCCTCCCTCGGGCATGGGTGTGTGTGTTGTCCATAGCATAAGTTACTTTAAGTTAGATTAAGTAGTGTGTAATCTTAGGGACCGATGACCTAAGCAGTTTGGTCCTCTAAGATCTTACCACAATCAATCCATTTTTTCCTGTTCTGCATTGCTGTATTGTATCGCGACTGCTGTCAATGCTTCATGGTTCTTCTTCTTCTGCTGCTGCTGATGCTGCTGGTTGACTGAATGAGACTGAGGTCCCGGAAATGCTGAGCCTGCCCTATGTCCCTCTGACGACGTTATGAGACACTGCCATCTTATTGGCTGAAGCCTATCACGCGACCAGATTCAGGGTCCCTACTGATTCCAGCCCTTTTTACCTGGACCACCATCTTGGACTACTTTACAGGAGAGGAGTGCGCGAGGGCTTACATTGTACTCTAGAGGTGGTGTTGTGAACTGGGAGAGTTGGTCTCCAAACCTCAAAGTGTACACCTATGGTTCATTGTGATACAGGGAGAAGATGATGTGGTGCGTTAGGCAATTTCAAAAAAGGCAGGCATTTTGGGCACAAGAATCTGTCTGCTTGAGTAAGGAAATACATTTTCACACCATCCTGCTGCAATGCCATTATTTGTCAAAATGTACTCGTCACATGCTCATCCATTATCTTTTCTTTCCACTCACTGTGTAGGAGGCTATGGATACAGTCCTCAGCCGTGTGCTCATATGTAGTACACTTATGAAATTAATCCCTGCTCATCACCAGCATTTTCTCAGTTGTACACTGGATGCTTACACCAGAGTGGGTGAGCATCTTGCCTCTTGCAATTTGGAAGACTGACTGGACTTTTATCAAATGATGTGCAGTTACAGCACACGTATTTATCAGCATAAATTGCGAAGGATAGCTTAGCCCCATTGAACTGCATCTTTATTATTTGATGAAGCGTATTCATCTTTACCAAACATCGTTACCATCGACATAGTCCTCAGCTGCACAGTTACAGCTAATATACCCATTAAACTCCTCATTCTCCAGCACAGACATTGAACACAGTAAACAATTATGTCCATCCTACCAGTCCAACAGCTAGACACAGACTGAGTCCTTTTACTTCCATTTTTCGCCAGGCTGCCATCTTGGATTAAATCATGGGATGGGAAAGGAGATGGGCTAACAGCGGCCTCTGGTGGCAGTGTTGTGAACTATGAGGGTGGTTTGAAAAGTTCTCAGAATCACCACGAGAGGTAAATGTTAGCGCAACGAGTTGTTCACGTGACATTCATTCAGCTGTTGCCTGTAAACAAATGCCACATCAGTGCTCTAGGAAGAGATCTATGGTGGTGACGTGGTTCTGTTGTTATTCCTGATTTGATAAGATGGAAAAAATCGAGAGTCGAGCAGTGATTAAATACTACATACAGAAAGGTATGAAAGCAAAGGACATTCATGCCGATTTCCAGAATACACTGGGGGACTCTGCTCCTTCATATTCAACTGTTGCCAAGTGGACAAATGAATTTAAATTCGGTTGGGAGATCTTAGATGATAATCCGCGCAGTGGTCGAGCAACATGTATCACTATTCCAGAAATCATTGCAAAAGTGCAAAAAATGGTCATGGAGGATAGCCGATTGAAAGTGCATGAAATTGCTCACGCTTTCCAGATGTCATCTGAAATGGTATATCACATTTTAACTGAAGAATTAGAAATGAAAAAATTATCTGCAAGATGGGTGCCGCAACTCTTGACGCTGGATCAAAAACGCGTGAGAATGGACATATCGGAATAATGTTTGGCCAGTTTTAGGAGAAACGAACAAGATTTTTTACGCCGGTTTGTGACCACAGGTGTAACTTGGGTGCGCTAGTATACCCCAGAGACAAAACAATAGTCAAAGGAGTGGAAACATGCTGATTCGCCGCCACTAAAGAAAGAAAAGACAATTGCTTTGGCAGGAAATGTTTGGCATCAGTGTTCTGGGATGCGAAACGGATTCTGTTTGTAGATTATCTCCCCTGGGCAAACAGTTACTTGAGGATACTATGTTAACCTTCTGGACGAACTGTAACAAAAGATATCCGAAAAAAGGCCAGGTTTAGCAAGGAAGAACGTCATGTTCCATCTAGACAATGCGCTCCCGCACACATGTGCCGTCGCCGTGTCAAAATTACACGAACTAAGGTATGAATTGTTGCCACAACCGCCTTATTCACCTGATATGGCTTCGTCAGATTTCCATCTCTTCTAAAAACTGAAAATTTTTCTTGGTGATCGAAGATACAGTTCAAACGAAGAACTGATAGAGTTGACAACTATTTTGTAGACCTGAAGGAAACTCATTTTCGAGATGGGATCAAGGCACTGGAACATCGCTGGACCAAGTGAATTAATACACACTACATTGAAAAACAAAAGAAGTTTCAGTGATGTAAGTGCTTTTTTTATATTCCATTCCGAGAACGTCTCCAACCACCCTTGTAGGTCAGTTGGTCTCCAGATCACGCGTTGAACACAATGGATGGAGGGTAATAATGCTAGAGACGGAGCGTTGGCGATGCGTCGTCCATTATTTCCTAGTAGTTATCGCTCCGATAAGCAATTCTACAGGGATACCACCTCCTTCTTCAGTGGGGTCCGCCAACTGTAAATACTCAATGTTTTGGATTACCTCGACATCCTTGGGCACAGTCGGTGCTTCGTGAAACTATGTAAACTTTCTAAAGCATTGTGCCAGAGACCTGATGTAGCACCCAAATTACAGAAACCCTAATAAACAACCCTTTGTTGTAAAAGAAGTAGGAAAATTAGTCATCCTGACAGTGACGGCAGCTACTGACGACAAACTTTACACTTGTGATAATTCGATCAACAGGAATGTCTTGTGAATAATAATATTTATCATGAAATAGAGACTGAATGAAAGAAAGTGATAGGATACGCAACAAAAACATCAAAGAAAGAATTGCAAAACAGTTAATAACGAAGGTTAAGGCCCAGATGGTAAATTGGCCAAAGATAACATTTACCATAGAAGAGAGTTGTAGCCGCATAGAAAAGGAACTTCGATGTGACTACAATGTAACTCGGAAATGGAAATGTTAGATTCAGTTGCTATCCAGTCGCACTCTAGTACTATTGCGATAGTAGCATGCATGTAAGCGCTAGTAGATTGTTGGAAGTTTGAAGGTTTTGCGATATAGACTGAAGTATTATTCAGAAGTCATACTACAGCAAAGTCATCTTTCCGTTAGCAAGATAACGGGATACGGAGATTCGCGACGAAATTAATTCGTGTGAGATTTGTGATGGGACTTAGCCTTCGTGACACTGAATAAGCATCAACATTCAAGGACATTGAAAAGGAAAGATCGCCGACAGAAAAACAATTATTAGTCTCGAGTAGGTAACACACAAACGCAAACACGAAGAACGTACAATTCCGCCGAGTTGTCAGAAGGTGTCGTCAACGACAGGATTACTGATGCAAACGGAAGCAAAACCCTGAGTGAGAAATCGGTGTGCGTGCTCAGCGTAGGGACAATTAATTACAAGGAACAATAAAACTGGATTCAAATTTTAATTCTTCGTGTCACCTACGTAATTGAAAAGACATTATCATGTATATTAGTGAAAATTAATTGACTATTAGAATATTATAAAGTGAAAAGTGAATTCATGATTATTTAACAGTGAACAATCATCGATTTCAAAAAATGGTTGAAATGGCTCTGAGCACTATGGGACTTAACTGCTGAGGTCATCAGTCTCCTATAACTTAGACCTACTTAAACCTAACTAACCCAAGGACATCACACACATCCATGCCCGAGGCAGGATTCGAACCTGCGACCGCAGCGGTCGCACGGTTCCAGACTGTAGCGTCTAGAACCGCTCGGCCACTTCGGCCGGCAATCATCGATCTGTCGCAAGATTACGATGCATTCTGAACATTGCTTAAGTATATGTTATCTCTTGAATTACGTCGTGTAGTTATTGGACACGCGAAGTAGCGATGTCTTGACGATGGAATAACAATTTATTAACTTAACATCCTCCCATAATGTGGCCACGACTTGGGTGATGGATTGAAGATTCAAGACTTTATATTATTAATATTCAACATCCATTACCTAACCGGGCATAATAAAAAGAAGAACTACAGGTAGCCAGTAAGCGCAAGCTGGAAAGTCTGTCGTGGACTCACAACAAAAGAAAACCACGTGAGGAGTTTGTGTTTTCCTACTAATCACAGGGTGGCGTTGTCGTGAGCGACGGACGCCGTTCCACGTCATACAGACTGGGACAACCATCATCACTGAGTCGTGTCAACTTTAAGGAAAAGCAGACGCCACAATGAGAATTCTTCCATGGGCTGCTAGCTTGAAACGCACAAATCTGCGAGGCACAGGCGTCAAAGAAGATTCGAAAGCATCTGTTGACAAAGGCCGAGTATCGATATTAGGATTGTGTTATCAATGACATTTCGGCAAATAAACGCGGACTGGCTGCATGCATCCAGAGTATGAGTCGGTTTTCACCTGTTGGCCCTGTTACAAACATTGATGCCGTCTGAAGCTGCGTGAAACTTGGGCATCCCGTGACGGCATTGCCCACTGAACTGTTAACTGGGATGATGACATTGCCCACTGAACTATTAACGAGGACGCTATAAGAATAAGATTGTTTGCGGGATGGCTTAGGTCGTTTCGAATCTTCATACATTGATTGCAGTGAGAGCAAGCGTAGGCCTATCGTCCTTTCTTCGAACAGTCTTTAAGAATGTGACCTTACTTGAGAAAAAGAAATTTCTCGATCTTGAGGCGTTCTGGAATATCTTTCACCGTCTTGCAGTCTTTGCCCAGTAATTGCAAAAAAACTCTGTAAGGCTTCGCAGTGCGCGTGCTCTTGTACTTCGAACGGTCTTGTTTGGAGTTATCGTTGAGAGTGGTTGCAATTGGAATTAATGTGCCCAAGAACCAGATGTACTCGTGAGTGGCCCGTCTTTACGTATCTTCTGCGCGGTGAGTGCACCATCGACTTCTACCCCTTCAAACTGCATTAAAAGTAGTACGTCTTCTTCACATAGTTTTTCCCTCATGACGGGAATTATCCAACACCGACAAATAGAAAATGCGCAAAATTTTTGTCGTGAGAACCGTGTCACAGGCATTTATGTTCTCAGCCAAGGAGTTCATAGCTTGGATGCGTTTATTGCATTCTATAAATGTCGTGTTAAGAGTATCAGGCAATTCAACTCGAACGGGTTGCAGTTCTTCTAAGAAATCTAAGTGCTCCTGTACTACACGATTGTGGCCCTCATATCTTGCCCGATGATTTCGTTTAGTGTCTTCGTAAGTATAAGCAATCAATGCTTCCATGGTGCCATCGACCAGCTGTTTGGGCTCACGTACGAGGTATCCACTTATGAACAAAGTTTATCAATAGTAGACACACAAGCATTCCTATCGATACTGCTTTTAAAGTGTTCACAAAATCTCAGCCAAGTCTCAATGTCTCTAGAGGATTATTCGAGCTTGATAGACGGCAGGTCAATTGACGTAGGGATTTGAATCACAGACGAGACTGGATCACTAGCACACGATGTCAGGGTGAAAGTAAATAATTTTTTGTAGATACTCTCTTGGGCTTTGAAAACTGCGCGTTTCGCTTTGTCAAGATACTCGTCGCAAAGAAGCAAGTCCGTATTATACTACGTGGCCAAAGATGATCCTGTAAGGGGTCGTCAAGTTGTGAAGAAGTGACTACTCTTGTCCCAAGCGTTCTTTGCTGTATTTAAAATCCTCTAGCGATGTGTCATCTGACAATTCTTCAAAAAAAAAAAATGGCTCTTAGCACTATGGGACTTAACATCTGAGGTCATCAGTCCCCTAGAACTTAGAACTACTTACACCTAACTAACCTAAGGACATCACACACATCCATGCCCGAGGCAGGATTCGAACCTGCGACCGTAGCAGTCGCGCTATTCCAGACTGCGCGCCTAGAACCGCTAGACCACCGCGGCCGGCGACAATTCTTCAATTGCGGATACTGTACGCATGATAAAACTTCTCTGACGAGATCGTTTTCATTTCAAACTTTGTAGTTCAAGAGGCATTGATGTTCTTAGCTTTCAATTAACACGCTACGCGCTCTGTCATATATTCCACTGTTTCAAGTGAGCAACGTGACGTAGTTCGTGGCTGCCCAGAGATGCTACTGAGTATCGCGTGCGACAATTGACGAGAGACTTTAAATTTATACCGCCATATGATGCTTTTTCGGCTATAGAAGATCCTCCCCAGGGTTTTCCTAACAGGAACAGCAGGCTTCGCACGTCCTAAGGAACTTTTCATCGTGATGAGAATAACACAGGCACTGCAATATCGTATTTATCTGTAGATACCGGACAAGGGACTTTCAAATACAATATCTGACCTGTACGGGAATACATATGTACGAGTATAGGTCGTAGACACATTGTTGACAACATATGGAATTTTGGTCAGGCCGTGTGTCGTGCACGGATGGCCAACAGTTCGGCTTCGAACGCAGAGCGGGAAGGTTCTTGTTTATTTCACTTGCCGCAGGGTCGCTTGTGTGAAGTTTTCCTCTTTAGTGTTGTTCGGTCTGCCGAGTGAGTCGTACCGCCTCCGCTCCGCCTTACTGTCTGTTTGTGTTCATCTACTTGTAGCGGCGTCGGCCGCTCCGCTACGGCTGCCATGGTTTCCACGTGTTCCACGAAGAGGTACTGTGAGTTTCAGTTTCGATAAAACAACGCCACATGTGCAGCCTGGATCTGTAGAAATCCACGATTGGTTTGTCGATACAATTCATGTGAACTCCGACCAGGTGCACATCGCTTATTTGACACAGACAAGTACGTGTTTTACGTGAAATTTATGAATCCCATTCACGTTGAAAGATTAATGTCGCGACATGGTTCTGAAGTCTCGTTCAAGCATCGCGAAAATTCCGTTAATATGGTGTCACTCGCAGATTCTGAAACTGACTATACCAATCCTCCCGCCGGAGGTTGATGACAACTTTCTAAAGGACATATTGACTCCTTATGGTAACGTGAAAACCGTCCGTCGTGAACATTGGTCTACTCAACACAGATTAGTGTTATAGTGGAATTAGTTCCGTGGAAATGTATGTCAAACGCAATATTCCTTCACATTTACTAGTGTTCGGTTATCGCGTTCGTGTCATGAATACTAGTCAAGAGGGAACCTGTTTCCTCTGAAATGAAAGTGGAAACGTTCGGCCTAATTGCCCGCGGAGGGTTTTTGTATTAAAGCCGTCATTAATGCAGCGTCGCAAATTGAAGGTTGCTGATCTTGTTCCGTCCACTCCCGACGTCGGACATACTTCTGATTCAGATCATAATGAACAAAAAGTCAGTTCTGATTATCGCGTAACTGAATTTCCGCCTTTACCTCCGCGACAGGCTCAGAATCCTCTTGCTCCTTCGTCTTCAGACGCCGACGGTTTCCCGAATTTGCCGCCTACAACAACTCTTTAAGAGAATAAAATTAGCGACCAAGTATCAGCTGTTGTATTGGTAGTTCCACAGAATGCTTCCGCCTTAGTCACTGGACCTGCAGTACGTGACCCTTGTTCTGCGGGGCAGGAGGCTGTGCCTATGACCCCTCCCACACCTCTGTCCCAGAGGCCGCCATGCCACGTAGCCGACAGAAGCAGCACATACAACCTGACCGTGCGGTGGCACATAAGAAATCTAAGGAAAAAAGGTTGTGATGATGGGGGTTCTAGTCCCCCCATGTCTGATTCATCTGTGGACTCCGCAATGGACCTTGACGCTCAGCTGTCTACCTAATTCTGCTCCATGCGGTCCTACATCCCTGTATAGCTGTGATAAGTGACCCAAGCCTAATGGTTACTTTCCTTAAATGTTAATCGTGTGGAATCAGAATTGTGGTTGGCTTCGGTGCGTCAGTTCATTTATGATTCATGTGCGGACATAGTCTTCTTACAGGAAGTGTTATTTAGTAACTTCTCCTTACCTGGTTTTCGTACGATCTTTAATGTAGCACCCGAGTATTCGACGGAGACCGCCTTATTCTTTCGCGAAGGCGTTCCTATTGCTGAGGTGGAAATGTTGGATTCTGGCAGGGGCATAGGTTTTTAACCTTACCTTGGTTCTTATATATGCCCCTTCTGGTACTGGTCGCGCATTGGATCGTTCTCGTTTTTATAAGGAGACTATTGTTTATCTGTTGCGTAAGAGTCCTCCGGGTATTCTGTTGAGTGGTGATTTTAACTGTGTATTGCGTCCTGCGGATCAATCTCCAAATTTTAATTTCTCTCGTGAATTGGAGGAATTGGTCCGCTCCTTACACCTAAAGGACGTCTGGATTTGTAAATACCCGACGTTAGTTAAATTTACTCACTTTACTGCGACTTCTAGTAGCAGCTTAGATAGGTTTTACTTATCAGACTGCCTGAGCGATAGTATTCTTACTGTTGAAGTCATCCAGCGTCCTTTACGGATCACTGTGCGGTGGCCGCAACTCTCAATCTTGAACGGCAATCAATCAAATTGTTTCGCCCTCCGTGGACGCTAAACATCGCTCACCTAGCTGACCTCTCTCTCGAAGACGTGATGCGAGTCGTGTGGGAGCGTACTGTACGGTCCAGTGGGAGATACTGTTTCACCCTTGACTGGTGGACACCTAGCAAAGCCGAGGCTCACGCAAACTTTGATACTTTTCTGTCTTGCTAAAGCGCGGGCTTTGGGAGAACTTAGCCGGCCAAGGTGGCCGAGCGATTCTAGGCGCTACAGTCTGGAACCACGCGACCGATACGGTCGCAGTGTCGAATCCTGCCTCGGGCATGGATGTGTGTGATATCCTTAGGTTAGTTCTAAGTTCTAGGGGACTGATGACCTCAGATGTTAAGTCCCATAGTGCTCAGAGCCATTTGAACCATTTTTGGGAGAACTTATGGGTATTACTACTCCATTCTGCGTGAACTTATGCTGCTTCGGATCACGCCCCCTCTGCGAATTGCGAATGTTAGGCGTGTAAAGGCAAAATTGTTAACCTTGAAGGGAATACAAACGGTAGGTTTGAAAATCCGATCGAAGACGCGTTCATTGGTGACGGAAGAACTGACTTCCTTAGATCATTTGCTTCGCCATCAGATCCGTCACACCGAGCGAGGTGGCGCAGTGGTTAGACACTGGACTCGCATTCGGGAGGACGACGGTTCAATCCCGCGTCCGGCCATCCTGATTTAGGTTTTCCGTGATTTCCCTAAATCGCTCCAGGCAAATGCCGGGATGGTTCCTTTCAAAGGGCACGGCCGACTTCCTTCCCCGTCCTTCCCTAATCCGATGAGACCGATGACCTCGCTGTCTGGTCTCCTTCCCCAAAAACAACCAACCAACCAACCAACCAGATCCGTCGCCGACGCGCTTGCATTCAATCTCTCACCACAAATGATGCACGTATCGTAATGGCGCAAGCTGATATAGTGCGTACCTTACACTAGTACTATGTAGACATCTACGACATCGATGAGTCCAATGATACCTTTTACGACCCACTTTGTCAGCATCTTGGATACGAAAATTACACCTGAACATAATGCGACGCTCTTAGCTGTCTTACAGCCTGAGGAAGTTTACAAACTTATTGTGGGAAAGTCCCCGGGTCTAGAAGGTTTTCCAAAGGAATTTAACGTGCGATTTGTCCGTTGTTGTGTGCTACCTTTACCTCCCTTTTAAATGAAGTGTTACAGGGAAGAGTACTGCCGACCTCGTTCAAAGTGGGAAAAATTGTTTTAATCCCGAAACGCACTGGACCGGCTGACTCTGATAGCTTTCGCCCATTTACTTTGTTGAACTTTGATTATAATACTGTGGCGAGGGCAGTTAATAGTAGGATGGTGGCTCTGATGGAGACGATTGTTGCAAAACATCAAAGCTGCGCACCTGGTCGTACAATTCTTACCCCTATAGTCGAGTGTCGTGACGTGGTTTCGGCTGTCGTTGTCACGTCCGTCCCTTGTGCCCCTGCTTTTCTAGACTTCTATACAGCATTTGATCGTGTTAGTCACGACTTTTTGCTTCGGATTCTGGAGGCAGATGGTTTCACTGTTGACACACGGCGAGTGCTCTAAAATCTGTTTACGGGCACTTCGGCTTCGATGGTTGTTAATGACCAACTGACGCCCCTAATAACTATCCGTAGGGGGTGCCTCAAGGAAGCCCACTGTCAATGACTTTGTTTGTGTTGTCTCTGGAGCCCCTACGTCGGATGCTAGCATCCCAGCTGACAGGTTGGACGCTTTCCGGCGAGACCATAGCTGTTCGTGCATACGCGGATGACGTGATGGTTCTACTTCACGGTCTTGGCTGGCTCTGAGCACTATGGGACTCAACTGCTGTGGTCATAAGTCCCCTAGAACTTAGAACTACTTAAACCTAACTAACCTAAGGACAGCACGCAACACCCAGCCATCACGAGGCAGAGAAAATCCCTGACCCCGCCGGGAATCGAACCCGGGAACCCGGGCGTGGGAAGCGAGAACGCTACCGCACGACCACGAGATGCGGGCTTCACGGTCTTGCTGAGATACTTAGACTGAAGGCTGTAGTCGATGATTTTTGTCGGATTTCAGGTGCAAAACTTAATGAAGGTAAATGCAAGCGTCTTCCCTTGCGAGTTTTGATGACGTGGTTGTTCCATGGGCGGTGGATCGACATACGTCTCTCGGTATCCTCATTCATCGTTGTCCACTCAAAATGGCGGCTTTCAACTGGAAGTCTGTTACGGGAAAAAATCAGGGACCGATACTAGAGCGTGGAAGGCGCTCTCTTACTGTGCCGTAGAAAGTCCGAATACTGGATACATATGTCTTATGCAAAGCTTATTACGTGGCTCAAGTTTATCCACTTCCATCGATAGTGACTAAGAAATTACAACAATTGTCTGATCGTTTCTTATGGAAAAGACATATTTCGCTTACGGTATGAGGTGATCACGAAGCCTCGCTCCTTTCGGGGAGGCTGGACCTGACTTGTACGAAGGAAGACGCTGATGCTATATGTGCGTCGCACTATTTTGACGATGACTGGAGAAACTCACACATTCACGTCTCATTTATTTCTCTGTGTCATCCTGTTGGTCTTGAACCCCTTATTGATGTTGGTCGCATAAATTGTAAGTTAAAACACATTCGTGACTTCTATCTTGCGGTGAGCTCTTTAGGGGCTGACATCTTATGGAGACCTGTCCTCACCATGTAACTCCTAAAGTCGCGTGGGGAAGCAGTTCATTGCCCGAAACTCGTTGAAAGAGAATGACCGTCAACAACCTGGACGACATTTTAGTTCAATATCAGTCTTCCGATTTTGCCGATGCGCGTAGCGTCCTCGTGCTATAAGGTAGTAAATAACTTTATTCCAACGAACGAGCGACTTTTCCGTATTGGGCTTAGTGTCACGGATTTGTGTAGTTGTTGCACGTCTCCCGATACGATACGACATCGCTTTACTTGTGGAGGTCCTAAGGCAAACTAGTCTTGGATCAGGACGTAATTGGCCTTCCTTATTCGATCTTCTGAGACTGGCTACACTACGGACATCATATTGCGCCCAGATTCTTCCTTCTATCCACGGTCGGAAACACATACCGTTGTGTGGTTGCTGTGCCATTTCGTTCATTACGTTGTAGAAGGCGAGGGGGACGACCACATGAACTTCATGCAGTACATGATCACTGCCCACTGTACGTGTTTGCGAATGCCTCGATATCGAGACCTCTTCGCCAATATGTTGAATCTTGTTTTCCGTCGGCAAGGTGTTGGTTAATTTAATTTTTCTGATAAGTGTTTTTCTTTGTTATGTACGTCACCATCTTATTTGCTTCGGCTTGTCCTCTCCTGGTTTCCCTGTCCGTTTTCTTTTGTGTTTTGACTCAACATCGCTCCAGTTCTATTATAAATGTCTATAGGTGAAGTATAGATACACATGAGCGTATACATTCGTTCCTATCATCGTGGGATTTTTCTTGTTTTGCTATTTCGAATGTAATCTTGTTCCGTTTTCCTTCTACTTTTAGATTCTATTACAAACTATAAAAATATATAAAAACCACAGAATTAAAAAATACAAAAATTATTAAAAACCATATAAAAGTAATTGTTGATACATATCATGTGACCTTGGTGGTGGTTTGTCGGCTACGTTATCAGTTTTTTTTCCTTTCTCCTTTTATTTATTATTCTGTTATCATAATTAATTTTTTGTCCCATTTGCAGCTTATATTACATGATAATTTGTGTATGGTCTACTGAAGTGTCATGATAGTACCAAATCATTCTGATAATAAAAAAAGGGCAAGGCGACCGCTCGTGATGATCGGGAAATCCGGGTTCGAGTCACAGTGCGGCGCAGGTAGGCGGAGCTCTCCTCGCTGCGTAGCCATGGGAGCCATGGGTCTGATGATGGTTCTGTAGAAAGAACCGAAACCGGTTACCTATATCATTAAAACATACTTGAGCGATCAAGACTGAACTTTAGTCAAAATATCCTCGTTTTGCTTTTGTTGACGTTCATCTTATATCCTCCTTTCAAGACACTGTCCATTCCGTTCAGCTGCTCTTCCAGGTCCTTTGCTGTCTCTGACAGAATTTCAATGTCATCGGCGAACTTCAAACTTTTTATTTCTTCTCCATGGATTTTAATTCCTATTCCGAATTTTTCTTTTGTTTCCTTTACTGCTTGCTCAATATACAGATTGAATAACATCGAGGAGAGGCTACAACCTTGTCTCACTCCCTTCCCAACCACTGCTTCCCCTTCATGCCCCTCGACTCTTATAACTGCCATCTGGTTTCTGTACAAATTGTAAATAGCCTTTCGCTCGCTGTATTTGACCCCTGCCACATTTAGAATTTGAAAGAGAGTATTCCAGTAAACATTGTCAAAAGCTTTCTCAAGTCTACAAATGCTGGAAATGTAGGTTTGCCTTTCCTTAATCTATTTTCTAAGATAAGTCGTAGGGTCAGTATTGCCTCACGTGTTCCAACATTTCTACGGAATCTAAACTAATCTTCCCCGAGGTCGGCTTCTACCAGTTTTTTCCATTCGTCTGTAAAGAATTCGTCTTAGTATTTTGCAGTCGTGGCTTATTAAACCGATAGGTCGGTAATTTTCACATCTGTCAACACCTGCTTTCTTTGGGATTAGGATTATTATATTCTTCTTGAAGTCTGAGGGTATTTCGCCTGTATACATCCAAAAATTTGCAGGGTTCTACATTGTTTCCTGACTCTGTTCATGCACTACGTCAGCTGTCGGTATGTCTCTCTTTACTGTACAGTACTGAGTACAGTGTGGCTTCTTAGAATATAGGGAGAATCCTGTTTCAGACAACAACTTAATAATTGTCTGAAAAATATAATTAACAATCTCTTCTGTGGCTTTCTCATTGATGGGATTTATTATAACACAGTTATAACCCGCAAAAAAATAACGATACTTCTTGATGAATGTAAAGTGTAAGGTCATTCACAAGCAATAGAAGTGGACCCAAAATTGGACCCTGTAGGACTCTCTTTGTAATTTCTTCCCAGTGTCTTAAACTTTTCCACCTTTCCAGCACTGTTTGAACTGACTTGTCATGAAACTTCCTGGCAGTTTAAAACTGTGTGCCGGATCGAGACTCGAACTCGGGACCTTTGCTTTTCGCGGGCAGAAGTGAACCTGTGAGGACGGGGAGTGAGTCGTGCTTGGGTAGCTCAGATGATAGAGCACTTTCCCGCAAAAGGGAAAGTTCTCGAGTTCGAGCCTCGGTCCGGCACACAGTTTTAATCTGCCAGGAAGTTTCATAATAGCGCACTCTCCGCTGCAAAGGGAAAATCTCATTCTGGTGACTTTTCATGCTTTCCCGACGGATCTGTTGCAAATATGCTTCTCGGGTTTGCCGCGGGAATGTATTGTAGCAGTGACAGCAGCAGCTACCACCACCTGATGATGTGGACTAGCTGCATCGATGAAATACAGGGTGATTCAAAAAGAATACCACAACTTTAGGAATTTAAAACTGTGCAACAACAAAAGGCAGAGCTAAGCACTATCTGTCGGCGAATTAAGGGAGCTATAAAGTTTCATTTAGTTGTACATTTGTTCGCTTCAGCGTCAGTTGATGCTAAGATGGCGACCGCTGAACAGAAAGCTTTTTGTGTTATTGAGTACGGCAGAAGTGAATCGACGACAGTTGTTCAGCGTGCATTTCGAACGAAGTATGGTGTTAAACCTCCTGATAGGTGGTGTTTTAAACGTTGGTATAAACAGTTTACAGAGAATGGGTGTTTGTGCAAAGGGAAAAGTTCTGGACGGCCGAGAAGGTGCTACTGTAACTGGACTACAGTATCTGGAGATGTTAGAGAATTGGCTGTTCCCTCAGCTCGAACAAGAAGCACAACAATTCATATTTCAGCAGGATGGAGCGCCACCACATTGGTACTTATAGGTGGTGTTTTAAACGTTGGTATAAACAGTTTACAGAGAATGGGTGTTTGTGCAAAGGGAAAAGTTCTGGACGGCCGAGAAGGTGCTACTGTAACTGGACTACAGTATCTGGAGATGTTAGAGAATTGGCTGTTCCCTCAGCTCGAACAAGAAGCACAACAATTCATATTTCAGCAGGATGGAGCGCCACCACATTGGTACTTATCTGTCCGTAACTACCTGAACGTCAACTACACGAGGCGATGGATCGGCCGCCAGGCAGCCCGTGACAGAGCACTTCATCACTGGCCTCCAAGAAGCCCTGATCTTACCCCCTGCGATTTTTTCTTATGGGGGTATGTTAAGGATATGGTGTTTCGGCCACCTCTCCCAGCCACCATTGATGATTTGAAACGAGAAATAACAGCAGCTATCCAAACTGTTACGCCTGATATGCTACAGAGAGTGTGGAACGAGTTGGAGTATCGGGTTAATATTGCTCGAGTGTCTGGAGGGGGCCATATTGAACATCTCTGAATTTGTTTTTGAGTGAAAAAAAACCTTTTTAAATACTCTTTGTAATGATGTATAACAGAAGGTTATATTACGTTTCTTTCATTAAATACACATTTTTAAAGTTTTGGTATTCTTTTTGAATCACCCTGTATTGTGCGAGTTACACAATACGATCCGGCTGCAAACCGGAGAAGCGTATTTGCACTGTTTGAATTATTCGGCACAACACGACTAAGAAGTCACCGACGAGTGAGATCTGCTGCTAGGGTGATAACGTGCTGCAACAGCTGGCCGAAGCGTCTGCGGGTCCCAGACGAATGGTAACGGGAAGGAGTGGAGAGGCGAGGAGAGGGCCGATCGGATGGCCGGCGGCCACGCCACGCCACGCCACGCCACGCCACGGCCGGCCGCCGCTCGGCGCCACGCGGGGTTGCGCTGTTCGGGGTTCGGGTCGATGGCCGGCCGGCCGGCCGGGCTCTCGCTGCTCGCAGATATCGCCGCGCAGCAGCGCGCTGCGAGCTTCCTCATTCTGTCAGCCGGGGCCGCTGGGGACGCCGGCCGATGGCGGGTGTCCGCCAAAGTACACTACTGGCCATTAAAATTGCTACACCAAGAATAAATACAGATGATAAACGGGTATTCATTGGATAAATATATTACACTAGAACTGACATGTGATTACATTTTCACGCAATTTGGGTGCGTAGATCCTGAGATATCAGGACCCAGAACAACCACCTTTGCCCGTAATAACGGCCTTCATACGCCTGGGCATTGAGTCAAACAGAGCTTGGATGGCGTGCACAGGTACAGCTTCAACACGAGACCACAGTTCATCAACAGTAGTGACTGGCGTATTGTGACGAGACAGTTGCTCGGCCATTGATCAGACGTTTTCAGTTGGTGAGAGATCTGGAGAATGTGTTGGCCAGGGCAGCGGTCGAACACTTTCTGTATCCAGAAGGCCCGTACAAGACCTGCAACATGCGGTCGTGCATTATCCTGCTGAAATGTAGGGTTTCGCAGGGATCGAATGAAGGGTAGAGCCACGGGTCTGAAATGTAACGTCCACTCTTCAAAGTGCCGTCAATGCGAACAAGGGGTCACCGACACGTGTAACCAATGGCACCCCATACCATCATGCCGGATGATATGCCAGTATGGCGATGACGAATACACGCTTCCAATGGGCGTTCACCGCGATGTCGCCAAAGACGTATGCCACCATCATGATGCTGTAAACAGAACTTGGATTCATCTGAAAAAAATGCCGTTTCGCCATTCGTGCACCCAGGTTCGTGGTTGAGTACACCATCGCAGGCGCTCCTGTCTGTGATGCAGCGTCAAGGATAACCGCAGCCACGGTCTCCGAGCTGATAGTCCATGCTGCTGCAAACGTCGTCGAACTGTTCGTGCAGATGGTTGTTGTCTTCCACACGTCCCTATCTGTTGACTCAGGAATCGAGATGTGGCTACACGATTCGTTACAGCCATGCGGATAAGATGACTGTCATCTCGACTGCTAGTAATACTAGGCCGTTGGGATCCAGCACTGCTAAAATGGCAGGAGGTTATCAAGATTAAGTGAGTCTGAACGTGGTGTTACACTCGGCGCACGAGCGATGCGACACAGCATCTCCGAGATAGCGACGAAGTGGGGATTTTCCCGCGCACCACCATTTCACGAATGTATTGCGAATATCAGGAATTCGTTGAAAGATTGAATCTCCGACATCCTGAGGCCGGAAAAAGATTCTGCAAGAACGTGACAGAAGTGCAGCCCTTCCGCAAATTGCTACGGATTTCAGTGGTGGGCCATCAATAAGTATCAGCGTGCGAACCATTCAACGAAACATCATCGATATGGGCTTTCGAAGCCGAAGGACCACTCGTGTACTCGTAGATTTGATGACAGCGCGACACAAAGCTTTACGTCTCGTCTGGGCCCGTCAACACCGACATTGGCCTGTTGATGGCTGGAAACATGTTACTTGCTCAGACGAGTCTCGTTTCACATATGGAGACAGTCTCATGACTGTATGGACCCTGCATGTCAGCAGGGGACTGTTCAAGCTGGTGGAGGCTCTGTAATGGTGTGGGGCGTGTGCAGTTGAAGTGATATGGGAATCGTGATACATCTAGATAAGACTCTGACAGGTGACAATCCTTTCTGATCACATGCATCCATTCATGTCCATTGTGCATTCCGACGGACTTGGGCAATGCCAGCAGGACAATGCGACACCCAACACGTCCAGAATTGTTACAGATTGCCTCCAGGATCAGTGAGTTTAAACACTTCCGCTGGCCACCAAACTCCCCAGAAACGAACATTATTGAGCATATCTGGGATGCCTTGCAACGTGCTGCTCAGAAGAGATCTCCACGCTCTCGTGCTCTTACGGAATTTTGAACAACCCTGCAGGACTCATGGTGTCGGTTCCCTCCAGCACTACTTCAGCTATTAGTCGAGTCCATGCCATGTCAAGCTGCGGTACTTCTGCGTGCTCGTGGGGGTCCTACACGATATTAGATCGGCGTATTAGTTCCTTTGCCCCTTCGTTGTATTTGGTGGTTGTATTTCAATCTCCGTCTTACCTTACAGTTTTTACCCTCTACAGTTTCCTCTAGGGCAACAGTTCCCAACCTTTCTGAGACCATTATCCCTGACTTCAATCAGATATTAACTCGTACGCCTTCCCCTTTAGAATGAAAAAGAATTTTCTGTGAAGGTAGTTATTTTTAAAATGATTAGAGGTAAATGATATTTATTACATCACAAGCTAAAGAGTTAATAAGGTAACTGCTATATTTTATTGTAACAATATTTATAACACAATGATGAAGCAATTCCCAGAGCATTACGAGTGCTACCAAGAGAAAGTTTCAGAAAAGAAAGCTAGCCACCCCAATTGAGAGAAGGCACTTGTTACAAAACGTGGTTTGTCTGCACCATTACTCTCCCTAGAGACACTTTCTTCTCCATACTCGGCACCCTCATTTGAAATCAACCAAATTAAAATTTGTGCGCTATACTTACTGTTTGTAAATGATGTGATTGCTGGTATCCTTACTTCTGGACACACAGAAGATAGAAGACTTCTGACTGACAATGCTTTCTATCTGACCAATGCCACGGTGTACGTATGCGACAGCATGCATACCTAATGTGTTCCGAAACGCCGTGCACAAAAACGGAATTTGCGGTGCTCATATCTCGGGTTATACGGGTGATAAAAAGTCAGGGTCAAGTGTTTTGGATAGCCCTTGGGCTAGGGGCCATTTGTATACACAACAGAAGGATAGTCTTAGTATTACTGTTCTAAAATACAGGGTCAAAGTACGCATATTACACAGTTCCTCCTGCTTAGGCAAATGGAACAAATCGATTGGT
The DNA here is from genome assembly GCF_023864275.1 of Schistocerca cancellata. Taxonomy (NCBI): domain Eukaryota; kingdom Metazoa; phylum Arthropoda; class Insecta; order Orthoptera; family Acrididae; genus Schistocerca; species Schistocerca cancellata. Next base: position 300,854,195 of record NC_064628.1, read on the forward strand.
TCCTTTTGTTTTTCATGTGATCTACTGTGGGCTTCATGGGTGGTTCCTCGGAAAACCCCGCAGAAAAGTTTTTTGTATTATATCTTCGCCGTCACCAGCGGACCAAAACCCAGCAGTGGATTTCAAGACGGCTATGCGCGGCAAACGGCTGAAATTTTTATAATATATTCTGAAGTTTCCAATATCGAACAACTCTGAAAATTTCCATGTTATCTTTATCCGTTTCCTAGATTCAGAGTTTCACGTGTACCCTACTTCACGGAAAATCCAGTATAAGGCTAAATTTAAATAATAAACAATCGCATAAAATTGCTCAAACTTTAACGATAAATGGCTCTAAGCACTATGGTACTTGACATCTGAGGTCATCATTCCCCTAGACTTAGAACTACTTAAACCTAACTAACCTAAGGACATTACACACAACCATGCCTGAGGTAGGATTCGAACCTGCGACCGTAGCAGCAGCGCGGTTCCGGACTGAAGCGCCTGGAACCGCACGGCCACAGCGGCCGGCCTTTAACGATATATTCTCTATGCATTTTTCTAGAAGATTCACCTTCCCATTTCCAAAATTCTTGGTTCTTTGTCGGGAAACATTCCAAAAACTTCTTTTTTGGTACCAAAACTCATCCGCGTTTTCCGAGATGGCTATGAACAGCAAGTGGCTATAATTTTTGCAAGGTATTTCTATGACCCTGATCTTGAACAATCTTCATATCTTAAGCCGTTTCCGAGATATTGAGGTTCAAAGTTACCCTACTTGTACACTCAAAATACGCACGTAAAATCTGCTGTGAGGCGAAATCGTAGTTTATAAAGTGACGCAGCACGGATAAATATGCTGTAACGTGTCCGCGTTATCATCTGGGAACCCGGCGTTGTAGCACTGAAACACATGCAAAAAAATTTTTACACGTAAAATCGGGTATGAGGCGTAAAATTTGTTTTGAATTATTTCAGTTTTACACAAGGTAACTATTTAAATTTTACTGGCCAATATACTTCTTTTCATATGAGTTACATGCCCTGCTGAAGGAGAAAGAATGGAACCAGCGGAAAAATACTCCTTCGTAGTATTTAAAAGACACGGATTGAAAAGTGGGGTAACAGTGGCCTCATTTTACCTCCCTCAGCACCTTTAAAAATGTTTGCAGTAATTTTGGCGGCAAAGATATTCGAATTTTTTGTATTGAGAGAGGAGAAAGTGGCAGTGGCAAAAAGACGGAAAAGTAATAAATACAGGAAGATAGTAGAATGGTTCAAATGGGTCTGAGCACTATGGGACTTAACATCTGAGGTCATCAGTCCCCTAGGCAGGATTCGGTCGCGCGGTTCCAGACTGAAGCGCCAAGAACCGCTCGGCCACAGCGGCCGGCGAAGATAGTAGACAGTGATTGTGTTACAGGAAGAGTGAATGAGACAACGGCAATGTGAGAGAAAGAGCCCTCTCTGGCGAAGGAGTATAGTGACAGTGACAGAAAAGTTCTTGGAAAAGAATGAAGGGTGCAGTGCTTGGTATGGGAGGGGGGGGGGATAAAGAGAAAGAGAGAGTAGAAGTGGGCAAGAGCCTGTGATAGTGAGAGACAGAATGTATGATAATGATGAAGAGGAAGAGAGACATAGTGACAGTGAGAAGAGACACAAGCAGTAGGAAGGTAGGAATGAGATACGAGCAGAAAGCGAGAGTAAGACGGAGACTGGGGTAGCAGGAGGAGGCTCTAGTAGGAGGACAGAACGGAGGGAACCGTGCCTGTGATACAGGAGAGAGACACAAAGAGATAATGACAATGAGTTGGGCTGAATGAGTGCGTCAAAAGGACATCTGTGAGTGTATGAATATGAGCGGCTTACAGCCATTCATCGGCGTTGAAGACTGGAATTTGCACGTCTGTACCGCAACTGGACGTCCACTCAGTCACTAGAGGTGTCTGTTTCCGTTGAAAACCGTTTTATGCTCCACTGGAGAGATAGTCGTTGGCGCGTATGGCATGAAACGTCTGGAAGCAAACATCCGGTAACCAGGAGAGGGCATTTGATCAGGGGAATGTTTTCGTGGCATTCGCTGGGTGATCTCGTCATTCTGGAAGACAGAATGGATCAAGACAAGTATGCGTCCACCATTGTCGACCCTGTACAGTCCTACATGCAGTTTGTTTTTCCACGAGGCGATGGCTTCCACCAACAGGACAATGCAAATAGCTCGCAGAGTACGTGCGTGGTTCGAGGATTACCAGGATGAATTTACTATACTCGACTGGCTACCAGACTCCTCGGATAGATAATCTGTAGAACCACCTCGATTGGGTTACTTGCACCATGGATCCTTGCCACGGTACTGTAGTCGGCATTGTTTCAAGTCCCAGTAGGTACCATCCAGAACCTCAGTGACTCTCTTCTTGCATGTCTCACAATGGTCCGCACTGCAAAAGGTGGTTGTTCAGGCTTTTGACAGGTGATCACATTAATGTAACTAGACATGATAGCAGTCATTACATAGTTACTACTGTGTTGTCAATTACTTCGTTTATCTGTTGCAAAATAAAGAGCGAATCATTTTCTGGTTCATTGAGGGAATTACCTACAACTTGGAGAAGGCATTTTCATGAGATATTTATGTATAAGTGATACATATGTCTCAATTTTACTCTCATAGATGCGTGGTATGAAATACAGAGTGTGTGTGTGTGTGTGTGTGTGTGTGTGTGTGTGTGTGTGTGTGTGTGTGTGTAATGGATGGATTATGTGAGGAAGACTTGTTGATACATATATTCCACAACCTGTAACCTCCACCATATTGTATCCCGTGTGATTATAGTCTCCTGAAATAGTGATAATTGTACTGATCTTTTAAAAATAATTTAGCTTCGTGACCCGAACACACTCGAATCCCTTTATTTTTATCCCTCAAGAAATTTAATCTTTACCCTTACAGGGGTTGGGAACCACTGCTCTAGTACCATGGAGGTTAATCCGTGATGCCTTAACACATATCCTGTCATCTTGTACCTTCTTCTTGTCAGTGTTTTTCATATGTTCCTTTTCTTCCCCTGTTCACGAAGAACCTTCTCATTCCTCACCAGTCCACCTGTTTTTTCCATTCCAGAACCACTCTGTGGACGTCCTCATCGTTAGGAAATCTCTTTCCATCCCAAATTTTCTTCCAGCTTGTATGGTGCAAAATCATATTTCGCGATCCACGTCTATGCAGCTTTGATCAAATTGTTGCCAGCATTTTATTTGGTAGTGGGGACACGCAATAGCGTATCGCGAGGTAACTCAATTACGAAACTGTTTAAATGCAGGAACATCTGTAGATGATGAATTCTAATGAGTACTTGGAGCAAAGACTAGAATTTAGCTCTCAGCATAAGCGAAAATAAGATGATGTGAAAAAAATAAACCGTCAGGTATTTAGTACATTCTTTCTATCAGAAAAACTTATATCTGTACACCCTACCCTCGTAGTGGAGTGTACTTTGTATCGTATATCAGTATAATTTTTCTCCTTCATTGTTCCAGTCGCGAACATCGACAAACTTCTATGTGAACCCCAATTTCTCTATCTCACCAACACCACCCACCAATGTTTCTTAATTTCAATCGTTGTCCATATCTTCGCTTCATACTTCTTGCACAATGGTAATTCTTTTCAAGGCATGGAACGGTAGTAAATATATTTATAGACCAACACATAAGATAAAATTTTGGGCGATCAGAATTAAAACTAGCAATAATGCTTTGAAAAGCACACTTCGAAAAAATGTAATAGTAGTGGTAGTAGTATTGTTCATCCATGAATGACTTTTACAAGGATGCCGGACAAGCCAAGGTATTATAGTGATTAATACTGATGCTGCGAAAAATGGATGACGGGCAGCAGACACATTCCATATTCCTACACTTCGGAAAGCGTTTGACGCGATGCACCACAGCACACTGTTGACGAAGGTCCGACCATACAGATTATGTTCCGAGATACATGAGTGGCCCGAAGACTTATTAAGTAATTGAAGACAGTATGTTATCCTCGACAGCGAGTGTTCATAAGGAACAATGGTATTGTCAGGAGTGCTCCAGGACTGTGCGACAGGGCCGTTCTTACGGTGTGATCCAAAAGTAATTGGAATTTATTAAATTCCGAGGGCTTCATTCATCCGATTTTAAAATTTTTTGAGTTGTTGGTACGCATGTTCCTGATGTACGTTCGCAAAAAAAAAAAAAAAAAAAAAAAAAGGTTCAAATGGCTCTGAGCACTATGGGACTTAACATCTGTGGTCATCAATCCCCTAGAACTTGGAACTACTTAAACCTAATTAACCTAAGGACATCACACACAACCATGCCCGAGGCAGGATTCGAACCCGCGACCGTAGCAGTCGCGCGGTTCCGGACTGAGCGCCTAGAACCGCGTGACCACTGCGGCCGGCTGTACGTTCGCATTTTCAGATGTTTTGAAGATTTAGTTTATTGTTGACAGTCGAAAAGGTCATACGTGTTTTCAGTGCTCGGCGAATTTTTACCTTCGAAAAAGATGGATCAAAAAATCTGCATTAAATTTTGCCTAAAAATGAAAAAAAAGGAGCAGCACCAAATTCGACATGTTGGCTGTGGCTCTTGGTGAATCTGCTGTAACGTCCCCTTGGAAAAAATTTATAAATGACAGTGCTGGAAAACCTCTACGTTATTTGATTTTCAAACAGCTGAGCAAAACTGAAAGTACTAAGACATTTCTCTCTTTACTTATTCTGATCAACAATAAACTGACTCACAATATTTTTAGCGCAACACTATCTGACTTTCAATAATCCCTACAAAAGAATGGCCCTGACTAACAATAACCTATACCTTTCATGAATCTCTTACCTCACAATAATCTTCGTTACTCGAACTACTGCAATACAGCGTGCACCAATACTGCCAGCTAAATAAAAGATTCTAACTACTTATGCACTAACTACTGATAGGCATAGTTAGAAAATGAAAGATTTTGATGGAGAACAAACAATGTATTTACCTTAATAGTGATCAAAAGTCACTTACAAATTTCCTTTTTCTGACGGACACACGTCCAGATCGTCCGCTCTCAAAACTCTGCTCTCTCTCTCCCCACCACACCACTGCTGGAGGCCCACCTCCAACTGCGCAACGGTAAGCACTGTTCACATCCAACTACCCAACACTACAATAGTGAATATTCCAACAATGCAAACCATCCACAGACTGCACACAGCACAGTCAGTGATTTTCATACAGAGCGCTACGTGGCGTTACCAACACAAAAACCTAAACAGCCTACTTACAATGCTATGAGTGAGGCAAGAGTGTATGAATTGTATAAAAATAGTAGTGTGGTTCTGTAAACAAGTTGTGCAACTAAGCGACCAATGATACTTTTCGCATAGCATAACGAGGAAGAAACTCTTCAGATACCGTTAAGATTTGCGAGGCGACAAAAATAGTAGGAAATAGACTCTCAAACTTAAAAAAAAGTAATGTAGGGTATAATGCCATTTCTTATGAGTAAACGAAAGTAAGAGGCGAAGGTTGATAAAACTGCAGTTATCTTCGACGCCATGCAGAAAACTGGTGAAGTCAGTAGAGATTTTTCGAACATTAGATTTTAGGACTTCAGTCATGTCTTAAGTATCGTATGAAGCAATATATAGGACGGAATACTTTTTCCATTGTACCAATAGCGATACTACAAAAACACACAATGTTTGCAGTAATGACAATTTTTTTATTATATTACCACACTAGCTAACCGGAGATCACTTTTACCACTGACATTGAAGGCTTTTAAGGAAATGAAGGTATATTTCATGCAGCAATAACAAGTGTAAATGATTCTATTAGTGACGTTAAGAAATTTTAATATGCACTATGTAACATTTTGTATTAAGATTTATGAAAGGGCAATTACGCATGAAAATTCTGTGCCCAGACGACTGCGGGTATACATCAGTTCTCTGTATATTGTCACAGTATAAACATTTTCTCTGAGTGTTGCCCATTTCCGCGTTTTTATAACGACTGTTTTTACATATGCGAAAGAGAAAGGACAAGTCGTGCAGTTAAATACCTTAAGCAAGGACTCTGAAATCATTTATCAACAATATTTTAGTTGTATTACGTACTACACTATGCGTTCCTGTACGCATTATATGATGTTGAAGACGATATATGGAGATTTCCACATACAGTTCACCAATTCTGTGGATGAGCACTGTGGAGGCTCCAGGTTGATGAACTAAATCCTGGCCTGCGTAGATATGCTGGAGGCGGGATTGTAAATGCAGACGAAATATGGGAGGCGTCGATAAACATGTGCGGAAGCAATCTTCAGAATTATGAAAGGGCAAACTTATGGCTATTAAATGAAACAAGGGTTACAAAGACGTTGATTTTTACAATAAAAATCATTGGTAAAAAGTGGCAGTCTTTGGCAACACATCATGATAAAACCAAAGGTACATCTTGTCTCGTGGTTGCAGCACAATCTCACATTGTAGGTGCTGGCTGAGGTGGGTGCAGAATCGATCACTGGTGGAACCAATGACCCTCACCTTTGGCCAAGTCCACATTAGTCCGCTTGGTGACTTATAAAGTCCCCAATGTATCGGCTCAGGCTGCTCTGCAGCTGCTCTCAGCGACAAGGTCCAGAGATGGAGGCTCCATTCGTGAGCTCTATCTGACTTTGTCGTACGTCAATTAAAAGGAAACCTCGCATTGCCGCGTTGTTCGTCTCTCCCTGTATTCAGAACGGCTCGGCTCCGGATCTTCCGAGCGCCGACCATTTAGACTGCTCCTTACGAAACACTTATCTCCTTCCCCTGACCGAGCGGGGTGGCGCAGTGGTTAGACACTGGACTCGCATTCGGGAGGACGACGGTTCAATCCCACGTCCGGCCATCCTGATTTAGGTTTTCCGTGATTTCCCTAAATTACTCCAGGCAAATGCCGGGATGGATCCTCTGAAAGGGCACGGCCGACTTCCTTCCCAATCCTTCTCTAATCCGATGAGACCGATGACCACGCTGTCTGGTCTCCTTCCCCAAACCAACCAACTAACCAACCATCTCCTTCCCCTGGATGGTTAACCAGTGACTTGCGTCCTACCGCTCTCTACCAATAAAGTCTCTCTCTCTCTCTCTCTCTCTCTCTCTCTCGCTCTCTCTCTCTCTCTCTCTCTCATTCTCTGGCCAATGAGGTGCTCCGCCTCGCCACCATCCGGTGTCTCTCTCTGACTTAGAATTTATTTACATTAGCCAATACTGACAGGTTTCACATCGAGTAAACATTGTTTTTTTGCAAAGTCAGAGCATTCGGCCCTTAACCGAACATCTCCCACCCACCATTCAGATGCTTATCTTCAGTTTTTTATGCTTTTCTCGGGAAGCGACCAGCTTTCTACATATCGAGTACAAAGATGTCTGCCCGCTAAAAATTAGAGTCTCCTCTCCCCATTTTCTGGTCGTCAAATGTTTTAAACAGGCGTTTTTCCTACTGGAGATGCTGTCTGTGTTTATATAAAGTAGCCTGATGTCCTGCTACAGTTCTGCAGAGTAAAACCTACAGGCCGCTGGCCAGTGACCCTCGCCCCCTCCCCCCCCCCCCCCCCCCCCCCCCGCAACCTTCCAGGCATCTGGCAGTGAGGGTGGGTCTCTCTTACGGCTTGTAGTGGATCCACGTCCCTTCTCGTCAGCCAGGATGCCTACAACATTTTCCCACAGCCACAATGTATTCAAATATGAATTAAGACTACAGGAATAACAAGTCTGCGTAAGTTATTTACCGACAATTGCCAATACTCTCACATATAGTTTTTCTCGATTTAAATTAAGTATTCCTGTCAATGGAAGATCCCCGTATCTTGCAAGACTGATTCCGGATAAACTGTCTTGTAACAATGCAACTGCAATGATATTAAAAAATCTTTGATGAATAAAATTTCTGTGTTTATAGAGTATTTCTATCCTTACATTACAATGTCCTGCAGAAATGCATGGTGGTTAAGGCAACCCCTGGCCTTATGTGGGCAATCTGAGTTCCAAATTTTCATGTGCTCAGTTGACATCAATATGTATCAACAAATTGCGAAACCTTTCCATAATATTTACAAGAGGTATAATCGTCAACAACTGTGTCTGTTCCTACAGACATGTATGCATATCTGAAGGACGCTGAAATGTAAAGATATAGAGACTACATAGACACAGACATGGTAATCGTCAGTGATAAACAAGTGGCTCAATGGGCTAAATTGACGGTAATAAAATATTTGTCTCTACCTATGAGGGAACCATGGAAATGTGTGAGCATAATGGTTCTAGACAAATGTGGGGAACAGAGATTTTGGTGGGCGCGGAGGTGTGCACAGGGAGCCGAAGTTGCAGCTGCCTTCGGCCGTGTAGAGGCCCCGAGACTACGGTTCCACTGCGCGCTTGTAGAATTGGCTCCATAAATGTCAACATGACTGGGACGCAGGTCCATTTGCTCCGCAAAATGTTGTGGGCGTATACAGTGCGCCTTGACAGTTTTCCGGCTTATTATGGCTTCAGTATCCATGTACCCGATAGGCGGTAGTGGGATGACGATACTCCTCCAGAAGATGTGATCGGCCAAGGGACTCTCAGTGACCTTCCATGGTGTTTAGATCATTAATATCTATCATTTGTGGGCCAATATGACCATTTTATCCTTGGTGGAGACTTCAGCTGCGTGATATCCCAGAAGGGTCAATTTACTCGTTATACAGGGCGTTACAAAAAGGTACGGCCAAACTTTCAGGAAACATTCCTCATACACAAAGAAAGAAAATATGTTATGTGGACATGTGTCCGGAAACGCTTACTTTCCATATTAGAGCTCATTTTATTACTTCTCTTCAAACCACATTAATCATGGAATGGAAACACACAGCAACAGAACGTAACAGCGTGACTTCAAACACTTTGTTACAGGAAATGTTCAAAATGTCCTCCGTTAGCGAGGATACGTGCATCCACCCGCCGTCGCATGGAATCCCTGATGCGCTGATGCAGCCCTGGAGAATGGCGTATTGTATCACAGCCGTCCACAATACGGGCACGAAGAGTCTCTACATTTGGCACCGGGTTTGCGTAGACAAGAGCTTTCAAATGCCCCAATAAATGAAAGTCAAGAGGGTTGAGGTCAGGAGAGCGTGGAGGCCATGGAATTGGTCCGCTTCTACCAATACATCGGTCACCGAATCTGTTGTTGAGAAGCGTACGAACACTTCGACTGAAATGTGCAGGAGCTCCATCGTGCATGAACCACATGTTGTGTCGTACTTGTAAAGGCACATGTTCTAGCAGTACAGGTAGAGTATCCCATATGAAATCATGATAACGTGCTCCATTGAGCGTAGGTGGAAGAACATGGGGCCCAATCAAGACATCACCAACAATGCCTGCCCAAACGTTCACAGAAAATCTGTGTTGATGACGTGATTGCACAATTGCGTGCGGATTCTCGTCAGCCCACACATGTTGATTGTGAAAACTTGCAATTTGATCACGTTGGAATGAAGCCTCATCCGTAAAGAGAACATTTGCACTGAAATGAGGATTGACACATCGTTGGATGAACCATTCGCAGAAGTGTACCCGTGGAGGGCAATCAGCTGCTGATAGTGCCTGCATACGCTGTACATGGTACGGAAACAACTGGTTCTCCAGTAGCACCCTCCATACAGTGACGTGGTTAACGTTACCTTGTACAGCAGCAACTTCTCTGACGCTGACATTAGGGTTATCGTCAACTGCACGAAGAATTGACTCGTCCATTGCAGGTGTCCTCGTCGTTCTAGATCTTCCCCAGTCGCGAGTCATAGGCTGGAATGTTCCATGCTCCCTAAGACGCCGATCAATTGCTTCGAACGCGTTCCTGTCGGGACACCTTCGTTCTGGAAATCTCGATACAAACGTACCGCGCCACGGCTATTGCCCCGTGCTAATCCATACATCAAATGGGCATCTACCAACTCCGCATTTGTAAACATTGCACTGACTGCAAAACCACGTTCGTGATGAATCCTAGCCTGTAGTACTGTAGAGCAATGAGTCGCATGTCAACACAAGCACCGAAGTCAACATTACCTTCCTTCAATTGGGCCAACTGGTGGTGAATCGAGGAAGTACAGTACATAATGACGAAACTAAAATGAGCTCTAACACGGAAATTAAGCGTTTCCGGACACACGTCCACATAACATCTTTTCTTTATTTGTGTGTGAGGAATGTTTCCTGAAAGTTTGGCCGTACCTTTTTGTATCACTCTGTATATTTGCTGAGCTACAACTGCTGGTACATGATTTGAATCTCACTGACACAAGGAAATGAGTGTATGGTGACCGTAGTGGATATACATACGTTATGAGCCACTACCACAGCAGTAAGTTTGGCATGGTCGAGGTGCATGGAATTTTAATGTCGCACATCTGAGGATCCAGAGTGCAGGCAATTAATAGAGGGGGCAGTCACCACCTAGGCAGTCACACAGTGATAAAATATGGTCGCGATAAAATGTGTTGGCGTCGAAATACGTTGGAATATTACTTCGCCGCGCAGAGTGGCGGTGCGGTTTGAGGCGCCATGTCACGGACTGCGCGGTCCCTCCCGCCGGAGGTTCGAGTCCTCCCTGGGGCGTGGGTGTATGTGCTGTTCTTAGCATAAGTCAGTTTAAGTAGTGTGTAAGTCTAGGGACCGATGACCTCAGCAGTTTGGTGCCTTATGAATTCACACACACACACACACACACACACACACACACACACACACACACACACACACACACACATTACTTCACATTACCCTGAGACCTCTCTGGCAAAGCACCGTCCCTTGACCAACAGGTTGACATTCAGAGGATAAATGTGCATCACTGCCGTGAGGAAGCAATGGTTCGTAAGATAGGGTCCGTGTGGAACCGTCATCAGTGCACCACCTTGTTAGAGGGAAGCAGCGGTGCCGAAAATGACTAGTGCATGTCCCTGACGCGGCCGGAGTTTGCTGCCTGACGTCCCAGAAAGATACAGCGAGCGCCTTTGTGGACCACTATCAGCAGCACTACACGGAAGTGGATATGAATGAAGTCCTCCAGTCTTTCCCTGACATCCTTGTTGGATGGCTGTGGAGATCCTTACGGCTGCAGTTACAGCAGAAGTCGTCGATGACACTCTCTCTGGGGGTGCCCTCAACGTGTCCCAGAGCGCAGTGATTTCCCGCTGGAGTTTTATCTCGCATTCCACAATGTTATGGTCCTTTTTTGGATTGCTGTGTACCGAGAACTGATGTCCCCTGATTTTTCATTCCCTCCTTGCTTTGTGGAGGGCCTGATCATTCTTGTCCCAAAGCCGTCTGAGGATGAGAGGGTTGAACATCACCCTTCATTGATCACACTTAATTGTGATTTTAAGATTCTCATCTGGCTCCTCGTAGCCCATCTCAGGCGCTTCCTACCTTACATTATATCCCTGCATCAAACGTGTCTTGTCTTGTTGGGGTCAATGACATAGACTGTGCTTAGTGATTATCATGATGAAGCGAACAGGCAGATGGCCTTCTCCTGTGACATTATACATATTATCATTAAGTTCTTTGCGGTGTCCTGTCGCAGCTGCCGATCTCGTTGTTATTTCGTGATCTGTACGGCAGGAATTACATTGTCGATAATCCTTTTCGCCATTGCTCTTGAGTCACTATTACACAGATTGCTGAGCCGGTTAACTGGGCTCATGACGGGGAACATAAATTTACCTGTTGGGGGTAATAGATGATCTGATCTCTTTGGCTCATTCTAGGAATGAGGTTCATGTGGCGCTGGACTGGGTCACTCCAAATGGAAATTATGTAGAAAGTCGAATGGGTTTGACGTAGTCAGCTGCTTTGAACACTGGCAGGGGCTTCAGATGTTTAGGAATCACTTTAACACAACATACAGAGAGAAGTCGCAGCTAACCATTAATGCCCCCTTCAACTGATCTGCACGAGGCTCTGTAGTAATCAGCTCCAAGATTTGGACGTGGTGAAGTAGGTAGGTTTTGTCAACACTGATCTGGCGTCTACGATGACGGATTTGGCGCACATATTACCAGTACCGAAGGCGATAGCGAATTGTTTGCGGACAGCGTTTGGATATTTCGTGGGCCCGGATCTCACGAGTACATTCACTGTTCCCTATGACACACTTAGTCTTTCCCCTCGGGAAGGAGGCCTTTGTCTGGTGAACATCCATGTTAGAGCGGCTGCCCTCTATCCCCACAATGATTAAGTTGTCGACCCGCCATCACACTGGTTTGTCCGTAGCCCTGACTGGTGAACTTGCTCCTCCATCCAGAGTGATACCTGTTACAATAGTGGGTATTTCTACTTCCCCCTCGCAACTCAAGAACTTTTTCGTCGAATACAGTTATGTCCATGCAGGACTCCTACGACATGCGACGTTCACCTAACACTGAGGGGTCAAACCCGGAACTTAGTGCACCATGTCCTCCTCGTCATGGAGACTCATGTGTCATGGTATTTGGTTATCAATGAGAAACACATGACCAGCTTCGGCTACATGCCACGAATATGGCAGATTCTCCACTTTCAGTGTCAAACACTTGACACGTATGAGCACTGACTCATGTGTAGACCTTCTGCAGAGATGTGGCTGCTGATACAGAAATACTTGCTTTACTTCTTCCTGGTGCTCCATATGCAGTTGTTCTGCCGTCCCTCCTGTTCCCTTTTGAGACCTTTTTGCCATACATCAAGACAAACGCAGTGAACTGGATCGAAGGAATGCCAGTTCATTATCTGTTTCAATATAGCAGCAAGGGCGTCCTTGAATTTTTGACGTTTCTGCAAGGTGGTCCTACTGCTTCAATTCTGTATTCGATATATCATCAATATTATGCCAAATTTTTGAGTAGGGTTTTCATGAATCTTCCCCGCAGATGAGGAGACCGATTTTGAGAAGATTAATTCTTGTTTGGTATTTGTTCCGGAACTTGACTTATGTGACAGGATTATGGAATATTTTCCGAGAAGACGCACCTTTTTCATGAGAGCTGGGGATCAACGTGAACTTACTCATCTCTTGTTGGATGCAGTCGCTGTTTTGTTTGGTTTCGCCTGGAAGGCTATATTATGTTTATTTTTATTTTTTTGTTATTTTGATGATGTTGAATGTTAAAAAAACAAAACGTGGTTGAAGCGAACGCTCGCGTTAGCGGGAAATACTTGTTCACGTACCGAAACGGAATAAAAAATTTTATTCGTCGCAGACACCTCACGTCAGTCTCAAACTGAGAATCCATTTCGTGATATTTGAAAAGTTTTACTTTCTATTAGTTTGTTGATATCTGGTATTGCAGGCATTGGAAAATACTACAAGCTGAAATTGGCCAGTAATGTAAAACAAAATGCAATAAAGTTCATCAGTATAAAAAATTCTGACAGCCTATGACGAACACAAAAAAATGATTTTATCATTCAGATATTTTATTTTGCACCATAATGTGGCATTACACCGAGAAGTTTTTAATCCACGTAAATTTAACACTAATTACAGTTAACAGTGAGAGTTTTAGGTAGGATTTTAGATACGGGCTAGTGGTGTACTTACGTGGTTCGTCCAGCAATGCTGTCAGGGCTGAATTATAATTGGAAGGAAAGAGGGCGCGTCAGTCTATGGGTCGACGCAACCAATGAGAGTGCAGCGGACAGACGTGTTTTGAAGGAATATTGTCACATTCTCACGTCAGTATATCACAGTCTCCGAAATCGTAACACATTCGAAGAAACAGGCAAAGATCATGACAAATAAGATTATTAATGTAATGTAAGCTGTGCTATTAGGTCTTAACCTAACCACATCTTCGTAGTTCGTGACATATTTGAAAAAATAAACAAATTTATGTGACAACATAGATTACCAGATTTAATTTTTGCGAGAAAAACTGTCGCCCTCCCACGTAATCTAGGCCTCGTGCTAAGAGACATGTATGTCTTTCATCACAACCAGGTTCTTTAACTTTCACACTCGTTGGCTTCGACAACCAACAACCAAGCTGACGCATCCCAGCCTAACCATCACCTCGTAATTCGTAGCATACTCGGAAAAAACAGACAAATATTTGTAAAAACAGCGAGGAAGAGAATTTTTCTGTTGCAGCGCTAGAAATTCTTTTATCTCCTTCACTGCTTACGTGAAAGTATCATCCCACTGGCTACGCGAAACTGGCGCGTGTCCAAACAAAGAGCAGTAGATAAACGCCGTCGTGACCACCGTTGTCTCTGATCTAGATTTTAGAGTATTAAGTATTTCGCCTCCGTGCTAACCAATGTCAATACCATTTCGTAACGGAAAAGAAACGAAAGATCTCCAGAATTGCTGTGTGCATGAAGGGTTAAAGCAACAATATTTCGAGTGTTGTCAGTTTAATTTGGAATCTGGACGGCAATGCAACTTTCCTACATATTTTATTCAAGAGGCAATACTTTGCCGAAATGTCAGTCGCATTTATTATGTGGCGGAACCTGAGTGACAGTGTGACACTAGTAACCAGCCATCTAGAGCTGAAACAGCTGTACGTCGCCTGCAGAGCGGACCAGTAGTTCGTGCAGGGCGCCACTCACGCAGAGTAATCCGCATTTGCATCACGTGTGCCATGCGGTCGTTGCGTCGAAGCGTGCACTGCGTAACCACGACCTCATCAAATAAAATAAATCGGCCAGACACAGGCTGTCGCATGAGAATAGACCGGGCGGATTTGCACCTTCTTACAACCACTATGTCGCTTACAAGTTTGTTGGGGTACAGCTGTGAGAGCTGCTACTTAGGATGAGAATTGGTTTGTGTTAATGACATACACTTCGTGAAATATGCAAGAAACGAGGCTTTTTTTCTATTGGGATTCTTCTGCTGGTCTTTGGGCCGCCGGTTGCTTGGTAATTTTGTTGAGGATTCGCCAACTCACGTGGCACTGTCGATGATTCGCCCTCAGCCACTTCAGGTGAGCCGATTTTCTTCAATAATAGCCACTCGTGCTGAAGAAAATCTGGGGGAAAGAACGAAACTATTACAGACGATCCCGTCAGAAACGCCAACAGCAGCACATCAGAAAGAACTCACGGAAGCCTTCACAATTTTATACAAGTGGAAATTTCATGAATGT
The DNA here is from genome assembly GCF_023864275.1 of Schistocerca cancellata. NCBI lineage: Eukaryota > Metazoa > Arthropoda > Insecta > Orthoptera > Acrididae > Schistocerca > Schistocerca cancellata. The sequence continues at coordinate 300,869,385 of NC_064628.1, forward strand.
GACTTCTCTCTGTTGGCAAAGACACTCCTTCAGTAGCTGCCAAATAGTGACGTTACTGATCTGTACTAGTTCTTTGTGAGTCTTCGGAATTTTCATTGAAGCAGTTATTTGTATCCTGCCAAGTCCTTCATAATTTTGTACATATTTAAGCTGCATGGATAACTGTTTCCTTCATAATGGACAGCAGTATAAAAACATTCTACGCCAAGTCAATTACTCATTTTGCAAATGCACATTTAAAGCTGGCTCACACCAACATCCTTAGGTGGTAAATTATACAGTTGCATTTTATTTGTGATTAGTGAGGAGTATAAACGACTTTTTACAGCGAAAAGCCTAAGGAAGGATTGAATTCATTAATAAGCCGAATGAAAACATGTTATGTGGCGTTCTGGACTGATAACCAAAAATTTTCTTCAGAATCGCAGTGGAATAATGACAAAGTGAAGTTAAACCTGAATGAGTTTCTGTTTCAGAGGGAGAGAGTGCGGTACATCTAACTAGGATTTTCGAGTAATACAAATGGGGATGCCACATTATCTGTACAGGAATAAATGACAATGGACACTTCGCAGTGTTCGATCATGTTTCGAACACTACTCTTACTCTGTGTTAATGATGGCCCATTTTACTTGAATCAAGATGTAGAGTTATTTCTTGTTGATGACATCGCCAATCTGAGCTAGTATTTTTTTTTTGTTTCAGCTACAAGCACTAATTGGTTTTAAGCAACTGACTAGCCTTATATTAACTTTGAGTTCACCCACTTTTGGATTTTCAGAAATAAAGTACCTCCTACTTATGTACTCTGTCAAACAAAAACAACAAACAGCATAGAATGACAAGTTGCTGGGTATGCATATTGATGGAAACTTAAAATGGAAAGCTATAGACCAGCTAAAACGTTTAGGAGACATCTACTTTTGTCATAAGAATAACTGCCAGCTTTGGGGACATGGAAATCAGTTAGTTAATTTAGTTTTATTGACTGTTGTAACGGGGAACTATATTGGGGGTTTATCCTCACATAGGCAAAAAGTATATGTTGCACAAAAGAAAGTAGTGAAAATTTTGTGTGCGGTGTTCACACACGTACATCGTCTGTTTAATCAATGAGGACGTTAATTAGAAATACATTGCACACTGTGAAACGTCCCCTTAGAAAAATTATACAAGACTGTGCTTAAACTGACACACAATATTTTTTTAGCGCAACGCAATCTGACTTTTAATAATCCCTACAAAATAATGGCCCTGACTGACATTAACCTATACCTTTCACAAATCACTTACCTCACAAAAAGCTTCGTTACTCCAACTACAGCAATACAGCGAGCGCCACTACTGCCAGCTAAATAAAAGATTCAAACTACGGAAGGCACTAACTACTGATGGGCATAGTTAGCAAATGAAAGATTTTAATAGAGAACAAACAATGTATTTACCTTAATAGTCATCAAGAGTCATAATATATACAGCAGTTCATGATATCCAGTATTACAAATTTCAAAACTCCACATCCACCACTGCTGGCGGCTCACCTCCAACTGCGCAACGCTACACGGTGTTCACATCCAGCTGCCCAACACTACAATGGCAGACAACAATGCAAACTAGCCACAGACTGCACACAGCACAGCCAGTGATTTTCATACAGAGCGCTACGTCGCATTACCAATATAAAAATCTAAACAGCCTACTTACAACTGAAGTAGATTTGTTCGCTCCAGCGGCAGTTGTCGGCTATATGTGGGGCGAAAATCACAGAGACTGATTAAGAAAATACTCACGTGTAAAATATTTGTGTTAGTTAAGTTGTCGTCGAAAATGAGTGGAGAATATCAAGAAGGAGACTGCGGTTTTTCCGATGGACTGAACAACGATTAGTTACGCATATTTGAAAACTTACATTGGCAATTCGTTGGAGTCATCAATCCGGCCTGACGCGTTTTAGTTCTACAAATGCGCAGGAAAGTGCCTCGACTCGGCAATGTTAATTGTGGTAATTGCTACTTTTGAACTCACACAAATTTCGCTCCTCTTTCGATGCGCCTATTAAAACGCCATTTCCTCCCTTGCTCACGTGCTAGTCATGTTATTCTGCCTGTGCAAGGGATAAGCCAGTGACGCGGATCTTACAGTCACTGGTCCATGCTTCCCGGAGCCTCCACAAACTCGAACAAACACTCCTCGAAGAAGAGCGCTCTTATTTACACATAACTCCGAATATTTTAGAATATTAAATTAATAAAGAAGTTACAGAATTTTTTTAGAGAACGTAAGAGAGAATAAATTTTTTGCAGAAAGCAAGACATACCAACAACATTCCAGTTCACATTTAGCGCTTCAACTGACCAGACTGCAGTGAATAGCTGTGGCTTTGATCCTACTTTCTCCTAAAAGCTTTAACAGCCAATGTGTCGTACCAATTCGCACCAAAAACAAGGCGTCCTTTTCATAAATTTTCAGTACGCTGGTTCCTTTAAACGACATAGTTCCATAACATGCAAGAAAAGCTCCGAGTACAAAAACCTGTACCTCCAATATATCACTTCCCGTCATTTTATTACAACCGTTTACGAGATATATTTCGAGATATTCTACTTGTGCCGGAAATTTGACGCAGTATATTTTCGTAGCATGTAAGATATAATGTAAAAACCACCAAATAAGAGCCTCAGCTGTAAAAAACGTAATGCAACACGGCGTCTTTCAAATTAAATGAAATCATCGTATGGCATTTTTTGGCCGGGATATCCCCTTCGGCGTTCGGCCACCGTATAGCAAGTCTTTTTAGTTGACGCAACTTCGGTGACTTGCGTGTCAATGATGATGAAAATCATGATGAGGACACACAACATCCAGTCCCCTGCCGGAAATCGAAACCGGGCCCCCTTGCGTGGTAGGCGGTAACGCTACCGCTACGCTACGGAGGCTGACGCGTCTCTCAAACATTACCTGTAACCCAGTACATGATCCTGCTTCTGAATGGCAACGTTCCTGACCACGAAGCAAAAATCTGACATGTCTACTTCTGCCTTACATACTTCGAATGCTCTGCAACTTGAATTTCGACGCTGTCTCAGAACTCTAGCAGCTCCGCGCTGACGTCCTGTGTTAGGACGACTGAAACCCTAGTGTGCCTTCCTTCCTTCCTTGACTTGATGCGCTGTGCGCATCAGTGTGACGTCACTGGAAGGAGAGAGAGTGTCTGACCAGCCTGGAGTCCGGTGAAGCACGAGGCGCGGTCGCAGTGCCGGCCTGCTTCTTTGTGATTTCCGGAGAAGGTTTTTCCTGGAGCGCAAAGCACAATACAGCACTGGGCGTTTCTTTGCTCCGCTCCCCGGCGGCCAGCACGCTGTGTAGGCACGATCAGAGTCATCGATCCCTGTAGCATCTTCCCGGCTAGTCCTAGGTCGCGGCAGCGCGCCTCTACCGCTCAGCGCCTCGTAGCACTATGGAAACTTAGATAAGCATCGCGGGCTTCCCCCATAAAGATTTCCTCCAACCTTAAGAAAGAGAATTACAAAGTATGATCAGAGAAAACTAGAGAATTGTCGAGACATTTTAATGGAGAAAATTATCCGAACATACTACTACTTCAGCGGCAGAGAAACAATATCTCATGTCGTCGCATAGCGGGGCACGTGGAAATCTGGTGAAAGGAACAAGCAGGAGGGCTGCGGAGAACACAACGTGACGCAACGTGCCATCTTCGATACTGTGAAGCAAATCTCTTCTACTGCATATTCTTTGCTTTCCATATTTTGGGAAGTGGTAGTATGGACCAAAATAAGAAAAATGTCCAGAAAACACGTGCTCTAAAACGCATACCTTAAAAGTTACGGGCACTTCATCATTAGAAGAGTTGTGTTTCAAAGTAGCAAAGATGAACAGGTGCTCATAGCTCTTAAGGAATGCATTTTAGAGCATATGTTTACTGGACTTTTTTTTCTTGTTTTGGTTTATACTACCAGTCTCCAAAATATGGAAAGCAAAGAACTTGCAGTGAAAGAGATTTATTTTCAATTGTATGCGTTTACGCAATTAATTATGATACACCCTGCATACACCACAAAAAAGCTCAAATAGAGGGAAATTTCCCACATTACTTTCTTTCTTCTCTCTCGTCGAAATAAGTGGTTTGTACGTCAGAGGAATCGCAGACTGGGGATCTGCTGCCAGAATATGAAGCCGTCTATTAATTTGAAAAATGTACTCGGAAATTGTGTGACTCTTGGTCCTGGATCCCCTAAGTATGTGGTGTTCATACACTAGAAAATACAAACCCTCATGACAAAACACAGTTGTCAATAAGGAATCCTGATAGAGTTAAGGTGCCAAATACTATATACCTAGGAATGCATAAACAGTTTCATAGTAGATATAAGAGAAAGAAACATATATGAGTAATGTTAACACAGTACTTTGTGTAACTGTAATTGAGCTTACTTTAAATGACAGTAATAGGGTAGTTTGACTAGAAGAAGGGATCGGTTGGTAGGACACGTCCTGAGGCATCAAGGCATCACAAATTTAGTATTGGAGGGAAGCGTCGAGGGTAAAAGCCGTAGAGGGAGACCAAGAGATGAATACGATAAGCAGATTCAGAAGGATGTAGGTTGCAGTAGTTATTGGGAACTGAAGAAGCTTGCACGGGATAGAGTAGCATGGAGAGCTGCATCAAACCAGTCTCAGGACTGAAGACCACAACAACAACAATAGGGTATTACGTTCAACTTCAAAGAACTATCATGACTTGATCAGCCTACTCACTCAATAATTCGGCATTTCATTATAACTACAATTGCAAATGTTAAATTGTTATGTTACTGCGTACAAATTGCTATTTTTATTGTTGCGGTGTTAGAGTCAAGGATTTAAGTATTACATAGACAAATTTAAATGTATTTCAAGACCTTCTCTGTTGCTCGCATTTTTGTTTTGAAGACAAGCGTCTGTACGTCTAACACGCCAATCAGTCAGGTCCCGGCTCTATCTGATACACACCTACAGATCGACAAATGGTTCAAATGACTCCAAGCACTATGGGACTTAACATCTGTGGTCATCAGTCCCCTAGACTTAGAACTACTTAAACATAACCAAGCTAAGGACATCACACACAGCCATGCCCGAGACAGGATTCGAACCTGCGACCGTAGCAGCAGCGCGGTTCCGGTATGACGCGCCTAGAACCGCTCGACCACAGTGGCCGGCTATAGAGCGACAAGTTAAGTGTTGGCCTTTCCCAGTGTTTTCCTCGCAGAGTAGTTCTTAAATTTCGTGAGTGTTTTTCTGTGTATCAAGTTTAATCTCACATTTTGTAAGTGTAAATACATTCAACCTGTAGCCCATTTCTTCTGAACAGCCAGCTACATAAATCATTAAAGCACACGCCTCCATTGGTGACACGTCAGGAGGGTAGCAAGTTGCATACCTACGATTCTGTTTATTTTACGGTTTACTTCTTCATTTAGACTTGCTACGATGGGCGAGATGTTTCCCTGTTGTGTGCGGATGCAGGAGGAGCTGGCTGCAGTTCGTGAACAGCTGAATGCGCTTTTGGCTACAATTTACCGCCTTCACGCTGCTGTCTCGAGGTGTAGCGGTGGCGGAGAATCTGGTGCGTCGCATGGGATACCCCAGGTGTCGCTTGTTTCTCCTACGGGCTTTGCTGCCGAGGCACCTCCTGTTATACCCGAAGCGGTGCATCCGCTCTCACCGCAGGTTAAGTGGCGGGTGCAAACGCGTTCGCGTCGCTCGAGGCTGAGGGTCACTGTGGAAACAGGCCTCTGGCCTCGCCCATTCGCCCTGTAAGTGAACAGGTGGTCATTCGTTCAACATTGTCAGAGCAGGTACATGTGGACAGGGGTTTGCTAGTTACCGGGAACTCCAACATTATATGAGTTATGAAGTCCCTTAGGAAGACAGCCTCTATGGTAGAAAAAAAGGCAATGTGTAGTCGGTATGTCTGCCGAGGGACCTCTTCCGAGATGTGGGGGTGGCCTTGCCTGCGACTATCGAGCGTGCAGGGTGCAGTCGTCTGCAAGTTGTGGGTCACGTCGGCACCAACGACGCCTGTCGCATGGGTACTGAAGTCAAACTCTCTTCATACATGCGACTGGCGGATATGAAGAAGACTGTTGGCCTCGTGCTTAGGATGCAATCAGAATGTAATCAGAACTCGCAAACTACAGCATTGTTTCAGAGTTAATCGCGCTACTTTTGTTTGGAGCCGAGTGGAAGGTCTCAACAGAAAATTTCGTAGACGCTGGGACAGTTTTAGTTGCAGTTTTATGGATCTGCGTTATCAGGGGGATATTTATAGGACACCACTTAATAGGTCAGGGGTGTACTACACAACTGAAACAGCTATTTGAGCAACAGACTACTTGTCTAGTGCACTTTTTTTTTTACGGTATTCTGATGAACACTCCATCAGTTGACACGCAGACAGCGATGACAGAATGAGTTCTGAATAAAGAGACTTCGACTGTAAAATTTTTAAAAGCAAACCGTCGACGTAATCGTAACAAAGATACTGAATTTACTGCCCTCCAGGAAAGTTCTCGCACTCATTGTTTGGACCAAGAGCTAGCTGAAACCCGAAGTAGAAAGATTATTATTATTATTATTCAGAAACATACAGGTACATGTACATACATCTTACACAGTTATGATTAAATTACTTTTGGCTGAAACTTGGCCACTTCCAGTGCATTCTATATTGTTTGTTGATGTTAATCTTCTATACAGAAGGCTGGGCACAATCGGCACCGAAGCATGTGCCGAACTGTCTATTCCTCTCCACAGTCACCCCGAACATCATTTGGATCAATGTATCCTCATCTTGCCAAGCTAACTTTTGGTTTTTCAACTCCTGATCTGTCTATTCAGGGTCTTCCAAGTTGTCGATTCCACGTCATGGCCTGGAGGTAAAGCTAAAACAACTCTTTTTCCAGCAAGTGGGAAGGTAGGTCGCAGCCCTCCATAGTTGCAATCTGGCTTTTTCAGCAGTGGTTCCAAGTTCCTCTGATGTCCCAAGGAAACTCTTCCTTGACTTCACTCGTTGCGCATGCGATTCATGCCCATACAGAGGATGTGTAATTTCCTGTTCCACTCCCTTTCTTTCCTTGTACGCAGCTCTCTCTCTTCGAACAGGTGGTGGTGCTATTCCTGCGAGATGGTAAAGCCATTCGACTGGAGTGGATTTCAAGCAGCCTGTTATAATTCTGCAGATTTCGTTGAGAGCTACATCCACCTGTTTGGCATGAGTTGAATTACACCAAACAGGACAGACATACTCTGCTGCAGAGTAGCATAGTGCCACTGCAGATGTTCTGATTGTTTCAGGTTGTCTACACTACTGAGATCCGGCCAATTTCCGTAGGAGATTGATCCTGGTGGAAACTTTCGACTTGCATTTCACACCAGATACATATGTTGTTGTTGTTGTGGTCTTCAGTCCTGAGACTGGTTTGATGCAGCTCTCCATGCTACTCTATCCTGTGCAAGCTTCTTAATCTCCCAGTACCTACTGCAACCTACATCCTTCTGAATCTGCTTAGTGTATTGATCTCTTGGTCTCCCTCTACGATTTTTACCCTCCACGCTGCCCTCCAATGCTAAATTTGTGATCCCTCGATGCCTCAGAACATGTCCTACCAACCGATCCCTTCTTCTAGTCAAGTTGTGCCACAAACTTCTCTTCTCCCCAATCCTATTCAATACCTCCTCATTAGTTACGTGATCTACCCACCTTATCTTCAGCATTCTTCTGTAGCACCACATTTCTAAAGCTTCTATTCTCTTCTTGTCCAAACTAGTTATCGTCCATGTCTCACTTCCATACATGGCTACACTCCATACAAATACTTTCAGAAACGGCTTCCTGACACTTAAATCTATATTCGATGTTAACAAATTTCTCTTCTTGAGAAACGCTTTCCTTGCCATTGCCAGTCTACATTTTATATCCTCTCTACTTCGACCATCATCGGTTATTTTACTCCCTAAATAGCAAAACTCCTTTACTACTTTAAGTGTCTCATTTCCTAATCTAATTCCCTCAGCATCACCCGACTTAATTTGACTACATTCCATTATCCTCGTTTTGCTTTTGTTGATGTTCATCTTATATCCTCCTTTCAAGACACTGTCAATTCCGTTCAACTGCTCTTCCAAGTCCTTTGCTGTCTCTGACAGGATTACAATGTCATCGGCGAACCTCAAAGTTTTTACTTCTTCTCCATGAATTTTAATACCTACTCCGAATTCTTCTTTTGCTTCCTTTACTACTTGCTCAATATACAGATTGAATAACATCGGGGAGAGGCTACAACCCTGTCTCACTCCTTTCCCAACCACTGCCTCCCTTTCATGTCCCTCGACTCGTATAACTACCATCTGGTTTCTGTACAAATTGTAAATAGCCTTTCGCTTCCTGTATTTTACCCCCGCTACCTTTAGAATTTGAAAGAGAGTATTCCAGTCAACATTGTCAAAAGCATTCTCTAAGTCTACAAATGCTAGAAACGTAGGTTTGCCTTTTCTTAATCTTTCTTCCAAGATAAGTCGTAAGGTCAGTATTGCCTCACGTGTTCCAACATTTCTACGGAATCCAAACTGATCTTCCCCGAGGTCGGCTTCTACCAGTTTTTCCATTCGTCTGTAAAGAATTCGCGTTAGTATTTTGCAGCTGTGACTTATTAAACTGATAGTTCGGTAACTTTCACATCTGTCAACACCTGCTTTCTTTGGGATTGGATTTATTATATTCTTCTTAAAGTCTGAGGGTTATTTCGCCTGTCTCATACATCGTGCTCACCAGATGGTAGAGTTTTGTCATGACTGGCTCTCCTGAGGCCATCAGTAGTTCTAATGGAATGTTGTCTACTCCCGGGGCCTTGTTTTGACTCAGGTCTTACAGTGCTCTGTCAAACTCTTCACGCAGTATCTTATCTCCCATTTCATCTTCATCTACATCCTCTTCCATTTCCATAATATTGTCCTCAAGTACATCGCCCTTGTATAAACCCTCTATATACTCCTTCCACCTTTCTGCTTTCCCTTCTTTGCTTAGAACTGGGTTGCCATCTGAACTCTTGATATTCATACAAGTGGTTCTCTTCTCTCCAAAGGTCTCTTTAATTTTCCTGTAGGCAGTATCTATCTTACCCCTAGTGAGACAAGCCTCTACATCCTTACATTTGTCCTCTAGCCATCCCTGCTTAGCCATTTTGCACTTCCTGTCGATTTCATTTTTGAGACGTTTGTATTCCTTTTTGCCTGCTTCATTTACTGCATTTTTATATTTTCTCCTTTCATCAATTAAATTCAATATTTCTTCTGTTACCCAAGGATTTCTATTAGCCCGCGTCTTTTTACCTACTTGATCGTCTGCTGCCTTCACCACTTCATCCCTCAGAACTACCCATTCTTCTTCTACTGTATTTCTTTCCCCCATTCCTGTCAATTGTTCCCTAATGCTCTCCCTGAAACTCTCTACAACCTCTGGTTCTTTCAGTTTATCCAGGTCCCATCTCCTTAAATTCCCACCTTTTTGCAGTTTCTTCAGTTTCAATCTGCAGTTCATAACCAATAGATTGTGGTCAGAATCTACATCTGCCCCAGGAAATGTCTTACAATTTAAAACCTGGTTCCTAAATCTCTGTCTTACCATTATATAATCTATCTGAAACCTGTCAGTATCTCCAGGCTTCTTCCATGTATACAGCCTCCTTTCATGATTCTTGAACCAAGTGTTAGCTATGATTAATATATACATATATATACATATATCGAACGTATATCGGAAAGCCAGATTGTCTCTTGTGCGACAGTGAAGTTATCTGGTCGCGTATAAAAGGTCTAGGAGAAACCAAGTCAATTGTTGGATGTTTTTACCGGCCAACCTATTCTGCTGTGACAGTTCTAGAGTCATTCAAAGAAAGTCAGAGGTCAGCAGCCTGTAAATTCCTAGATCATGCACTACTAGAATGAGATTTTCACTCTGCAGAGGAGTGTGGGCTGATATGAAACTTCCTGACACATTGAAACTGTGTGGCGGACTGAGACTCGAACTCGGGACCTTTGCCTTTCGCGGTCAAGTGCTGTTCCAACTGAGCTACCCAAGCATGACTCACGACCCGTCCTCACAGCTTCAATTCTGCCAGTACCTCGTCTCATACCTTCCAAACTTCACAGAAGCTCTTCTGCGAACCTTGCAGAACCACCATTGCTGGAAGAAAGGATATTGCGGAGACATGGCTTAGCCACAGCCTAGGGGATGTGTCCAGAATGAGATATTCGGTATGCAGCGGAGTGTGCGCTGATAGTGAACTTCCTGACACATTAAAACTGTGTGCCGGACCGAGACTCGAACTCGGGACCTTTGCCTTTCTGAAAGGTTTGCAGAAGAGCTTCTGTGAAGTTTGGAAGGTAGGAGACGAGATACTGGTAGAACTGAAGCTGTGCTCGGTCCTTCTCGGAAGTATATGGAAAAGCGCGACATTTCATTTAGCATTGTGGTGTGCCATTTTTGGTCGGCTCAACTGAGTTCGGCAGAATGGTGGTTCAAAAGGCTCTGAGCACTATGGAACTTAACATCTATGGTCATCAGGCCCCTAGAACTTAGAACTACTTAAACCAAACTAACCTAAGGACAGCACACAACACCCAGTCATCACGAGGCAGAGAAAATCCCTGACCCCGCCGGGAATCGAACCCGGGAACCTGGGCGCGGGAAGCGAGAACGCTACCGCACGACCACGAGCTGCGGACAGAATGGTTGTGTCAGCACTGTTCACCCTTCAGTGTTTGTTTGCGGTATGAAGGACGTTCACGGGTCCAGTGGCTGTTTGCACAAAAAAAAGACAATCTTGTGATCTATTGTCACAATCATTTAAAATGAATGGGAATGACAGAAGAGAGCGATGAGAATTCTCAGTTGGCATTAGCGACGGGTCTGTTCATTTCCTAAGGAATGGCGTTACAGTACCATGCAGAAAGAATTTAAACTTGTAGATGACAATGAAAGAGCAAAAAATTACAACGATGGACAGACGGGATTTATTGTTTTATACATCAAGAAGTGCTTCGTAAATTTGCAGGCATGGAACGCTTGAAGCAATTGGTGAAATGGTGGTATGAATAGCAAAATTTCTAAAGCCACACCTATTTCTCCATGTTTTCTATTTTAATTGGCAACAATTTTCAGTAGAAATGAACGAAGAGCTTGAAGACTTCACCTATTACTCAAAAGTGCGTTGGTTAAGTCAAGCGGCATGCCTGGAAGCATTTTTCGATTTAAATCTAGCTGCTGGTCGATTTCTGAAAATTCGAAGTTTGTTGTAAGGTCTTATGGGACCAAACTGCTTAGGTCATCGGTCCCTAAACTTATGCACTATTTAATCTAGCTTAACCTAACTTACGCTAAAGACAACACACACACCCATGCCCAAGGGAGGACTCGAACCTCCGATGGGGGGAGACATTCGGACCGTGACAAGGCTCCTAAGACAACGGGGCTACCCCGAGCAGCTCAATTTCTGAGGGGAATTACAATATCCGGAATAGATTACAGACTTCGCGTTTTAAGTGGACTTGGCTGCACACTGTCCACAGTACACAGTCTGAAATTTGGCATCTGCCTGTTGTCCATCCGTACTTCGCAGTATTTGGTGCGAGAAAGGGACCAGCTAAGTTTGACACGAGTGATACTTTCTAAAACTTATTTCTGGTTTGTTGGGGGACGCGTTTAGAAATAAAATCGCGTTGTAGAAGGGGCACATTCTGACAAAGAAAGTCCAGTTCCCTAAGCTCACTGGCCTTAAAGAATGTGTGAGGTTTGAAGAATTTGTTATGGCCGTGCAAGAATTACAAAGATAGTTCTATAAAGCTTTAGAGGACACGATCACTCTTACATCTGTTTTCAAAACCGTTCGCCGTTTCCTGCGCATGTGCAGGAGTAGTTACAGATACAATTACAAATCTTTTAAGTTAAAACGGCCCAGGACGTCTTTATTACTTTCCTTAGGTAGATTTTCCAAGTCTACATAACGAGATTGCAAAAGTACTACAATATTTCGATCGACATATTTGTGTGGAAGACCTGTTCTCGATTATTTAACTAAACAAGTCACGATTACGTGTCATCTTGAGTGTGAAACTCCGTGAAAATGTCTCCGTTTGTCCTTATACTGACAGTCTCTACAATATAAAAATTATATTATGCCTTCAGCATGCCAAAAATACTTAATTAATACTGAAAGCGTCTTCTGTTTGTTATCTATTTTGTTGACAAAAGAGAAATATAAAACCAAGTCATGTAAGTCATACACGATACGACTCGCCTCTTCGCCCTCGGACAGCGTGGCTTGTCGGTGGGGGAAATGTGAAGCAAGGCTGAGTGATTTGGCATTCGGGCAGCGACATGGCTCACGAGCCAAAATCGTGGCCACCCCTCGTCAAAGGCTTTCATCCACTCACTCGTTCACCAGTCTCATCTGGCAGTTGAAGATAGCAAATGAAATCCGAACTTTTAAATTTCGCTTTTAAGAAATCGTTCACGCAGGAGAATCGTGTAAACTTAGCGTCGTTTGACCATCGAAGAGACTTCCGTATGGATGACATAGTAATAAACATCCCGGGCACAGAGAAACTACTGAAAGAATTGAAAACAAATAAGTCGCCAGGTCCGGTGCAGTGCCAATTCAGTTTCACAAAGACACATGCCATTGGCCCCTCACTTAGCTTGCATTTATCGAAAATCTCTCGCCCAGCGCAAAGTCCCAAGCGAATGGAAAAAAAACGCACATGGCTTCTTTATATAAGAGGGGTAAAAGAACGGACCCACACAATTGCAACCCAAATCTTTAACATCGTTTTGGTGCCGAATTGTAGAACGTATTCTCAGTTCGGATATAGTAAGCTTCTTTGAGACCGTGATCCTTATGTCCACGAAATAGCAAGGTTTTAGAAAGCATCACTCGTGTCTAACTCAGCTGGCCCTTTTCTCACATCAGATACTGCGAACGACGAATGGGCAGCAAGAAGGTGCAGTATTTCAGACTGCATACTTATTGGATACAGGTTCCTCCTTTTTTGCAAAACACTGTTTTTCTTGTTATCCAAACACGTTTCAGTACCTCTATGCCATCATCAGTGGGCTTTGTTTATTGGGCAACTGTGAAAGTGAACATATTTTAAGTCGTAAGTTATCTAACAAAATAAGACCTAAAAACAGTTTTCGTTCGTTTCTATTCTTACCTTGATTTTGCATTATACGGTTTTGCAGGACCGTCTGCTAGGTATCCTACACTGACAGCTTTTCATCTGCAGTCCAAAAGATGTGAATGTGAATTTTATCAGCGAGTTAACTTATCCCTTGATTTCTTAAAAACGTGATTTTGGTGTGGCAATGTTCATTGTGTACATATTTGTTATTACTTACCTTTTGTTGTGACTGATCCTTCTTTCTTGTTCCAAGGGCACTGCACACACGTATTAAATTCCCCAGCAAGCTCTACAATAAATACAGGAACACTTTAATAAAAATTTCTTAAGAGAACCCTCAACATACAGTTTAATAAAAATTGTCTAGCTCATAATGTAATTACAGACAATATAAAAAATTCTGTGAATAGCATGTCATCTGCACAAAGTAAAGTGAAAAGGAAAGCAGAGATTATGTGGCTAAAACACGAAATTAGGGAACTATATGCTAATAAACAGTTGCTGTATAACGAACTCTACAAAAGACATTTAGAATTGGCTAATAAATTCGCAGTGTGAGCCCAGTCTGAGGAAATAACAGAGAGAGAAAAGACACACATACAGCAAATAATGCAAGAAAAACAGGACAAAAAATGAAGACAGTCATAAACAGCTCAAGCACACCCACTACAAACTGTCATCATAATCAAAAACATCAATGTCATGACAGAATCATCAACCCGACTGATATTAATCTCAAAAAGGAGGAAAAAATCCTACTGGAAAAAGGACCAAAACACAACATTAATAGAAACATATCACACAAAACAATAGAAGAACTCATAAAAGATACTGAACACATCACAGAACAACAAGAAAGACGGAGTACACAAAATGTTGATGTAAACTGAACAAAAAAACTAGTTGCTGCGGAAATGACACAGATAATCAGAAAATCCACCATAATCTCTAATGGAAAACACCAGAGGAAACCACAGTCAACAAGCGAAAACAAAAATTAAAACGAAACAAAGCCATACTAACAAGGGCAGACGAAGGAAACATTATTGTGATTATGAATGAAAAGGAATATATAGATAAAACATTAGAGCTTCTGATGGACAACAACATCACCAAACTGATCAGTGACAAAACAGTAAGGTATCATAGAAAGATTCAGTAAACACTGAAAACATCAAAAATACATCTCAAAAGGCCAGATAAAAAAATGACACAATAAAGTCCGAAGGGACCCACTCTAAGACCGCCACCAAAGATACATAAAGAACATACTCCTTTAAGACCACTGACTAGCGTCAGAAATTCTCCATCACACCAATCATACAGACAAGTCACGAAAGAAAATATACACTTCTGAAAACAATAGGCATCTAGAAAACTCAATGGAACTAGTAGGAAGAATCAAGAACATAGACATACCAGACACAGCAAGCCTCATATCATTTGACGTCACATTGAGGTACAATTGCACTGCAATAAATGAAACAATCAACATCATCATACACAGACTAAATGAATAAGGAAGCACACCAGACTCATGAGTTAATGAAACAGCAACCACACTTTATTCCCAACATCAAGGACTGTCGATGGAATCATCAATTAGAGGCTTCCTGGCTAATATATTCATGAACAACTTAGAGAACAAGATCTTCACACACTTAATAAAACCAAAAAACTACGAAGTTATTTACTGGTACCGTTATTTTGATGACATAGTATGCCTGATTAATGAACCACACACACACACACACACACACACACACACACACACACACACACAGACACACACACAAATTCACTTCACATTAGAAACAGGAAGCACAGTAATTTTTCTGGTTCTCACCATATGAAAAACAAACAACACCCATGGTTTCATGATATTCAGGAAACTGCCAACTGCGAGCACCACCATTCGCAATCTGTCGAACTACGCTATGGCACACAAACAAGAAAGCTTCCGGTTCATGCTCCACAGATTGGACAGAGCACCCATAAGTAAACAGAATTACACATAGGAGCTAGACAATAAAACAAAGAGCAGAGGAAAATGGTTACAAACCCCATATGATAGAGAAATTAAAACAACAAATTTGTAAACAGGAAAATAATTAATGCATCACAGACACAAACAAACACACACACACACACACACACACACACACACACACACACACAACCATACAAAAAACCCATACAAAACACACAAATAATAACCACATACAAGACACAGTAGGGCAACAAATAACACAGAAAACCAAATGGCACATACTCACCTACATAAACAAAATTCACAGGAGACACCCTGACATAAATTCAACAGATCAGGAATACGTCAGCCGGCCGGTGTGGCCGTGCGGTTCTAGGCGCTTCAGTCTGGAACTGCGTGACCGCTACGGTCGCAGGTTCGAATCCTGCCTCTGGCATAGATGTGTGTGATGTCCTTAGGTTAGTTAGGTTTAATTAGTTCTAAGTTCTCGGGGACTGATGACCACAGATGTTAAGTCCCATAGTGCTCAGAGCCATTTGAACCAAGCCAGGAATATGTCAACTCACATGTGACACTTGCTAATCAGTATACGCAAGACAAACATACAGGAACGTTAAAACAAAATACCCAGAACAGCTCAGAGCCCTAAAAAGTAACAACACCCACAGAACATTTGTTGACCACCTAATAGCCGATAACCACAATCCCACTCAATGGGAACAGACTTAAAAATACTGAAATCCAGCCACAGCCTGTACCACAAACTAATAATAGAAGAAAACTTTCACAAACAGAAAGCAATAGCAGAAGGTAAACAAGTTTTGAATGAATTCACTACGCTCTGTAAAAGCACATTATTTAAAACATTACAGGAACTGTACATAAAGGGCAACACTATCATCATCATCATCATCATCATTTAAGACTGATTATGCCTTTCAGCGTTCAGTCTGGAGCATAGCCCCCCTTATAGAGTTCCTCCATGATCCCCTATTCAGTGCTAACATTGGTGCCTCTTCTGATGTTAAACCTATTACTTCAAAATCATTCTTAACCGAATCCAGGTACCTTCTCCTCGGTCTGCTCCGACTCCTCCTACCCTCTACTGCTGAATCCATGAGTCTCTTGGGTAACCTTGCTTCTCCCATGCGTGTAACATGACCCCACCATCTAAGCCTGTTCGCCCTGACTGCTACATCTATAGAGTTCATTCCCAGTTTTTCTTTGATTTCCTCATTGTGGACCCCCTCCTGCCATTGTTCCCATCTACTAGTACCTGCAATCATCCTAGCTACTTTCATATCCGTAACCTCAACCTTGTTGATAAGGTAACCTGAATCCACCCAGCTTTCGCTTCCATACAACAAAGTTGGTCGAAAGATTGAACGGTGCACAGATAACTTAGTCTTGGTACTGACTTCCTTCTTGCAGAAGAGAGTAGATCGTAGCTGAGCGCTCACTGCATTAGCTTTGCTACACCTTGCTTCCAGTTCTTTCACTATGTTGCCATCCTGTGAGAATATGCATCCTAAGTACTTGAAACCGTCCACCTGTTCTAACTTTGTTCCTCCTATTTGGCACTCAATCCGTTTATATTTCTTTCCCACTGACATTACTTTCGTTTTGGAGATGCTAATCTTCATACCATAGTCCTTACATTTATGATCTAGCTCTGAAATATTACTTTGCAAATTTTCAATCGAATCTGCCATCACAACTAAGTCATCCGCATATGCAAGACTGCTTATTTTGTGTTCACATATCTTAATCTCACCCAGCCAGTCTATTGTTTTCAACATATGATCCATAAATAATATGAACAACAGTGGAGACAGGTTGCAGCCTTGTCTTACCCCTGAAACTACTCTGAACCATGAACTCAACTTACCGTCAACTCTAACTGCCGCCTGACTATCCATGTAAAGACATTTAATTGCTTGCAAAAGTTTGCCTCCTATTCCATAATCTTGTAGAACAGACAATAACTTCCTCCTAGGAACCCGGTCATATGCCTTTTCTAGATCTATAAAGCATAGATACAATTCCCTGTTCCACTCATAACACTTCTCCATTATTTGCCGTAAGCTAAAGATCTGGTCCTGACAACCTCTAAGAGGCCTAAACCCACACTGATTTTCATCCAATTGATCCTAAACTAATACTCGCATTTTCCTTTCAACAATACCTGAGAAGATTTTACCCACAACGCTGATTAAAGAGATACCTCTGTAGTTGTTACAATCTTTTCTGTTTCCATATTTAAAGATTGGTGTGATTACTGCTTTTGTCCAGTCTGATGGAACCTGTCCCGACTCACAGGTCATTTCAATTATCCTGTGTAGCCATTTAAGACCTGACATTCCACTGTATTTGATGAGTTCCGACTTAATTTCATCCACCCCAGCCGCTTTATTGCACTGCAATCTATTGACCACTTTTTCCACTTCCTCAAATGTGATCCTATTTACATCATTCCTATCCCATTCTACCTCAAAATCTGAAACATTACTGATCGCATTTTTGCCTACATTGAGCAACTCTTCAAAATATTCCCTCCATCTGCCCAAGGCATCCACAGGATTCACCAGCAGTTTTCCTGACCTGTCCAAAATACTTGTCATTTCCTTCTTACCTCCCTTTCGAAGACTGCTAATTACATTCCAGAATGGTTTTCCAGCAGCTTGACCCATAGTCTCCAACCTGTTTCCAAAGTCTTCCCACGATTTCTTCTAGGATGCTGCAATCATTTGTTTGGCTTTGTTTCTTTCTTCAACATAACTTTCTCTGTCTACCTGGGTTCTGGTATATAGCCACTTTTGATACGCCTTCTTTTTCCTTTTACAGGCTGCCTTGACTGTATCATTCCACCAAGCTGTTTGCTTCATCCTACTTTTACCTGGGTTCTGGTATATAGCCACTTTTGATACGCCTTCTTTTTCCTTTTACAGGCTGCCTTGACTGTATCATTCCACCAAGCTGTTTGCTTCATCCTACTTTTACACACTACTGTTCCAAGACATTCTTTAGCCACTTCTAGTACTGTGTCCCTGTAGCTTGTCCATTCCTTTTACGATGACTGTAATTGACTACCTTCAACCAACTGGTACCTTTCTGAGATCGCTGCTATGTACTTGTGCCTGATTTCCTTATCCTGAAGTTTCTCCACTCTTATCCTCCTACATATGGACCTGACCTCCTGCACTTTCGGCCTCACAATCCCAATTTCACTGCAGATTAAATAATGATCAGTGTCATCAAAGAATCCCCTGAATACTCGTGTGTCCCTCACAGCCTTCCTGAATTCCTGATCTGTTATTATATAGTCAATGACAGATCTGGTTCCCCTGCCTTCCCAAGTATACCGGTGAATGTTCTTATGTTTAAAAAAGGAGTTTGTGATTACTAAGCCCATACTGGCACAGAAATCCAAGAGTTGTTTCCCGTTCCTGTTGGCCTCCATATCCTCTCCAAATTTACCCATAACCTTTTCATACCCTTCTGTTCGATTTCCAATCCTGGCGTTAATATCACCCATGAGCAGAACACTGTCCTTGTCCTTTACTCTAACAACTACATCACTGAGTGCCTCATAAAAACTATCCATCTTATCTTGATCTGTCCCTTCACAATGCGAATATACTGACACAATCCTAATTTTCTTGCTAGACACTGTCAAATCTATCCACATCAGTCGTTCGTTTACATACCTTATTGCAACTACGCTGGGTTCCATTTCTTTCCTGATGTAAAGCCCTACACCCCATTGTGCTATTCCTGCTTTGACTCGTGACAGGTAGAACTTGTATTCTCCCACTTCCTCTTCTTTCTCACCCCTTACCCGAATGTCACTAACAGCTAAAACGTCCAGCCCCATCTTACTTGCAGCCTCTGCCAGCTCTACCTTCTTCCCAGAGTAGCCCCCATTGATATTAATAGCTCCCCATCTCATTACCATTTGTTTGCCAAGTCGTATCTTAGGAGTCCCTGGTTTGTCAGTTAGAGGTGGGACTCCGTCACCTCCAACACTAACAATAAACAAAATTCAAATTCCTCACCAAACCCACTCGAGAACAAATGAACACGGACTGGGTTAGGACACACAACAAAATCGTCTACATCGAGTTTTCGTAAATAAAAAGGCGACTGCAAAACTGAAAATACGCAAAGCACATTTAATATGTATGTGCAGTGCCCTCGGAACGAGAAAGAAAGACCAGTCAAAACAAAACGTGAACAATAACAAATATGTACACAAAAATGTTACCACATCAAACTCACTTTTAAAAGAATCAAGGGATATGTTAATTCACTGATAAAATTCACATTTACGTCGTTTGGTTGCAGAAGACAAGCTGCCAGTGCAGAACACCATACAGGTAGTCCTGCAAAACCGTATAACGTAAAATCAAGGTAAGAACAGAAACAAACAATTACATAAGATGCAATCAAAAATATGTTCACTTTTACCGTTGTGCAATAAACAAAGCCCACTGGTGATGGCACAGAGGTGCTGAAACATGTATGGGTAACAAGAAAAAACAATGTTTTGCAAAAAATAATTTTAAATGCAAACATGGCGGAAATACAAGGTCTGAAAAATCCCAAAGATGATGACTGCATACTGTTAACTAACGTATGGAATAGGTTCCCAGATATGTAAGTGCCTCGAAGACTTCTGAAGTAATGGAAACCCAGTGTGTTATCTCCTACGGCGAGTATTCATCAGAGACAAACGTGTCGTCAGCAGTGCCTCAGGAACGTGTGATAGAATCGCTATTATTTTCTGTATACATATATGATTTAGTGGAGAGGGTGAGTGTACGGTAAGGTGTTGAAGTTAAGCGACTGTAGAAGACTTGTACAATTTATAGCTGGTGCGTGAATGGCGGCTAGCTCTAAACTTAAGTTAATGCGGATGAATAGGAAAAACAAATCCGTAATATTCGGATACAGCATTAGTAGTGTCCTCTTTGACAAAATCACGCCGTTTAAGTATCTGCGTGTAACGCTGCAGAGCGATGTGAAATGGAACGAGCATTTGAGGATTGAGGTACGGAATGCGAAGTGGAAGCAGATTAGGAAATTGTGAATCATTTATAAGGGGGAAGCTAGTGTGACCTGTTCTTGAATATTGCTCCAGTGTTTGGGATCCACAAGGAGGTCGGTTTAAAGGGAGACATCGAAGAAGTTCACAGACAGGCTGTTAGTTTTGTTACCGGTAGGTTTGAACAACACTCTAGCATTACGAAGGTACTTCGGGAACTCAAATGGAAATTTCTAGAGGGAAGGCGATGTTCTTTTCAGGGTGCACTACTGATAAAATTTAAAGAACCGATATTTGAAGCTGACTGCAGATTTTACTGTCGCCAAAATAGATTTTGCATAAGGACCACGAAGATTAGATTCGTGGAAACAGAGCTCCTACGAAGGCATACATACAGTCGCTGTTTCCTCTCCCTGTTTGCAAGTGGGACAGGAAAGGAACTGACCAGTAATGGTACAGGGTACTCCCCGCCAAACACCGTACGGTGATTTCGTAAACGTTCCCGGCGTAATAACTTATGATATTCTTCACGGGTTTGCAGCCGGATCATGTCGTCGTCCAGACACAATATTTCGGCGGACCAGCTGGCCGCCATCTTCAGGTGATTTAATGCTAGTGCACTGCCTCGCCGGAACTGGATTCCAGCCACAACGACGGAAACCTTTATACACCATGAACGAAACACTGCGCGTGCGTGAGATGATGGGCAGCGCCTCCTGGCGGCAAGTAGACACGCAGCGCGATGGTGGGAGAAGACGGCAGAAACGATAAATCGCAGCAGCACTAGTTGGAAGAATCCAATGATCGAAAGAGGACCGTTGTTGTTTAATGTCGGACAAAATCGGATTCCATATCTTACTTAGAGGAAAACCTTTATCCCTGTTAACAATATTACTGGATAATCTAATTTCAATGGAAGCGTAGGCTTCCGCGGCCGTTGTCATCTTCAATAAAATTCTTCAGGGTATCAGACGGCATCGTCATAATTTAAAATGCGCCAACGTTTCGGCCAGCGTTGCAGCTAGCCTTCATCAGGGCCTTACGTTTAACGTATTCTCCAAATAGCGGGAAGCAGGAGAGATCAATTGTGACTTGTCATACATCATGCTGTGTCCTTCGTTAAGGCAATGTTCCGCCACTGCCGACCTCTCAGGCTGCAACAACCGAGTGTGCCGGTGATGTTCCACGCGCCGGTCCTGAATAACTCGAATAGTTTGACCAATATGCTTCTTTCCACAGTGACACTGAATTCCATAAACCCCGGGCCTCCTCAAGCCCAACTTATCTTTAACTGAGCCAAGAAGGGCTCTAGTCTTGACCACCGTACGGTGGCTTGTGGAATATGTCTGCAGATGCAGATTTGGAAATAGATAATGATTTATAAAATATAACTTAACGATACATATAAATAAGAGTCATAAATGATTGGAATGAATATTAAATGAAAATAAGTGATGAAAAAATTGTGTAAAGTTGCTTCTAATGTAGATTTCTCTTGATGTCCTTCGATTTGCGGCTACCTCACTATGGCTTCGAGTTTTGCCTGCATCTTGTGGGAGAGAACATGCACCTAACGCCAACTGTGAATTTTCTGGAAATGTTATCCCTGTTTAGACTATTTCTGTTCTATAGTATGAGCAGCCTTCCAGATAGCCAGCACAACTCTGTACGGATTTCATACATAATGTACTTGGTTACAGTTACCTTACATTTCAATTTCAGTATCTTAACTATAATGAACCGTCCCGTTTCTGAGTGATTCCGCAAATCAACGAGTTATCATAAATTTACAATAAGCTAAATTACAATTATATTAACATCTCTAGCAAGTGTGTTTCTTTCTCTAACATCTACTTAAATTGGCGTATTCATTCCTAGATATATGGTGTGTAACAGTGTTCAGTGGCTTAAATGTATCAGCAATCCTAATAGCTACTTTTTGACCTCAGGACGTTCATATTTTCTAGTATTTGAATACCACATGCTCTGACGATCCGAAACCATCAGTCACACAATTTCCGAAAACGACACCTTTAAAATTAGTGTCTTTATACTTTGGCTGGAGATCGACAGACTATGATTCCTGTGGTGTGGAAATCACTTTTTTTGATCAGAGAGAAGAAACAGACTTAAATGGGGAACTGCCCTCTATTTGACTTTTTTTGTGGTCTTCCTCTCCTGCGCCAACCTCTTCATCTCACACTAGTACTTGCAACCTACGTCCTCAATTATTCGTTGGAGGTATTCCAGTCTCTGTCTTCCCTGTAGATTTTATCCTCTGCATCGCTCATGGAAGTTACTCCTTGATGTCTTAACAGATGACCGACCATCTTGTTCTTTCTTCATGTCAGTGTTATCCATATGTTAATCAGTTCTGTGGAGAACCTCCTCTTTCATTTGTGTATTACTCCATCTAACTTTCAGCATCCTTCTATAACACCACAACAGCTTGGGCTCTCCTCTTTTCTGGTTTTCCCACAGTCTTTGAGTCACTATCTTACAATGCTGTATTTCACACGTACATTTCTGAAAATTTCTCCTTAGTTTAAAGAAGACTTCTTTTAGCTAGGGATGCCTCCTTCATCGGTGTTAATCTGCTTCTTAGGTCATCCTTGGTTCGTTCATCAAGTGTTATTTTCCTTACAAAGTAGCAGAATTCTTTCATTTCGTCTACTTCGTGCTCCCTAGTTTTGATCGTAAGTTTCTCTTACTCTTCGTTTCCTCTCAATCTATATTCTTCACTGATTTCACTGTTAGTTTCATTCAACACATCCTGCAATTCTTCTTAAATTTCACTTAGGATAGCAATGATGTCAAAAAACCTTTTGACTGATATCCTTTCGCACTGATTTTAATCTCACTCCTCAACCTTTCTTTTATTTCCATCATTGCTTCTTCGAGGTGTGGTAAAACATCGAACAGCCTCTGGAATCCAGCCTGTGATTTTAATGTGTAGCTGTGTGCCTGCTTCATCATTTTTTGGCCAGTCATTAGCCAGTCTCATTTATGTTTTATTATTTTTGTCTTTCTCTGAATGTTCCTTTTTCGTAAAAAATAATAGAATTGACGGTTAACATGATTTTACGAGGGCGTATTGTAAAGTAATGTCTATAAATTTTTTATGTGAAAACTATTAAAGCCTTTTAAATAAAACAAAAGTCATTAACATTCTACATATTTATTCTTCATGTCTAAGTATTTGCAACCGTCTGCCGCTGGAAAGTTTCGAAATGGAGTGTATAACATGGCCGTGTGTAACGTAAATATATCGGTGTGTGACGACGCAGAGTGCTATAATCGAGTTGCGAATTCGAAGAGTTGAGTTCATCCACCCATGAAACGCACTGTACTTCAGCATGAAAATGCCAGACTGTACACGAGACAAAGCCCCTCAATCGTGTGAGTGGTGTACTGTGAACAGCGGGCAAATTGAACAGCCATTCGGCGGCCATTGTGGTGGTAAACTCAAACGTTAACTTTGAATGTATTTACGTCACCTTTGGTTATAACACATCTTGCTTTGAGTTAGTTCAGAAAAGTAATGTCTTATTTAAGTACGTTACTGAAATATGACTTTTTAATTTATGAACAAACAGCAGAGACTCATTGTTTAAAAAATGCTCATAAATTAAGGATAATTGCAGAATGTGGTGCCACACAACGTGGCACTACACAAAACTGGCGCTAATAGCATAGGCACATAGGAAACACACACGATACAGATTTGTAGGTCTACAGTATTGGTGATAACTTGAGAAAACCGTCCCGAAACACATGTGCTACAAAGAGCCACTGTTTCCTGCACATGTACCCCGACATCAATATGGAATATGATAACCATGCACACGTAAACAGGCTGCACAATGGGTTGTCATACTCTGGACCAGGTGGTCGAGGAGCTGCTGGGGTATAGCCTCCCATTCTTGCATCAGTGCCTGTGGGAGCTCCTGAAGTGTCCAAGGGGTTTGTAGACGTGCCGCGATGCGTCGACCAAGAGCACGTGCTCGATGGGGTTTAGGTCTGGAGAACAGGCAGGCCACTCCATTCGCCTGCTATCTTCTGTTTCAAGGTACTCCTCCACGATGGCTGCTCGGTGGGGCCGTGCGTTATCATCCATCAGGAGGAAGGTGGGACCCACTGCACCCCTGAAAAGGCGGACAACTCGTGCAAACTGACGCCCCAATACACCTAACCTGTTACAGTTCCTCTGTCAAAGACATGCAGGGTTGTACGTGCAGCAATCATAATCCCACCCCACACCATCAAACCACGACCTCCATACAGATCCCTTTCAAGGGCATTAAGGGGTTGGTATGTGGTTCCTGGTTTACGCCAGATGAAAACCCGAAGAGAATCACTGTCCAGACCATACCTGGACTCGTCCGTGAACATAACCTGGGACCACTGTTCCAGTGACCATGTACTGTGTTCTTGACACCAGGCTTTACGGGCTCTCCTGTGACCAGGGGTCAATGGAATGCACCTTGCAGGTCTCCGGGCGAATAAACCATGTCTGTTCAGTCGTCTGCAGACTGTGTGTCTGGAGACAACTGTTGCAACGGCTGCGGTAAAGTATCGAGCAAGGCTACCTGCAGTACTCCGTGGCCGTCTGTGGACACTGATGGTGAGATATCGGTCTTCTTGTGGTGTTGTACACTGTGGACATCCCGTACTGTAGCACCTGGACACGTTTCCTGTCTGCTGGACACGCCGCCATAATCTTGAGATCACACTTTGTGGCACACGAGGGACAACACAGTCACCATTAGCACGTCTGAAATACACTCCTGGAAATTGAAATAAGAACACCGTGAATTCATTGTTCCACGAAGGGGAAACTTTATTGACACATTCCTGGGGTCAGAAACATCACATGATCACACTGACAGAACCACAGGCACATAGACACAGGCAACAGAGCATGCACAATGTCGGCACTAGTACAGTGTATATCCACCTTTCGCAGCAATGCAGGCTGCTATTCTCCCATGGAGACGATCGTAGAGATGCTGGATGTAGTCCTGTGGAACGGCTTGCCATGCCATTTCCACCTGGCGCCTCAGTTGGACCAGCGTTCGTGCTGGACGTGCAGACCACGTGAGACGACGCTTCATCCAGTCCCAAACATGCTCAATGGGGGACAGATCCGGAGATCTTGCTGGCCAGGGTAGTTGACTTCCACCTTCTAGAGCACGTTGGATGGCACGGGATACATGCGGACGTGCATTGCCCTGTTGGAACAGCAAGTTTCCTTGTCGGTCTAGGAATGGTAGAACGATGGGTTCGATGACGGTTTGGATGTACCGTGCACTATTCAGTGTCCCCTCGACGATCACCAGTGGTGTACGGCCAGTGTAGGAGATCGCTCCCCACACCATGATGCCGGGTGTTGGCCCTGTGTGCCTCGGTCGTATGCAGTCCTGATTGTGGCGCTCACCTGCACGGCGCCAAACACGCATACGACCATCATTGGCACCAAGGCAGAAGCGACTCTCATCGCTGAAGACGACACGTCTCCATTCGTCCCTCCATTCACGCCTGTCGCGACACCACTGGAGGCGGGCTGCACGATGTTGGGGCGTGAGCGAAGACGGCCTAACGGTGTGCGGGACCGTAGCCCAGCTTCATGGAGACGGTTGCGAATGGTCCTCGCCGATACCCCAGGAGCAACAGTGTCCCTAATTTGCTGGGAAGTGGCGGTGCGGTCCCCTACGGCACTGCGTAGGATCCTACGGTCTTGGCGTGCATCCGTGCGTCGCTGCGGTCCGGTCCCAGGTCGACGGGCACGTGCACCTTCCGCCGACCACTGGCGACAACATCGATGTACTGTGGAGACCTCACGCCCCACGTGTTGAGCAATTCGGCGGTACGTCCACCCGGCCTCCCGCATGCCCACTATACGCCCTCGCTCAAAGTCCGTCAACTGCACATACGGTTCACGTCCACGCTGTCGCGGCATGCTACCAGTGTTAAAGACTGCGATGGAGCTCCGTATGCCACGGCAAACTGGCTGACACTGACGGCGGCGGTGCACAAATGCTGCGCAGCTAGCGCCATTCGACGGCCAACACCGCGGTTCCTGGTGTGTCCGCTGTGCCGTGCGTGTGATCATTGCTTGTACAGCCCTCTCGCAGTGTTCGGAGCAAGTATGGTGGGTCTGACACACCGGTGTCAATGTGTTCTTTTTTCCATTTCCAGGAGTGTATGTCAGCACACTTACTCGCTGCACCGTACTCTGCCATGCACCAACACACATCTGCGTATGTGGACGGCTGCGAGCGCCACCATGCGACGACCGCAGGTCAAATGCACCGCATGGTCATACCCCTAGGTGATTTCAACCCGCAAAGCGCCCACCATGGCGTTGTTTCACCATGTAGCAGCATTATCCTTAATTTATGAGCATGAGTGTATAAGAGGATACGGAACAAAAAAGGTGGTTTCCATGTTAGAGACCATTTATTCAATTATAATTTGTTACAGAGATTGCGGTCTAATACGCACTGTATAAATGCAGCCTCAGCTACAGTATGCATGGCAGGGTCGATTGAGGAAGCAGGAAATCATGAAGGTCGTACGCGAAATATTTGGACACCAGACTTGAAGGAAAGAGTGATTAACACTGTGGAAGACGAGCGCCGTTTCAGCGCCAGGCAGTTGGTCCGCCAGTACAGGGTAAGCCAGACGGCCGTCTGGGACATTCTCCATGACGGTTGTTACTACTCTTATCTCTTACAGCGCTTGCAGGGCTAACTAGCGACAGACTTTCCACATCGGGAGCAGTTTTGTTACTGGTTTCTTCAACAGGTAACAACGATTCCGGAATTTGTGTCATCCCTGCTATTCACAAATGAGGCCGCCTTTATGCTGATTGGTACCTTCAACTTGCATAATAGTCATCTGTGGCACAGTATACAGAACCCCCATTGTATGGTGACAGCGAATTATCAGCATCGGTGCAGCCAGAATGTGTGGACCGGGATAATTGGCGACCATATTGTGGGCCCAGTCTTCCTTCCACGTCACCTACCAGGTCGGAACTATCGGCGTTCCTTGCTGGTGTCCTTGCCATTAACGATTCGAAGGGCTATGTGGCTGCTACATGACGGTGCTCCAGCCCACTTCGCCGTTAACGTCCAGACGCTTCTCAATCGTGTTTTGTCCGGTCAATGGATCGGATGAGGAGCTGCAGATGCATGGCCTGCTCGTTCAGCGGATCTCAACCAGTGTGATTTCTGGTTGTGGGGCATCTCAAGAGTATCGTCTATTCAGAGCCGTTCCAGTTGTTGAGACATTGGAGCAGCTTATTCATGTCGCCTTTGACACTGCTCGGATGAAGTCTGGCCGATGTGAACGTGTGAGACAGAACACGCTTGCGTTGAGGCACATGAAAAGCATTTTCAGCACACACTTTAACTTGGGTTGCGTGGCACAGTACATATCGTACCGCATACTTTGAGGCACATGAAAACCATTTTCAACACATACAGTTACTCTGCCTGCATGGTACAGCGCATATTATACCGCAGCCTCTGTAACAATGTATGACTGAATAAATGGTCTGTAGCATGGAAACGGTTCATTTCCGGACATAATTTAATTACACCGTTTTTGTTTCGTATCCTTTCATCGATCAATCCCTAGAGTTTGTACACAGTGGAAAAAAGGCATTTGAATTTTAAACTACATTATTACGGATTAAGAAGCAACACTGATTTATTAAGATGCTGCATGAGCATTTCAGTATGACGTGTAAAATTGTATGTACCTGCTGCATGATGCAATCTAATCTTCAAGTAGGATGAAACTGTAGCCCGTACTAGTAACATAATGTGGTTTTCTACAAGTAAATTGTCTGGAACATGGGCATCTAATTCCTGAAATAGATTTAGGTGCTGTAATTTCCCCAGCACTTTAACCAGCACTACAAGTTGAACATTGCGTCTCGGTGCCTTTCCTCCATTTACAGTTTGTAGTTCCCTAGAGATAACTTCACACTCAGAACATACTGCTATAACACTTCATGAAGGCTCTGTCAAAACTCCATTATCTTTTCTTCTCAAAAACTTACATTTATTATAAATTAAATTATCACAATTTCCTAGAAGGGAAGAAATATATGTTGAACACATCACATCATCATCCACATATTTCACAATATAACCAGCTATGAACACTATAATATTTTCTGAGTGTTCTGTCAGAGTTGACAATGAATGTATACAGTCATGGTCTGATGCTGTATGTTTAGGTTTTCATTCAAATCAGGCACTAGACCTATGTCAACATCATTTACTGACTTTTAGAAAATATCACTGGACCAAACCGTATTTCATTACACATATCCTTTGTCCATGACAGTAACTAAGTCTCAGATTCGGTTGAACAATTCCTGGTGCGTTCACATATAAATTCATTCCTCACTAATAGTTGCCTGTTACCAGACTGAAATTGAAAAACAGAAGGATTATTATTCCAACCAAACCTGCCTCCTATCATACAGAAAAAACATCTCTACATGATCATGGCTAGATTTATAGATTAACACATACTTCGGGTACCCAGTCGCAACAAGATCAACAAACAGCCCCGTAATATTTCAGACCCAATAAATAAGATTTTGCCTTTGCTAAGAAAGGATCCCAGACTCGTTGTTTGAGACCCATAAAGTAGATTTGTAATTAACTGCAGATGGTCTTCTGAAATTGCAAATGTCAACAACCTATGAAAAATTTTACACAAATCTGCTGTGCGTTTAGCAACTTTAAAGGTATCAAGTTGTAGGTCGTCACTTAAATACCTTACAAGGGAACCTCCCCACCGCACCCCCCTCAGATTTAATTATAAGCTGGCACAGTGGATAGGACTTGAAAAACTGAACACAGATCAATGGAGAAAACAGGAAGAAGTTGTGTGGAACTATGAAAAAAATAAGCAAAATATACAAACTGAGTAGTCCCTGCCCAAGACAGGCAACATCAAGGATAACACGCGCTGAGGAGCGTCGTGGTCCCGTGGTTAGCGTGAGCAGCTGCAGAACGAGAGGTCCTTGGTTCAAGTCTTCTTCCCTCGAGTGAAAAATTTAATTTTTTGGGAGTGATTATCACATCCACAAGAAAAACTAAATAGGGCAAGGTAGAAGTTTTTTTTTACCCATTCGCCAAGTGTACAAGTTAGGTGGGTCGACAACATATTCCTCTCATGTGACGCACATGCCGTCACCAGTGTCGTATAGAATATATCAGACGTGTTTTCCTGTGGAGGAATCGGTTGACCTATGATCTTGCGATCAAATGTTTTCGGTTCCCATTGGAGAGGCACCTCCTTTCATCTACTAATCGCAAGGTTTTGCGGTGCGGTCGCAAAACACCGACACTAAACTTATTACAGTGAACAGAGACGTCAATGAACGAACGGACAGATCATAACTTTGCGAAAATAAAGAACTTTTCACTCTAGGGAGGACTTGAACCAAGGACCTCTCGATCCGTAGCTGCTCACGCTGACCACGGGACCACGCCGCTCCTGAGCTCACGCCATCCTTGATGTTGCTTAACTTCCCCATGAACTATTTAGTTTGTATATTTTGCTTATTTTTTTCATAGTTCCACACAACTTCTTCCTTTTTTCTCCGTTGATCTGTGTTCAGTTTTTCACGGCCTATCCACTGTGCCAACTTATAACTAAATCTGAGGGGGGTGCCATGGGGAGGTTCCCTTGTTAGACTCGAGTTGACTGAAGAACTAAGCACTTGGACAGCTAATTTCACTTTCATTTTTTATCTCTGATATGAGACATGATATATTTTCAATCTGTTACCCAAAATTATGCCCTCCTCACACTGTAATTTTCTAGTAAAGCTATATGTTTTCACCTGATGACATTTCCATCAACATCTATCATCACCTTCATACCAGAAAATAAATTTCTCGCTAATTTCGAAGTATGACGTGCGTCAAGCAATATACAGCCTTTTTTTGAAGTGGTTTTGAGGCAAGTGTCAAGCTAATGTTAAGACCATCAAATGTGAGGCCCACACACTTCAAATTATCTTCACACAAGAATCTGAGGGCATTCTGCTCCACACCAAACATTTCATCAGAGAACATACTGCTAACTAAAAGAACGTATTGGTATCTTTCAGTTAGTATTTATGTGCGCGAAAAGAAGAATTAATGCTTTCTTGGCTTCCTGTTACTCTTCATTTTGTACTCGAAAACCTCTATCAATATAACCAACAAACTGTTTCCCATCGCAGCATAATCATATTTAATTGTCATTTTATCAAATGTTAAACACACATAAACATCACCATTTACATGTTTTGATCTTTCTGAAATTGCTGAAAATGCTTCAGCTGTGAATCCTGGCGTTCCATCTACAGAGCTGTACCGGCGTCTCTAAGTACTCGGGTGTGGCAAAGCTAAATATAAGAAATTAAGCACATATTCCTAAGCACATGGGAAATAAAAATACAGTGTCAATGAAAATAATTTCAGTATATCAGAGTATCCACTGTACTTGCCAAAAAAAAATTCTCCTAACTACTCCCTACAGACACATCTGAAAAAGTCTCCTCAATGAGGAGACATTTCCGCAGTGATTAAGTTTTTGGTTTGTAAATCAATCACAAGCTCTTTTAAGCACTTTATTTTCTCTTCTTGTATTTCACATTTCACTTTCTTTGTATACAATTGTTTTCGTATGCTCCTAATCACACAGTTCTTCTTTTCTGTTATTTCACTGCACTGTCTTTTGTATGTCCTTGGACTTTTTTGAACTGAATATGTGTGATCGCTGTGAACAATGGCAGAACTTGTGGGTTTTGCTACCATTTCTTTTTCAGCCGTAGTAGCTGTAGTAGTGGAACTAGCTGTTCTGCTTGACATATTTAAGGTTAGAGATGTATTTCTCCAAAACAGAAATATTTTCCAATTTAAATAGGAAAGTGAGAAACAAAATATTCTTATACTAATTAGATAGTTGTCGGTTTCATGATTTATGAAAACAATACACATTACGACAAGCAATGCACAATGCACACATGTAAATAAAACTTAAGTGTAATAGAGTGAATGTTTGCGTACAAAATTATAGCACATTTTAAAACACACACACACACACACACACACACACACACACACACAATTTTTTTTCAGAACAGTTATGCAGAAACTTAATTAGCCTTTAACTTATTATGTTTGCTTTTTAAGCACATTATTTCACTTACAAGGCTGTGAATAATTTTATACTCGAGTATTTTGGAGCTTTCTGCGACACTGAGGTGGACTTTATAACGATAAAAAGCCTGCTAACGCAGCTCTCCTGTTACTTGCATCTCAGTCTCTTTAAAAGTTCGTGAATCGTGATATATTTTCAAAGAATATTCTTAAGAATTCATTTTATTTACTAGCGATCCATCAAGAACATTAACACATTTAATCACACTATGTAAGCATGAAAGTAGTTGCCAGGGAGTAACTGATGAAATCATAACCAAATTCCTTTTAACAAATGGGAATTTTATTCACTTTAATAGTGCCTAAAAGCGTTTTTTTTAAAAGAAACAGATTTAAAATTATAATCAGAAAACACCCTCTAAAAATCAAAGTTACAATTTATTCAGAGGCAGAAAGAAACAAGTTTTGACTGTATGACCTTTTGGGAAGAGAACCTTGCCACTCCCTTTTGACACGGCTGTTGTTATGACCGCTCACAACGGCCTCTGAAAGACTACACTGGTGTAAATCTGCAACACACCAGATAACTTTAAACTAAGAATTTTAACAATTTACACAAGCACACAAACTATGCTCCCCCCATAGGAGGGATGGAAATGGTACAAAATACTAACAATTAAAATATTAACCTTGCCACCGAAGGTGCAACTTGATTTTAACTTCTAAGAATAGTCTTACGGTGAAAGGGTGGCAAGTTTATATAGTAAAATGATCATTTAAATAAAAGCCCATGAAATGCAATCTTATATAAAATTTTACAAGGTTGGCCAAACAAGTTAAAATGCTCTACAGTACACAGATACCGCCTATCAAGATCATAGGCAATAATATCAAAGTTTCCAAAGATCAAAACATATTTCAGGTGTTAGGCCGTTACATTTCAAGCAATAACTTCGTTAACACACCAAATCCGACAAACATGACAGGGGCAGCTACATACGTACGGTAGATTGATAGGGAGATTCCCGAACAACCGAAACAGCAGGTTGTTCTAACGCGCCCCTACTCCACAAGGGAAAAACGGACCACCCAATTTATAACCAACTACCTTCCCGCGGGTGGGCAAACGGAGACGAATGGTGGGACGACCCCAAAGCAAAACGGCTGGGGACCTCACCAAGAAAACAAGTAGCATTTAACAAGAGTAAATCAAACAACATATCACCAATCACTTCTAATAAACTGCGATTTCTCGAGAAGACCTGGCGCAGCACCCCGAAATCGCTCTCCCGAACCGCCCGCTGCCAGCCGCTTCAACGGACGCAGGAAGGCGCGCCGATCTCCCGTCTCACGGCGTCGCAGCTCGCACCGGCCAGACCGATGTCGTGGGTTGACTCCTGTTGCTCTCCTGTCGACCGCGAAGTCGCTAACCCGCGCTATACGGCGCGGCCCACTGGATTCACGTGGCGACCTCACATGCGCCGACGCTCAAGACGGACAAGTCATCTTGTGTCTCAGAGCGCGACCGACCAACCGATCGATCCAACCGCCAATGACCATGTTGTTGTGGTCTTCAGTCCTGAGACTGGTTTGATGCAGCTCTCCATGCTACTCTATCCTGTGCAAGCTTCTTCATCTCCCAGTACCTACTGCAACCTACATCCTTCTGAATCTGCTTAGTGTATTCATCTCTGGGTCTCCCCCTGAGATTTTTACCCTCCACGCTGCCCTCCAATACGAAACTGGTGATCCCTTGATGCCTCAGAACATGTCCTACCAACCGATCCCTTCTTCTGGTCAAGTTGCGCCACAAACTTCTCTTCTCCCCAATCCTATTCAATACCTCCTCATTAGTTATGTGATCTATCCATCTAATCTTCAGCATTCTTCTGTAGCACCACATTTCGAAAGCTTCTATTCTCTTCTTGTCCAAACTATTTACCGTCCATGTTTCACTTCCATACATGGCTACACTCCATACAAATACTTTCAGAAATGACTTCCTGACACTTAAATCTATACTCGATGTTAACAAATTTCTCTTCTTCAGAAACGCTTTCCTTGCCATTGCCAGTCTACATTTTATATCTTCTCTACTTCGACCATCATCAGTTATTTTGCTCCCCAAATAGCAAAACTCCTTTACTACTTTAAGTGTCTCATTTCCTAATCTAATACCCTCAACATCACCCGACTTAATTCGACTACATTCCATTATTCTCGTTTTGTTTTTGTTGATGTTCATCTTATCCTCCCTTCAAGACACCATCCATTCCGTTCAACTGCTCTTCCAAATCCTTTGCTGTCTCTGACAGAATTGCAATGTCATCGGCGAACCTCAAAGTTTTTATTTCTTCTCCATGGATTTTAATACCTACCCCGAATTTTTCTTTTGTTTCATTTACTGCTTGCTCAATATACAGATTGAATAACATCGGGGAGAGGCTACAACCCTGTCTTACTCCCTTCCCAACCACTGCCTCCCTTTCATGTCCCTCGACTCTTATAACTGCCATCTGGTTTCTGTACAAACTGTAAATAGCCTTTCGCTCCCTGTATTTTACCCCCGCCACCTTTAGAATTTGAAAGAGAGTATTCCAGTCAACATTGTCAAAAGCTTTCTCTAAGTCTACAAATGCTAGAAACGTAGGTTTGCCTTTCCTTAATCTTTCTTCTAAGATAAGTCGTAAGGTCAGTATTGCCTCACGTGTTCCAGTATTTCTACGGAATCCAAACTGATCTTCCCCGAGGTCGGCTTCTACTAGTTTTTCCATTCGTCTGTAAAGAATTCGTGTCAGTATTTTGCAGCTGTGGCTTATTAAACTGATTGTTCGGTAATTTTCACATCTGTCAACACCCGCTTTCTTTGGGATTGGAATTATTATATTCTTCTTGAAGTCTGAGGGTATTTCGCCTGTTTCATACATCTTGCTCACCAGATGGTAGAGTTTTGTCAGGACTGGCTCTCCCAAGGCCGTCAGTAGTTCCAATGGAATGTTGTCTACTCCGGGGGCCTTGTTTCGACTCAGGGCTTTCAGTGCTATATCAAACTCTTCACGCAGTATCGTATCTCCCATTTCATCTTCATCTACATGCTCTTCCATTTCCATAATATTGTCCTCAAGTGCATCGCCCTTGTATAGACCCTCTATATACTCCTTCCACCTTTGTGCTTTCCCTTCTTTGCTTAGAACTGGGTTTCCATCTGAGCTCTTGATGTTCATACAAGTGGTTCTCTTATCTCCAAAAGTCTCTTTAATTTTCCTGTAGGCAGTATCTATCTTACCCCTAGTGAGATACGCCTCTACATCCTTACATTTGTCCTCTAGCCATCCCTGCTTAGCCATTGTGCACTTCCTGTCGATCTCATTTTTGAGACGTTTGTATTCCTTTTTGCCTGCTTCATTTACTGCATTTTTATATTTTCTCCTTTCATCAATTAAATTCAATAGTTCTTCTGTTACCTAAGTATTTCTAAGAGCCCTCGCCTTTTTACCTACTTGATCCTCTGCTGCCTTCACTATTTCATCCCTCAAAGCTACGCATTCTTATTCTACTGTATTTCTTTCCCCCATTCCTGTCAATTGTTCCCTTATTCTCTCCCTGAAACTCTGTACAACCTCTGGTTCTTTCAGTTTATCCAGGTCCCATCTCCTTAAATTCCCACCTTTTTGTAGTTTCTTCAGTTTTAATCTACAGGTCATAACCAATAGATTGTCGTCAGAGTCCACATCTGCCCCTGTAAATGTCTTACAATTTAAAACCTGGTTCCTAAATCTCTGTCTTACCATTATATAATGTATCTGATACCTTTTAGTGTCTCCAGGGTTCTTCCATGTATACAACCTTCTATCATGATTCTTAAACCAAGTGTTAGCTATGATTAAGTTGTACTCTGTGCAAAATTCTACCAGGCGGCTTCCTCTTTCATTTCTTAGCCCCAATGCATATTCACCTACTACGTTTCCTTCTCTCCCTTTTCCTACACTCGAATTCCAGTCACCAATGACTATTAAATTTTCGTCTCCCTTCGCTGTCTGAATAATTTCTTTTATTTCATCATACATTTCTTCAATTTCTTCGTCATCTTCAGAGCTAGTTGGCATATAAACTTGTACTACTGTAGTAGGTGTGGGCTTCGTATCTATCTTGGCCACAATAATGCGTTCACTATGCTGTTTGTAGTAGCTTACCCGCATTCCTATTTTCCTATTCATTATTAAACCTACTCCTGCATTACCCCTATTTGACTTTGTGTTTATAACCCTGTAGTCACCTGACCAGAAGTCTTGTTCCTCCTGCCACCGAACTTCACTAATTCCCACTATATCTAACTTTAACCTATCCATTTCCCTTTTTAAATTTTCTAACCTACCTGCCCGATTAAGGGTTCTGACATTCCACGCTCCGATCCGCAGAACGCCATGTTTCGTTCTCCTGATAACGACGTCCTCTTGAGTAGTCCCCTCCCGGAGATCCGAATGGGGGACTATTTTACCTCCGGAATATTTTACCCAAGAGGACGCCATCATCATTTAAACATACAGTAAAGCTCCATGCCCTCGGGAAAAATTACGGCCGTAGTTTCCCCTTGCTTTCAGCCGTTCGCAGTACCAGCACAGCAAGGCCGTTTTGGTTATTGTTACAAGGCCAGATCAGTCAATCATCCAGACTGTTGCCCTTGCAACTACTGATAAGGCTGCTGCCCCTCTTCAGGAACCACACGTTTGTCTGGCCTCTCAACAGATACCCCTCCATTGCCTGAGCAAACTCGAGCAGACTGGCGGCCTAACGTGCAGACTCAGATGCAGGAACTAAGCCCCGACCGGGCGTCCACTCGCTGAGTTCTCTTACTGGCAGAGTGGAAAGACTCTCATTTTGCCGGCTTTAAAGGTTGATCCGAACGACAGACATACTAGCACTCCGAACGACAGACAGACACTGACTAACAAATGCGGACGAGAGACAGACTAGCAAGCTGGGGACGAGAGACTGACCC
Source organism: Schistocerca cancellata (assembly GCF_023864275.1). Lineage (NCBI taxonomy): Eukaryota > Metazoa > Arthropoda > Insecta > Orthoptera > Acrididae > Schistocerca > Schistocerca cancellata. The sequence continues at coordinate 300,905,837 of NC_064628.1, forward strand.
AGACTCCCTGAATGGCGAGCTCATAGCGCCCTTTAAATGCAAGTGAACAGGCAACCTTTCCCCTTTCCCACCAGTGGGAGACACCAAAGCTGCGATTGCCACAGCGGCGCCACCGTCAGAAACGGAGGGCGACTGCTTCACACCACGCACTGCGGCGCGCACTTCAAAACGGCAATTTTTACCACGGCCCAGTTCCATAGTTAAATAATTTTTGTAATCGATGTTTTGTTTTATCTTCTGCTGAATGTGGCTCAGGAAACGAAAGATTGATGGAGCAGCATCATGTTTCAGACTTCTTCAACTTACATAATTCACAAGGAAACCACTTGGTTTTCTGTCAGTTGGAAATCTTGCCTTCTGGCAGCGTGTAACCATTTTCGTAACAGCAGTGGTTTTGAAACCGGATATTATGTTAATATCATGTTGTAGGCACATTTATCAGGCAAGTGCGTTCACATACACATACCTGTGAAAGGTAACATTGGTCCTTTCTCTAGTTTATTTGTGCAGCTGCCGGCCGCGGTGGTCTAGCGGTTCTAGGCGCTCAGTCCGGAGCCGCGCGACTGCTACGGTCGCAGGTTCGAATCCTGCCTCGGTCATGGATGTGTGTGATGTCCTTAGGTTAGTTAGGTTTAAGTAGTTCTAAGTTCTAGGGGACTGATGACCATAGATGTTAAGTCCCATAGTTCTCAGAGCCATTTGAGCCATTTGTGCAGCTAAAAGCCGTGCAATTCTTAACCATTTTTCTTCTTGAATCTGGAATATATAGAGAGTACAAATACGAGTAACAAATGCAGTACGTATGTGCCAATGAATATATAGTGTTTGATCCGTGTCTGTATGATCACAACTCTACTCACCAGACTCTTATCACCACCATGGTGTCCAGTCGAAGGTTCATAATATCCCGCGACTTCAGCGCCCTCGAGGAGTCTAGTTATCGTTACAAGGACTTGGACCAGAGCGCTGCGGCATCTACAACAATCCGACGGCTAGTGTTCACTGCCATCGATCGTCTTACATACAGTTCACACTTGATCCCATCCGATTTTGATTTAACAGAACACTTTCGAGGACTTCACTTCGACAGTGATGAAGCGGTGCAAACAAAGACGAGGTTGTGGCTCCGTCAACAAACATTCTACAGTACCGGTACCTAGAAACTGATTTCTCGTTGGGAGAAATGTGCACGTCAGCAGGATGACTATGTTGAGAATAAATACGTAGACACGAGGGACCTGGCAGTCGTGCGTCCTAATCGTCATTTTTGCTTCGGGGAGGGGGATGGGAGAGGACGGCTGCGGACAACAGTGTTCTGACTGACTTGATGCGACCCGTCAAGACCTCTCCTCATGTGCCAATAATCTCTTCATCTTATGGTAGCACTTACGCTCGAAGTCCTCAGTTACTTGTCTGGGTATATTCCAGTCTCTGTCTTCCGCTGCAGTTTTTTTACCCTCCACAGCTCCGTCTAGAACCATAGAAATTATTCCCCCACGCCTTAATACATGTCCTACGGTCATGTTACTTCTCCTTGTCAGTGTTTTCAATATTTTCCTTTCCTCGTCGAATTTGTGAAGAATTCCCTCATTTCTTAACTTACAAGTTCACCGATTTTCATCTTCCTTGTACAGCACCACATCTCAGGCGCTTCGATTCTCCTCTTCTCCTATTTTCCCACAATCCATGGTTCATTTCCATACAATTCGGTGCTCCAAACTCACATTCTCAGAATTTTGCTTGCACAGAAGTTAAGGTCATCATCGTCGAAACTTAACTACTATTGAATATGTACGGAACGGTACAGGCAGAAGGTATGTTGTCTTAACTCTATCATGTCCACCCTGGTAGCTCAGTGGTCAGCGCGAAAGAACTAGGGGCCTGGGTTGGACTACCGGCTGGGTCGGAGATTTTCACCGCTCAGGGACTGAGTGTTGTATTGTCTTAATCATCATCATTTCATCCCCATTGACTCGCAAGTTGCCGAAGTGGCGTCAAATCGAAAGACTTGGAGCTGGCGAATGGTCTACCCCACGGGAGGCCCTAGTCTCACGACATTGACATTTTAAAACTATCATGATGAACTATCGCTGATGTAGAAAAGAAAGGCGTTACCAAAAGACATAATGGACCTCTAAATCTGCAGAACTGAGAGCTATTGCTTATAATGCATTATCGCGAGAGAACATCAAACACCGTATTAAAAATCTGTGTACCACTGGCGGACGGACGCCATATGTGGTAGATACCATCCACTGCGCATTGTTGTTTTTTTAGGTCTACTTTATATCCGCTTAACTCTATCTGTCACAATGTGACCAAGATGCATTGGAAATCGCCCATCAACATTATTTACGTATTTCATGTTCTATTGAGGGGTTTGGATGATTTCTTAAGTAACGGACCTGAAGACATTAGCAAGACATTTCGTTGTCTGTCAATAACACTCGATTGCCCGGGACTAAACACGATGTTAGCGGATATACACTCCTGGAAATGGAAAAAAGAACACATTGACACCGGTGTGTCAGACCCACCATACTTGCTCCGGACACTGCGAGAGGGCTGTACAAGCAATGACCACACGCACGGCACAGCGGACACACCAGGAACCGCGGTGTTGGCCGTCGAATGGCGCTAGCTGCGCAGCATTTGTGCACCGCCGCCGTCAGTGTCAGCCAGTTTGCCGTGGCATACGGAGCTCCATCGCAGTCTTTAACACTGGTAGCATGCCGCGACAGCGTTGACGTGAACCGTATGTGCAGTTGACGGACTTTGAGCGAGGGCGTATAGTGGGCATGCGGGAGGCCGGGTGGACGTACCGCCGAATTGCTCAACACGTGGGGCGTGAGGTCTCCACAGTACATCGATGTTGTCGCCAGTGGTCGGCGGAAGGTGCACGTGCCCGTCGACCTGGGACCGGACCGCATCGACGCACGAATGCACGCCAAGACCGTAGGATCCTACGCAGTGCCGTAGGGGACCGCACCGCCACTTCCCAGCAAATTAGGGACACTGTTGCTCCTGGGGTATCGGCGAGGACCATTCGCAACCGTCTCCATGAAGCTGGGCTACGGTCCCGCACACCGTTAGGCCGTCTTCCGCTCACGCCCCAACATCGTGCAGCCCGCCTCCAGTGGTGTCGCGACAGGCGTGAATGGAGGGACCAATGGAGACGTGTCGTCTTCAGCGATGAGAGTCGCTTCTGCCTTGGTGCCAATGATGGTCGTATGCGTGTTTGGCGCCGTGCAGATGAGCGCCACAATCAGGACTGCATACGACCGAGGCACACAGGGCCAACACCCGGCATCATGGTGTGGGGAGCGATCTCCTACACTGGCCGTACACCACTGGTGATCGTCGAGGGGACACTGATTAGTGCACGGTACATCCAAACCGTCATCGAACCCATCGTTCTACCATTCCTAGACCGGCAAGGGAACTTGCTGTTCCAACAGGACAATGCACGTCCGCATGTATCCCGTGCCACCTAACGTGCTCTAGAAGGTGTAAGTCAACTACCCTGGCCAGCAAGATCTCCGGATCTGTCCCCCATTGAGCATGTTTGGGACTGGATGAAGCGTCGTCTCACGCGGTCTGCACGTCCAGCACGAACGCTGGTCCAACTGAGGCGCCAGGTGGAAATGGCATGGCAAGCCGTTCCACAGGACTACATCCAGCGTCTCTACGATCGTCTCCATGGGAGAATAGCAGCCTGCATTGCTGTGAAAGGTGGATATACACTGTACTAGTGCCGACATTGTGCATGCTCTGTTGCCTGTGTCTATGTGCCTGTGGTTCTGTCAGTGTGATCATGTGATGTATCTGACCCCAGGAATGTGTCAATAAAGTTTCCCCTTCCTGGGACAATGAATTCACGGTGTTCTTATTTCAATTTCCAGGAGTGTATTTGACCTGTCATTAAGAGAGAACAGCGCATTGTATTCGGACGTTTCTTCAAAAGTGTCCCTTTACGACGTCTGTTGTATGCTCGAGTCCCAGTGTTACGGGAGTGCCGAAAACGATGAACATTAACGTGGTATGTTTTCAAAATAAATATCAAGATAATCTTTCTTGCACGACTCACTACCCACATCCACAGCTTCATCCACCAGTACTTTACTCTTACTTTCCAAACTTCACTGTTCTCCTGCATACTTTGCGGAACTAGTACTCATGGAAGAAAGAAGTTTGGAAAATAAGAAGGAGGAAGTGGCGGAAGTAAAGAGCAGGGAGGGAGGGAGTGCGTCGTGCCAGCGTAGCTAAAGGCAAGGGTTCCGGATTCGACACGCCGACTGTCAAACATTTTAAGCTGCCAGGAAATTTTCGAATGGGCGTACAGTATGCTGCAGAGTGAAAATTGTTGATATAAGGATAAAGCTTTCAATGGTCCGTGTAAAGTGGAAATCCAGTATGAAACACAATATGGAAAGCGAACTGAGAAGAAAGGAATATAAATGGTTTCGAAATTCGGTGTTGATATGAATACCCACTTTAATGACCGTTACCAGTGTAATATTATAACGAAAAAGAATCAGTGTTAGTTTTGAATAACGAATGGTTGATTTTCTGTTAACATTAACGCCACTTAATGTCGGGAGGATTACCTTGGAAGTCCGCCAGTTCGCAAGAGCTGCGCGATTAGTGTTTCTGACACATAGCTTTTCGCACTAGCATATCATTAGTGAACTTTTATGTTTATACCGCTATTAATCGTACTTGATATCACACCGCTGCAGAGATGTCAGGAACAGTGAAAGTAGTGGAGCCATTTGTCACAATGAAAAATGACCACGAGCACAGGGCGTAGCATTAGCAATTTGATTTTTCTTTTTTTGATGAATCACATGAAATAAGACATACGAACTAGCGCAACAGAAACAGCTAGTATTTTTCTGCGAAGGGTTTAATCTCACCTTTTTCCACAACGTATGATGACCATCATGATGATGAAGATAACGGCCAGGATGACAATGTTAATATTCAGGTTTACGGCGCTTGACATCGTGGCTGTCAGTAACTTACTGGAATGCTGTGAAATGATCATGATTAGAAGGGTTAAATTGCACAAGATGAACTGAAGTCGCTGTTGATAGCACAGTATGTTTCTGGAAAATAAGTATAAATAAATAAATGAGTGGCTTCCAGTGAGGTGGAAGTCATTCGATCTGACCCCACCCTGGAGGGCTGAATGTCAGCTTCGCTGCTTATTAATTCATGTAGGTAGCGAGGGCTAGTTAGAGTGGTGTCCTACGAGACAGACACACTCCGGAAAAAATGTGAGATGGACACCGGAAAATCGAGCGCAATACCTACCAGTTAGTAGACAACTGACTACCTTGTGAGAAAAAGTGCCCACTATTTATTATGTAAAATATTTTATTGCACTATGCAACAAATTTTAACTTTACGTTTGTCCTTGTGCTCGATTTCCTTATTGTTTCTGCCCCAAAAGTATGGAAAATTCCCATTACGTTCAATAAATTTTGGTTTTGTGATGTACAGTTTGATTATATCTAATTTGATTTTTCTTTAAAATTGTAGATAAGTGACTGGTTCTTGTGGTGAAAATGTTGGTTCAAACCCGTATAGTGTTTTTTATAATCCATTTAGAATTTGTAGAGATAATAATAGACGTCCCAGAGATGGCATCGAGATCTTGCAAACATCTGGCAGACGCCTTTTGTTGCTTCTGCGTCCAGCCTAGAGAAAAAACGCACTCTGTACAAGCATCATCTAAAATGTGTGAGGCCAAAAAGCGTATTTCGGCATTTCTGTTGGGGATCAAGGCAAACCCTGAACACCTCATTTCGCCTGTAAAAATTGTGAACTTTGGAAGATAAGGACGCATTTAGTTTGAAACATGTGGACTGAGACGAACACAATGAATTCCACCTTTAACTTAACATTCTGTCCTGTTCCTTTGGAGGAAGGTACAGAGGCTGAGAAAGATGTGTAATGGATATGGAGACAATATACTTATCATTCAAGCAATTGTTACTTCTGTACTGTGGACCCTTCAAAACGTAGAGCTGGCTAGAACGCTCCTGGTACCGTTTATCCAGGTCTTCTATCATCCATCGCCTCAGTACCACATAGTACAGACTTCCTGTACCCATTTGGTCTGAGAGGAAATAGCAGAGTTTTGATTCAGAAGAGAGTGAGAGGGAAAGGAAACAGCAGAGTTCTGATTCAGAAGAGAGTGGGCAGTCAGATCATGCAAACTTTGCAGATCCTGACTTTAAACTGAAGAGGAATCCAAAATAACGTAAATTATTTGGTCATAGATCTTCGTCTGACCACGTCAAATGCTGATACTAAGTTTGAAGCAATGGGATCTATTGGATGCAAGTGTGAAAATTACAGTTCAGAGGAAGAGTCGTGAAATTTCCTCGGCTTTTTTTTTATGTCAAAACGGTTTCTGTTTCTGTCATGATATTAGTGGTTTGTTTGATGAAATTGGAAACATCTTGAAACCAACTGAATGGCACCTCTTGATGGAGAGCTCAAAGAGCCTCAAAGCTCTGCTGTACGTAATGGGAATAAGTATCCCTCTCTTCGTATGGCTCACCCAATTCTCAAAGAGAATTACAGCAGTATGAAGATATTGCTGCAAACATGAAGTATGAAGAGTACGGATTGTTATCGAGACTTCAAGATAGTGGAGTTGCAAATGGGTCCCCAAGGTTGATTTGCAGAGACACAAAGGCGCACTCCACCAAGCGACTCTGGCCTGCCGATTTCTCTCTCTGAGGGGATACATTAAGTCATTTCGGATCCAGTTGCGGAAAGTAAGGAGGTGTTTATGCTGGAATTGAAGAATCAATTTGTAGGCGACCTAGATAAAAAGTTCTACAGGTTTCAAATACCCTAGAACTTTCTTCTCTAAGTTGTCTGCGGCAGAGGCCAAAGCATGGGACCACAAATAAAGGTCCTTCAATGCAATAAATTTCCACGGTTGCATGATAAGAAGAGAAAATCTGATAGGATCAACTTTATTGTAGATTTCAAGGTTTTCTGAATAATAACAAGGCTGAAAACTATGAGCAACTCGTCCGGAAATTAGCGAAGAACTACAGTGCTATGGGCTGCAGAATGTCTCTAAGGGTCCGTATGCTTGGTGCTCAGCTTGATACGTTTAGTGAGAACGGTATATGCTGCAATTTGAACACCGCTGCCGGGGACAGTATAGTGAGGATATGATGGAAGACGATGTTTGCGGGGTAATTCGTGACAGTGATTGCAAGAATAGAACTAAATCTCTAAAAACAACATACTTCTAAATATACGCTGGTATTTATTAGTACTACGTCTTTGCTACGTTCGATGCATTTCCAACCTTTTAATTGCGTACAACATAATCTTTCTTTGCTTGCTACTTGTAAGTGAATGAAATGGCAGATTGAACACTGTTCTAAATAAAAAGAAGCTAATGTTGTAAATACCAAAATCCTGGTCACAAAAATAAAGTTTGTGGTGAAATATTATATTTTTCTAGATTTTCAGACATAAGGGGTGGGGGACATTGAAAACATTGACAAGAAGAAAGGGCAGTATGATAGGACATACTTAAGACGTCAAGTCATAATATCCGTGGTATCTGGGGACTGAGGACACTGGGTGCATTTAATACTCTGATATGAAGAGGTTAACACTGAAGAGGAATTATTGGCCGGTCACATCAAACCAACCATGAGACTCATGACAAAAACAGAAATAAAATTGCAAAGATCTCTCTAAAATGTAACTTGTAAAATTGTTATGTTGTGAATGTTTTGTAACAATTTGTTAATAATCTGTATGGCAGTTTAAGTATGTATTTATAACATAAACGTAATGTAACATCCTTGCCAAGGATAAATTTGGCGATTCTCTGAAACAAGTGACTGACACAAGAAAGCGACAATCGTTGTAGGTATCTGGCTTCCACATTTAGTAATGCAACTTTCGAACAGCGACAAAGTGAATGCATTTTACATTAGGATAATGTACAACGTTGATGAAATGTATGTTGTATCGTGAAGGAAACGAGCTGGATTTCTATGTCTGCGTGGAGTGGAAAAGTGAAATGAAATGATCGTATGGCATCTATTGGTCGGGTTATCCCCTTCGGGTTTCGGACGCCGTATGGAAAGTCTTTTTAGTTGACGCCTATTCGGCTACTTGCGTGTCATTGATGATGAAGGACACGCAACACCCAGTACCCTGCCGGGAATCGAACCCGGGCCCCCTAGCGTAGTGGGAGGTAGCGCTACCGCTGAACTACGGAGGCGGACTGCGTGCAGTGGAAATACCAGTAGATGGTTTCTCTCGTACAGCCGAACGGAGACAAGAAATTATACTGAATTTGTCACCGATAAACGGTGGGAAAATTTGTAATAGCAACGCAATACACTCATAAATGCATGGCTAATATTTCTGGTTGTTTGGTGCTAAACTAACTTCCGCAGCAATAAAATCAGTACTAAGAACTATCCAGAATTGTGTATTACGTGATTGAATCATTTACGCTCTTACTGTTACATTATAGTGAAGATATATATTGTCGTAGCCTTTTTTGTATTTTAGAGCTGTGAACAATGTTAGCTACAAGCCTCGTAGAGACGCAGAATTTATTTTAGAAGAATTTATTGAACAGAGAGGTATCAAGAATCGCCATCGTGCCGAGCAACGGTAACATTTAATGCTGAGATAAACCAGACACTTACTTTACGACGTCAGCATCCAGCCTCGCCAGAGAGGTAGCATTCTTTTGCTATTATTATTATTATGATTATTATTCTGTCGACGTTTCAGCACTATACAGTCATCGCATTACACAGTAAGAATTTACACTGCCCAAGCCATTGACATTAGTTTTGTCGGTGCATGTTCGGGTGACTTTCACATTAACTGATCGATTATCAAATATTTACGATACATGATTCAAATCGTCATATGAAAAGTATTCAAAAGAAGGTTTCGACTGGAGTATTTTTATGTACAACCATCAGTCATAAAGTTGCTAAAACGTGGCATTCACCATTTTAAAATCATAAAATCTGCCACATGCTGACATAATGTTCAAATAAATTACAGAACAATAAATGTTTAGCTGCTTGTAGTAGTTACACATAAAAATTTCTTTTGTATATCTGTTAAGCACAGTTTAAAGCAAGTTCATAACAAAGTTTTGTAAAAGTTTGACATAAATTCTGAATTCAGAATTTCAGACCACTAAATGAAACAACTATCACAAACATTTATGTTTTTTTAAAATATTTCGAGGAAAGGGTGTTTTCAGATTTTTTAATGTTTAAGTACACATCTTTCCTGGCTCTTAGACGCCTCCTGCATTTAAAATGCAAGTAGTTCACTGTCACAAATATAAATTTGACTTATATTCAAACGGTGGAGATATAGTAAGAAAGTGAGCGGATTAAATCTCATACAAATACATCATGTTATGGTTTGTCGATTCACTGCTGAGTTGTAATACAAGAGGAATAGGTTATCTGTATTTACTTGTCGTCTTTAGTTCTTTCCTTACATATATTTTTGATGTTTGTTCTAGCGCCTAGCGAAAGATCCGTAAAAAAAGGTTGTAGTATGCGTCTGACATCAGATCATATCAAGATTGTTTCATCTGTTGGTATAGAAGCGTAATACATTTCCTTGCCTTCCATACGGCCGTTGATTCCGCCATATAGCATGAAATTTCTGGAGTAGGTTTGAAGTTTTCCATTCACCCTGTTATAGATCAGTGGAATGCACAGTTAACGGTATCCTCTGTTCTGCAGGTGGAATCATCGGTATAAATACGTACTGTGTCCCACAAATGATTCCGAATATGCGGTCGCTGCTGTTACAGTTACTACGTGACGTCTCACTGTGATCGAAATAAATATTGCAGGAGCAGACACGCGAGCCTGAACGGCGTTTTCAGCTCCATTTCTATAACGATTATTCTTACCGTAACAGAAAGCTGTCAAAGTAATCATCAGTTTTTTTGATTCCGCTGGTATCACACGGTGTGTCCCTCACCACCCTCCACCTCACGGTGAATGGGTGATTTTTGTGTTTATTTTCTCCGTTATGTACTTACTTGCCAACTTGTCCATCGGAAGAGGTATTTTTCTTGGTTCTAGCAAACCGTTTGTTTGAATCAAGGCAAGTTCTTCGACAATTGTACTGTAACTTGTCCTCCTTATAGGATATTTTATATTCACATTGCAATGCAAAATGCATTCGCATACATGACATCATTCTTTTAGAGGCACTACATAGTGTCAAAATGACGTTGTTATAAGCTCCCTACCACACCCTAATTAATGGACAAATACCATTAATGGCGAAATGTGCAGAATTTAGCTACGGCAAGCATCGAGCCACAATCCCCAGAAACTTCGTAGATATTTCAACAGGAACGTATATTTTCCTAACTTAATGTTACAAGTTACTGTCCGCTTTGAGAATGAGTTACGTGAAGACATTTTTCTGATGAAATGCGAAGCTCATTTTCAGACACCCAGTCTTCAACTTGTTCGACTGATTCCGATAAACATTAACTGCCAGTTCAACCGTGCTACCAAACGAGTGTGAGTAAACAACATCAGCACACTGAAGATGCTGCAGTTCAGCTGAATGGCATCTTCTAAATTCTACATATACAATGACACCTTGTGAAAGACCACTTCCGAAATAGCTTGTTTTCGAGCGGGAAATGGATCTGAACATTGGTGTATAGCTGTTGCTGTTGTGGTTCCCAAGTATGTGAGTGGCACGAAGACTTCTTACGTAATAGAACCCAGTACGTTGTCCTCGATGGTGAGTGTTCATCGGAGGTGAGGGTATCATCTGGAGTGCCCCAGTGAAGTGTGGTATGTCCGCTGTTGTTTTCTATCTACATAGATGATCTTTTGGATAGGGTGGATAGCAATGTGCGGCTGTTTGCTGGTGATGGCGTGGTGTACGGGAAGGTGTCGCCGTTGAGTGACTGTAGGAGGATACAAGATGACTTGGACAGGATTTGTGATTGGTGTAAAAAATGGCAGCTAACTCTAAATATAGATAAATGTAAATTAATGCAGATGAATAGGAAAAAGAATCCTGTAATATCTGAATACTACATTAGTAGTGCAGCGCTTGACACAGTCACGTCGATTAAATATTTGGGCGTAACATTGCAGAGCGATATGAAGTGGGAGAAGCATGTAATGGCAGTTGTGGGGAAGGCGGATAGTTGTCTTCGGTTCATTGGTAGAATTTTGTGAAGATGTGGTTCATCTGCAAAGGAGACCGCTTATAAAACACTAATACGACCTATTCTTGAGTACTGCTCGAACGTTTGGGATCCCTATCAGGTCGTATTGAGGGAGGACATAGAAGCAATTCAGAGGCGGGCTGCTAGATTTGTTACTGGTAGATTTGATCATCAAGCGAGTGTTTTGCGGAAATGCTTCAGGAACTCGGGTGGGAGTCTCTAGGGGAAAGGAGGCGTTCTTTTCGTAAATCGCTACTGAGGAAATTTAGAGAATCAGCATTTGAGGCTGACTGCAGTACAATTTTCAAAAAATGGTTCAAATGGCTCTGAGCACTATGGGACTCAACATCTGAGGTCATCAGTCCCCTAGAACTTAGAGCTACTTAAAACTAACATCACACACATCCATGCCCGAGGCAGGATTCGAACCTGCGACCGTAGCAGTCACGCGGTTCCGGACTGAAGAGCCTAGAACCGCACTGTCACCGCGGCCGGCCGTACAATTTTACTGCCGCCAACTTACATTTCGCGGAAAGAGGTCGACTTCTACCAGCTTTTACATTCTTCTGTGAATAATTCGTGCCAGTATTTTGTAGTCATGACTTGAATTTTTGGTATCATGCACAACTTTCAGCGGATACCTTCTTTTCGAAATTAGAATTACTGCATTCTTCTTGAAGTTTGAGGGTATTTCACCCGTGTTATAGATCTTGCATACCATGTGGAATAATTTTGTCTAGTATGATTCGCCCAAGAATCTCAATAATTCTGATGGAATGTTATCTACACCACGACAATGTTTCGACTAAAGTCGTTCGTCAAATTCTTGTCGCAATATCATATATCCTATCTCATCTTTTTCAAATGGTTCAAATGGCTCTGAGCACTATGGGACTTAACTTCTAATGTCATCAGTACCCTAGAACTTAGAACTACTTAAACCTAACTAACCTAAGGACATCACACACATCCATGCCCGAGGCAGGATTCGAACCTGCGACCGTAGCGGTCGCGCAGTTCCAGACTGCAGAGCCTAGAACCGCCCGACCACCTCGGCCGGCTCATCTTTTTCATGTAGCATATTGCCTTCAAGTTTGTTTTCCTTGTACAGACTCCCTACATTGACTACTCCTTCCCCACTACAGCATTGCCTTCTTTGTTTAGTACGGGCTTGCCATCTGACCACTTAATATTTATGCAGCTGCTTCCATTTTCTCCAAACAGCTCTTCGATTTTCTTTTCCCGTTGTCACGCATGCTTCGTATTCTTGCATTTATCTTACAACATAATACAAAAAACAGTACGACAGTCAGCGCGGAAATCCCTAAAATAGCACAAGACTTGCAAGCAGACACCCTTTGCTTACAAGAACCTTATAACAGAAATGGGCCACTGATATGTCTGCCAAAACATGCTACCACAATAACAGGCAGCAATGACTGTAAGGCTGCAGTAGTAATTCTAAATAGAACTTATAACATAATTAAGGTAACACAGTTATGCAATCAACGCTTGGTTACCATAGAGATAATTAACGGGAACGTCACATGGGTTATTGCATCCATGTACGCCCAATGCAGCCATCAAATAAAGCCGTACGCACACTACATCAGAGACCTAGTAATGTATACGAGAGGCAAAAAATTAGTGATAAGTGCTGACATTAATTCCAGATCGACCCTCTGGAACTCAGACAGAACAGATGACAGAGGACGCATAATCACCGATCTAATACAAGAAACACAGTTACATGTAATGAATACGGAAGGACCTATACCAACATATGCAGGGTTCGATGGTACGAGCAGTAATATCGACTTAACGCTAGCAAATAATGCAGCAATGGCATACGTAACAAACTGGACTGTACACGACAACATAACCAGTAGTGATCATAATGTCATAACATACACACTAACTCACACTCAGAACACAATGACCAAATCACACACCAGACACTTGCTGTTGCACAAAGCAGACGGGAACAAATTAACGGAAATTATCCAACGGCACGATCTAGAACACATCAATGGAAGTATCGATTATAGAGCACACAAGTTAGCACAGGTAATACAACATGCACAAAACACCAATACCGACAGCAAAGAACACAAATGCTCACCAGTACCATGGACCAACGAACTCACGAGACTCAAACAGGACGCAAGACGCAAACGAAAATTATATCAAAGGGCGATAGCAGATAGGGACAGACGAATAAGACTTGAAGCATATAGGCATGGACAAGACTTATATAGACAGACCCTATACAACACGCGTAGACAACAATTGGAGCTATTTGTAACAGCACAAACAGAGCAAAATATATGGGGGGAACAATACAAAATACTGACAGAGAAGATAAAAACCCTACTAGTTCTGGGAACGCTAAGGCAGGATGATGGCATGATGACGAGGGGATGGAGGAATACAGCGGAGTTTCTGCTGTATAAACTGCTCCCTGACGACGCTATCGATACAGACACACAATATCATGCAGCACTAAGAGAAAACCTACACACACCATACAACACTGCAACTGTCACCTGTCCTTTTGCGCAAGAAGAGGTTGCGCTAGCAATCTCAGAGCTCAAAAACAAAAAAGCACCTGGACCAGATGGTATCCACTCGGAAACACTGAAAAAACTAGCACCGCAGATCACCCCGTTCCTAACAACGTTACTGAACGATGCCTTACGGCTGGACAGGGTACCTACAGTATGGAAAACCTCCAAAGCAGTCATTATTAAGAAATCAGAGGACAGGGATTCTTCAGATCCAAAGATTTACAGGCCAATATGCCTAATAAACACCCTAGCAAAGATTCAGGAGACGCTACTGTGTAAGCGCCTGCAAACACACAGAGCTCTCAGGGGTATGAGCCAACACCAGTTCGGCTTCAGAACTGGCAGATCAATAGATGATGCCATCAACCAGGTCCTGCACATAGTTAGCACCACAAAACAGATATACGCCATGGCAATAATGATTGACATTGCCGGAGCATTTGATAATCTCTGGTGGCCCGCACTGTTTCAGACGCTAAGACATCTGGAGGTACCGCAGTCACTGTACAACAGTTTTCTAGACTACTGTAAAGACCGAGTAGTCGAATGGCAGATGGACAGCCGGAAAGTAATTAAAAGAATTACCAAAGGCTGTCCTCAAGGATCGATCTGCGGCCCCATCTTCTGGGACATAACAATCGAACCCCTCCTACAACTTCTGGATGGGGATGATAGGTCAGACGGAATTTTCGCCTACGCAGATGACCTATTAGTAGTAGTCACTGCAAACAACAGAGCCCAGTTTAGAAGAGAAAGCCAGTGGAATACTAGAAACAATTACTCAGTGGTGTCACAAAAACAAACTCAGAATAGCCGATAACAAAACAACATACACCGAGCGAGGTGGCGCAGTGGTTAGCACACTGGACTCGCATTCGGGAGGACGACGGTTCAATCCCGTCTCCGGCCATCCTGATTTAGGTTTTCCGTGATTTCCCTAAATCGCTTCAGGCAAATGCCGGGATGGTTCCTTTGAAAGGGCACGGCCGATTTCCTTCCCCATCATTCCCTCACCCGAGCTTGTGCTCCGTCTCTAATGACCTCGTTGTCGACGGGACGTTAAACACTAATATCCTCCTCCAAAACAACATACATTTTACTGAAAGGATCACTCCACAGGAATCCTTCGGTTAAAATTGGGGACACAAACATCAAACGAGCACACATTACGCATTATCTTGGGGTACACATAGATGAAAAATTGAATGTCCACGAACACATAAGGCTTACAACAGAAAAAAAAGATACTACTCAAAATGGTGAGGCTAAATTCAAAAAAGTACAGACTACCTCTACCAGTCATACGTACATACCACTTTGCGCTCTTCGAATCAGTACTCAGCTTCGCAGCTAGCACGTCGGCACATAGACTGAAGGTGGTCACCAACAAAGCATCGGTCAGACGAGGGCAGAGAAGTGTCCTACTTAGGCTATCTGGAGCCTTCGGTACCACCTCAGTGCATAAACTGTGTGTGGTGCTCGGAATATTCACCACAGATATCACGATCAAATACAGAGCTGCAAGGTACTGGTTAAAGGTGGGGAGACTAGATAAGGTACACACAATAACCGGTGTGCCGATAGAGACGATACGTTTCCGTAACAGTTGGCGTTTGGATACATGGCAAGGTGAGTGGGATTTAAGTGATAAGGGACGTAGACTGCACGACTTCCTCCCTGACATAAAGGAGCGGTTGAGAATGAGACATATCGATCCCATCCACGGTATGGTACATTTCTCAACCGGACACGGACCTTATCCCACGCACTCAAACCGCGTGAGTCTGAGGCAGACACCTACATGCACATGTGTGGAAGAACGTTCCCCAGAACACACTGTCTTTTTCTGCGGGCAATACGCGAACAATAGACATACACTACACTTAGACTACACAGATACAGACATACATATATACACAGCAATAAGAGACGAAGGACAATGGGCACAATTAAACGCACTGACAAACAGTATTTCAAAAACAACATGTGAAGAGTACATGCGGACACGACATTACAGACATGCCTATGTGCAGCGTAGCAACAATCTCCAGAGGGTGGACAGCGATACCCACAGTGACAGCGAAAACAGTGACAATGAGGACGAAGAGGAGGAGGAAGCTGAGATATGACAGTAAATAAGCAAAAGTGCTGGCGTTCTAGACAAGAAAACACCAAATGCTGCACATGGATGGGCACCTAAAGTAGTTAATACATAGGATTAGTAATAAATAGGATAAGCAACATTATTTCTCTACTAATAACCATTTGCGCACGCGCGCATATGTGTGTGTGTGTGTGTGTGTGTGTGTGTGTGTGTGTGTGTGTGTGTGTGTGTGTGTGTCAGTGAGTGACTGGCGGTGAACGGCTCGAAGAAACCATTCCGAGGTATTCACCGTCAGTCACATTCGGTGATGGCACTAACAAATCTCTCCTCTATCTTATCTTCTTTTTACGTTCTTAAAAAACAACAAAATTTTATTTATATTTCAACCTCAAATTATTGTTATTTTGAAAAGTATCATTCTTTGTAAATGTTGTACATAAAACAAAAGAAAAGAAAACTGTGAAAAGATGGAAAACGAAAATTGTAAGATGTACGACCTGTTTTAAACACCAGGTAACAGGTCTATAATTTGGCAATAAATAAATAAATAAATTTCTCGTGTGGCCATTTCTTCTATTTTATTTTGCATTTCGTGTCAATGATAATGTTTCTGCGCCTGTAATTTTTTTTGGCCTGTTTCATTTTTGCATTTTTTTTTCCATTAGTCAATTAAATTCAATATATCTTGTCTGCGGATTTCCGTTTGGTCTTGTCTCTTTTGGCTACTTAATCGCCTGTTGCCTGCAATTTATCCAAGTCCTATCTCCAACCTTTAACTGTGTTTCTGCAATTTCTTCAGTTTTGATCTGCATTCATAAGCAATAAATTGTGGTGAGAGTCGACATCTGCTTCTGGAAACTGTTTGCACTTAAAATCTGGTTTCAGAATTTATGTGTTTCTATCGCGTGCGCCTTGTCCCGCGGTTACGCAGGGCATGTTAATTGTAAGGGGTGGCCGGATGCCCTTCCTGCCGCCACCCCGTACCCCCCAGGACGGAATTAGTGTACCCCAGCTGCCTGCGTCTAGTGTAAATCATGAAATAGTGTGAATGTGTTTCAAATGTCTGTGAGTCGTGTAACTGGGCGCGACCGGTATTCACCTAGGAGGTTGTGGAAAACCGCCTAAAAACCACATCCAGGCTGGCCGACACACCGGCCGTCGTCGTTAATCCACCGGGCGGATTCGATCCGGGGCCGGCGCGCATAGCCGAGTCCAGGAAGCAGCGCGTTAGCGCTTTCATCAGTGTGTGTCCAGTACATAATATGTTTGACAACTTCTACTGTCTGCAACGATCTTCCATGTATATATCCTTCTTTCATGAATCTTAAACCAAGTGTTAGTAATGATTAAATTATGATTTTTACAAAATTCTTCCTTGTGACTTCCCCTTTCATTTCTCTTTCCCACTCATATTTCATTTTTCCTTCTCGTCCTTTTCGTACTACCGAATTCCAATCCCTAATTACAAATAAATTTTCCTGCAGAGGTTATCAATGAATAAACGTTCTTCTGATCCTGGCTGGGAATACCCAAGGGGTGCCACCCGGCCGCCGTGACGCCCGCTGTCGCGCTGTGTCAAGCGGGTGAGGTTAAGCAGAGGGATGTGGTCAACACATCGCTCTTCCGACCGTTTTGACGACTTTCCATACAACGAAGCTGCTTCTACTCGATCAAGCAGTGCATCCCGTACCAGTCTCACGCAGGAAAAAATCCTTGGCAGTATCGGAAATCGAACCTAGTTCCTCCGCATCGCAGCCATTTACGCTGACCACTTTTTCTTCACTCACGTTCGGAGGAGGACATTATCAGTCACTGCTCACACATATTGTTTACTAGCTATTGCTCGCGGCTGCGCTCGCCTATAACTAAATTGAAATGAAATGTATGACATTATTGACCGGTACACACACACACACACACACACACAGGCGGAAAAAATTCGACGCGTTCAGGAATCAAACCCATCATCGCGCAGACGGAGGACAAAAACGCTAACCACAAGACCACCAACAGTGGCCGCAGGTACTACACGCCTTGGGAACTACGTATAAGGATGTGTGACACTCAGCGGCTAAAATACAATGGATTTGTGATTGATATTAGAATGGAAGTATGGATTAAACACGTAGAGGATTGTATAAACATTGTATTCATTACGTTATATCGTGTTATATATACCATATCAAATAATAAACCTATTTTCATAAATACAAACAAGTTCAAGAGTCAAACAGGCTCAAATGACTCTGAGCACTATGGGACTTAACTTCTATGGTCATCAGTCCCCTAGAACTTAGAACTACTTAAACCTAACTAACCTAAGGACATCACACACATCCATGCCCGAGGCAGGATTCGAACCTGCGACCGTAGCGGTCGTGCGGTTCCAGACTGTAGCGCCCAGAACCGCTCGACCACCCCGCCGGCGAGTCAAACAGTGTATAGCTTTTTCTAAGAGTTATTATTTTTTTCATATTTCGCGTTTTATTCTTAAAAACAATAAATGTGTTCTACTACCTGCTTTCTACAGTAGCCTAGGTTCTTCCTCACCGATCAAGCTGTCGCCGGACCAAATTTCATCAAAATCTGTTCTGCATATAGGTCGGGAAAGCATAGCAAAGAGAGTTCTTTTCGCCTAATGTCAGTATGTATTTACTAACCTTGTTGCTACACTGCAGTCATTGTCAGTAGTCTTTACTGCTTCTCAGCTGATGGTTGCGTCAGGATGTAATAGGGGAGAGCATCTTCATGGCATCTGCTATGCTCTGACGCAGCCGTCAGCTAAGAAATAATGCGTACTATTAGAAATGAGTGCAGCGTCGAAACAGGTTTAACCAATACATAATATAACTCCTGCAGGAAAATTTTGTGAGCTCACTGATCCTCTACGTCAACAACATGGCTAAAACGAAAAAAAAAAAAAAAAAAAAACCAAATTGAATTATAATTGCTTGTGACCATACAGGCTTCGTTTGAGGACCGTGACTCTGTGGAATAATATAAATAAGTAAATTGAATTGTCGTCTCTTTTAATTGTCTGTATAATTTCTTTTTCTGATCATACTTTCTTTCAATCCGTTCATCGTCCGCAGAGCTAGTGGCGCATAAACTTGTACTACTGTACGGGTGTTGACTTTGTATCTGTCTTGGCTACGATAATACGTTTACTACCCTGCTCATAGTAGTTTACCAACATTCTTGTTTTCTTATTCGTTATTGGACCTACTCCTGCGTTACAGCTATTTGATTTTGTGGTGATAACTCTCTACTGATTGGACCACGAGTCCTGCTCCGCCTGCTACCCCGCTTCTCTATTTTCGCTATATCTAACTTCGCTCCATCCATGCCTCATTTTAAATTCTCTAATCTACCTACCCAGTTAAGGGATCTAATATTCCACTCTCCGATTGGTAAAACGCCTAATGTTCTCTTGATGACAACATTCTGAGTAGTTCGCGCGCCGGGATCGTAATGTCGGACTATTTTACCTCCGCAATTTTAAGCCATACAGTGCAGCTGCGTGTCCTCAGCAAATATAAGGGATGTAGTTTTTCCTTGCTTTCACCCTTTCGCAGATCCGAATTAGCAATTTTATAACGTTATATCAATTAATCGTCCAGACTGTTGCCCCAAAACTGCTACTCCTTTTCATGAACCATATAATTGTCTGTTCTCTCCACGGATATTCCTTCGAAATGGATTCATCCACGGTATATCTATCCGACCATAGACGCTCACAGGCTACACCACCTCGGCAAAGTCTGTGGTTCATGGATGGTGGGTTCGCTTCCCAATGTAACCCAAACAAAAGAAGACAGTTACATTTCTTCTACTGAAGTTCGAAAAATATATCAGAGTTAGGAACAGTTAATTGCCTACTGCTGTTCATTCCAATTACAGGAGGATATTGGTTTTAGTTAATGTTTGAAGAGTTATCTTGAGGTGAAGACAAATGAGAAACTTTTGAGTCGAAACAGTTCAATATCATTCAACTCAATACTCCATTCCCACGTAGTTTGACAGTATTAGTTCTCGCAGTATATTGAGTTTAGTTTCCAGTGTATTGATTAATGCGAATGATAGGATGTTATGAGCAAGCAACATAAGTCACTGAATGAGGAAAGCTTAGTAGTATTCGAAGCTGAGAAATATTGTACTCAACTGAAAATGGTTGAGTCCGCTGTGTCCTGGTGACTAGGAAGACAGATATCAGTATGTAAATTAATTGTCAGTTAAAGACAGATTTCAGTATGTAAATTAATTGTCAGTTAATAACTGTTTTAAACCCACAATTTGCGTAGAAGGTCTTTGGAAAATAAAATATGTAAAGAGTCCATGTATGTAAATTAATTGTCAGTTAAAGACAGATTTCAGTATGTAAATTAATTGTCAGTTAATAACTGTTTTAAACCCACAATTTGCGTAGAAGGTCTTTGGAAAATAAAATATGTAAAGAGTCCATGTATTTTGGTGTGCTTCTTTTTTTCCAAATGTATCGAAGGAAACAATTTATACTACAATTCCTTCTACAAACATTGCAATATTTCTAGAATGCAAATACTAACAAATGGTAACATGACATGGCATGCGCTAATACGAAAAACCATATGCAAAACTTTACTAATTGACTAGAATACTGCAGCTATAAAGCTTTGAAGGCACTGCTAGAAGTGGTATTTCGTCCATAGTGGATATCTGAGTTGGTCTGGTTCTTGAGCTCGGTGTATAGACCGAGGTGTTGACTTTCACTCCTTACATTTGGAGGAGGTGGTAGCATTAGGGCAGAGAAATTTTAAAGTACATAAAACAGTGGTGATGTTAGGTGCAGGAGACACGCGTAGATACTGCTGTTGGGTCAGGCCAGAAAGTGATTAGTTCGACACTAACGAATGCAACTATATGACGTAGCTGCTGGTAAACCTTTCTCGATGTGAGGTCGTGGTCAAAGAAACTCTTCTGTTCCTGACGTTTCGTCCAGGACTGCGTTGGACATCCTCAGAGGCGCTCCTCTGCTGAGTCTTGCCGACTGACTGACCATTCGGACGTCCGAGAGCGACATAAATAATGTAGGAAAGGGGCGTGGTTAAAGTAACACGTGATGAGCAGACATAATCCTTGCCAGAGATAAAACTTAACCAACGTAGTTTTCTGAAAGAGAAATTTTTCTACAACGTCAAATTATTATCCACGACTATGTAGAGAAGCCACTGAAGTTTGTAAGTAGCAGGATAATTTTAATAGGAAAGAGGAGGCAATGAAACTTAGCAACATATTGACAGTGGCTCTGCAGAATCGCTAGACAGTTTTATCTTTGACAGGATGACAATCGATAGTTAAGTTTCCCCCTTTCCTCTGAGGATGTCCAGCGCAGTCCTGGACGAAACGTCAGGAACAGAAGAGTTTCGTGAACCACGACCTCACATCCCTCATCCGGTCGTGAAACCCTTCATTCTATGAATTACATGACGATTATTGTTTCTATCCTGTTGAGTTCTTTCTCACAAAAAATATTATTATTGTTAATAACATGAGACTTATTATCATCATTATTAATTTAACTGCTGACAAGGCTACTCACTCAGCCAACCAGTTGTGAAGGACCTATACAGTTTCGACAGTTGATGTTAAAATGCAAAATAACCTTAGTCCGAATCTCTGGATTATCCGAACGTCTTGGAGAGCACGCAGTTTCTCAGTTCCCGAAGACCTTTTACTTACGCCTGTTCAACGTTCGGATGAGTGTCTCTCTTATTCACATCACATCTCCGCAAAATTTTCTCTTCCAGGTCTGGTGTTAGAATCAGGCCTAACAAATTGTTGACTTTTTCTGTGGCTTTCTTGAGGGTTCCTCCGGTGCCGCAGAAATGGATCTTCGTTATTTGTTTGAAACGCGCATTCCAGAGACAAGACAATCACCGTAATACGGTTAACATCCTCAAAATAACACAGAAGTGAATAAAATTCTGAAAAATAATTAGTATCGTCAAAATATCGAAAAAATTTACTCCTCGCGGAACGCCAGTGTTCCGCGGGACACAGGTTGGGAAACCCTGGATTAGGCCGCCAGCACGCGATGCGACTGAAAAGAAACGCAATGGGCAGGCGATCTAAATCGGCAACTGGTGGCCGACTGGCTGACAACGCACTTGTGCACGCGGAGCAACTCGGAAATGACAAACTGCTATGGAGGTGGGAGAGCACCTTTTTGGTTGCACTCGGCATGACGATTACTGATTCAAGCTCAGAGGAAAGTGTGGTTGTCCAGTTATTATATACGAACGGGAAAACAAAGAAAATTCTGATTACGTTCGTATTCTTTAGCTCTTTTCCTATGTTTGTAAAGAAGTAACGATTGACAAGGATATAATGATTGTTTACTTTTATCTAAACGTACTTATACACAGTTGGGGTATCATCAACAAAGATTTCTTGTATTACATTTTGTAATTACTGTTACTACGTATCGATTTTAGCCACAAATAGAAGTAATGAAAAGTACAGTGCAATAAACAGTGAAATTCACGTCATCCAACTAAAGCCACGACGTATAAGGAAAGCTCAAAGCAATATATATAAAAAGCAGCAACACCCTTTTCTTTAAAAATATGTAACTGTTCGTGTATCCTGCATAGCTATTAACAATAGACTCATTGCAGCAACAATGACATGCTCGTCTTAGTACTGTTTGTTCACGATAAGTTGACGATCGGCGCGGTGGCTGTTGGGAACGGCTTTGCCCTCGCATTACGGCTCGGAGGGGAAAGGAACGCTGTAGACTTCTTCCAGCAGTGCTGGCACCACTAACTGCGTTTTGTGCTTAAGATCAAATCGCTGGCGAGAGCCGCAGAAATATTGCCCACGTGACACTTCCATCGGATCAGAAATCACCTAATTTGTTGACATATTAATGCTGGAGAGTTTTACCTACAACTTACATATTATTTATTTATGGAAAATGATAGTAGATGAATGTACAACTTGACTCTGTGAATCGAAATTAAAAACTGATTTTTGGATCTGTTTGCAAATTGCATTTATTAAACACAGCACAACAGTAATGTCTCCACAATTGTAATTAGCTTTGCCTGAAAGAATTGTGACCTTTATATCCAGTAAACATCGCTGTCATTTGTGTTTATTTCAAGATTATCATCATCGTCATCATCATCGCTTGAAGGCATGGTACTGATGATAACTTCATCGATGGCCATTTCCATTATTCCGTCTCGTGTCCAATACTCTTGCTCCACCTGCTGCACTTTCCTGCAATAATCTTGCCAGTCCTGTGCACTAACTGAAGGCAAATCACCATTAACAAGACTCTGCAATCTTTCCTCGTGTAGTTCTAAGCGATTCAGTCTGGAACCGCGTAACCGCTACGGTCACAGTTTCGAGTCCTACCTCGGGTATGGATGTGTGTGATGTCCTTAGGTTAGTTAGGTTTAAATAGTTCTAAGTTCTAGGGGACTGATGACCACAGATGTTAAGTCCCATAGTGCTCAGAGCCATTTTTTTCCTCGTGTCACTAGTGGCATTGTCCTCCCTGAAATTTTGTTTTATTTTGGCCCACGGCAGTTCTATCGAGGGCGATAAACGGACTACCGTCTGGCTTCCGCTCTAAGCAAGTCTATCTACGACATACACTTTCACGGCTGGTTTGTTTTCCTTTATTTTGGATAACAGTTCACTCATCCTTGCTGTGCCGTTCAGTTTATTTGCCTGTCTCGCAACAACTCATCGTAATCCTGTAATTATATTTATTAGACGCTGCGGTGCGCGGGATTAGCCGAGAGGTCTCAGGCGCTGCGGTCATGGACTGTGCGGCTGGTCCCGGCGGAGGTTCGAGTCCTCCCTCGGGTGTAGGTGTGTGTGTTTGCCCTTAGGATAATTTAGGTTATGTAGTGTGTAAGCTTAGGGACTGATGACCTTAGCAGTTAAGTCCCATAAGATTTCACACACATTTTGAACATTTATTAGACACTGAGCAGTACTTCCTGCTGTGGTTTGGCGCTTTATCCACAACTCACCGAAATGGGTGGAGTGCACCATATTTGCACTCGCCGCCCCCCCTTCCCATCGGCGTCCGATAGTTTCGTCAACTTCAAGAGATTCGAAAATTAGTGGAAGCACTTTCTTGCATGAAACTACTTGACAAATTAAAACTGTGTGCCAGACAAGGTTCCCAGTTTCGAGTTTCGTTGCGGTCAGGATGTTTCAAATCAACGCACACTTCGCTGCAGGGTGAAAATTCGTTCTGAGAGGTGGCGCACTGGTTAGCACACTGGACTCGCATTCGGGAGGATGACGGTTCAAACCCTCGTCTGGCCATCCTGATTTAGGTTTTCCGTGATTTCCCAAAATCTCTCCAGGCAAATGCCGGGATGGTTCCCTTGAAAGGGCACGGCCGACTTTCTTCCCTAATCCGATGGGACCGATGAGCTCGCTGTTTGTGCCCCTCCCCCAAAATCAACCAACCCTTCTAGTTTCTTGCATCTTCGTGCAAGTACTTGCCGAAATTATCATTTCATGGAATTTTTCTCAAACTTACAGAAGTTGTTCGTGTTCAGTACCGGTGCGAAAAAATAGGTGTAGAAAAGGAGAATGGCATAAAGAGAGATGGACCGAAACAAATGTACCGTTGGAACCCCCGAACACAAGTAATTGGCAACTGCAGTTACGGAATTGCGAAAGGAGTTTACCAATCAATTTGTTTCACTGAAAGGAAAGTAGAATGGCAGTACAGACGTCTTTAAATTTTAACTGATTTTTTAATGTACCGTAAATATAACTGCGTTACATTTCTGATAAAAATAGTAAATACCGCTTGTAAAAATCTAAAAGTAATTAAAACGCTGTCTTTTGGTGAGATACCGCGCCGCATTTTGTTACCTGTTACCGAAAATTTGATTATACAACAAAAGGAGATGTTCGAAATTTGCATTGACATCCTCAAAGCCTTTAATCTAAGTGAAGTCTTCTGATCTTAGTTAACTGCATAGTGTTTGTTGGTAACGTTATCATGTACTCTTCTAACATTTTTTTCTATCTTTTATTTTACCCGTTTACGTAATATCGTATTTTTTTTTAAATTTTTTCCATGGATTGTATCGATAAATGTAAAAATTAAAGTACATAAGTCAGTCGCTTTATCTCCAAGCTATGCCATTGTTCCCAAAATATTGTATTGGTGCATGAAGGCGTGCCACATTAAGCTTTCGAAGAGTAAATATTAATGTGCTTCGATTAAATGAAAAAAATGAACCATATGTAGAACCTTTTACATTCCACATTATTCTTCTATACGAAGAAAATACCCAAATTAATAAGGGACAAGGGCGCTTTGTCAGTACCATAAGCTTCATTCATCACATTGTATTACAGTCACTATGGTAGAATTACTATCAAGGAATACGATTTAGTTACGATGAGAGGACAAAAAAAATGCAATTTCATATGACCATGGACGTACTGCATTTCTTTGCGCGGCGTGGTGGAAACGATAGCCGCTGCGTAGCAGCCCGCAGTATAACGATACGAACTTCACTCATCGGCCGCCCAGCGGCGTCTGCGGGCCGGGTAGTTGGCGGGCCGGCCGCCGGGGCGCGGGCTGCTCGCCCACGTGGCCTACTTCTGTCCGTCAGCGCGGCCACGCCCACCACGTGCCGGGTGCTGCCAACCACCGCCCGCCGCTCCCCTCCACGGCGCGTACCCCAACAGCTGATCGGTGCGCACGTGACCTGCCCGCGTTACGCAACTCGCAGGCAGCGGGCGCGCTGTTTACAGCGCCGCGCACGGCCGCTGTGTCTCTCACAATTCATACCACCGCCCTCCGCTCAGTCGTCACGTTTCCTGCTTCGCCTCGTCAGCTTTTCCGTTAGTAGACGATTCAACAAAATGCATTTTGTTCTCATATCTGGAGTACGCAATCGGAGTTCAGATTTCGCGTGCATACTCTTCTTTAGAAAGTCCGTACTGACTCGCAGCTCTAGTCACATAAGCATTGACATCGCATTTACATTAATTATGAAAGATTTCCGGAATGAAACATTGTGACAGATGTTAAAATTTTTGTTTATTTTCTGATACAATAAAATTTCAGAGTATCAAACTGTCGTCTTCAGATCAATTTGCAGCTTTCTAGGCTCAGCTTCATCACGGCCCATACAATGTCAGTAATTCAATCGTGATTGCTTTCCACGTCTTTTCTGGAGAAAAGTTGGCTGTCGAATGAGTAGACAAACCAAAGTTTTAACCCAGTCGTTCTCCTCAAAGCCATTCATTAATACTGTTGACACATGACTTCTATAAGAAAGAAACGATTCAGTACGAGTTCCATAGCGAAGATTTGTACCATCAAGAAATTTATTACATTCTGAGACATACTGGGTTCGATTAAACATTCCTGACAAGTAACAAATTTTGTCAAATCGGAACAGAAATCCCATTTCTAGAATATGTTTATTCATTGTTTTTGAGAGAATGAATGTAACAGATATAATGATTATAAAATTGGGATTTCTTTTGATTCTTGAAATTTCATTCTATTTTGGTACACAGCTAAGTTCGTGGGAGAGACGTATGGCTGTTGTTTGATAGGTAATTTTTTTCTGTTGGGGTCTTTTCCATCAAAAGGCGCTATCAACGCTCGGACATGTCTCTGTTGCATTGTGAACAGCAGAGAAGAAATTCGTGAATATATTGAACTGTTCAACATTAACCCGTCAAACGAATTCCATGCAGACTAACTGTGCACATACGACGACAATAAATCGTTACTGAATGATCAGAAAAGAACGTGTTGTGAATTTCATTGTGCACTGGTCGAAACTTCCAAACTAAAATAGAGATGATGTTATAATGTAGTTATATAGACCTGTTAAAAAGCAGTGACAAAAAATTAAAAAGTACTATTATGAGAGGAAGGACGTGAATCTCAAAACAACTGACACTGTTGTTGCTGTTCACACTTTATTTCATTACATTTGGTACTGACACATTGACAGCATTTCACTTTCATAATATTATAATGAAATGTAATCAAAATGTCTTACCCATCAGTATAATCAGCCTTCGGAGTTTTGCTTTTCTACGTACCAAGCCTATCAAACCTCGTAGTCATTTTTTGCGTGCTGCTAATTACGGTCGACTCCTGTATGGCTCAAATGTCAAATTTCTTACCTTTTTGTTATCAGAGTGGCAGACAAAACTGATATGGATCAAGTTGCTCAGTCTCTCCTCATTGTAACCATGGTCAAAGCGCAAGTCTCATAAATAAATAGTTTTTTTTTCAAAAAGTACACGCTGTTCATCTGTGTATCAGTTATTTAAAGCACTAACGTTGGCGAAAACTATTCCATGGGTGTTCCAGAGATTACGTTATAGTTTCATTGTGTAATAAGGGATGCCCTTCCGTTCGTGTTCGTCATTTAGCAGAGGATGTTAAAAATTACCAATCTGCGTGAAGGTAATTACCGTTGCTATCAAAGACAACAGCTTACATATTCTATCGCGCGTAAGAATATTCAGTTCGGTGATGAAACTCCGGAAGTTGGTACCAGGCTGTTTTTTTAAAAAAAAAAAAAAAAAAAAAAAAAAAAAAAAAAAAAAAAAGAGTAGTAATTACTGCGAGAAGGATGGTAGGCCATAGACAATGACTACCATCTAAAGGAATGGCACGATTTTTCTTAAAAATGTAGTGTTCATATAAACTACAGACAGTTCACTGTAATATCGACGCCCGGTTTTCAGAATGTCACTAGAAAGATTTTTAACACCCTTAGTGATAGATGTATCACAAATTTAAGGCAGCTGTCCTCTTCCCTACAAGTCACAAGAGTTAGAAAGCTCTTTAGGAAAAATAAAACTTGACAATGGATGAAAGAGGTGTTTCTTTTGGAAAAAGTGCCGACTGACTTGAAAATCAGTCGTGAGACAACATATATTGGTTACTCCAGGTTCATGTTGATATCAGTGTAATACATTTGCGTAACAGTTGACCTTCCTAACGAAGATTTCATTTGGTAACAGACTCTTTCTAACACTGTATGTATTTTCTAGTGGCACAGGTCAAAGCCACAGACATTCTCTTTTCGCGAGAACAGGCAAGTAGCCTGACCATTTCAGTATTTAATACAGATTTGTTCGGCCGGCCGCGGTGGTCTAGCGGTTCTTGGCGCGCAGTCCGGCACCGCGCGACTGCTACGGTCGCAGGTTCGAATCCTGCCTCGGGCATGGATGTGTGTGATGTCCTTAGGTTAGTTAGGTTTAAGTAGTTCTAAGTTCTAGGGGACTGATGACCACAGATGTTAAGTCCCATAGTGCTCAGAGCCGTTTGAACCATTTTCTGAACAGATTTGTTCGTTGATGTTATGCAGATATCTACGTTAGTGTATTACACCAATTTTGTTCAGTTACACAGGGAACAATGTTTAAGGGAACGGGAGATTTATTATTGAGTAGCATTTGCATGGAGTATAAGGAAGAAATATTTGGTAAGGAAGAAAAGATAATTACACACAATAGGAGCATACAGTTATTTATTATCTGCAACACTCTCCCCATAACGTCAATCATTTCATTTTATTATCTGCAACACTCTCCCCATAACGTCAGTCATTTCTGGAGGGTTAGCCACTGTACGAATTGCTATGGCAGAGAATATGAGATTTGCTGCTGATTGTAGAAGTTTAATGGTACAGATGAAGTCGTTAAATCGATTTAGTGAGTCAGAACAGTACGCCCAGAGAGAAGGAAGACGGAGTGGGTTATCCCGAGGTACTGAACGCGTGGTCCCAGCGCACGTTAATACGAAGGTCACATTGTCACGGCGGTGGGATTGTTCGCTGTAACGATCTCCGGCGAGCAATCGTGACCTCTGAAAATGTTACTTACTCACTGTTCCGCTTTTATGCGAGGGAGAATAAAGCGCAAGGATACTCTACATCCGAGACCTTGAATCGTGTGAGACTGCAAGACAAGTGCGAGCAGAGAGAAATGATCGGTAGCAAACGACTTCAGCGTTCGAGATTGGAAGGTTAGCCAGTACATTGGAAATGGAAAACTTGGAAATCCGGACATTCACGCTGTAGCGTGCATTCGTACCGTTTCTTCGAGACAGCTGCGTTGCAGTTGACAATAGATTCCACCCGAAGGAGCAATCATTACATTCGGGTTCGTATGCTTCTGGCACAGGTAGACGTGTACTGATATATCGAAATTGCGGGCGAGTGCTGTATTTTCGGCAAGCTAGTCTCAATACGTACTATAGCTGGTAAGTGATACCGACAGTCAAGGAATTTCTGAAGAGAGTTATAAGCACGCAGTCTTAACATAGTAGAGAGGGGAGTAAGTCATTCCGGGACATTTGACAGGAATGTCTGCCATGTAGCCGACTACCTGAGGCCAGTACATGTAAATCAGCTCCTTATATGCACTCATTACTGGATTATCTTGTGCGATAAATAAGGATCTGACCTTGCAAAAGGAAGACAAAATTTGTTACTGGGATAGATGAGTCTTGGTCACAGTAATTACGTTTTGTGATCGTGCAGACTACTGACTGGCCACTTACAGATCCATTCGGACTCCGACATCTGTAACGAATCAAAGGAATCGTCTAACTGGGATCGTCATGCTTCTGTGCAGCAGCGCATTACAGTAATGCCAGTTAGATGCGGACTGACGTGTGTACAGTAGGAGAATAATATGCAGATGGCTCATCGTCAGCAGAAATCCTTATAAGTAATGTTGTCTTTCTCTTATCAATGTAACGTCAGCCTGTAAGCAGTATTGACTATACAGCTCGATAAAATACATTTGGCGCAAACTTTTCCGATTTCGAACATAAATTTCATATACACTTATTCCATGTGGTTGGCAGGCTACAATGCTTTGATTTATAGTTTCGATCTTTGATGATCATGTCATTGATACCCATATGCGCATTTTAAGTGCGTTACATTTGATATACAATGACTGTCAGTTCCTATTTGCAACGCTAAACGTTGTACGTGATGTGGTCTCTTAAACAAATTAAAACATTGTAATATTTATTGGTAAGTATCACTGTGGTATTTTGTTTGTCTCATGTTAAAGTGAACAATGTAATTCGCCAGCAACGCAACAGTGTTCACAGTTTTGTAAAACTGTTTAAAAGGTGTAATGGTCGCCTTTGATTGCTAAAATACTTCATTAATAAGTTCCACAAACGCAGCTTAGCTTTTGGTCATTTTCAAGCAACATGTATGTTACGTTGTCTGATGCCCCTTTAATTTTTGACATTTGCTGAAGTACGAAATTGTTCTCCTTGAAAACTGCCGAAGACTGATGGAACTGTGGAGCTTGTAAATAAAGTAATTTTAACTGTGTTATTTAAAGACAAAGAAAACAATCGGAACTGATAAGGCACCACGTTGAAAAGTGTCGTATTGTAGGAATTAAGGAAATGTGGCTCGAATGATATGGTCTGTCACATTTCTGAATACAATCTCCGTCACTGATCTGTGGTGGGAGTTAAAGAATATCGGCACTCGACGGTGCTAAAGACGTGCTGTGCAATGGGATTTGCCCTGCCGTGAGACATGCGGACTTCACCGCTGCACAAGGAGCCTATTCGCGCAGCAGCTAGCCGGAAACTCGCCACTGCGGGGACGCACTGTCAGTCGTGTGTTCCGCCAGCCACACGGAACTCCAGCGAAAAAGCCAGCTGAATGCACGAGCAACACACACTGACATAAGCGCCCGTCTCGCTGTACGAGGGAAGGCGAGGCTCGGAAAAGCCCGTCATAGCGGGGCAGCACACGCCCTTTCTAAAAATACCGCGCCGGCGCGTGGGACGGCGAGCGTGCAACCACGTTCCGTGGAAGCGGCGAGCGCACTGGCTGCTCGCGGCACGGAGCATTCTGTTGGCCGAGGCTCGGCGGCTTCCGGTCCGCAGCGCCCCTCCCCACCACCGGCAGCCCGCCCCTCTGCCGCCCCTTCCCCCCACTACCGGCTACCGGCTCCCCACCACGCGACCCGGCGAACCATATCAGGCGCGCCGACAGCGGGGTGGGAGAGGGATTGAAACCCGCGCAGAGCAGCTCCGAGACGCAGAGTCGCGCTCAGGTCACCGCGCAGTACGCACCGCTCTCCGTCGCTGGCGCATAGCTGTCGCTCGCTTGTCCGCCAGCCCGTTCCTCTGTCGGTCTGTCAGTCTTTTTTCCTGTGCGGTCACGACGACTCTGTCTGCAACCATGGGCCCCAAGACTCTGGACCCCACCGGTCTGTACTGAGCAGCCTTTCCGCCGGCCGCATATCGCCCGCTGCCTGCTCACCTGCGAGGCGCCCCACGCGCTGCAGCCCGCTGCCCGGAGAACACGCCGCATACGCCACCAGCCCTCTTCGTCGTCCGCCGTCGAGACTCAGCACGCGCAGAGCAGCCATGGACAGCCCGAAGCAGCTGGACCCCACCGGTCTCTACTGAAAGGTCTGTGCCAGACCTGAGGCGTGACATCCCAGCAGGAATGTCAGCCCGCCCCGAGATGGTCGCTGTGGCGAAGCCCAGGAGGAGCCGAAGACGGAAGAGGCGAACAGCTGACACACACTGCGGCCGACCGCCGAGCTGGGTCGACGCACCCCACTGTATTTATTGACAAGTAAGTCGGCTGATTGACGAAGTCAACGACAGAGAATTATTTTTGTACATGTAAAAAAGAATTTTGGGTTATATTTTGTACATATGGATAGGTTCGTTACTACAGTTGTTAAATCCAATTGGGTGCCCTGATCACTTGGTTAAGTTTGTATTCATTGGCGGAAAACCCGTTCTAAAAGATAAGGAAAGAAAACTGCCTCATAAAGTACTTAACAATGCTGTTTGCAGTTGTCTATTAGAACGTAGCCGGTTGACTGTTCTGACACGACTCACATGGATCTGTTCGACATCTAATTGTTCTCTCGTAGTAATTTGTCTATTGTGTATATGTGTGTGTGTAAATATATTTTTCCTTTTTTGTGTGGAGCAGCTTTCGTTTTTTTTTTTTAAAGGGGAAGCGATGCTCTGTTCAGATCCTCGCATTATAGTCGGAATTTTTCATGTCAGTCGTGGAGGAACGCACAGAGGCGGTTGGCCCACGCTCGCGAGAGTAGCGATTTAAAGAGTGGCACGCGGTCGCGCCGGTGATGTTTTGGCGAGGTGGTCGCGCTGCCGGTGTGTGCGGCAGGTCAATGAACAGCTGGCCAGCCACCAGCTAGCACACGAGCCTCGGCGGCGCGGGGCGTGTTCCCTCTGGCAGTAGCCTGGGCCAGCCGCCTCCACGTCTGCACGCACCAGAAGCGTGGGCGCAGCTCTCTTGCCTCTCAGTACTGTCCGGTAACTTGACTACGGTCTCTAATTGTACCCGCACTTTCCTACAGGATGCCCTGTAACAACTAGCAAATAATGTCTCACGCTCAGATAAAAAGCAAATAATATATGAACTAGCAATAACTGGAAACGCCACTGTCATAGTACTAATGCAACTGCCGCTACCAAACTAGGCAGTCACCGACTGTTAAACAACAAAATTTCCTACAGATACTAAATGTGTATGTGAACAGCTGAGCATATTTCTAGAAATGTAGCTAGTCTCGAAATTTATTTTTACCTTTTTAAGGCATGTCCTGTTTGTATAAAAATGTTTCAAAAACAAATTATATGTTTTTAAAAAAAAAAAGTTACTATGAGACGCGGTATTGAAATGTTGATCGAGACTCGATCACTTACTTTCAAACAATTTTTGTTACCAGGATTTTATATATTATATATATTTTAGCTATAGAATGACTACTTACTGAGTAAGGTCATATGTTTCCTTAAGTGGCCTATTTACCATTTGTAATTTAAACGCAAACACTTATGTGTCCTGATCATTTTAGCACCTAAGCTAGTTACTGGGGTCGCAATGAACTCCATAAAACATTTGTCCCATACCACAGCAGAGAATTATTTATGGGCTAAAGTAGTAGCTTTTTTTCCTTTGGTTTTATCGTAGAAAATTCAGGGTTAAATTCACATTTCGTTAATGGAGTAAACATTGATTAGAACATAGCAGTTTTTTTCTGACTATAGGGGCTATTCCTTTTTAATTGCTCGTATGATACTGTTTAAATTACATTAAAAGTTAGTTTTAAGGGTATTGTTTGAAAGAGAGTAAGCCTTTTATATATATGTTTTTTTCTGGGGTAAACCTAAAAGCGGGGAAGGCGCGTGAAGCCCTGCCGAGGCGTACGCCTAGCGCCAGTGTTACCATGCGAGCCGCGGCAGGGACACGCGCCACGCGTTATTTGCTCAAGGAGAGGCTAGTGTGTCGTGGGGTCACGTGGGGAGAGCGAGCGAGCGAGCGAGCGCGCCAGCAGGCCGCTGTCGGCGAGGCGCAGCGCAGCGCGCGGTCACTGACCTCCAGGGCAGCCGGCGAGGCGCAGGCCGCGCGGCCGCACCGACAACCTCCGCTCACCGGCTCCCACCGTTTTCGGGAGCTCTGCCGTGACGTAGGAGGGAGGAGGGGGAGGAGGAGGAAGAGAGGGACAGGGAGACGGACAGCGCAACGCACGCGCGGCTCAGCTGTGCCAAAAGCGCGCAGCGCCCTGCAGGTGCGCGGGATCGGGGTCGCCCCCCACCCCTGGCCGTCCCTAGCTACACACATACCACCTGGTCGACTGGGACGCGCTGCCCTCGATACGGAAGTGCCCGGCGCAATCCGAGCTGCGCACGGAAATTTTTTTACGGGGAGCCTGACAGTTTTTTTAAAAAATGTTCAACATAGCTCATGAGCTTGTCAGTATCGCAGCGGATCCTATCTCTATAACTGACGAGCTAATGTATAATCTTTAGAAAAAAAAAGCGTTAGACCTGCCTATGCAACATTACAAAATACCCTGAAAACCACTCAAGCAGGTTTACTGATGAAGTTCTATTAATTACCCAGGGGAGTATCACACGATGTCACAATTTCCATAAATATTCGTGTACAAGGTGCACGGTTAGTGTCTAAAGAACTCATCTGAACTCCCCGATACGAACTGTATCAATCGTAGCCATCTCAATCCCGGTATCTTGCAAAACTGTCGTCAGGCTGAAAGTACGGGAAATTCATCTTTCGCATTTCCGTGTTGTATTTTACTTCCAGTAGCTGCTCTCCCACAATGACGTGACCCCACTAAAGAAAAAAAATAGGCTTCGTCTTTTTTTTAAGATTCGGTTTTTATAATCACTGCCACAGTATACATATAATTATTTTTATTTTATTCTGGCCCTGACTCGCAGAGCAATACTGCTTATATTTTTGACTGCCCATGGGAATTGTGTTACCTATTACCACACAGCCTTTGTCCTTTGATAAACACGTTTATATATTGTTTCCTTCTCTCTTGTTTTCTCTCTGCCACGCGCGAGCGTACTGATATTTGTAGCAGAGAGAGAAGTGTTGTTAACCAAGGAGCGGGGGAAAACGAACTCCCCAGTGCTATTGTCTCAGTTAACCATTAACCCCGCTCCGTTGCTGTATCTGTTTACACGAGTTTGTGAAATGTAATCAAAATTAGGTACTTAAAGTAATAAAAAAAAACGTTGGAAGGCACCGCAATGTATATTTCACTGTATTTTGATAGGTGTCCTGTTACGGTGATGTTAACTCTTAAAAGTCTGGTTTTTGTTGTAAAGAAATTGGAACGAAGATATTGATACAGTTTTATTCGTAGTAGTCCTAGTCACTTCTTATACTCCATTGTACGCCATACGATAAGTGGAAAGTTGGCTCTGAGCTCGGAGGTGCGATGTTCGCGAGGCGATAGCAGCAGCGGCTTACCTGTCGAGTTGTGTTTGCTAGAAAGTACTGCCTAGCCGCTGTTGCGCAACCGCC
The DNA here is from genome assembly GCF_023864275.1 of Schistocerca cancellata. Lineage (NCBI taxonomy): Eukaryota > Metazoa > Arthropoda > Insecta > Orthoptera > Acrididae > Schistocerca > Schistocerca cancellata. The sequence goes on from NC_064628.1 coordinate 300,940,628, forward strand.
TCTCTCAAGGTGAACCGTATTTAATGTCACACTACACCGATTTATATCAGCAGAATATCGCGCCTCCGGTTCTGCGTAATTTAACTGCCATAAATATTGCTTACAATTAATATTATTTTTATTTGTCCATTGCGTGTTTTATGTAAAGAGACAAAGGTTATTTCTATGAAATAATCAAGAATGTATGTTTTTTTTATTTGTAAGTGGAAATAAATTTTTTACGATTACGTGTAAAATTCATCTTTTTTCTGAGTTTTCACTGTGTTCCAATATATGTGGACTAAGCATCAAAATAATTGGGAGTGAACTTACATAATTGGCTAACAGTAGCTACTTCTGAAGCTATGAACAGTTTTGCTCAAGACATATATAGTGTGGTCTTTACTCATTGCAAGGTATTTTGTAGCAAGTCAAACACTGATGACCACAGAGATTTGCTGAGAAGAGTATTTACGTGTTCCTACCTATTCCTGTTTATTCCACCTTGCAGTGCAAAAAATTTCCAAAGATATGAGTACATTTTTCTGGCAATACTTGATACTTATTTTTCTTTCATGTATAAGAAACCTTCGAAAAAATGATCATTTGCTCAACATATTTAAGAAAACAACATTTCAAAGATTTTTAAATATGGTGTTTCGTTCATTAACGCTTTATGAACAGTTATATCACACCTTACTATAGACCAGAAAAAAATTAAAAGTGGTTTCTTTGTGGTGCAATGTAACATTAGATTTTTTCAGTCACACTACAATACAATATGGTGAATTCCAACACTGTGAGATGCTGTTTGATTTTTGTGCAATGTTAATGTAACGTAAACACAAAGATGCTTCAAAGATTACACAGGCTGCAGAAATTCATGACCATATGTAGGTATGAGAGGCGCCGACAGCACGACAAGGGCGAAAGTTCGCATCAGCTGCCTCTAGTGACGTCTACATCTCGCCTTTCCACTTGCTCAAGGAGTTTCCTTGAAATTACTCTCTGTGCGGTTTTGCACGCGGAGGCTGTTATGTAGGCTCTCCTTGTACTGAAGGACACAGAAAATTACAAATCGTTAGCAAGACGATTGATAAATTTCTTATGCAGAACTCTTTAACAGCATACTGATGCAACAACACTTGCTATTACCGTAAATTTACAAGGCACAGTATTGAGATCCTACTAGCAACATTCTGAGACACATACACGTATACATAATCACTTAAGCTCAGGATAATTGCATAACTAATACTTCTGAAATGGACTTCTCCTTAGAAAGTTTCTTACGCTATAGTATAACGAGGAGAGCAAACTGGTTTCCGGTATACATACAGTAGCTACACTACTTCAAAAACACTACATTCACTTGCAGCTGTCACCTTTAGCCAAGTCTGAAGAAACTTCAACGCCACCGAGATGTAACCTACAGACGCAGACTTCCAAAATATCATGGTAAGTTGGTGAAAGAAAGCAAGAAAGAAAACATTTAAAAAAGATGAAATCTCTTGAACTCTAAAGCTGTTGAAGTAAATGTTACATTTGGTCCAGTTACTCCCCATATTTCTCTTTATTATTACGGTTACAAACTACAGCCATCGAAATTATGAAGATAAACTTTATTAATTAATGGGAACACTGCAATAAGCCACATTTCTTTTTAGTTAAAACTGAAGAATCGAAACAGCTTCCGTTTACAATTCCTCAAAAACATTTGCTCAGGTTTATTATCATTGCTCAAAGATTAGAGAGGCACACCATGGGAGTGATCTATAGATCTATAGAAAAAAGTACACTTACAACTATATGGCAGGTATTGTATTGTGTGTAAACAGCTACAATCTTTGCTAATCAAAGGCATTCAGGTACTGAATGTAAAACAGAAAAGCTGATAGCAACTCTCTCAGTTATTAAGGTGATGACTCGCAAGTTTGCTGCTATCGTGTTGTATCATAGCCCTATTTGAGATAAATTTCCGAACAATGGAGAGGTAAAAGTCTTTCTACGTACCAGACGTTTTAATTTCGAGGTTCTATTACGAGAATGTAACTTGTCAGTTATGGAAACTAATCATTGTTTTCAAGTAGCTTCTGTAACGATACGAGGCGCCGTGTCCGCATTGTGTACAGACTACGTACAGATCGTACTATTTAATACAGCATGTCCATGTGCATTGGTACATAAAGAACGTTACGGAGCCGCTAACCTCGCTATTGTTCCCCCTCCCCCCCCCCCCCCTTACACACACACACAATAAAGGAACTAGTTGCTAAGATACACACATGTATTTGTTTACTTTCGTGTCATATAAAAAAAATGGTTCAAATGGCTCTGAGCACTATGGGACTTAACATCTATGGTCATCAGTCCCCTAGAACTTAGAACTACTTAAACCTAACTAACCTAAGGACAGCACACAGTACCCAGTCATCACGAGGCAGAGAAAATCCCTGACCCCGCCGGGAATCGAACCCGGGCGTGGGAAGCGAGAACGCTACCGCACGACCACGAGCTGCTGACTGTGTCATATAAAAACAATACGTAGTAAATGGAGACAAACTGTTATGCGTGAAGCTGATTGCACTGTGTGTTCAGCCAATAGAGCCAGCGGGAAGTATGCATTGATGCCGTCACTGAAGTTTGAAGGTCAACGTCCGTAGCAGCATATGACATGTTTTGGGGTGAGACAGGACCAACTACAGGATTTGGTTTTGCATCTGAGGAACATTTACACATTAGTATCAGACAGGTCGTTGAGACGTACTAATGACAGCTTTCTGGTCGGCGCAAAGCTTTAACATGGTCGCAGATATCTTCATTCCATTAAGTGAGTGGTGCACAGTACTTTGTGGTGACTTCTCTTTGTTGCATCTATGTTTTAAAGAAGAACGTCACCCACTTGTTTGTGTGATTGACTTGCAAAATATAAGGTAGAGACAGGACGAACAACCGGAGGCCATCTAACAGCACATGTTTTACGCACTTCTAGAACAGCTTCAGCACGACGTATAATTGTGTAGACCACGACCTAAAAAGTACCAGCCTAGTAGTATGGATGTAGAAAAGAAAAAAAAAACAAACGCATGACTCTCTGTAGTCTTTATCAAGTGATAACTGTTGCGTTTCCTGGCAAGTTTTGTCAGCTAGTGCATCTTAACGTATCAATGAAAAGATCCCTAATTGCGTTACACTTCGATAACTTGAAATACATTCCGTTTACTTACAGTGCAAATACAAGTTGTTCCACAAAAGTAAATTTATTGTCAGTTACTGCAAAAAAAGTTTAGGTTTGTAGTTACCGCATTTTTTTTTTTTTTTTTTAGTGTAACCTGTGTATTCTGTCTTGCGATGAAGTTAATTTGAATGAACAGATCAATAACAAAGAGGAAGAAACTTTGCGCGATTCGTTGTACTCGGTGAATTTCCTAACACTGGAACAGACTCAGTTAAAAAAAGAGCAACATAATAATTTCGACGAAACTGGTATCCAAATAGTGGTGAATGGATTGACACAAGAAATCCCTTCACATTCGTAAAGATTGTAGTTTTGATTAAGGTGTGTTTTTGTTTTAACTCTTGGCCATGAAATCAGTATACAGCCTATACGAAAAAGATTTATTCAAGGGAATGATGAACAATTTATTTTAACAGCGACACGTTTATTTAGTGGCCTCAGTCAATAAAGCTGTACAGCCAACTTGCAACAATTGTTTCAGCAAACATAACTGATAATACGATATACTTGAAAACAATACACTCATGTACAATAATAAAGAGATGTCGAAGAGTTTAGAGATATGTCGAAGTATCAGCAAAGACAATCAGTGGAGATCCTTTACATTGGTCTTGACACGGGCTGATATCTGAATAGTTAGATCAGTTATTGATTGTCCGCCCCCGGTAGATGAGTGGTGCTACTAAATCACACTCGATCATCTGGGTCAAAGGTTGGACGATCGCGTACCTCTATGGGGACGCTGCCAAGTCGCGACTCGACTTTTGGTATTTCTTGCAGCAAGCCCACAATGAGGTACATAGATGGTCACACTATCGGAAAACCTTTGCCAGCTATCTTCAGGCAGTCTTCCTCGACCCCCCACGCAGTTGGGATGTGCCGGGTGCAGTCGGTGTGCACATTTGACAGCTGATAATGAACCTCACGCTTCTCTCACCGCTCCATATATAATGCTCATACTATACCATGAAATGATCTACATGTTCCTATTAACAGAGTGATCCTTATGAAAAATAAATAAATAAATAAATAACAACGACATCCCTGTATCCCTGTTCCTTTACATTTGTGATTTGTTTTAGAATGATTTTTTGTTTTTGCAGAGGATGCATTTCATTTAGTGTTCGTGAACTATCTAAAAAAAAAAAAAGTGGTCAGTGCGACATAATGTCAATCCTGAGGGCCCGTGTTCGATTCCCGGCTGGGTCAGAGATTTTCTCCGCTCAGGGACTGGGTTTTGTGTTGTCCTAATCATCAAAATTTCATCCCCATCGACGCACAAGTCGCCATAGTGGCGTCAAATCGAAAGACTTGCACCCGGCGAACGGTCTACCCGACGGGAGGCCCTGGCCACACGACAATCATTTTAATTATTGATTACAAAACAACATTTGCCTGAGACAAGTAGGAAACTAATGTTTTGTAAATGGTATTATTACGAGTATCTGCATGCAATAAATCAGATAGTGAAGAGATGAATGCGCTCCTTGTTTCCCAACTGTCTTACGGAAGTCATCTTGCCCTTTCCTGCACATTTTACATGCCAGGAAGATGTGACTGATATAGGCTATCTGAAAAGTTTCCTTGGGACGATTGAGATGGCTGTCCTAGGCGCATTCCAATGATGGGTCAGGTACTTGTTTTACCGATGTTCACTTTATTTTAACAATGGTTCCCGCGAATAACAGATTGGATTTTTAAATAAAACTTCCTCTATCCGTCCCTGTAGTGATCTAGTAGGTAGCCCGATTCCATTTGAGCATGTTTCTTGATTAAACGACTGAAATCGTTATGATGTTAACTGATTCTTCCGCCGATTCTTGACAGAACAACATAACACAAGAAAAGCTCTAGGTTGTTTACAAACATTGCAACTTACTTGACGACGATAATTAGTTAAAGTTTAGTTATGGCATTGTCAGTCGAAACCCGGCTAACGGGAATAAATTAATACTGTGGGCTAGTAAGCAACGCAATGCTTTTCGTTTATTAAAATCAGTATGAGGTAGAGCAATACTTCTAACTTGATGGACTATCTGTACTGTCCCATATATATATATAGGCAGATCAAGATATAAAATTGTAAACAATAGCAGTATCGACCACTAGAACCAAACTGATAGCTGAAAATAGGAAAATTTTACAGAAAAAGATGATCCCTGTTTAAGGCAGTGAGCTACACAAAATGGAGAAAGTAAAAAAAAGTATAAAAGACAGGTCGATGGCAACTTCGTTCAGCAAAGGTCAAGAGATCGACGAAATGAAAGATCTATCTTCGACAAAAGAACAATCCTAAAACGAATTCTTTGGTAACTAGGTGAAAAGACGAATTTGGGTGAAGTGTTTTTTAATCTACGCAGCTTTTAGTAGGTAAACAGCAATACGTATTATTTATTGTTTATTTCGTATCTGTACGGTCATCTTGAAGGACAGCGTCAGCAGAGGCCGTTGCACTGTTTACCAGCTAGCTAAACAAGCAAATATCATCGAAATATTTTTTAAAAAAAGTTAAGAATGGAACCTCTATACGAAGAACTCTCACTTCTCATAGCGGAACAAACATTTTTCTGAATGTCACAGATATCTAAAAACCTAATGCTTCGCTTTCGAAATAGTTTACGATGAACGTAAGACTGAATTTGAGATGTTGAAGACTTTTGTTCCGGCTAATTCCTGATCAAAACGCTTTGCCTACTTTCCACCTGCGTGATGTACTTGTCTTAGAGAAACCATATGAAGGCCGAAACGATTGTTGCAACTGCCTCTCCACGCTTCATCCGTGGACTGGCTCCTCATCTGTGTCGACGATCACTTGACATAAGTAAAGTGAAAAGATCACCGATGAATACGAATTGAATACATTACTAAATTATGAAGGAAGCGGAGGAACACGAAGTTCCACTACAGAGGTAAGCCACGAAAGGTACGTGAAACTCCCCAGGAAGAGGAATCCACTGCCCAGACCAGCACAAGCGCAAAAGTCGTAAAGCTGGGATAGGCAAGGAGTAATCACATTAAAATGCTATGCTTCAATGATGGCAGATGGCAGTGAGATTTCTGATAAAAACTTTTTTATAATACTTTCTGCTGTCCGTGTCTTCCTCATTTATTTTATTTTGCGAAATGATGACTCCAGATTAGACAATTCTATACCTTGTTCTTCTCAAATACTCCAATCTACGATGTTAATTATGTTGTCATTCTTATACGTTCTGTCGTTCATTTTTTCGTTGCAAATAAGCCCATGTAACTTTCGTTTAGATCATCCTCACGACCTATCAGTAGTACCAGCGTCATATCTACTTTTAATGTCTGCTTTCCATAATGTGAAACATAGTTTAGTTGACGCCCTACTGTAGTTCTTGTGTCAGTTTTACTAGAGAGCGTGTAAAAGAAAAAGATTATGGTTTTCCCCTACTTTTTTTGATGTGTCGGCAGACGTGCCAGCACTGTTTTGTTGGAGGAGACCGAAATGCACGCTATAAGCTCACGCAGGCTGGCGTGAGGTCTGAAACAGGATACGTAATGAATGCTATAAAGAAAAGTACGTAGCTTCTGGAATACTTAACTTTAATCCACATTTGTAGAACATCTCTCGTTACTGTACAGGCTTTATAATCACAATATCAATTGGTAATGGCGCCTTGCTAGATCGTAGGAACTGTAGCTGAAGGCTATGCTAACTATCGTCTCGGCAATTGAGAGCGTAATTCTCAGTGAACCATGGCTAGCAACGTCGGCTGTACAACTGTACGTCTCTCTAGACCTGCCCTGTGGTGGCGCTCGGTCTGCAATTACTGACAGTGGCGACACGCGGGTCCGTCGTATACTAGCGGACCGCGGCCGATTTAAAAGGTACCACCTAGCAAGTGTGGTGTCTGGCGGTGACACCACATTTTTAACTACTTGTTCGATAATGATGTGATAAGCATATGAAGACACATCCATGTAATTAATTGCAGTTTAGAATACAATAATGTACTAGCCACAGACCTCCCATGAACCATGGATGGACCTTGACCTTGGCGGGGAGGCTTGCGTGCCTCAGTAATACAGATAGCCGTACCGCAGGTGCAACCACAACGAAGGGGATCTCTTGAGAGGCCTGACAAACGTGTGGTTCCTGAAGAGAGGCAGTAGTCTTTTCAGTAGATGGATGATTGACTGATCTGGCCTTGTAACATTAACGAAAACGGCCTTGTTGTGCTGGTACTGTGAACGGCTGAAACCAAGGGGAAACTACAGCCGTAATTCTTCCCGAGGGCATGAAGCTTTACTGTATGGTTAAACGATGATGGAGTCCTCTTGGGTAAAATGTTCAGGAGGTACAATAGTCCTCCATTCGGGTCTCTGGGCGGGGACTACTCAGGAGGACGTCGTTATCAGGAGAAAAAAACTGGCATTCTGCGGATCGGAGCGTGGAATATCAGATTCTTTAATCGGGCAGGTAGGTTGGAAAATTTAAAAAGGGAAATGGATAGATTGAAGTTAGATACAGTGGGAATTAGTGAAGTTCGGTGGCAGGAGGAACAAGACTTCTGGTCAGGTGAATACAGGGTTATAAATACAAAATCAAATAGCCGTAATGCAGGAATAAGTTTAATAATGAATAAAAAAATAGGAGCGTGGGTACCATACTATGAACAGCACAGGAACGCATTATTGTAGCCAAGACAGACACGAGGCCCACGCCTGAAACAGTAGTACAAGTATTTATGCACACTACCTCCGCAGATAACGAAGAGATTGAAGAAATGTGTGATGAGATAAAAGAAATTATTTGGATAGTGATGGGAGACAAAAATTAATAGTCATAGGGGACTGGAATTCGATAAGAGGAAAAGGAAGAGAAGGAAAAGTAGTAGGTGAATATGGAATGGGTGTAAGGAACGAAAGAGAAAGAAGCCTGGTAGAATTTTGTACAGAGCATAACTTAATCATAGCTAACACTTGGTTTAAGAATCATGAAAGACGGCTGTATACGTGGAAGAGGACTGGAGACACTAGAAGGTTTCAGATAGGTTATATAATGGTAAGACAGATATTTAGAAACCAGGTTGTAAAGTGTAAGGCATTTCTAGAGGCGGATGTGGACTCTGACCACAATCTGTTGTTTATGAACTGTAGATTAAAGCAGAAGAAACTGCAAAAAAGGACGGAATTTAGGAATATAGCACCTGGATAAACTGAAAGAACCAGAGTATATAGAGGAATGCAGAGTGAGCATTAGGGAACGACTGACAAGAACGGGGGAAAGAAATACCGTAGAAGAATAATGGGTAGCTTTGAGAGATGAAATAGTGAAGGCAGCAGATGATCAAGTAGGTAAAAAGATGAGGGCTAGTAGAAATGCTTGGACAACAGAAGAGATACTGAATTTAATTGAAGAAATTGTTGTCAAATTTATTCAAGATGGCGGATCCAAGATGGTAGCGACAATTGTGGCAACGTCGTAATGACGTCATGGAGGGAACAAATTTTGGCGGCAAAAACAAGTCAATTTGGCTACCTCTCCCAACCTAACCCCCTCTGTCCCCTCCCCAAGAAAATGGCGGGAAATTTAAATTTTGGCAGGAAAAATGTCACTTGGGCTACCTCCACTAACCTAACCCTCCTCCCCCATCCCCTCCTTAAGAAAATAGCGGGTAATACAAATTTTAGCAAGAAAAAAGGTCACTTGGCTGCCTCCACTAATCTCAGAAAATGACGGGTAAATTTTGGAGGGACAATGTCAACTGGGCTACCTACACTAACCTGAGTCATCCAGCCACCAGCTATTCTTAGGAATTGGCGGCAAAAGGATTCAGTCTGCATCCAGGTGCTAGGGAGGAAGCGGTGTACTTTATTTGTTTTCAGTGGGAAGTTGGAACAGTTTATCTAGGGATGGATTTCACGTAGTTTATTTATTCCACTGATTCAAAACACTCGCCCTGAAATGCTTCTGGTCACAGTACATAGCCTACAGACCTACAAACTGCTCATAAATTACCGAAGTAATGGAGTACATTCATGTACAGACACACAAACAACTCGTAAATTGTCAAAATAGCGCACGTAAAACGCTATGTAAACACGCTAACTAATTATAAAATGTCGAAATAATGCATTGCACAGCCTGCAGACATGTTCACAAAATAATGCAGTACAGTGATGCACATATATGTTCACTATGTATAAAATTGTCAATAAATAATGCATGTATAACGATCTGAAAAAACACACTCACAACGCTTAAACAGCCGAAAATAATGCAGTGCACAAACACTCAGTTTCGAACTGTCGCTAAGAAATTCGACCGCAACGTATCGTAAGGCTTAGAAAAGGGGGTCGCTACGCTTTCAACTACCTAGTTTCAATTACTTTTCAAGGTCATCCATCCATCCACTTCCACATCCGAAATACATGCACGTAGATCATTGTATATAGGAAATGTCTTAGGGGTTTTGGTAGGTTAGCGAATAAGACAGGTAAATATTCTAGTACAAATTATTTATTAAGTTTTACATATACATTTACACAAAGAAAACAACGCTTTCCTAATTTTTGTTAGGTGTAGATTCAATAATGTCCAAATTAATTGTTAACTTCTGAGTTAAATCCACATCTGAATCGTCTATTTCTTCTCCAACCAGCAATTAGACAGGTACAGAGAAGGTATATTTTAGAATCTAATACATATCTAAAATTTTTCCTTGCTTTAACTATTAAATCAGTTCCTTCCTGCAGTTCTTCTAGGCGAGAGCAGTCGCGGATTTTAATTTTTCCTCGTATCTACGCCGTGACGCTATTGTTAAAGCGTTCCACGTCTTCCTGTGTGTATGTCGGTAACTCTTCTACTCCACATTCTTGCGCGATTTCTGTATAGAACCTTAAGTTTACAACTTTTCAAACAATTGCCCATTAAGTGTATTTATTCCATCAGTTTTCAACTCAGCGAATGGCTGTTCTGTTGCTAGGTGGACAACATCCAGCTCGCCACACTTAGATAGAACACAACCGTCTTTTTTAAGCCGACTCAAATGGGAATAGAGCTTGATAACCACATTTTTCGTGTATTCCGTAATATAGTAAATGTTCTCGATTCCATTGATTTCGGCCTGTACTCCAACGCGTGACCAGTTTCCATTGCTGATTACTGTAAATGCCAATATTTTGTATTCCCCTTCATAGTCAGATATTTCCATACAGTGTGTTTAAATGCTTATACAAACCTGGCCCGCACATCCGCAATAGCATCTTCTTTTCCAATTGCAGCTTATATTCTTCCTTTAGGGCAGTTGTCTTCTCCATATACTCCAGTTTCCTTTTCTTAACTTCGAGGACCACCATTTTCAGTTTTCTTTTCCGTACAGTTAATACGTTAACGTCTCTTAAAGGAGTAATTTCTTAATGGGAAATAGTTTAAGTCTGATATATTGGCCCTTTTTCTTAAGACTAGGGGAATACCATTATTTGTAGGAACCAGTCCCATTTCGGCCATACCTATATCGGACGGTATTGTGCAGAACAGTGTTCTAGACTGCTTTAACGTATCACTTCTGCGTAATACTTATATTGTCTTTCTTTGAGTCAGAGTTAAGAACCTCCACATTGTTTACAGGTATTGAATTAAAATTGTATGCAGACAGAACATAACTTGTAAGCTTTTCTCGGTCTTGAAAGTCCGGCAGACTTACATGCATGCTAGTCATTTTTCGGGTGTGCTTATTACCCCAGTAGACAAACTGCAGAAAATTGTTAAACACTACAGTAACTGTTCTGTAAACTATTAGTTAGTTGACACAGCATGGACGTAGTTGGGACAGAGTGAAGTTGAGCTCATTGTAAATACTGCTTGTTTGTGTCTAATACACATAAACTGCTTTTGCACTGGGTCGAATACACGATCCATTCTGTAGTTGTATATTGTAGCCTCCAGCCTTGTAGTGCCATGTTCCTTAGCCAAAGGAGACGTAAAAGTTTCCCGTATTTGCGTGTCTGGACACTGTATAAAATCTATATGATGATTACCAATAACTTTGTTTACTCCTGAGCTTATGATTTGACATACACATTTGTTATCTACCTTTATTCTACAATTGGAGCTCATCCACGTTAAACAGTCTATTCCAGCTGTCTTATCGTGGCCCACTGATGCTTCCCTGATGGTTTACTTCCATGCAGAAGACGTGGGTTGACATTAATCGCACATATCCATTTTATTAAAAATTTCTGGTAATAATCGTCTACAAGTAGCTGTTGCAATATTCCAGGCAGCTACTCCATTAGAACATCCAATTTAACTTCCGCTAATTCAATTGCCACAGTATTTTTATATTTCTTCGAAATGGTTTCCAGTGCTTCCTTGCCGATTTTATGCAGTATTGCTCTTGCTGTCACACTGTCGCTTACATGTAGGAGAAATGGTAGCTTCGCCTTGACACCATGTCTTGCAGTGACGAAACTGGGGAATTTACTATGTAGATAATAGTTAAATGAACCACACATCTCCTACTTTAACATTACAGATCATCTCTTCTCTAACTGCTCCTGACAGTCACCATCATCACAGATTTTAACTACCATAATGTTATCGTAAAACAGTTCTGTTATAGGAGTAAGCACGTTTAAATTTTTCTTGCTAAGGAGGGTACCATTTTCAGTATAATTTATGTTGCCAAAGTCAGAAACAAGATTTTCCGGGTTCTCCAGTCGTAACCATATACCAAAGCGTTCATCGCTTGGTCTCGTCCTCCGCCCTGATAGCTGAGGCATGTTGAACACTTAGGAGGAATCCATGTCGACACTTTCGATTACCACGTAAGTATGATTGGTGGTGGCTATCATGCTTTCTTTTATACTCTAAATATCCACGATGGCGGCACGTCAGGTCACGTGATCTTACAGTCATACATCCTACATTTGATTGTACGTGCAGTCCAACTTACGGCGTGGTGCCTTAATCGCTCCTGTGTAGAGCCTATGCCTCGGGAGAAAGACTCATGCGTGCACAGTGACAGATGGTCTGAAGCGGGTTCAGTCGAGTTCGTAGCTATAATTTTCATCCCCTAGAGTACAGTAATGCACAGAGAAATTCAAGGAACAGGTCAAGAAAATGTTTGGTGAATTGTTCTGTTTATTTCTTGAAGGCTTTTTTATTTTTTTATGTTTGTACAGTTTTGTACATGCTTTTAGTGGTATGAATGATGCATGAATGTAATCTAAATAAAATATATAGATTATTGTTCTACTGACAAACGCTGTACGAACTAGCATGAGAAAGTCTTAAGACAGTGTGAATTCAGACGACTGGGAATTTTGTATCATAATATGTTAACTAAGTTTATGGTAAAAGAAAAGCTAATTCGAGTGCTAGTGAAAATAGTTAATAACGTAAAGTATAAACAAAACTCAGAATGTTAACAATTTATTTCGGGAAAAAGTACAGTTTGAATGTGTGTTATTTGTTGTTTGGTTAGTCATGAAAAGCGAGGACTAACGTTGCAGAATAATGTTTTTCAGTTAGCCTTAAAGAGAACTGACCAATCAGAACGGAGTATTCTTCCCACGTCTTCTCTCTTGGAGATACAGAACGCTTACAGCAGTCTAAGTAGTCGGAGCCCAGCCTTTCAATGGTACGGCCGTGTTTGTAGTATGAGCTCCGAAGGAGGTTATAATTTGCCGGTTTTAGTTGTACTACATGCCACAAAAGTGCATTAAAGTGAAGACATATTTATTCTGGTGTGTTTTTTTGGAAAGTACGGATTTTTAAGTAATTTTGTGTATGAGAAAAGACAGTAATTTCGCGTGGTATATTGAGCAGATGATGACTAAAATCCTGAGTGAATTAGACACTGATAAACTTAATAGTAAGGCGAGCATTTTCATATAAGAACAATCGGTGCTCAGTAGCTGTTCATATTTCGGGAAATAGGTTACCATAAACTTGCTGAATTGAATGAAAGGCTTTGTACAAGATTGTGTTAGGATTAGCACGGGCTTGGCAGTGAACGTCTAATTTTCGAGTTAAGAATGTACCGAAGTTTTGTCAGTATTTTTACCTTTGATTCAAAATTAAAACCTTTTCCCGATTCTTAGAATAGTTACGTTGCATACAGCCTGGTGCTAGTAGCAGTACGGTAGGTTTCTGCGCGGCTTCTCTACCGGCGATCTGCTGCGTCGAGTCCACGGGTAGGTGCAGATGAAAAGTACGAACGGACCCGCTCCGCCGCAAACTGTTAACTCCGAGCTGAATTGTGCTGTTTTGTGTGCAAGGTGTCCATGTGAGGGAGGGCTACTGCCCCACGCGAGCACCACCCCTATGTATGGGGTAGTACCACAGCATCAGCGGGAATGTGTAGTACAGCGCTGTACATGGACGTGTTTTTGGACGGTATAGTACAGCGCAAATCCACGCAGAAGAGTATGGGGCTGCACCTGAATTCGGTTTCGGATGGAGTGGTACGGCGCAGTATTCATATAGTAGAGTATAGAAAAGTACCCAGACAAGATTTCCATGGGATGGTACAGCGCAATAGCTGGATGGACTAATGTTCCGTAGTACTCGAGCGTGATAGCGGGATTGTGCGGCGCCGGTAGTGTGGTACTCACGAGTGGCAGTCGCCCTCCCTCCCACGGACACCTCGCACGCAAAATAGCACAATCAAATTTAGGATGTATGACCGTAAGATCACTTGACCCGAAATGCCGCCATCGTGAATATTTAGAGCATAAAAGAAGGCATGACAGCCGCCACCGATCAGACTTTTGTGGTAGTCGAAAGTGTCAATATTAATTCCTCCAAAGTGCTTAACCCTTTCACTGCGCATTTACTCTCAGCGGATCCCGCCCTGTGCGCGTTATTTTCACCCGGTGCGTATATATACGACAGTAGCAGATAAAAATGAGACGCAGAATCCAGTATTGTGGGTGTAAATCGTTTCCTTTTTTTTTAATTTTTGTTCAGAACGTCTTATTTTGTTCAAAAAAGGTACTTTATTAGGAGAAAAAAATACAATAGATATTACATTAGTAATACTTCAAAGTGTGATCTCTCTCGAAACAAAAATTCAAACATAAAGGCACATTACATATTACACAAATGTATCTTGTGTCACTTCGTTTATCATGTTTCCCACATACAATACACCTTCTCTGGGCGGCCTTCTTCTTTGAAGTTCCTGGGATTAGCGACATCAAGTGGCGCTCGGTTAGGCGTAAGGGATTGTCACCATCAGCCGATCTCCTTCCACGACGTCCCTCTGTTTGCGGTTGGTGGTGAACCTCTAGGATCTCCTTGATAAGTTTCTGTTGAAAATCACATACTGAGATATTTCGTCCCGTTTGAGTTTTATATAATGCATACGCATTGAGCTGAGACAGATCCACCAAATGAAAAAAAAAAATACTTTTTTATATCATTTTACAGTTTTTCGTACACATTCTACTGAACTTAGCGTCATGTCGCTCCTGTCGACGGCCCCCCTATTTTCAGTGTAGCTTACGATGGAAGTTGGTTTTGTTTTTGGTTCATTCTTGGTTCTGTCAATTTTGTCAGTCGCTGTAATTTCGCTTGTATGAAGAGTTGAAAGCATCCTCACTTCCCGCTTGTCCTGCCACTTCAGAGCAAGAAGTTTATCTGTTGACATAAACTCGATCTCGCCTTTTTTAAGTTTTTTTTTTTTTTTTTTTTGATGAAGCAGTCATGCCTTTGCGGTTTGTTCTCACAGTTCCACAGGCATTAGTCACTCTGTCATGCAAATAAGAAAATAACGTTGAGCTAGTGTACCAATTGTCAACATATAATGTGTGACCTTTACCAAGGTAACGTTCAAGTAATGTGAGAACAATACTTTCAGGTATTCCAACATTTATACCAAAGTCAGTTTCTTTTTTTACGTCTGTTGCTGCAACCACGTAAATAATAAAGTCAAGAATATAACCAGTTTCACAATCACATAACACACAAAATTTTACACAAAATCTGTGGCGTTTGGAAGGAATGTACTGCTTGAAGAATACACGACCTTTGAAGAGAACTAAACTTTCGTCAATGCACAAATTTTTAAAAGGATAGAAAGCACCTGGAAATACTTTAAGTGGTCCACAATTCGACGTAATTTCCAGATTTTGTCATCTCCAGGGTCCTTTCTGTTATCAGCAAAATGTAACATTCTAAGTAACAGAAGATATCTATCTCTCGGCATGATTTGCGCAAACATTGGAATAGACAGTAACTGATCATCGGTCCAATAACTGCTTATTTCATTTTTTCTCACTTGAGCCATCAGAAAATTTACATCAAGGAAACAGTAAACTTCGTCACTGTTTGTGTTTTTTCCAACGTCGCGGTCTTCATTTTTCACTGGCATCAGTGCAAAGGTGTTCATAATATAAATTACATTGCTCAGGTTTGTAGTTCACAATTTCTTGGCAAAAAAAAAAAAAAAACTTGGAAGCAGTCGTATACAGCACATAAATCACCTAAATTGATGATTTTGCAACCGGAACCACTGTTATCGAAATTATACACTTTAGGGTCCTAATCAGAGTCTTTCCATTTAAATCAACTGTTTTGTGTCTCTTAGGTGATTTTTCAGGCATACGCTCAGGCTCTTCTTCGGAAAAGGAGGAAGAATCGACGATAACATCAAAATCTGGATCTGCATTTACTGGTTCAACGTTTGTTGGTTCACAAATATTTTTTATATTTGTGGTGACAGATTTATCTGCCAGCTCGTCGTCGTTATTATCTCTCCACCCATAATAAGCTGGATAGGGCATAATGATGTCCTCGTCGTCACTTTGGTTTAGAATACTCAGCAGCTCATCGTCTGTAAACGGACGGTAACGTCGCGTCATTTTATTCGGTAATGCGGAATCGGCCGCACACAAACTAGGTAATATAGCGATACGAATGAACTCAGCAGAAAGAGAATTCAGCATTCAATAGTCATTCAGATATTTCCTAGTATTCCAACAGTTAAACTGCATACTTGAGCAACAGTTACCTCCGACTCGCTGGCCCGATTGTCGGCGTTATACGACTGTAGCAAGGAACCGCTGTAAGAATTTTTTATAGCAAATAGTATATATACGTCTGGAGCACTGAAACGATTAGCGTATATTTACGTCTGGAGCAGTGAAAGGGTTAACATGCCTCAGCTATTAGGGAGGAGGACGATACCGACCGAAGAACGCTTTGGTTTATGGTTACGACTGGAAAATCTGGATAATCTTGTTTCTGACATTGGCTACGTAAATTATACCGAAATGGTACCCTCCTTAGGAAGAATAATTTAAACGTCCTTACTTCTATAACAGAACAGTTTTTCGATAACACTATGGTAGTTAATATCTGTGTTCATGGCGACTGTCAGGAGCAGTTAGAGAGGGGCAATCTGTAATGTTAAAGAAGGAGATGTGTGGCTCATTTAACTATTATCTACGAAGTAAATTCTTCCAGTTTTGTCACTGCAAGACATGGTGTCAAGGCGAAGCTACCATTTCTCCTACATGGAGGTGACAGTGTGACAGCAAGAACAATATTGCATAAAATCGGCAAGAAAGCACTGGAAACCATTTCGAAGAAATACAAAAATCATACGGCTATACGGTATAAAGTAGAATTAGCTGGCCGTTAAATTGGATGGTCTAATGGAGGAGTTGGCTGTAATATTGCAGCATCTACTTGTAGAAGATTATTACCTTTCGGATTTAGACATAACACAAGACTTTGCCGAAATTTTTAATAAAATGGAGATGTGCGACTAATACCAACCCACGCCTTCTGCATGGAAGGAGACCGTCATGGAAGCACCATTGTGATGATGGAAAACGATAAGACAGCTGTTTAACGTGGATGATCTGCAATTGTAAAGGTATATAATAAATTTATATGTCAAATCACGAGTCGTAAACGTTCTTACCGGTAATCATAGATTTTATAAAGTTTAGACACGCGCCTACGGGAAACTTTTACGGCTTCTTTGGCTAAGGAGCATGGCATTACAAAGCTGAAGGCTACAATATACAACTACACAATGTATCGTGTGTTCGGCCCAGTGCAAAGCTGTTTAAGTGTATAAAATAATTACTTACCTGTGAACTATTTGGAGGTTCTTAACTCTGACTCAAAGAAAGACAATATAAGTATTACGAAGAAGTAATACCTTAAAGCAGTCTAGAACACTGTTCTCCACAATACCGTCCGATATAGATATCGCCGAATTGGGACTGGTTCCTGCAAATAAGGTTATTCCCCAAGTCTTCAGAAAAAGGACCATTATATCAAACAGACTTAAACTATTTCCCAGTAAAGAAATTACTCCTTTAAGTGCCGTTAACGTGTTAAGTGTACGGATAAAAAAACTGAAAATGGAGGTCCTTGAAGTAAAGAAAATGAAACTGGAGTGTATGGAGAAACACAACTGCCATAAAGGAAGAATATAAGCTGCAATTGGAAAAGAAGATGCTATTACGGATGTGCAGGCCAGGTTTGCATACGAATTTAAACACACTGAATGGGAAAATCTGACTACGAAGGGGAATACAAAATATTGGCATTTACAGTAAACAGCAATGGGAACTGGTCACGTGTTGGAGCAAAGGTCGAAATCAATGGAATCAAGAACATTTACTATATTACGGAATACACGAAAAATATGATTATTAAGCTATTCCCATTTGGGTCTGCTTAAAAAGTATGGTTGTGTTCTATCACAGTGCGGCGAGCTGGATGTTGTCCACCTAGCAACAGAACAGCCATTTGCCGAGTTTAAATCTGATGGAATAACTACACTTAATGGACACTCGTTTGCAAAAGTTATAAGCTTAAAGTTCTATACAGGAATCTCCCAAGAATGTGGAGTAGAAGAGTTGCCGACATACATACAGGAAGACGTCGGACGCTTTAACAATAGCGTCACGGAGAAGACACAAGGAAAAACTAAAATCCCCGAATGCTCTCACCTAGAAGAACTGCAGGGAGGAACTGAGTTACTGGTTTTATGGCTGTAACTATTATCTCACAGGACAAAAAAAATAGATATGTATTTGAATTCTAGAATATATTTTCTTTGTACCTGTCTAATTACTGGTTGGAGAAAGAAATAGATGATTCAGACGTGGATTTAAGTCATAAGTTATAAATTAAATTGGACATTATTGAACCTACACCTAACAAAAATAAGGAAAGAGTTTTTGTTTGTGTAAATGTATATGCAAAATTTAATATTATAATTTGTACGAGAATATTTACCTGTCTTATTCGCCAACCTACCAAAAACCCTAAGACATTTCCTATCTACAACAATCTATGTGTATGTATTTCGGATGTGGAAGTGTATGGATGGATGACCTTGAAAAGTAGTTGAAACTAGATAGTTGAACGCATAGCTACCCCCTTTTCTTACCCTTATGATACGTTGCGGTCAAATTACTTAGGAATAGTTCGAAAGCTTTTTTACATGCACTGAGTGTTTGTGCACTGCATTATTTTCGTCTGTTTAGGCGTTGTGAGTGTTTTTGCAGTTCCGTTATACATGCATTATTTTTTGACAATTTTGCATGTAGTGAACATGTCTGTGAATCAGTGTACCGCATTTCTATGAATGTATCTGCAGGTTGTGCAATACATTATTTCGACAATATATAATTAGTGAGCGTGTTTGCATAGCGTTTTACATGCATTATTTTGACAATTTTACGCGTACTGAACACGTCTTTACATCTGTGTCTGCATTATTTCGTAATTTACGAACAGTTTGTAGGTCGGTAGGGTATGTAGTGTGACCCCAAGCATGTCAGGGAGAGATGTATGAGCATAATAAATAAACTACGTGAAATCCAACCCTAAATAAACTGTTCCAGTCCGCAGCTCGTGATCTCACGGTCGCGTTCTCACTTCCCGAGCCGAGGTCCCGAGTTCTTTCCCGGCGGGGTCAAGGATTTTTCACGTGCCTCGAGATGACTGGGTGTTTGTGTTTTCCTCATCATTTCATCATCATTCATGAAAGTGGCCAGACTGGATTGAGCAAAGGTTGGGAATTTGTATGGGGGCTAATAATCGCGCAGTTAAGCGCCCCACAAACCAAACATCATCATCATCTTAAACTATTCCAACTTCCCCCTGAAAACAAGTAAAGTGTACTGCCTCCTCTCAAGTAGCCGGACACAGATTGAGTCCTTTTCCCTCCAATTCCAAGGAAGAGATGGTCGTTGGATGACTTAGGACAGTGGAGGTAGCCCAACTGACGTATTTTCCCTCCAAAATTTTCCCACCATTTTCTTAGGTTAGTGGAGATAGCCCAAGAGACCTTTTTTCCCCGCCAAAATTTGAACTTCCCGCCATTTCTTAAGGAGGGGAGGGCGTTAGGTTAGTGGAGGCAATCCAAGTGACCTTTTTCCCGGCAAAATTTGTTCTTCCCGCCATTTTCTTGGGGAGGGGGGAGGGGAAGGGGAGGGAGAGGGATAGATTAGTGGAGGAAGCCCAATTGACCAATTTTTCCCGCCAATATTTAACTTCCCGCCATGATATCATGCGATGTTGCCACATCTAACATCACTATCTTGGATCCGTCACCTTAAATAAATTTGGCAACAATGCAACATGGGGCCATACGATCTTTGTCCTATTACTTGTGTACCTCTAGTGCCACCAAACAGCGTCAAGTGACAAACGAGTACTTATATGCTGCGGATTATTAAACAATATATCTGGTATTTGTTTTCTACTCGTAGCATATGGATGTTTTTGCGATGCGCCATTTCATTGCTGTCTCTCTTGTTACATTACTATGTATCCTCTGTTCCACAGGTATCTGATGATGAGGTAATTTTTACCAATTGGGACATTTTACGAAGTGACCTACGTAGCAGTACTCTTTTAACTATAAATCTGGATTACCGCATGGCAATCTGAAACGCTATCCTACTGAAAGCGTGACCAGTGTCTTACCAATGTGCTACACCATTCGGCCATAGTACTGGATCACTGTATCCTGATTCAAAACTACGGGGCTCGTTCTGGGTCCATGCGATCATTTATGGCTATCTGCAATGAGGAAATAAGGTGGCGTCGAATGTAATCCTCCTTGATATTTTATTAAACTCTCAATATAACGACGCATTCCTCGTGCGACGTTTAGGACCTCTAGGTTTTATGAACCTCATCAAAGGTAAAAGAAAAATTTATGACCCATCTAAAGCCGTAATAAAATGTGAGGCTCAAACTTGTTTCGGATGCTGCATGATGAAGTCACTCAGATATTCTACAGCTTTTCTTAATCTCTACAACCAAACAGCGAGAACATTTCCTCATTAATTGCTTCTCGTGCCCTACAAACTGTGTGATGAAGGTACGTTAAGAGAATAGAACATGAGGACCGTTGTATGGATCGTGAAAGTGAGTAGAATGGAGAACTTCGATGCACCACAAAGAAGATTAATGTTTGTGACCATATACTATTGATGAAACGCAAGTCCAAAACGCAACACACCTCAAAAAACCTGCTAGGGAAAAAATTATATAGGGAAATGCAGAAGCAAGACAAAATAAAATAGCCAAAGCTAGTGTTGCAAACGAAAACTAGTTTTGTTGTTGTTGTCGTTGTTGTGGTCTTCAGTCCTGAGACTGGTTTGATGCAGCTCTCCATGCTATTCTATCCTGTGCAAGCTTCTTCATCTCCCAGTACCTACTGCAGCCTACATCCTTCTGAATCTGCTTAGTGTATTCATCTCTTGGTCTCCCTCTACGATTTTTACACTCCACGCTGCCCTCCAATACTAAATTGGTGATCCCTCGATGTCTCAGAACATGTCCTACCAATCGATCCCTTCTTCTAGTCAAGTTGTGCCACAAGCTCCTCTTCTCCCCAATTCTATTCAATACATCCTCATTAGTTATGTGATCTACCCATTTAATCTTCAGCATTCTTCTGTAGCACCACATTTCGAAAGCTTCTATTCTCTTCTTGTCTAAACTATTTATCGTCCACGTTTCACTTCCATACATGACTACACTCCATACAAATACTTTCATAAACGACTTCCGGACATTTAAAACTATACTCGATGTTAACAAATTTCTCTTCTTCAGAAACGCTTTCCTTGCCATTGCCAGTCTACATTTTATATCCTCTCTACTTCGACCATCATCAGTTATTTTATTCCCCAACTAGCAAAACTCCTTTACTACTTTAAGTGTCTCATTTCCTAATCTAATTCCCTCAGCATCATCCGACTAAATTCGTTTTGCTTTTGTTGATGTTCATCTTATATCCTCCTTTCAAGACACTGTCCATTCCGTTCAACTGCTCTTCCAAGTCCTTTGCTGTCTCTGACAGAATTACAATGTCATCGGCGAACCTCAAAGTTTTCATTTCTTCTCCATGGATTTTAATACCTACTCCGAACTTTTCTTTTGTTTCCTTAATTGCTTGCTCAATATACAGATTGAATAACATCGGGGAGAGGCTACAACCCTGTCTCACTCCCTTCCCAACCACTGCTTCCCTTTCATACCCCTCGACTCTTATAACTGCCCTCTGCTTTCTGTACAAATTGTAAATAGCCTTTCGCTCCCTGTATTTTACCCCTGCCACCTTCAGAATTTGAAAGAGAGTATTCCAATCAACATTGTCAAAAGCCTTCTCTAAGTCTACAAGTGCTAGAAACGTAGGTTTGCCTTTCCTTAATCTTTCTTCTAAGATAAGTCGTAGGGTCAGTATTATCTCACGTACTCCAACATTTCTACGGAATCCAAACTGATCTTCCCCGAGGTCGGCTTCTAACAGTTTTTCCATTCGTCTGTAAAGAATTCGCGTTAGTATTTTGCAGCTGTGACTAATTAAACTGATAGTTCGGTAATTTTCACATCTGTCAACGCCTGCTTTCTTTGGGATTGGAATTATTATATTCTTCTTCAAGTCTGAGGGAATTTTGCCTGTATCATACATCTTGCTCACCAGATTTTAGAGTTTTGCCAGGACTGGCTCTCCCAAGGCTGTCAGTAGTTCTAATGGAATGTTGTCTACTCCGGAAGCCTTGTTTCGACTCAGGTCTTTCAGTGCTCTGTCAAACTCTTCACGCAGTATCATATCTTCCATTTCATCTTCATCTACATCCACTTCCAATTCCATAATATTCTCCTCAAGTACATCGCCCTTGTATAGACGCTCTATATACTCCTTCCACGTTTCTGCTTTCCCTTCTTTACTTAGAACTGGGTTTCCATCTGAGCTCTTGATATGCATGCAAGTGGTTCTCCTTTCTCCAAAGGTCTCTTTAATTTTCCTGTAGGCAGTATCTATCTTACCCCTAGTGAGATAAGCCTCTATATCCTTACTTTTGTCCTCTAGCCATCCCTGATTAGCCATTTTGCACTTACTGTTGATACCATTTTTGAGACGTTTGTATTCCTTTTTGCCTGCTTCATTTACTGCATTTTTATGTTTTCTCCTTTCATCAATTAAATTCAGTAATCCTTCTGTTACCCAAGGGTTTCTACTAGCCCTCATCTTTTTACCTATTTGATCCTCTGCTGCCTTCACTATTTCATCCCTCAAAGCTACGCATTCTTCTTCTACTGTATTTCTTTCCCCCATTCCTGTCAATTGTTCCTTTATGCTCTCCCTGAAACTCAGTACATTCTCTGGTTCATTCAGTTTATCCAGGTCCCATCTCCTTAAATTCCCACCTTTTTGCAGTTTCTTCAGTTTTAATCTACAGTTCATAACCAATAGATTGTGGTCAGAGTCCACATCTGTCCCTGGAAATGTCTTGCAATTTAAAACCTGGTTCCTAAATCTCTGTCTTACCATTATATAATCTATCTGATACCTTTTAGTATCTCCAGGGTTCTTCCATGTATACAACCTTCTTTTATGATTCTTGAACCAAGTGTTAGCTATAATTAAGTTATGCTCTGTGCAAAATTGTACCAGGCGGCTTCCTCTTTCATTTCTTAGCCCCAATCCATATTCACCTACTATGTTTGCTTCTCTCCCTTTTCCTACTCCCGAATTCCAGTCACCCATGACAATTAAATTTTCGTCTCCAAGAAATGGTTCAAATGGCTCTGAGCACTATGGGACTCAACTTCTTAGGTCATAAGTCCCCTAGAACTTAGAACTAGTTAAACCTAACTAACCTAAGGACATCACACACCTGCCCGAGGCAGGATTCGAACCTGCGACCGTAGCAGTCCCGCGGTTCCGGACTGCAGCGCCAGAACCGCACGGCCACCGCGTCCGGATTTTTCGTCTCCCTTCACTACCTGAACAATATCTTTTATCTCATCATACATTTCATCAATTTCTTCGTCATCTGCAGAGCTAGTTGGCATATAAACTTGTACTACTGTAGTAGGCGTGGGCTTCGTGTTATTTTGGCTACAATAACGCGTTCACTATGCTGTTTGTAGTAGCTTACCCGTACTCCTATTTTTTTATTCATTATTAAACCTACTCCAGCATTACCCCTATTTGATTTTGTATTTATAACCCTGTATTCACCTGACCAAAAGTCTTGTTCCTCCTGCCACCGAACTTCACTAATTACCACTATATTTAACCTATCCATCTCGCTTTTTAAATTTTCTAACCTACCTGCCCGATTAAGGGATGTGACATTCCACACTCCGATCCGTAGAACGCCAGTTTTCTTTCTCTTGTTACTTAGATAAATATCAGAAATAAAACAAACCTCAGGAGGTGAAACAAAAAGAAAACTTTTTTTTTTTGAGTCATCAGTCTTGTAGCTGGTTTGATGCGAACCGCCACGAATCACTCTCCTGTGCCGACCGCTTCATCTCAGATTAGCACTTGCAACCAACGTCCTCAAAAAAAAAAAAAGGCTCAAATGGCTCTAAACACTATGGGACTTAACATCTGAGGTTATCAGTCCCCTAGAACTTAGAACAACTAAAACCTAACTAACCTAAGGACATCACACACATCTATGCCCGAGGCAGGATTCGAACCTGCGACCGTAGCTGGAGCGTGGTGCCAGACTGAAGCGCCTTTGTGACAGCGGTCGGCGGAATTATCATCTGATGCCTTCTGGATCTAATATCTTTAAGATTTCATTACTGTACTGTCTACGAATCTGCACGTGTACATTACTATAAAGGAAAAAATGACTTGCTCAGAAGTGGAAAATGTAAGTCATGATCTCATGTGGGCTTGCATAGAATTAGGAATTTCGAATTTGGAATGAGGATATTTAGTTACAAAATATGGCATAATTAATGCTTAATCGCAAATAAAATTTTGCCTATATTTTCGTCAGTAGCGGAGCGTATTGAAATGTCTACGAATTGTTTTCAGTTCTCAGGCAAAAGCTTGCACAACGCAAAACCGATTTTTTAAAATTTTATTGCACTATGTATTTCTACCTTTCATGTCACTGCAAATACAGACAAGTGAAAACACTTTAGTAACTATGATCATACAAAGCAAGTCTTTCCCATCCTTTCTTGTCAGTTTATATGTATTTATATATTTAAAAAATAAATGGTATTATCAGAAATCAAAAAAATTTATTCTGAAGGCCTATATCACTACAGTGATATCAAAAACTGAATTGATTTCTGAAAGAGTTCCAGAATGTACCATAGCGTCGATTACTAACCATACGGACTATCCTGATAAATATGTTACAGAGTCGCATAATTTTAGACTATCAGAATCGTGGATGGTCAACAGATGTGATGGAGACATCATATGTGCCGTTCAAGATCTCTAATGTTCTCAACAAACGGAAATGATCAACCACATACGAAACATCGTCGTCGCTGAAAGATTGTGAAGAGTTGCGAAGCGACGTAGAGAGTATTTGCACGCGGGGTGCGTGGGCGATAGCAAAATCAAAGTATCAGATGATACTCGATTAAGGAACTGCTAGTAAGTCGGCCAGTGTGGCCGAGCGGTTCTAGGCGCTTCAGTCTGGAACCGCGCGACCACTTCGGTCGCAGGTTCGAATCCCGCCTTGGGCATGGATGTGTGTGATGTCCTTAGGCTAGTTAGGTTTAAGTAGTTCTAAGTTCTAGGGGACTGATGTACTGAGATGTTAAGTCTCATAGTGCTCAGAGCCATTTGAACCATTTGAACTGCTAGTAACTTCAGGAGTTTGTGTGGGTACGGGCAATACAACGAAATGATAGAAATAAGACAAATACAAAATGTCGGTGGCTTGGAGGGCCCCCACTGAAGTACATAAGCAGCAATGTTTCCCCCACACCACTCGTGAATGGAATAGGACAGAGGATGGCTATCATTGGTACCATGTACCCTGCGCCATGTACTGAACATTAAGTGGCAGAAAACAAATATGGTTTCAGAGGGATATCTTGCGTATACAAATTAAAATTACGTGCCCAAACAAACTGTTACCAAAGTTATTATGCATTTCGATAAGGCAATCTGCACAGAGTGCCACTGAATCAAACAGGCTTTGATTGTGTTCCTGAAGAATCGTAATGGACATATAAACAGTTCTTAAGTTGAGCTGTTACGAGACTGGGAAGTGACTACCCGCCTTGATAAAAAGTACGGTTGGTGCGAGTAAAGCTTAGAGTGATAGGTGTCGCTTCAAGATCCACCGTTACTTAATTTTAACAATGTCTGAAGAAACAGACAATGGTTACGATCTCGCAGCTGTACTAAATATATGAAATTTATCCGCAACTGTGGAACCATTCTGACAGTAGCTGCATGGGGTATGAAGATCTTACTTAAATGTGCCGGACAGTGTCTCGCAACCGGATTTCCCACTTGTCACGAGCGTTTGTCTTAACTATTAGGATGGTCCATAAATTTTCTTTTGTACGTTAGTATACCGTTTGCTTTGAGTTCATTTTTGTTTGTAGTTCACTGCTGCTAGTTGAGTTTACATATTGTCCTTTTGTCATTTGGAGATAGTGACAGGAGCTGTGGACGCTAGAAAATGGAGTGCGAAGTGGAGCAATCTGAACATTTCCGACGTATTTCTCTGTCTGAGTTCAACACAAGGGTGACAGCAGCGGAGGCAGCCTAGAACATTTGTGGATAATGGAACTGGACAGAGTTCGGCAAGAAAATGGTTCTCTCTTTTCAAGGAGGATCGTTATGAAATTAGTGCCTCTCCACGTTCAGGAAGAACTTCTCGGTTTCATGAAGACATTTCAAACGCATTGACCCACAATGGTCCAAGTCATTGTACTAGAGAACTGGCAGATGTGATGAACTGTGATAGCTCCACGATCGTGCGACAGTTTCATGCTGTGGGGAAGGTTCACAAATGGGGCGTATGGGTACCGCATGCTCTACTCCACCACAAAAAGCGGCGGGTGGCCACATGTGCATCGCTGCTCGTGAACAACACCGGCCATTCATATTCTGCATTGCTACTGGCGACGAGAAATGGAGTCGTTATGCTTACGTAACACAGGGAAGGAAGAGTTGAGCTCAAACAAAGCAGCATCTCTCCGTACAAAATCCTGCGCTCATCCACAAAAGATAATAATATGCATCTGGTGGAACAGCGACGGTGCGATGTACTGCTACTTGCTTCCGCGACATTTATTCCTGGTGACATTTATTGTCAACAACTGAGGCGTCTTTGCAGACGCAATCCAAGAACAACGGCCGGCAACACTGCGTGAAGTGGTGCTACTCCACGATAACGCCAGTCCGCATTCTGTTAGACTGAAAAAAAAAAAAAGACTATACAGGAGTTGGCCTGCGAACTCATTGCGCAATCACCTTGTTCAGCTGATCTTGCGCATTCAGATTTAAAATGCGCTCCGAACATAGCTCGACGAGTTCTTAAAACCATGTGACGCGCCGAGCGAGGTGGCGCAATGGTTAGACACTGGACTCGCATTCGGGAGGACGACGGTTCAATCCCGCGTCCGGCCATCCTGATTTAGGTTTTCCGTGATTTCCCTAAATCGCTCCAGGCAAATGCCGGGATGGTTCCTTTCAATGGGCACGGCCGACTTCCTTCCCCATCCTTCTCTAATCCGATTAGACCGATGACCTCGCTGTGTGGTCTCCTTCCCCAAAACAACCAACCAACCATGTGACGTCTACAGCCGCGAAAACGAGAAGTGACTTCAGATTTGGCAGACTGTTGTAAATAGTGAAGGAGAATACATTAATGACGACTGAAGTCTCTGTTATGTGTATATGTTACGTTTGTTGAATTTATGTAAAAACGGACGAACTTATGCACCAACCCAAAATTCCACACGTCATAGTGTCTACGACACCTCGCTCGCAAGTTTACTTGGATTCCCGCCACACTATTTAAAGAAGACAAACGTATTCAACATTAGTATTACGATCATCGTTTGGCCCGACGAGGCTTGTAATACTTATTTTCTAAAAGGTATGAAGAAAGAGACGTTGGAGACACCTTTAGTACAGATGCAAAGTCGTCACTAATGTCTTGTTTCTACAGACAATTTTGAAAATACATATTACTGGCCTCGACGGGCAAAATGACATAATTCTAGCGTTGGATATGATTGTGGCCTTGAAATCCTGCGACGAGAATCTAAGTAAAGTTACGAGTGATGGGGTCATAGGCTGTATGACATGTGGAAATTCGGGTCGGTCCTGCACACAAGTGGTTAAGGCGACCTCACGCTACAAACGACAAATCCCGGTTCGCGTCCCAATCCGGTACAAACTCTCATGTGTCACAAGAACGTAACATCTTCATACCAATGCAGCTAATGACATAAAGATTCCGCAGCTTCGAATAAATTTCACAAATCTACAGTTTCTTCATCTAATGGTCATCGTTAAGAGCACTGAAAAAAATGTTCAAATGTGTGTGAAATCTTATGGGACTTAACTGCTAAGGTCATCAGTCCTTAAGCTTACACATTACGTAACCTAAATTATCCTAAGGACAAAGACACACACCCATGCCTGAGGGAGGACTCGAACCTCCGTCGGGACCAGCCACACAGTCCATGACTGCAGCGCCCAAGACCGCTCGGCTAATCCCGCGCGGCAAGAGCACTGATAAATTAGATGAGCCGAACTATCGATTCGTACCAAATGTCGTCCCAAATCATGAAGCTGGGCGCCCTTCTGCTACAATGATGTACTTGGCTCTCGGATAACTCTCTGTAGGACCAAATTTTTAGTTGATCCTCATTACAGTCCAAATTGAAACTGTTCCAACGGCAAGCCAAAGAGCTGAGGATGAGCACTTTACAATCAGTAGCGAAGAAGCTACTTGAATTGCAGCTTTGCAGCTAGGATGTGTCAGTAGTATACATATTGTATGGTTGAGGCACATGGTACACCAGATGACGGATCACGTGTAACTGTTTCGAGGAGTGCTTATCCTGTCAAATATGCAGCAGAACGTCCGTGAAGTTAGGAAGGCAGGAGATGAGGTACTGCCGGAAGTAAAGCTACGAGGGCTGTTGCTGAGTTGCGCTTGGATAGCTCAGTCGGTAAAACACTTGCCCGCGAAAGGCAAAGATCTTAGGAACGAGTCAAGGTTCAAATGGCTCTGAGCACTATGGGACTTAACTTCTAAGGTCATCAGTCCCCTAGAACTTAGAACTACTTAAACCTAACTAACCTAAGGACATCACAGACATCCATGCCCGACGCAGGATTCGAACCTGCTACCGTAGCAGTCGCGCGGTTCCGGACTGAGCGCCTAGAACCGCTAGACCACCGCGGCCGGCGAGTCAAAGCCCAGTACAGTTTTAACCTGCCAGGAAGTTTCACTTCTCTGAAACGTTAAGTTTATCAGTATGACTCACGGCGGCGAATGGAACGACTGTTCCAGAATCAAGGGTTGCTCAGTGAACAAATGAGAGATGGCTCAAATGGCTCTGAGCACTATGGGACTTAACAAAATGGTTCAAATGGCTCTGAGCACTATGGGACTCAACTGCTGAGGTCATTATTCCCATAGAACTTAGAACTAGTTAAACCTAACTAACCTAAGGACATCACAAACATCCATGCCCGAGGCAGGATTCGAACCTGCGACCGTAGCGGTCTTGCGGTTCCAGACTGCAGCGCCTTTAACCGCACGGCCACTTCGGCCGGCCGGGACTTAACATCTGAGGACATCAGTCCCCTAGAACTTAGAACTACTTAAACCTAAGGACTTGACACACATCCATGCCCGAGGCAGGATTTGAACATGCGACCGTAGCGGTCGCGCGGTTCCAACTGAAGCCACTAGAATCGCTTGGCCACACCGGTCGGCAAATGAGAGATGGACATTAGGAATTACTACGAAAGACAGGCACACAACACAAGTTGGTCTCCGCTGTATTCCAGTAAATAAGGAAACAGCGAGACGGCCTCTAGACGTAATCTTCAAGCTATTTAGAATAGTCCACGAAGATCTGAGGCGTTTGGAAATTTTTGTATAGGAAGGAGAAATACGTGGAACATATTTTTTAAATAGGAGGTCAATGTCGCACGCTATGTTCTCTTGTAGCAAGTTAATGGAGCAGCTGATATTAATTCATACACATCATAAGATACTTTTAAAATTTAATTTCCAGGCTTTGTGTCATTATATTATTCGTTAGATCAACCATCACACAATTCGTCCTATAGCAAATGACCAAAATACCATACTCATTCTTCGTCTTCCATAATAGCGGTGAAAATAGCTGGAAACTTGTGCTAATTTGTTAACATAGCTGTAGTTAACTAGCAATACTGTCGAGAAACAAATGAGAAAATGCTGGAAAGAGCAATACAAACACAGGATGCTTGACATTTAAGAAATGAGGTTTGCCTATGCTCTCACGCAAACTTCTTTGCGAAATATTACTGTTCACAGCCGAAATCCTGCTCTCCAATAGCTTATAAAATACCTAGGCCCTTCGGGAGGACGACGGTTCAATCCCGCGTCCGGCCATCCTGATTTAGGTTTTCCCTGATTTCCCTAAATCGCTCCAGGCAAATGCCGGAATGGTTCCTCTCAAAGGGCACGGCCGACTTCCTTCCCCGTCCTTCCCTAATCCGATGAGACCGATGACCTCGCTGTCTGGTCTCCTTCCCCGAAACAACCAACCAACCAACCTAGGCCCTATATGAAACTGCCCTTAGCCTTCAAAAATAGGTCACTGAAAGCTTCTATGAAAAATCTTATAGCAAAAGTGCAAAGATATTTCGAGATCAGCACCGAATATTTTCTTAAACGTTATTTTCACCACGTCTAAAATGCTACATGCTATTGTGCTTCGATAGTCATTGCAGACGACAAGGGGTTAGAGTAGTTTTGACAAGTGGTATCGTAGCAATAAGGAATAGCTCAGTAGGCAGTGCAGTTGAAGAAGAATGGCTATCCCTAAAAAGGGCAATCACAGAAGCTGGAAAGAAAAACTTTGGCACAAAGAAGGTAACTACGAAGAAACCATGTAACAGAAGAAATACTTCAGTTGATCTATAAAAGAAGAAGGCAGAAAAATGTTCAAGCAAATACAGGAATATAGAAATAGAAGTCGCTGAGGAATGAAATAAATAGGAAGTGCACGGAAGCCTTAGACGAAATGGCTCCATGAAAAATGTGAAGAAATCGAAAAACACAATGATTGTCAGAAGGACTGACTCAGCATACAAGAAAGTTCAAAACAACCTTCGGTGAATTTAAAAGCAAGGGTGTAACATTAGACCAACGGGAACTCTACTCTTAATTGCAAAGGAGAGAGCGGATAGGTGATAAGAGTACACTGAACGCCTGTATGAGGGTGAAGATTTGTCTGATGTGACAGAAGAAGAAACAGGAGTCGATTTAGAAGAGAGAGGGGATCCAGTATTAGAATCACAATTGGCTTTGGAGAATTTAAGATCAAATAAGGGAGAAGGGATAGATAACATTCCATCAGAATTTCTAAAATCATAGGGGAAAGTGGCAACAAAACGAATTTTCACGTTGATGCGTAGGATGTATCAGTCTAGCGACGTACCATCTGAAAATATCATCCACACAATTCCGAAGACTGCAACAGCTAACAAGTGCCAGAATTATCGTACAATCAGCTTAAAAGCTCATGAACCCATGTTGCTGACAAGAACAATATACAGAAGAATGGAAATGTAAACTGAGGATGTGTTAGATGATGATCAGTTTGGCTTTAGGAAAGGTAAAGGCACCTGAGAGGCAATTCTACCGTTCCGATTGATAATGGAGGCAAGACCAAAGAAAAATCAAGACACATTCATAGGCTTTGTCGACCTGGAAAAAGCGTTCGACAAAGTAAGATGGCGTAAGATGTTAGAAATTCTGCGATAAATAAGAGTAAGCTATAGGGATAGACGGGTGATACACAATATGTACAAGAGCCGAAGGAGATAATAAGAGCGGATGACCAAGAAAAAGTGGTCGGATTAAGAGTGGTGTAAGACAGGAATGTAGTCTTTCGCTCCTACTGTTCAGTCTTACGTCGAAGAAGCAATGATTGAAATGAATGGAAGGTTCACCTTTCAAGGTGAAAGGATATCAATGATACGGTTCGCTGATGACATTGCTATCTTGAGTGAAAGTGAAGAAGAATTACAGGATCTATTGAATGGAATGAACAGAATATGGATTGAGAATAAATCGAAGAATGGCGAAAGTAATGAGGAGTAGCAGAAATGAGAACAGTGAGAAACTTATCAGGATTGATGGCAACGAGGTAGATGAAGTTAAGGAATTCTGCTACCTAGGCAGCAAAATAACCAATGACGAACGGAGCAAGGAGGACATCAAAAGCAGAGTAGCAATGCAAAAAATGGCGTTCCTGGTCAAGAGAAGTCTACTAGTGCCAAACATAGGCCTTAATCTGAGGAGAAAATTTCTGAGGATGTAAGTTTGTAGCACAGCATTGTATATTAATGAAATATGGACTGTGGGAAAATAGGGAGAGAAGAGAATAAAAGCATTTGAGATGTGGTGCTCTAGACGAATGTTGAAAATTAGGCGGACTGATAAGGTAAAGAATGAGGAGGTTCCGCGAAGAATCAGAGTGGAAAGGAACATGTGGAAAACACTGATAAGGAGGTGGGACAATATGATAGGACATCTGTTAAGACATGAAGGAATGACTTCCGTGGTACTAGAGGGAGCTGTAGAGGGCAAAAACTGTAGAGGAACACAGAGATTGGAATACATCCAGCAAGTAATTGAGGACGCAGATCGCAAGTCCTTCTCTGAGATGAAGAGGTTAGCACAGGAGAGGAATTCTTGGCGGTCCGCGTTAAACCAATCAGAAGACTGATGACACAAAAAAACATCGTAGCAACAGAATCATTCGATGTCCTTATTAGTAGGAACGAGGATCTACTCCGGCACAGGCATGCTCAATCGGGCTCGTGTCAACAGATTCC
The DNA here is from genome assembly GCF_023864275.1 of Schistocerca cancellata. Taxonomy (NCBI): domain Eukaryota; kingdom Metazoa; phylum Arthropoda; class Insecta; order Orthoptera; family Acrididae; genus Schistocerca; species Schistocerca cancellata. The sequence continues at coordinate 300,973,169 of NC_064628.1, forward strand.
ACAGACCATTCCGGTTGGTTGATGACTGCCTCTAGGATGAAACTGTTCATGACAGGGGCGCAGTGTGCTCATTGAATGACCAGCCAGTTAGCACGTTTGTGACTGCAAGACTGAAGAACAGACTGGAGGATGCTGTCTCAATACAACACAGCACTGAAATTGCTCTGGATAGCAATGAGACGAGCTCGACATCTATAGACGATACTGGCCCTAAATATGAACGACGACCTCTCTGCAGAGCCCGTGGGACTGCATGACAGAGATACACTCTTCTGCACATACATCAGGGGTCAGACAAATAATGCACTCGTCAGCGAAGAGAAGCGGCGTAGCTGATCCTCGTCCTACGACATTTATTTCTTTGTCACCTTCTTCGCGCTCCACGGCCATGGGGTATTTGCTCTGTGGTAAGCAGTTAGCGTAGAGGCCAGACTGCTTTTGTTAGCTCTGAAGAACTAGGGTGCAGCTGTGTTAGCTCTCCTTGGCGTATCCACGATCCACAATTTTAGGTACCGGACATCTAATGTTGTCGACGGCGGACGACCTCTACGAGATCTTCAATAGCGACATCATGTTCGAATGACCTGACTGTAGTGCCCGTCAATCCAGTGAGCAACGTCCCATGCTGACAACGTTTCTTGCTGCAAGAACAGTCATTTCGAAGCCCTCTGAGGGACGTTGACCGAATGGCAAGTTAACACAAGCCGCATTTTCCTGTTCACAAGTGGTGAGGCTTCACGCTCTGCTGAACTGCACTGATTATCGAAGTTTACGAGGGGTAGTTGATGTTGCAATATTCCGCACGATATTCGAATTTATCAGTGGACTTCACCATCTAATATGTCTCCTCCAGCGTCCTACTATGTTCAAGTAACAAAATGGACGGGAATGAGTTGTTAGTGTGACAAGTTTGTATCGTAATCTACTCGTGATGAAATCTGTGGAGAAGCAGCTGAGTTCCAAGGACGTAAAAGCTGAATCTGATGTCACTTTTTGATGCAAAAAGAGACAGCTAGAGTTGCAACAAAAATGGACGTTTATTCAGTGCTTGGCTAGTTTCGGGCTACACCGACTCTCAGACCAACCAAGTTTGCAAAGTAAAATGTCTGTCAAAATAGTAGTTCGTTAACAAATGTTAGTTGGAGGCCGGCCGGGGTGGCCGAGCCGTTCTAGGCGCCACAGTCTGGAACCGCGCGACCGCTACGGTCGCAAGTTCGAATCCTGCCTCGGGCATGGGTGTCTGTGATGTCCTTAGGTTAGTTAGGTTTAAGTAGTTCTAAGTTCTAGGGGACTGATGACCTCAGAAGTTAAGTCCCATAGTGCTCAGAGCCATTTGAACCATTTTTTTGTTAGTTGGCACCATACGCGTAAGTTAGCACTTTGTTTATCGCTATTTTGACGAGCATTTTATTTGGCAACCATTGATTGGTTTGACAATGGACGTAGACCGAAACCGGTCACCGATTAAATAACCATCAGTTTTCGTTGCGACCCTGGCTGTCTCCTTTTGCATCACAGTCTAAAAATGAGTTGCTGTTCCACCTTGCCCAGCACACTGGAGCTATGATGTAATTTTGTCTGATTACTCCTCCACCATTCATAATTTAGTGCGTGGAAGAGCGTTCATCGAACCACTTCCAAGCTACTTCTCTACCACTCCCCTCTCGAACAACGCGCGGGCAAAAATGAGCATTAAAAATATTTCCGTGCGAGCTCTGATTTATTTTATTTCAGTAGATCATTTCTCGCCATGTTGGTGAGCGCAATAAATAAATAAATAAATAAATAAATAAATTCACACTCTCAGAAGAAAGTTCGTGATCGCAATTTGAAGAGAACATCCGCCGCAACGAAAAATTTATTTGTTTTAATGATTTCCACTCAAATCCGCGCATCATATCGTTGGTATATCCTATCTTTAGTTCGCAATAATACAAAACGAGCTGTCCTTCTTTGAACTTTTTTTGGTGTCTTCTGTCAGTTCTCTTTTTCAAGCGAATCGCACATCGCACAGCAGTGCTCCAGAGGAGGGCTTAAGAGTGGATTGGATTGATTTGGGGAAAGAGACCAAACAGCGCTGGTCGGTATGGACGAGCGGTTCTAAGCGCTTCAGTCTCATTGTATTAGGGAAGGATGGGGAAAGAAGTCGGCCATGCCCCGTCAAAGGAACCATCCCGGCATTTGCCTGAAGTGATTTAGGGAAATCACGGAAAACCTTAATCTGGAAGGCCGGACGCGGGATTGAACCGTCGTCCTCCAGAATGCGAGTCCAGTGTGCTAACCACTGCGCCACCTCGCTCCGTGCTTAAGAGTGTATGCAGTCTCTTTAGTAGACCTGTTGCATTTTCTACGTATGTTAGCGATAAATGAAAGTCTTTGGTTTCCTTTCCACAAACCATTATTTATGTGATCGTTCCAATCCCTAACCAATTACTTGAATTAGTTGCCTTTAGATTTGTGTGAGTTATCGTGTTAACAAAATTGTACGGATTTCTTTTATTGCTCACGTGAATTTCAGAAAAATGTGTTTAGTAGTTCTATAGTGGCACTGTCATCTGCAACAGTGCCATTGTTGTCGCGCAATGAAGGTTGCGTCTTGCCTTTGGTGTACTTTACATACGATCAGACTCCTGTTGGTTTCCTGCCAGATTTCGTTGTTGAAACTATTAGAAGTATCTCGCATTGAAAGTTCACGTTAAATTGGGAGCTTCTGTAAAACTTTGTCGATCTTGGGGATTTTGCGTTCTTTTAAATTTGGCACGGTTCTTTCGTTGCTTCTGCAACAGTGTTCTGATCTGTTTCGTGTACCATGGATGATCAATACCATCCCTTATTAATTTCTTCGGTATATATATATCTCAACTGACGTCGATACTATTTCTTCGAATTTAAACCATATCTGGTCTACGATTGCGTAGGCAGATTTGGAGGAGTGGAGGCTGTCTCTTATGATGGCGTCAAAGGTATTTGTATATGCTGTTTTTGAAAAGGTGTATTTTGCTTTTATTTGTGGTGGTTTTGTATGATACAGCATACAGCCTTTTCACAACGACCTTGTGGTCACTAATCCTTTTATCCGTCATGATGCTCCCTCTTTGCTGAGGATGATTTGTTGCTAGGAGATCATGTATGATTTCGCAACTATTTACAGTTCGAGTGGGCTCCTGAACTAATTGTTCAAAATAATTTTCTGAGAAGGATTTAGTACAGTTTCGGACGACGTTTTATGCCTACTACCGGATTTAAACATATAGTTTCGCCAACGTATCCAGGGTAGATTGGAGTCACCACCAACTGTAATTATTTTAGGTACCTATTTGGAATGAGACTCAAACTGTTTTTAATTGTTCAGCAACTATGAAGTTTTCGATGGCACACAGTCATACAGTATTTTTTGAAGGAATACACCCCCATTTGACTTTACATTTCTCTGTATTTCCCGTGTACAATCTATTTTTCGGCTTTCACAACATTATCCAGAACAATGATTTTCCTGTGTGCCGTTATCAAGCACAATGTTCTAAGACAATTAATGTCATGTAGTTGTCCACTCGGACTCTCAGATCGAGCGAGGGGACGCATTGTAAGCACACTGAACTCGCATTGGGGAGGACGACGATTCAAACCCTCGTCCGGGCATCCTGATTTAGGTTTCCGTGGTTTCCTTTATCACTTCAGGCAAATGCTGGGATGGTTCCTTTGAAAGGACATGGGCGGCTTTCCCCCCCATCCTTCCCTAATCCGATGGGACCGATGACCTCAGTGTTTGGTCCCTACCCCAAATCAACCAACCTACCAACGAACCAGTTCAACATATTTGCTTAACATGCTATAAACTGTGCACAATTAATGTGCTGTGACAACTCAGCACATTATCGTACAAGAAGCACATCATATTTGGGGAAATCAGCCCAAAGCAGGTAAACACAAAATTAGTACATGCCTTTAAGATGTAACTATGAAAATGATGTCTAAGAATGTAGACTCTAGAAGACTTTCTTCTAAGGCTTCTAAGACTACATTTTCTGACATCTTAAAGGCATGTGCTGCTCTTGTGTTCACTGGTTTGAGTTGATTTTCCCAGATATAATGTGCTTCTACTATAATGAGTTGCGTTCCTAGAAGACGTTAATTTTGTACCATTTTTATCAAGTTAAAAAAATGTTTTAAGCTTTGTATATGTCAACAATGGAAGAGGATGTAGATGAAGTCGAAATGGGAGATATGATATTGCGTGAAGAGTTTGACAGAGCACTGAAAGACCTGAGTCGAAACAAGGCAACATTCCATTAGAACTACTGACAGCCTTGGGAGAGCCAGTCCTGATAAAACTCCACCATCTAGTGAGCAAGATGTATGAGACAGGCGAAATACCCTCAGACTTCAAGAAGAATATAATAATCCCAATCCCTAAGAAAGCTAAGAAATCTCTGAAAGTATTTGTAGGAGTGTAGCCATGTATGGAAGTGAAACGTGGACGATAAATAGCTTAGACAAGAAGAGAATAGAAGCTTTCGAAATGTGGTGCTTCAGAAGAATGCTGAAGATTAGATGGGTAGATCACATAACTAATGAGGAAGTATTGAATAGAATTGAGGAGGAGAGGAGCTTGTGGCACAACTTGACTAGAAGAAGGGATCGGTTGGTAGAACATGTTCTGAGACATCGAGGGATCACCAATTTAGTATTGGAGGGCCACGTGGAGGGTAAAAATCGTAGAGGGAGACCAAGGGATGAATACACTAAGCAGATTCAGATGGATGTAGGCTGCAGTAGGTATTGGGAGATGATGAAGCTTGCACAGGATAGAGTAGCATCAAACCAGTCTCCGGACTGAAGACCACAACAACAACAACATATGTCAACTTGCACAGTACACAGCTAATACGTTAATTTTCAATGTATACAAGGTACAGCCAACCGGTTGCATAAGTTTAACGTATAAACGTTAATCAGGTTTCGATACCACTAAGCGTACCTTCTTCAGAAGGCAGTCACCTACAGTGTTGAAATATATTATAAAACAGACGTCTAAAGTACCTTGTGGTTTTCTGTTAGATTCTTAGTCACCCAGCGGGCGCTAACGTCACGAAATTTCAACGTGCCCGAACAATGTCGTACAACGCTACACAGGAAATGTTGAACTGCTGTCGTTCAAAATTACTTCCTCAATGGGTCTGACATTCTGCAGGGTTACAGCTGTTACCGGCCACCCGGAACGTGACGAATCACTAAGGTTCACACGGCCCTCTTAGAAGAAATCACACCACCTAAAGACTTTGCTAAGGTCGGTAAAGTAGTCTACATGCACGCATACGCGCCACGCATGTCCCCATACATTTCACGCAGTTTATGCCTTTTGGCCCACAAATATCGAACTACACTTCGCTGCTCTTCACAAGCTGACGACAGTAACATGAGCGCCATGTTTGTTCGGTAGTTCAAGCTTCTCTCGCAAGAGTTGCACAGAGAGTTCTCTCAAGCGGAAGCTTCAAACAATATCATCCTGAAATTTCATCATTCCAGCTGCAGTGCCATGTGAGGAAAAAATTATTGTGCGTTTCTTTCCGACTTTCCCTCGTATGTAAATAGGGACCAAAGCTGAGAGAATTTTGACGTCGACACGACGCGACACTGAGAAGTGAGTTCGTGACACGATGCGACGCGCTGTTGGCACGTAACAACCGTAATTGGCTATATCGCACATTTTTTTTCCGAAAATACGTAAAACTGAGAGAATTTACACATTCTGTGTCTGCGTGCTTTGAATATTAAACAAATAAACCTCGGTTGGCTATTTTGAGATTACGAAACAGACTCGGGCTATCTCTATACTGTCCAGTTCCACTGTGTCCCAGATATAAAAGATGGAGTTGGGGAGCTGGGCCTCAGTATCAGCGATGTCTAACTCGGCATTGTAATTGCCTGAGATCATCATGACGTCGACTCGTCGTTGGGAACAGTCTTGCGTAATTGGAAAAAATACGTAAAATTGTGGAAAACCTGGTAAAAATACGTAAAATCAAGGAAATTCGAGATACAAGTACAACTGAGAGTATTTACTTACCTGCCTAGGTAAGGTCGCTGCTGGCGTCACGTATTATTGTTATTAAATTAGACGTAGAGTGTCGTAATTTGTTATAAACCAATATACACAACGTCTCCCATTGTTACCGAGTGTCTCCAGTTATAAAACAGGAAAGTAGTGGAAAATATTGAAGAATGAGAGTACTTACATGTCTGCCTAGATGTGGGCTCTCCTGATGTCTCGTAATATTAGTGTTAACAAACAGAGCTCAAGTGATGTGACTTAACGTTTTTTGTTATTAACAAATATACACATCCTCTACTATGCTGTCCAGCTCCTGAGTAATCCGTCTAACTCAAGTGTCACAGTTACAAAAGATGAAAGTGTGGAGGGGGTGAACTATCCTCCTTGGTCCAGAGGGGAGGGAAAGGGGTTGCGACATTTTTATGATACATGGCCTTGCCTGGGTGACACCCCCTTATCTTATCTAAGGTATGTGCCTCTAACAGCCACGTGTACCTACTTTTGGCTGGCTTTCCCCACAACATTATCTATGTGATCGTTCCAATTTAAGTTACTTGAAATTATAATCCTCAGATATTTGAATTTACTGTCTTTACATTACTACTCATGAGGATTACTTCACACTTGTGGTTATTTAGAGGCAGTTGCCACTTTCGTACCATACAGATACCTCGTCTAACTCACATTGTAATTTGTTTAGATCATTTGATGAATTTACAACACGGTAAATGACAGCATCACTTACAATCGAAGAGGGCTGCTTAGATGGTCTCGTAAGTCGTTCACGTAGAGCAGGAACAGCAGAGAGCCTTGGAGAACGCAAGATATTACTTCTGGTTTGCTCGATTACTTTCCGTTAGCTAATACGAACTTTGACATTTCTGACAGGAAATCGTGACTACAGTCGCACAACCGAGACGATACTCCACAGGCACGCAATTTGATAAGTCGCTTGCGAGGTACGGTATCAAAAGCCTTCTGGAAATCTAGTAAGATGGGATAAATTTGACATCCCCTGTCAATAGCACTCTTGCTTCGTGAGAATAAGGAGCTAGTTGTGGTGGCTCTTTGTCAATAAATCGCTTCCTTCGACGTAATTCATAATGTTCGAACGCAATACATGTTTCAAAAGTGGTTTGGGTCTGCAATTCAGCGGATTACTTTTATTTCCTTTCTTGGGCATTGGTGTAACTTGTTCTGCATCCATTCTTTCGATACGGATCTTTGAACGAGCGAGCGGTTGTATATGACTGCTACGTACGGAGCTATTGTATCAGCATACACTGAAAGGAATACGACTGGTATACAATCTGGACCGGAGGCCTTGCCTTTCTTGAGCTACTGAAGCTGCTTCGCTACACCGACGATAACGTCTTCTAAGTTTTTGTATATTCTGGAATATTTACTTACTCTTCTTTGGTGGAGAAATTTCGGAAAACCATGTTTAGTAAATGTGCTTTGCCCTCCCTGTTAGCCATGCGGTCTAACGCACTGCTTTCCGGGCGGGAAGGCGTGCCGGTCCCCGGCACGAATCCGCCCGGCGGATTAGTGTCGAGGTCCGGTGAGCCGGCCAGTCTGTGGATGGTTTTTAAGGCGGTTTTCCATCTGCCTCGGCGAATGTGGACTGGTTCCCCTTTTTCCGCCTATGTCGGCGATTGCTGCGCAAACACTGTCTCCACGCACTCGTGCACCATCATTACTCTACCATGCAAGCATTGTGGTTACACTCGTCTGGTGTGAAACGTTTCCGGGGGGTCCACTGGGGGCCGACCCGCACAATAACGTTGGGTTCTGTGTGCGGCGGCAGGCGGGTGAGTGGACTGCTGTAGCCTATTGTGGGGTTGTGAACCACTGAGGCTACGGCGGGGACGAAGCCGCTCCGTCTTTTCTAGGTCCCCAGTTCAATGCAATACAAATCTGATTTAGTGGATCTGTCATCAGTAATATCACCATTGTTATCACTGGTGTACTATACATACGACGAGAATTTATTTGGATTTTCTGCCAGATGTCGAGAAAGAGTTTCGTTGTGGAAACTATTAAAAGCATCTCGCATTGAAAACTTACTGGCAGATTAAAACTGTGTGCCCGACCGAGACTCGAACTCGGGACCTTTGCCTTTCGCGGACAAGTGCTCTACCAACTGAGCTACCGAAGCACGACTCACGCCCGGTACTCACAGCTTTACTTCTGGCAGTACCTCGTCTCCTACATTCCAAACTTTACAGAAAGTAAAGAAACTGGTGTACTATACATACGACGAGAATTTATTTGGATTTACAGAAAGTGAAGTTTGGAAGGTAGGAGACGAGGTGCTGGCAGAAGTAAAGCTGTGATTACCGGGCGTGAGTCGTGCTTCGGTAGCTCAGATGGTAGAGCACTTGCCCGCGAAAGGCAAAGGTCCCGAGTTCGAGTCTCGGTCGGGCACACAGTTTTAATCTGCCAGGAAGTTTCATATCAGCGCACACTCCGCTGCATAGTGAAAATCTCAATCTCGCATTGAAGTTATCGCTTAATTTCGAGCTTCCACAAGACTTTGCAAATCCTGGGGATTTTCCATTCTCTTAAATTTGGCTTGCTTTTTTCGTTGCTTCTGCGACAGGGGTCTGATCTGTTTTGTGTACCGTGGGAGACAAGTACTATCTATTATTAATTTGATTGGTACATATATCTCACGACTGACATAAGTAGTACTTCTCGGAATTCATACGATATCCGGCCTAAGATTACGTAGTCAGATATGAAGGTAGGCGTGACACGAATTTTTATCCGCTTTTTTAAACTCTTGTATTTTGTGTTAATTTGCGATGGATTTGGATGCTAAGGTATTCAGTCTCACTACAAGGACCTAGTGGCCACTAATGCCTGTATCCAACATGATGCTCCATATTTACTCAGGATTATTTGTCGCTGACAGATAAAATATGTTTTCGCAACCATTTACACTTCGAGTGCGCTTCTGAATTAATTGTTTAAAATACTTTTCTGAGAAAGCATTTAGTACGATTTCGGACAACGTTTTGTGCTTACCACCGACTTTAAAAATGTATTTTCGCCAAGATATCGAGGACAGGTTGAAGTCACCACCAACTGTAGGTGTGTAAATGGGGTACCTATTTGAAATAAGATCAAGTTTTCTTTGAACTGCTCAGCAACTGTAGCATCTGAGTCGGAGGGGGGGGGGGGGGGGCTCAGTAAAAGGAACCAATTATTGATTTATTCCGGTTGTCAAATATAACCTCTACCCTTGCTAACCCACGGAACTTATCAATTCCAAACTCACTACTAGGTGAACTGCTTCTGACAGCAACAAAAACTCCACCACCGACTGTATTTTGTCTGTTTCTGAACTTCGGTTGAAATTATTTCTGGGTAAAGCTTTTTTTGTAAGTATTGATCAATATTAAAATTCTGTAATTTGTGTAATTATTAGTTTCCATTAATCAAATCTTATCATCCTAACATATATTAATATTTAAACGGCGAAAATATTTATCACGTAAGTTGTTCATTTTTGGAAGGATAAAATAAGGAAAAGGAAGTTTGGTCCTGCAAATTGACTGAGGAAACAAGCGTAAACGTAAGTGACACGTGAGATGCTTGAACAACATGATCAGAGGTTGTTTGCAGCAACAGTTTTACAAAGCATGAGGTACGGGAAAAGTTAACAAAGGTGCGTTGTACTTTCATTACTATGCTTTTGTAAATATGTTTACAGTTCGTTGTGACAAGCACTGACCAGTATCACATCAAAGATCACTACTATGATCGGAGAACAGTTGAATAATTAGTTAAACAAATTTTGACATCAGTGTACACCAAACGGAAAAGTGTTAGTTGTCAATTTGTCGTTCCAAAGATCTGTATTGTCAATTTATTAAACAATCAGTTTCGGTCAGAAATAAATCATCCTGAAGCCTAATGTTACACCATAATCACATGCCTCAGAAATCGTAACTAGCATCGTGATGCAGCTGAGATTAATTCAGACATGTCATAAGATATTTGTAGCTTTTAATTTCTAGGATTTGTGTCATTTTTTCTACGTTAGAACAACGTCCTGTAGCCCATGTCCGAAATAGCATTTGTCTCCCTTGTTTTGCACAACAGCCAAGAAAATAGCTAGAAACGTGTGCTGTTTTGATAATACAAGCGTAGTGAAGTTGCAGCATTATCGAGAGAGAAATGAGAAAATCCTGGAAAGGACACTGCAAACATTGGATACTTGAAATTTAAGTAATATGGTCTTCCTATGCTCTAACCCTAACTTCTTCGCGGAAATTACGTTACACAGTCGGAATTTGCTGTCCAAATGCTTATAAAACACCTAAGCGATGAAAGAAAGGTCACTGAATTTTTCTATGAAAAATCTTATAGCAAAAGCGTAAAGGTATTTCGAAACAGCCACCGAATACTCTCTCAACCGTTATTTTCATCACATCCAAAATACAGCATAGTATTGTACTTCAATGGCCAGTGCACATGGCAGTGGGTTAGACTGTTCTGATACGTGGTATCGTAGAAACAGAACCGTTCGATGTTTTTATTAGTAGGAACGAGGATGTACTCAGGACCAAGCATTCTCAGTAGGGTTCAAGTCAACGGATAACGCAGGCCATTCCATTCGATTGATCCCAGTTTCGAGGAGGACAGTGTTCATGAGATGGGCGCAGAGTGCTCGCTGAAAGACCAGCCAATCTGCACATTTGTGACTGCAGGGATGGACAACAGATTGGAGAATGCTGTCTCAATAAAGCAAAGCCCTGATATTGTCCCCGATGGCAGTGAGAAGAGTTCGACATCATATACGATACTGGGTGCCTTCACACTCTTCTATACAGTCATCAGGCGTCAGCCTGTCCTCGTTATCAAAGAGAAGCGGCCCAACTTATCCACGTTATACATCATGTATTTCCTTGTCCACCTTCTCCATGCTCCACGGCCAAGAGGGATTTGCTCTATGCTTCGTAATGAGCCTAGATGCCAGACTGATCATATTGCACGTTTCCTGCGTCTACGCAGCCCGAAGTTATCTCTGGAGAACTAGGATGCACTTCTGTTACGCTCTGCTTGGCGTATTTATGATCACAATTTTACGTAGCGGTCATTTAACATTGTTGACCTCGGGCGACTGGTACGATGTCTTCAGTGCTTTGTGACTCACAACAGCGGCAGTATGTGAGAAGGATGCGACTGTAGTGCACGTCAATCCAGTGAGCAAATTCCCGTGCTGATAACACTTCTTGCTGAGTACGGTCACTTCGAAACCCTTTCAGGCGTGTTGACCGAATGACCAGTTAACTCAGGCTGCACTTTTCTGTTTACAATTGGTGACGCATCGCCACCTACTGAACTGCACTGAGAATGAAAGTTTCCGAGGGATGGCCATGGTTGCAGCCTTCCTGCTGTTGCTGAAATGGAATTACCATGAAGTATTCGAATTTAGCAATGGGCTGCACCGTTTTGCTATGGGTCCTCTAGCCGAGTGCTATGGTAATATCGTACAGGGATTTCAATGTTTACCGCGACCTTAAACATTTATCTGCAAACACATAAAATACTATCTTTTCTAAAATCATGGTTTACACACAGCCCGACCCTTTGCAATTACAAGGTTTCGAATTACGAAATCGAAAAAATAAGTTGCTAGTGCGGCAAGGTTCTGTTGTAAGCAGAACGTAGCCTACTCGTGTTGCAATATCTGGAGAAATAGCCAACTGACAAGAAGGCCGAACTTCCACCTGCTATCATTTTGTTTGATTCGTCGAGACGACTAGGTTCTATTTCAGAGATGGAACATTATTTTTTTATTATTGAATTATTTTTCTAGTAAATAATGATAAACAAAATTAATATCATGTAATCATTCGTTTTCATTAATCAAATATTATCCTCCTTACCAGCAGTATGATTTAAACGGGTAGAGTATCTACCACGTAAATTGTTCATTTTTGGAAGAAAAAATCAAGGAAAAGGAAATCTGCTCATTAATTGACAGTCTAGAGGTAAGTGACACGTAAAAATATATGAGATGCTCGAAGAGAATGATCAGAGGTTGTCTTGAGCAACAATGTCATAGAGAATGAGATAGGGGGAAGATTAACACATTTATGTTACACTTCCATTACGACGTTTTTGTAAATGTTCTTTATAGTTCGCCGTGACAAGGACTGGCTAATAACATATCAAAAAATTGCTACTGTAAGTGGCGTCACAGCTGAATATTAAGTTAATGAAACTTTGACGTCAATTTACACGAAACGAGTGAAGTGATAGTTGACACCTTGTCATTCCAAAAGGTCGAGCTGTGTTGTCGGTTCACTGAAAAACCAGTTTCGGTCAGAAACGGACAGTCCTCAGATATAATGTGACACCTTAATCAGGTCGTAACTATTACAAAGTATCATTTCATAAAACAACATGTTAATTCCACTATAATCATACAGCACACAGTACGTCGCTGGAGAAGCACACAGAAAGACGAAGTGACATTCCACCAGAACTTGTTGGTCTCTGATATGATGCTTATTAACCTTTATGATTTGTCATGCACCTGATTATGGTGTTACTATTACCAAAACTGGTTGTGTAATAAAGTGACAAGACAGCTCCGAACAAACTATGATTTTCCAAACATTGCTAGAAGCTTTGAGTCATCCCCACTTTCAAATATGTTTACGTGTTAACTGCGTAACTTTCGTTCTTTCGAGGTGCTACTTAAAGCTTTATGACTACCCGTGAAACATTTACCTTCATTAAACAGGTAGCTGTACGTTGTGGTTTCCTCTCGTATAAAAAGTAGTGAGAAAATGATTTCCTAAAAAAAAAATATGCTAATCATGTTTTCAGTTGTGTATGTAACTAAATACTCTAGTTCCAGAATGAAATTTTCGCTCTGCGGTGGAGAAAGAGCTGATACGAAACTTTCCAGCAGAAAAACTATATGCCGGACTGAGACACGAAATCGTGACCCTTACCTTTCGGGGAAAATCCTCTATCGACTGAGCTGCTCAAGCACGACTTACAAGCACTCGTCACAGCTGTCCTTCCGCCAGTATCTCATCTCCTACCTCCCAAAAATCACCGAAGTACTTCTGCGAAACTTGAAAAGGTCCTCGAGTTCGAGTCTCGCTCGGGCACACAGTTATATTGTTCCTTTCGGAGTATGCTGATGCATTAGCTCCATACGTAACAACCATATACAACCGTTCGCTCGACGAAAGATCCGTACCCAAAGACTGGACAGTTGCACAGGTCACACCAATATTCAAGAAAGGTAGTAGGAGTAATCCACGAAATTACAGGCCCATATCGTTAACGTCGATATGCAGCAGGATTTTAGAACATATATTGTGTTCGAACATTATGAAACACCTTGAAGGAAACGGTCTACTGACACACAGTCAACATGGGTTTAGAAAACATCGTTCCAGTGAAACACAACTAGCTATTGACAAGGGATTTCAGATCGATTCCGTATTCCTGGATTTCCGGAAGGCTTTTGACACTGTACCACACTAGTGGCTCGTACTAAAACTGCGTGCTTATGGAATATCGTCTCAGTTATGTGACTGGATTTGCGATTTCCTGTCAGAGAGGTCACTGTTCGTAGTAACTGACGGAAAGTCATCTAGTAAAGCAGAAGTGATTTCAGGCGTTCCCCAAGGTAGTGTTATAGGCCCTTTGCTGTTCCTTGTCTATATAAACTATTTGGGAGTCAATCTGAGCAGCCGTCTTCGGTTGTTTGCAGATGACGCTGTCGTTTATCGACTAATAAAGTCATCAGAAGATCAAAACAAACTGCAAAACCATTTAGAAAAAATATCTGAATGGTGCGAAAAGTGGCAGTTGACACTAAATAACGAAAAGTGTGAGGTCATCCATATGAGTGCTAAAAGGAACTCGTTAAACTTCGGTTACACGATAAATCAGTCTAATCTAAAAGCCGTAAATTCAATTAAATACCTATTGAAACGTCCCCTTAGAGGAATTTATACATACGAAACGTCCACTTTGAACAACTTGTACAAGACTGTGCTTAAACTGACACACAGTATTTTTAGCGCAACGCAATCTGACTTTCAGAAATCCCTACAAAGGAATGGCCCTGAGTAACATTAAACTACACCTTTCAGAAATCACTTACCTCACAAAAATCTTCGTTACTGGAACTACGGCAATACGGCGAGCGCCACTACTGCCAGCTAAATAAAAGATTCAAACTACTGAAGGCACTAACTACTGATAGGGATAGTTAGCAAATGAAAGATATTAATAGAGAACAAACACTGTATTTACCTTAATAGTCATCAATAGTCATAATATATACAGCAGCTCATGACATCAATTTTTACAAATTTCAAACTCCGCCATCTCTGTCCTCACATCCGCCACTGCTGGCGGCTCCCCTCCAACTGCCCAGCGCTACGCGCTGTTCGCATCCAGCTATAGCAGTTCATGACAACAATGGCAGACAACAATGCAAACTAGCCACATACTGCACACAGCACAGCCAGTGATTTTCATATAGAGCGCTACGTGGCATTACCCATATAAAAATCTAAACAGCCTACTTACATAGCCCCCATGCTCCCCACAAAAAATTTTACAAATGGTGTTGGGCACTGGCCAATACAGATTTGAAAAAATTTTTCATAATTACAATCACAAAGATATCAAATGCACACACTGATTAATACAATGTTGGTCAAAAGCTAAAATTTTTTTCACAGTCAATAAAGACAGTCCTGATCATTCATCATAAGAGTAAACCTGCAGTTTGTTTGCTCAAAGTCTGAGCAGTAAAATACAATGCACACGGAAGTAGTGGATTTCCATGCAGTCTTGAAGAAGTAGTATTGTCCTTCCAACGGTAAGACAGTGCTGACTCTTGACATGCTGATAGGTAATGGGCCACAACAGAGCAAACCCACAGCAGAGTCAGTCGACGTTTCGAAGAATATTGGTAGGTAGGTCATCACAGAGTAGACCCACTGTAGTCCTGGTAGAGATTGTGGTATTGGTGGGCCACCAGAGGTGCAGACCCACTGTAGTCCTTGTAGAGATGGCCAGCAGCCATCTGTTGCGACTGTGCAGGTGCACAATCACCATTGAAGAGTCTTGCGGATAATAGAGCAAGTCCATAACCACCACTTGTGCACTCACAAAGTTTTTGGAATTGTCCTTAGAACCAGCAATGCTGTTATCCAGTCCCTTGCTGAATTAGTAACACACGTGCAAACACTAACAGTCCCAACTTCTCACATAGTGTCCATATAGTATGACCAACAGAAAAGTGTGCAGTGAAATGAATGCTTACAAGTTAATAATATGATGAACTGGTGTCAATTACAATTTTATGACGTAAGAATACAATTACAAAGGTACAAAATACATCATTAAAAACATAACAATACAGATAACATTTTTAGTAATAGGGGCTTTACAAAAGAATAGAAATAAACATATACATCAGTGTTACAGGAATGATGACATGAGTACAAAAATAAAAGATCAGAATCACTTTCGAAACATCAATTTCACACATGAGCATTAAAACAAAACAGAATAAATAATGTCTAAGCATCATTACAAAGAAAATAACAGAGTATTAGAAAAATTCTACAACATAGCTCTCATCAGCTAAACACATAAAGACAGGAAAAACACAAATACACAAGGGTACACAAACATATAGCGGAATAATAGAAGGAAAGGACAGGGTTTGTTTTACTGCAGTATTTTCAAAACTTTCTTTACTTCTCGGAGATCTCCCTTCATTCATCATTATTCCCAAAAAGTCCTATCTATACCTCCTTCCTGTATTCTATTCATATTATTTCTGATTGTACAATACTCATTTGGGCCCAATCTTTTTCATGTCACTTCGCATTGCATTCTTTACCTATTCTCCATAGTCAGTTTCTTATATAGTCTACCCCCTCTTAAGCTAACTTAAATCTACTGAGCTCAGATATATATACCAAGGGACGAGGCAATGCAGCATCACATAACACAGTTAATATAAACAGCAATGAAAAAAAACGCAGATTTGCGAAGCAAGCAGCATTAAGAAATTAGCAAAAGTCAAATTCAATAACACTATACCTGGCAAACAGTAGCAACTTATACCTAAACATGACATAGTGCAAGCAGAAAAAATATTACACTAAAGACGATAATGCAGAAAAGAGAAAAGCATATTCACATCTTAATGTCTATGTAATTAAAGTGGTCCACCATAACAACTTATTGTAAAAAAATATTACCATGTACTTGAAAAGAAAATTTTGTTTTACTGTTATTAGTTCCTTCTTATTGTTCTTTCCTTTTCAAGTGCTCCTTTTTTAAAGAATGTGGATCATAAAATAATTATTTAATAGATCTGTTGACAGAAAGAGTTCACATTAGCAAATGCATCTAAGTTTATTTTACAAAACTAATGCTGCAACACAGCTGGAAACCAGATATTAAATGAAATAAGCAACTATGAAAAGCAAAGCATAAAAATATCATTCAATAGTCATGTGGCATTTCGTTTCATAAGTTAATTGCTCTCAACTCTCGTAAAAAGACACTTGTCATAATCAGGTGTGCAGATGTACGAATATTTCCCATCAATTCATAAGCATTTCAATAATTAGCACAAAGTGCGAGTTATCATATGTTTTTAAGTAACGAGCGTGTCGCATTAGCGATGAAAGGCACATCCTAATGGCTTATTCTCCAGGTGTTTGACACAGCTGTGTGCCCACAACGCATTACAAAAATCATATGTTTTCAAGTAACGAGCGTGTCGCATTAGCGATGCCCTCTACAAAGAAATGTCATTAACAGGGGTATAGGCCTCTCTTTGTCCTTCTCTTCCACCTGTGCCTCTGGCACACCCTAATGGCTTGTTCTCCAGGTGTCTGACACACCTGGGTGCCCACGTCGCATTATGTGCTGGTGGTCACTTAACTTTCTTATGGAAATATTTACGACAGTAGTTTCCGCTACAGTGACAGTCTCATATAAAAACATTTCACAGGTCAAGAATTTTATTGACATAAACATACCTCAACAGCATAATACACATCGTCGTCGTAAAAATAACATCATAACACCTCAGTCAAATGTCAAAAACGTCGTAGCTTCCTCCAATGATTTCAAAACCTAAAGAAAATTCTCTGCTCATTTCAGTAGTGTCATCTACCTCAAACGTACTTTAAAAATCATGATCTCATACCAAATACATCATTCAAAGCTCTCATAGTATCACAATGGTTCCGAAAAAATATGAACAGTTCACAAAGTATAGACAAAGTACAATTTCTTAAGTGTGAAGTAATCCAACTCTGTAATTGCGTAAACATGTGTCACTGACGTAGAAAAAAAATGTTTGTTTCTCTGTTAAATGATCAGATAGCTGTGTAATTTATGTGTTAGAGAAATATGGTACCGATGTGTTAAGTTGTATAAGCAAATACCATATTAGCTAGGGCTCCTTGTGCTTGCCAAACACATGGTACACAAAGTAGGCGTGTACCCCCCTGAGGTTTATTGTAATTGTATCCTCAGGTATTACAGCTTACAGCAATGAAATGAAATGTGTCACGAAAAACTTTCTTTGTAATTCAAAAATCTCTAAAAATAAATGTCTTAAGTACAAAATTAATCACTCAAATACGTGTCCAGTAGCGCTAAATGTGCGTCTTGCTCTAAGATAATCTCTGGGAAGTGTCGTAGTTATTGTCCTCCGAAAGCTAAGTTCTGCAGAAGTCAATGTACTTACCTCATGATACACAAAAGTGAAATGCTTTGCGTATAGATATCATACTTATTACGCTTATTGCCGTGATGAGGAAAGTACTGTGCTGTAACGTATTGTTGTCCTACGGAAAAGGCTGTCTCCTTGTAGCAATAGCACAAAAGTCACCACTAAAACATGTTTTACTTTACAGAAGAATTCAGAAAAACTGTGCAGATATCAAACAGATACACCGCAAAAGCAACATTGTAAATTGTCACTCATTAGTAACGTCGTGATATAATCGTGTAGCTGTCACACAAACCAACCGCTGTGTCATCTGGCATTTCACAGAAAGCACCTCAAATCCAGAATCCACTCGTAAGCAAACCAAAATGTTGCATGAAAATTTCATTAGCAGTGCTGGTAAATGTTCTAATCGTGCAACTAACAAGCAAGAATGTACACACACAATTACACTGTGTCGTCTGTTCGCAATAACAATGCATTCGTAATTACTTGTCTAAGTTAGCTATGTTCTTGACTGGATGGTTAGTTAGCTTTAAAACATAGTTGCATGTTAACAGTTTCTCAGTGTGACAAATAGTACAAGTAGCGTGAAGTGAAAATTGCAAAGACTAAGTTAAAAAGCAAATTATCTGTCAATAAATGGTTTGACATGAGAAATGTGGTGTAAACCTTTACTCTTCCTAGTACGCAGAGTTTCAACTTGAATGCAATTATCATGCGGTATTCGTCCGTAAAGAATACGGGAATTTTGCTCAAGGTTAGCGTCAATGTTATTTTTCTCGGAGCCAGCCGGCGCAGGTGGCTGCCTGAGGTGCGAGTCATTGTCTGTTTCTTTGTTGGCGCGCGCCGTTACTGGGATTAGGAGGCCGAACTTCCACAAATTCGCCTTGCCGAGAGGGCCCAGCTCTGTTAGAAACCCGCCAGTTCTGATGAAATTCACGTCTGTCGTTTTGTCGGTAGTTTCCATAGTTTCTTTCTTGTCGGTCACATGGTGGAGAATTTCTCCTTGAATCGTAACTACGCGCTGGACCGTTGCGTCTAAAGTTATTCTGTCTCCCTTGATAATAATTGTTTTGGTTCCCATATTGTCTGTTTCTCTGATTGTCTCTGTGATAGTCATTACCGCGGAAAGGTGATCTTTCCCTGTAACTATTACTCTGCCAGTGGTTATCATATGGGTGGTGTCTGTTTTGGTCACGATTTACGTTGTAAGAATAGGTTTGTCGTGGCCATTTATTGTTTCTGTCGTCACGGAATTGTGACGGATGTGACCTGTAATGATTGTTTTCCTGTTTTCGCATCCCGCGACTGTCTGTGTCAATTTCCAGTTCTTGTAACAGTCCCTGAAAAGCTTCAATGTCGTCTTTGCAACGTCCTGCCAAAATAATGTGTCGTAAATGTTCAGGCAGTTTGATTAAGCAAATGCGGATGAGTTCTGAGGGGCTGTATGGGTTTGATAGGTACTGATTCTTGTGCAACATGTCTTCAAAATATTTGACAAGACTGGAAAATTCAGATTGTTCAAAGTGTTTCATCATCATGATGCTATGTTTTACGCGGTCTTGTGTAGCTCGAGACCAATATGCTGAGAGGAAGGCATGGTAAAATTCTCCTTCACTGTGGCAATCGTGAATGACCGATCGCATTCTTACAGCTGGTTCATTCTCCAAGTAGCCACACATAAATTCTAATCTGTGTTCTAATGACCAGTTGGGAGGAAAACAATGAGAGAATTGATGGAGCCACGCTTGTGGATGAATGTCGTTGCCAGAATTCTTAAATGTTTTGAATTTACGTGTAGTAATGAACAGCTTATAGTCAAAATCATCATGTCGGCGAGTCACATATCGATCATTGTTACGTCGTGTCGGCGGTTCCATCTCAAAATTCGGTGCACCTTGCCAATTTCTTTCATAATTACCGAAATGCTCTGTGTTATTATATTGTGGCTTTTCCGTATTTCTATGTCCCTCTTCCAGTATTGGGGCGCGAGTGTCCTCTGAAATACGTAATTCTTGTATCACCTGCGTCAACTGATCTTGTACTTCCCGGATTTCTCTTTTATACTGTGTATTAATTTGATTTTGATTTTGTTTGAATTTTCTTATTTGTTCATAGTCTTCTGTGTCAGTGAAGGCTACGGGTCTTGTGTCATTCAGATCATCATCTACCTTTGTAGATAAGTTAGTGACCTGATCCGAAAGTTCAGCTACTTTCTCCGATAGTGAACACATTTCCTCAGTGTGTTTTTCTGAACCAAGTTTCAGAGTGTCCATTTGTGTTGAAATCGAATCTACTGTGTTCTTTAAGTTTTCCTGAGTTTTTGCCAGTTGCGTAACCGAATCGGTAGATGCAACTGAGTCAATTTTAGCCCACAAGGTCTCATGATTTTCATGAACAATGGTTTGCAGTTCTTTTATGGCTGCTTCGTGATTCTGTAATGCATTTTCATGCAGCGAAAAAATAGGTTGGAAATGCTCACAAATTTGTGTTTTTACGTCATTACAGACTTTTTGATATTTCGATTCGATTTTATGTAACTCAGTAGTTAAATCTTCACGTGTTTGTTCAAGCGTTTGTTCCAATGAGTCTAACTTTTGAAGCTTTTGCTGTGTTTGTCTCTGATTTTGTTCCACTGTGTCTAACTGTTGCTGTGTTCGTCTCTGGTGTTGTTCCATTTTTTGCATTAATTGCAATAATAATGTATTAGTGTCTGGAATCTGTTTCTCTATGCTCTTTGGCAGTGCGTTTTCACCGGCAGCATTCACATTTTGACAAGCAGAAAATGTGTCTTGACTCATTTGAGAAACCGGTGAGGACCCAAAACCTAAGTCTACAGTATTTGCCATATTGTGTTCTGTCATTTCGGATTCCTGAGGCGAGCTGTTGCCGACCGATCGATCGATAATGCTTCCCTGTTCACTACCTGTTTCACTGCCTACGCCATTGTTTGACGCCCGCTCCATTTCCCTATGCACAGTTACCAAATTACTACTTTGAATATTAGTTAATTCATTACATGGTGGCGCTAACAAATTGCTTTCGTCTTCACTGTCGTTTCTTAGTTTACTTTGGAGCCGAGTGTTACGTTTTTCACACGCCATTATTGAGACAATATTTCACACGATAACACACAAAAACACAATTTGAAGAGCAAAAATAAGAGAACACATTAACATAGCACTGAAAATAATATCTAGTTAATTGCAGCAGCGAAATACTTGGCGCAAAGCTACATGCATGCCACAACTGTTTTACTGTACAACAATGAAAGACTGCAACTACAAAGGAGATTCTCTCTACAATTACGCACTATCAATAAACAAAAGCTACACTAAATACACAAACTACAAGAAAAAATCAGAAGATTCCAGTGAGGTATCCTAGGCTAAGGGTCGACATATGAAACGTCCCCTTAGAGGTTTTTATACATACGAAACGTCCACTTTGAACAACTTGTACAAGACTGTGCTTAAACTGACACACAGTATTTTTAGCGCAACGCAATCTGACTTTCAGAAATCCCTACAAAGGAATGGCCCTGAGTAACATTAAACTACACCTTTCAGAAATCACTTACCTCACAAAAATCTTCGTTACTGGAACTACGGCAATACGGCGAGCGCCACTACTGCCAGCTAAATAAAAGATTCAAACTACTGAAGGCACTAACTACTGATAGGGATAGTTAGCAAATGAAAGATATTAATAGAGAACAAACACTGTATTTACCTTAATAGTCATCAATAGTCATAATATATACAGCAGCTCATGACATCAATTTTTACAAATTTCAAACTCCGCCATCTCTGTCCTCACATCCGCCACTGCTGGCGGCTCCCCTCCAACTGCCCAGCGCTACGCGCTGTTCGCATCCAGCTATAGCAGTTCATGACAACAATGGCAGACAACAATGCAAACTAGCCACATACTGCACACAGCACAGCCAGTGATTTTCATATAGAGCGCTACGTGGCATTACCCATATAAAAATCTAAACAGCCTACTTACACTATGTATTACAATTACGAACAACTTAAATTGGAAAGAACACACAGAAAATGTTGTGGGGAAGGCTAACCAAAGGCTGCGTTTTATTGGCAAGGACACTTAGAAAATGTAGCAGACCTACTAAGGAGACTGCCTACACTACGCTTGTCAGTCCTCTTTTAGAATACTGCTGCGCGGTGTGGGATCCTTACCAGGTAGGATTGACGGAGTACATAGAAAAATTTCAAAGAAAGGCAGCACGTTTTGTATTATCGCGAAATGTGGGAGAGAGTGTTACAGAAATGATACAGGATTTGGGCTGGGAATCATTAAAAGAAAGACGTTTTTCTTTGCGACGGAACCTTCTCACGAAATTCCAATCACCAACTTCCTCCTCCGAATGCGATAATATTTTGTTGACACCGACCTACATAGGGCGGGACGATTACCACTATAAAATAAGAGAAATTAGAGCTCGTAAGGAAAGATATGGGTGTTCATTCTTTCGGCGCGCTTTACGAGATTGGATTAATAGAGAATTGTGAAGGTGGTTCGATGAACCCTCTGCCAGGCACTTAAATGTGATTAGCAGAGTATCCATGTAGATGTAGATGTAGAAGTTACATACAGCCACAAGCTGTTGGAGAGCGGAAGAATTATTCTGGAAACATCCCCCAGTTTCTCTGCAATATTCTTTCTTCTAGGAGTGCTGGTCCTGCAAGTTTCGCAGGAGAGCTCCTGTGAAGTTTGGAATGTAGGAGATGAGGTACTGGGGGAATAAAGCTGCCTGTGTAGCTCAATCGGTTGAGCACTTGCACGTGAAAGGCAAAGGACCAAGGTTCAAGGCTCGATCCGACACACAGTTTTAATCTATCAGCAAGTTTCAGTCCCGTTGTTCATTCTTCCAGCACTTTCTATTGCGCAACAGTAATGTTAATCTCGGGTGACCGTCCTGAAAATTTGTATACCAGTTACACTAGGGTGAATTTGTTAATGGGAGTTACGTCAACACTGACCACGGCGAGTGTAGATCCCTAGCGAGCATATTACTGGTATCGGTGCGTGTAGAGTATGTGCAAGGTTCAACCACGGAGAGTCGGCGAGAGCAGCGGCAGGTGGTGACCTAGTTGCACATCACCCCTGGCCCGGTCCGCGTGGCTTCCGCTAACCTACTTTGAGCGTCTGCCTGCCGGCCATCTGACACCACAACCAGTTGCACCAACGAACAAGTTGCCTCCACATTATTCATATGGGTTCACCGAGTATCATTAAAGCTAGCTGACAGAAATTATGATGATTCCAGAATGAGATTTTCACTCTGCAGCGGAGTGTGCGCTGATATGAAACTTACTGGCAGATTAAAACTGTGTACCGGACCGAGACTCGAACTCGGGACCTTTGCCTTTCGCGGGAAAGTGCTCCACCAACTGAGCTACCCAAGCACGACTCACGCCCCGTCCTCACAGCCTTATGTCTGCCAGCACGAGAGCTTCTGTACGGTTTGGAAGGTAGGAGACGAGGTACTGGCAGAAGTAAGGCTGCGAGGACGGGGTGCGAGTCGTGCTTGGGTAGCTCAGATGATAGAGCACTTGCCTGCGAAAGGCAAAGGTCCCGAGTTCGAGTCTCGGTCCGTCACACAGTTTTAATCTGCCAGGAGGTTTCATGGTTTGATGATCAAGATGACTTTCACAGCTACATGAGCATTTGAAGGATTCGGGGGAAAACGGAGAAAGTAAAGTGAATGTGGAAACCAGCAAAAGTAAGTGAAACGTATTGCAAAAACACACACACACACACACACACACACACACACACACACACACAGACAGACACACTCCCACATTTTTTTAGTTAATGGTAGGCATAACCACAACATGCCCAGTCGTAAATTTTCAAAGTAAAGAACTGTTCTTCATTAAGTTCTACATGGTTGCAGATGACGAACTGTGTAACAAAACAGCTGCAATAAATAACAGAAAATCCAGGAAATCCTCAGCATGTGGTAACGAGATACATATACAAAACATTGTCTCTTTTTCAAATACGTAAATACTGTCTTAAATTCATATCTGTACAAGCTGTAAATATCATTTTTTCCTGTTTCATAGAAGATAATAAAAAACCCATTGATGATGCTGAAACATCAGAATAACATGTCTGAAGAATAAAAAAAAAAACGAAACTCCTCCCGAACAGGCCATGAAGGCCCAACGGTACCGACTGGCCGCCGTGTAATCCTCACAACGGGCATCACTGGATGCGGAAATGGAGGGGCATGTGGTCAGCACACCGCTCTCCCGGCCGTATGACAGTTTACGAGACGGGAGCCGCTACTGCTCCTCAAAAAATGGTTCAAATGGCTCTGAGCACTATGGGACTTAACATCTGCGGTCATCAGTCCCCTAGAACTTAGAACTACTTAAACCTAACTAACCTAAGGACATCACAAACATCCATGCCCAAGGCAGGATTCGAACCTGCGACCGTAGCAGTCGCGCGGTTCCGGACTGAGCGCCTAGAACCTGCTCTTCAGTTCGCCTCACAAGGGCTGAGTGAACCCCGCTTGGCAACAGCGCTCGGCAGACCGGATGGTCACCCCTTCAAGTGCTAGCCCAGCCCGTCAGCGCTTAACTTCGGTGATCTGCCGGGAACCGGTGGTACCACTGCGGCAAGGCCGTTGGCGTCTGAAGAATAAAACGAGAAATAAAAACTGTGTTTTTCTCAAGGCGGACCTTTTCCACAGACACATCTATTTGTAAACAAACACGGACAGAAGAGCTTCATACTCAAGATGATTAGCTTCAACGTCATTACGACGAAAGCCGATTTTTAGCTTAACCGAAATACAGTTTAAATTTCCAAAATTTACATAGTAATGAATATAAACTGAGTGTTATTGTAGAGGGTGAATCACTTCAGACTTGCACCTCTTTTACTTAACGAACGGTTCAAAACAACGAAATGAGGATTTCAGGAAATGATAGTAGATACTGAAGCAAGTAATTTTTTTCCAGGTGGAACGATTACTTTTTAATGATATTTGATAGCTCTTGAAAATACGAATTCACAGACGTAGCGCTTCTTAATTGTATCACTGAAACTTTTCTGGACATACTTACATCTTCATCTACATCATACATCGCGCGCCGGCCGGTGAGGCCAAGCGGTTAAAGGCGCTACAGTCTGGAACAGCGTGGCCGCTAAGGTCGCAGGTTCGAATCCTGCCTCGGGCATGGATGTTTGTGACGTCCTTAGGTTAGTTAGGTTTAAGTAGTTCTAAGTTCTAGGGGACTGATGACCTTAGAAGTTAAGTCCCATAGTGCTCAGAGCCATTTTTTTCATACATCGCGCGCCGCCTAACAATTTTCGGCGGAGGGTACTTGTGATACCACTTACTGATCCCCCCACTCTGTTCCACTCGCGACCGGTGCCTGGAAAGAATGATTGTTTTGTAAGCCTCTATATTAGCTCTAATTTCTCGAATTTTCTCGTCTTGGCCATTTCGCGAGAAGTAATATCTTGTCCGACGCTTCCTGGGAAGTTCGCTCTCGGACCTCCCCGTGACGCACAACGCCTCTTTTGTAATGTTTGCCGCTGGAGTTTGTCGAGCATCTCTGTAACTTTCTCGCGCCGACTAAACTATCCCCTGAAGAAACGCGCCGCTCTTTGTTGCCTTTTTTCTGCCTCTTCTATCAGTTCTACCTGGTAAGAATCACGTGCTGACTAACAGTACTTACGAATTGGTCGAACAAGCGCCCTATAAGCCATTTCTTTCCTGGATGAGTCACGTTTCCTTAAGAATCTTGCTATGAATCTCAGTCTGGCATCTGCCCTTTTTTACTATTAGTTTAATGTGTTCATTTCACTTACGGTCGCCAAGGATAGTTACTCGTAGATATTGTACGATAGATTCTATTTTGAGCAGTTTGTCATCAATATTACAGGTACGGTAGTAAATTTCTTTTCGTATGTATACACAATATGTTACATTTGTCTCTATCTACATCTACATGGCCACTCTGTACGGAATACTGAAGTTCTTGACAGAGGGTTCATCGAACCAGCGTTACAGAAATTCTCTGTTATTTCACAAAAAATGGTTCAAATGGCTCTGAGCACTATGGGACTCAACATCTTAGGTCATAAGTCCCCTACCCTAGAACTTAGAACTACTTAAACCTAACTAACTGAAGGACATCTCACACACACCCATGCCCGAGGCAGGATTCGAACCTGCGACCGTAGTGTTATTTCACAGCGCGCGGAAAAGAAACGAACAACTACATCTTTCCATGCAAGCTCTGATTTCCCTTATATTATTACGATTATCGTTTCTGCCTGTGTGTATCAGTGTAAAAAACATATTTTCGAATTCGTGGGAGAAAGTTGGTGATCGAAATTTTAGTGAAAATATCTCCATGAAACGAGTAACGCCTTTGTTTTAATGATGTCCACCCCAAATCCTGTATCACATCCTTGAGTCTCTGTCCCCTGTTTCTCGATAAAACACAACTTGCTCCCTTTCTTTGAACTTTGTCGATCTGGTGAGGATCTTACACCGCGCAGGAGTACTCCAAACGAGGACGGACAAGCGTAGTGTAGAACTGTTACATTTTCTAAGCGTTCTGCCAATAAAACGCAGTCTTTGGCTCGTCTTGCCAATTTAAGTTGTTCATAATTGTAATTCTTAGGTATTTAGCAGAATTAACGGCCTTTAAATCTGATTATTTACGTACAGGGTCAACTGCCACAGCTTGTACCATCCACGAGGCCTCGGCAGGTCATTCTGCAAATGCATCACGTCTCCTGGCTTTGCACTTTCTTACAGACAACCGTATTATCTGGGAACTGTCTCAAAGAGCATCCGTCGCTTTCTACTGAGAAACGTGCTAACATATGAATGAAATACGGCCAGAATCGCCTATGTCTATGTAAACACAGCCATGTGCCGTTCTCACACCAGGCTTCGCCATTATAGCAAGCTTTTCGACTGTTTTCTTGTATCCACAAGAGGATTTGGCTTAAACACGAGTATCTGCACACGTTAGACGCTACACTACTGGCCATGAAAATTGCTACACCACGAAGATGACGTGCTACAGACGCGAAATTTAACCGACAGGAAGAAGACGCTGTGATATGCAAATGATTAGCTTTTCAGAGCATCCGCACAGGGTTGGCGCCGATGGCGACACTTACAACGTGCTGACACGAGGAAAGGTTCCAACCGATTTCTCATACACAAACAGCAGTTGACCGGCGATGCCCGGTGAAACTTTGTTGTGATGCCTCGTGTAAGGAGGAGAAATGCGTACCATCACGTTTCCGACTTTGGTAAAGGTCGGATTGTAGCCTATCGCGATTGCGGTTTACCGTATCACGACATTGCTGCTCGCGTTGGTCGAGATCCAATGACTGTTAGCAGAATGTGGAATCGGTGGGTTCAGGAGGGTGATACGGAACGCCGTGCTGGATCCCAACGGCCTCGTATCACTAGCAGTCAAGATGACAGGCATCTTATCCGCATGGCTGTAACGGATCGTGCAGCCACGTCTCGATCCCTGAGTCAACACATGGAGACGTTTGCAAAACAACAACCATCTGCACGAACAGTTCGACGACGTTTGCAGCAGCACGGACTATCAGCTCGGAGACCATGGCTGCGGTTACCCTTGACGCTGCATCACAGACAGGAGCGCCTGCGATGGTGTACTCAACGACGAACCTGGGTGCACGAATGGTAAAACGTCATTTTTTCGGATGAATCCAGGTTCTGTTTACAGCATCATGATGGTCGCATCCGTGTCTGGCGACATCGCGGTGAACGCACATTGGAAGCGTGTATTCGTCATTGCCATACTGGCGTATCTCCCGGCGTGATGGTATGGGGTGCCATTCGTTACACGTCTCGGTCACCTCTTGACGGCACTTTGAACAGTGGACGTTACATTTCAGACGTGTTACGACCCGTGGATCTACCCTTCGATCCCTGCGAAACCCTACATTTCAGCAGGATAATGCACGACCGCATGTTGCAGGTTCTGTACAGGCCTTTCTGGATACAGAAAATGTTCGACTGCTGCCCTGGCCAGCACATTCTCCAGATCTCTCGCCAATTGAAAACGTCTGGTCAATGGTGACCGAGCAACTGGCTCGTCACAATACGCCAGTCACTACTCTTGATGAACTGTGGTATCGTGTTGAAGCTACATGGGCAGCTGAACCTGTACCGCCATCCAAGCTCTGTTTGACTCAATGCCCAGGCGTATCAAGGCCGTTATTACGGCCAGAGGTGGTTGTTCTGGGTACTGATTTCTCAGGATCTATGCACCCATATTGCGTGATAATGTAATCACATGTCAGTTCTAGTATAATATATGTGTCCAATGAATACCCGTTTATCATCTGCATTTATTCTTGTTGTAGCAATTTTAATGGCCAGTAGTGTATTTTCTTACGCGGCCCTAGCGGATAATTCCATTTACAACAATCATAGCTGACCCTGTATCCATGTCATATAAAACTGGGTGAAGAGAAAATGCATTTATCTTAGTAGTGTACGCCCGTCCTCTTGTTACGTATAACGACCGGAGACTTTAATGAAAGAGCCTTACTTGGTGATCTTTACCTTTCAACTGTAGCACACGTCGGAAAGTTATAATCCAACATTAACGAGCGTTATATCACTGCACTCGTCTTTTCAAGAACAGTTGAAAAGTGTATCCTTCCATTTAAAAACGGCATACTCACTTCTGTATCCTGGTTGGTACGAGAGCTATAGGAATTAAACAATCATTCAAATTACGTGCCCGTCTATCTGTTGTCATTTGCGAAAGTAGTGAACCTTGCAAGTTTCAGATGATTGAGCCTGTAAAAGGAAATGCAATGTATCCGAAGAGGAAGCCTGTGTTCCGAAATACAGTAAAACAGCGGAAACACTTTTAAGGTTCCCACTTTTGATTTGAGAAAACCAGAATACTTTATAATGAAATGATTATTCCTCTTAAATAGTGCAGTTGTGTGAAAAATGTAAATGTCTTACGGATGGGTTAAGCCGTCTCTTGGACGGGATGTTCTTCCTCGGTGCACCTTGGGCGCTTTCCATGAGGATAACTGAGAGTTGTGTCATTCGTGTATTTGTAGAGTGCATGTGATTGTAACGGATGCGTCTACAGTGTAGTGCTATGTTCGTGTTGTATGATGATGATGATGCGACAAGGATAAAGTCCGGTGCCGGCACAAAGCCTACACCTCTCGAATAGCACCAAGCGGGCCCCCAAGCTAATGAAAGTCCCACCTGACGGATGGAAACCATCCAGTGTCACATGGACTCTCTTCATGAGACACTGCGGAGAGGTTTAGAATTTAATACAGAGCATTGGCGCAAAGACTGGACATCGTGGACGATAAGTGTACTTACATTTCTCTAACCCAGTACACTTCTCGCCCTTTTCTGTGCATTCAAGTTTTTTTTTTTTTTTTTTTTTTTTTTTAAATATCGCGAACAGACCAAATTGTTTTTTCTCCAGTGCCACCACCAAACCGAACTCCGTATTCGTAACTCGCTTCGATGAATTTCCCTTCGTCGTGTTTTCCAGCGGTCTCTGTTTAATGAGAGGCAACGTAATTCATTCTGCCAAACATTGGTTCTGCTCACTGTATGATTAACGATATTTGAAATCTCGTTTATTTCAAATGAGTTGTCACAATAAAACAATTTAAACGCTCGAGAATGTAGATGGTGCCCATCTCAAAGATAGTTTTCCTCGTTCCCTGACGTAGGACATCCTATCGATCTTATGTCGTTTCTTCTCTGTTCATCAGTATTTGTCTTTCCTAAATTCACATCACAAACACGCTTGAGACACCTTTATATCACACAGCAAACCTATACCAACCTCCATTCACTTAGAGCGACAAGCATCATAACTGATCTGATCTCCGTCACAGGCTGCTTCTTTGAACATCCATTTGAGTTTTCGTCGTGTTTGTGAGGTTCAGCAAAACTTTCACAACGAACAACTCATGATCTAGCCGTCTGTTTGCTCTTTCAACCTATCATCATTATAAAGCATTTTTCAAGAGTAATGACTGATAGCAGAACATTTTTCTTGAAGAATACTCCTTCCCCAGCAAGTTTTCCTTTCTCAGTTCCTCATTTTGCATTTCTTGGATAATTTCGTTTCATGCACTGAGGTCAAAAGAATCTGTATGCAATTACCTCTGTTGTACAGCACAGTGTATGTCGTATCTCAACAGAATAAGGCGCTATAACATTTCTTACATCCGAACTCCGGGCGTTAAGTTTGTTTCAGGACGAACAAACAAAGAGGCACTGTAGGGCTCAGCGCCTGACGTAAGTCTTGTGCGCGTTTAGAACTGCCAGCACAGTTGAACGTGGCTGCCTGCGCGCAGATGTCCGGTGTTGTCTTTCCATTCTATGTTTAACGCTTCGCGAGATCCTGTCTTTCTTTGAGTACACAAACGACGTCTGAAGGGCGAGCGTCCGAAATTAGCTTCTCTCGGCAAACAGCTACCGAAAAGCTGCTCACACGTTCTGAACCATCCATTGCCGACTTAGGGAGCTATTCATAAATTTATTGCACACTACTCGTACCCAGTTAAATCGTAAAACCACTGAATTAATTGTATTGCTTGTCTTTACCCTGTGTGACCTAAAGAAGCCGTGGAAAGGTGCGCACTGGGAAACATGGTGCGTCTTAATAACGACAATACAGGCAAGCACGCTTCAGTAGTGAATCTAGTGCACAACGTTGTGTTCATGAGCGCTGTAACTGCATCATGTGCAGTCTTCGCCGTCCCATCCTTCTCATCAAGCTGGACGTACTACGCCACGCTATACACTACATCTACGAATAGCTATTAAGAATAAGCAAACTCGATAGATACAGAATGGATCTAAATAAGTGCATGCTTCAGGATGCAAATGGAGAAACACGGAGCTGCTTTTCTTCGACAAAAAAAAGGAAAAAAACTGAAGTAACTTCATTATCACGATATGTATTGGAAGTTGTTGGTTGCACAAATGAATAATAGCCAGACCGGTCATGAAATTTTTTCGAAAGCTTCGCACTCGTATTGGACTTATTTCATTTTTACACTTTTTATGCCTCTGATCTCTGAAGGTATCTACCGCTGCATACGATTAGTCTTTCGTTACACGGTAATATAAACATCATGCCTGCGCCATTACCGTAATTAATTACCAATTACAATATCATTCAGATAGCTATCAAAATGGAACAAGTACGTTTTATAAATTAAACGCCTTTGTCTTACCGCAATATTTAAGTACTTAACTTCCACACGCGTTTCGCTTTTTATGTCCATGCAATTTTCAGTGCATTTTTTTCTGGAATAACGTACAGTTTTTTTAGATGTGTTATTTACAGAGTTCACGCCGTAATTTCTACACGAATCAAACGGTACTTTCTATTTATGCGTTCCCTCTGCTATGACTGCGGATTTTTTCATTCTTCCTTTGCGTGAACTAGACGCATGTGCTAAACTGGAAATTATTTCAGACTGATACCACGAAAACTATGACGATTTTCGCTGAAACAACTGCTAGTTTACTAGGCATTGTTCCTTCTCTCTCTCTCCCTCCCTCCCTCCCTCCCTCCCTCCCTCCCTCCCTCTCCCACTGTTTGTGTGTGTCTGTGTATGTGTGTGTGTGAGTGTGTGTGTGTGTGTGTGTGTGTGTGTGTGTGTGTGTGTGTGTGTGAGAGAGAGAGAGAGAGAGAGAGAGAGAGAGAGAGAGAGAGGGAGGGAGAGAGAGTGATTCAGCGTGCGAGTATATAGGGCAAAATTTGTTATACGGAAAGATGAGCGAAAGATGGAAGTGGTAGCATCTTTACAATGAGGTGATGGTTCTAATGGCTCTGAGCACTAGGGACTTAACATCTGAGGTCACCAGTCCACTAGAACTTAGAACTACTCAAAACTAACTAACTTAGGGACATCACACACACCCATGCTCGAGGCAGGATTCGAACCTGCGACCGTAGTGGTCGCCCCGTTCCAGACTGGAGCGCCTAGAACCGCTCGGCCACACCGGCCGGCTGCAATGAGGTGACAAAACTCCTTTTGCCCGGAGTAGTGCAGCAACTCGACGTGGCGTCGACTCAATGAGTCGTTGCAAGTCCCCTGCACAAATACTGAGCCATGCTTCCTTTACAATCGTCCATAATTGCGAAAGTGTTGCCGATGCACAATTTTGCGCTCGAAATGACCTCTCGATTACCTCACATAAATATTTCATGGGATTCATGCCGGGCGATCTGGATGGCCAGACCATTCACTCCAGTTGTCCAGAATGATCTTCAAATCAGTCACGAACAACTGTGGCCCGATGACATGGCGCAGTGTCATCTATAATAATTCCATTGTTGTTTGGGAACATGAAGTCCATGAAGAGTTGCAAATAGTCTCCAAGTAGGCAGACATAATCATTTCCAGTCAATGATCATTTCAGCTGTACCAGAGGACCCAGTACATTTCCACTAACAGCTAGCACAGTGCCTTGTAGACGACTTGCGTCCATGGCTTCGTGGGGTCTGTGCCGCTTTCTATCCCTACCATCAGCTCTTACCAACTGAAAGTGGGACTCGTGTGACCAAGTCTGCTAAGGTGCAAACAATATGGTCCCGAGACCGGGAGAGGCGCTGCAGGCGATGTCGTGCTATTAGCAAAGGCACTCGCGTCGTTCGTCGGCTGCCATAGCCCAATAACGCCAAATTTCGCCGCACTGTCCTAACAGACACGTTCGTCGTATGTCCCACATTGATTTCTGCGGTTATTTCACTCAGTGTTGCTTTTCTGTAAGCAGTGACAACTTTACGCAAACGTCGCTGCTCTCGATGGTTAAGTGAATGCCTTCGGCCACTGCGTTACTCGTGGTGAGAGGTAACTCTCGAATCTGTACGGGATACAACCGCAATCTGGATACGTGCGTATCGGTATCCCATGATTTTTGTCACCTCAGTGTATCACAGGATGTTAACAAGTGGCAAGTACAGAACACTGGTTTTCCAGATTATAGATTATCTACAGGGAATTAAGGGGCGGGGGAGTTCGGGTTGTGGCAGAATTCTGATTACCATCTGTTAGGCTGTTGTACTGCTATTTTTTCGATTAATGAGAACATTGTGTTCGTCATGTTCACTTGTTCATCTAAAAGAGTTTTCTTTAATGATTTGGTTTTACGTGTGCAACAATTTTCGTGTAACGTAAAGTGCTTTTTCACATACACACACACGCACACGCACAGAGAGAGAGAGAGAGAGAGAGAGAGAGAGAGAGGTAAAAAAAAAGAGACAGACGATATGTTGGTAACACATCTGCTGGAAACAACAGATGCTAAGTAAACAAACAGTTCTTCCTGTAAATATTGTCAACGTTCTCGTGTTATCAACCTGAAGTAAGTTCACCAGGCAAAAAAATTAGTCACCCCAGAATTCACGCACATATGAATCGTTAAGCCTTTACAGATGGCGCAGCGACCTAGTCACATGCTCACTGGCACAAGCGCTGCCTCAACTTTAGCATATGGCAGAATTGTGGTAGGAAAAAGATCATGACTGACATGGACGAACTCCGACAGGAAATGCTGTAGCCAGTGATTGAAAAAAGTCCGTCCGAAGCAACAGAGAGAGGGAACGTTGCCACGGGAACTGCAGACAATGGACATCTGGAGTCGGTTCACCTGCAAGGAGCAATTGCCCACCCCTGTGTTTCCAGACGACAACAGCAAAATTCATCTGGCTGGTAGAATACGTGACCGGTTTTGTGAACGCTCCCCCACCCTGTGACATGTCGACTGACCTGTAAAAACACCTGACTCGAATTTCATTCAAAATCCGTGAACATGTTGGATCAGCAAGTACAACGCCGACACCATCCATCCCCGCAATTTGCTGTAATGCGGGATCAAATGCTCAGCGAATTGCTTAATCTGGATGACGTATGTGCACAAGCTTGTCGACTCTCTTTCTAAGCGAATCCAGACGGTTGTCAAGCCCAGGGGCGGAATTACAGGGTATTGTAACAGGTTTATAATGATTTCGCAAGGAGTGACTCATATTTTTGTCCTGTGAGCTCATTTGACAATCACCGGGGAATGAATGAATGTCGTGTGACTTGAGCCTCCCGTCGGATAGACCGTTCGCCGGGTGCAAGTCTTTCGATTTGACGACACTTCGGCGACTTGCTCGTCGAGGGAGATGAAATGATGATGATTAGGACAACACAACACCCAGTCTCTGAGCGGAGAAAATCTCCGACCCAGCCGGGAATCGAACTCGGGCCCTTAGGATTGACATTCTGTTGCGCTGACCACTCAGCTACCGGGAGCGGACACCAACGGTGTGTTTCACGTTAAATGAAACAGGCACAGAAACATGTGAAAATCATGAAAACAGAAAATATTGACGCGAATTCGTGTCTATGTTTTTTAAGTGAAGTGGACGTGCATCTTTTAACACATGGCTACATGAGAGAAAACACACAAATTGTCCGGACTGATAAAACTAAGTAACATTTGTAAAAAAAAATATAAAAAAGTGTATTATTCTAGGAAAATCGACATAAGATACCTTCAGTTTTAAAAGACTGTTACAACAAAAAATGTGTTCTATAAAATAAATATTTATATAAGTACTGTGGAAAAGATCCACACTAACAGAGAAGCATGGTAATGCGAATCCGCGTTTTGGAGACGGCAGTCGATTGGTATCGTAGTGGATAACGTAGAGTTCATACGGTCACCGTGAGCAATTTAGGTACTTCGTTCATCTCCTAAGCACCAGACAGTGTATCAGTATTTGAGGTTAAATACTCATCCCCTACGCCGGCCAGTGTGGCCGAGCGGTTCTAGGCACTTTAGTCTGGAACCGCGCGACCGCTACGGTCGCAATTCCGAATACTGCCCCGGGCATGGATGTGCGTGATGTCCTTAGGTTAGTTAGGTTTAATTAGTTCTAAGTTCTAGGGGACTGATGACCTCAGATGTTAAGTCCCATAGTGCTCAGAGCCATTTGAACCATTTGAATCCATCCCCTGCACAGTGTCATGCGGTTTGAGATCAATGGACATTATTGAAGGTGCTCCAGTCGCCGATAGGAACGTTGAACTCGACGGTAGAACTGCAGTTGTTCCAAATAAGTGGCCTTTTCTTAAGACAGACTTTCACTATCTCCGACCATTTCATTTCAGTCAATAACCATAACAACACAACCGCAATACAACATTCCACAAACACTCACAATATCGCCATCGACACGGAACTGATGCTCGCTTGACACTCGACTTTTAAGAGACTGGTACTACCTTATCATGTCCTACCAGCAGCTATGAGAATGGGTCACAGTGTCAGGATTACAACAGTGACTAAACAGTGTCTAACAGTATGATTATCATCAAGTGACAAGAATGAGCATTTCTATGCTGCGAGAGTTATTAGTATAATCCCAAATGGAAACAGTTTTACTGTAGATTGTGTATTAAGCACTCGTCCAGTCAGAAAAACGTAGGTGAAGCAAAACAAGAGCATGAAGTTTTTATATACGAGATTTACTCACTGAAGATAGCTGAGAAACTGCAGGATGTTTACCACTGCTAGTGTGTTAAGTGTAAGTTATCACCGTTGATTGAGATTAATGTGACGGCACGATATGGGAGTAGAGGCAACAGATCGACACAGTCTACCGGATTACGAAAACTAGTCATAAGTGAACAGGAGCGCTGAAATTCGGCGGCTATTGTAATTATTATTATTAGTCTATTAGTGTGTTCTGCTTGAACGGTTGCTCTCCACCTCCTTCTACCTTCTGCTTCTCTTCACTTCCACATTGCTTCCACTTCCTTTAATATCGTCCACCATCTTCTTTTCTTTCTTCTCCCACATACTATTCCTGCAATGCATCCAGCATCAAACAGTCCCGTCGCAACATGTTAACAAGCCTATTCCCCTTCCTTTTTCTTATAACTTCCAGTCTATGAAGCTCTACCCAATTCTTTCCAGCATTTGTTCATTAGTCATTCTCTGCACCCAACTAGTCCTTTCCATTTTCCTAATCCACATCTCAAATGCTTTCAATTTACTTTGGTCACTTCTTCTCAGTATCCGTGTTTTAGTTGCATAGAGTGCCACACTCACGACAGACCTCTTAGCTACTCTTTTGCTCGGCTGTTTACGTAGCGTTATACATAATAAATATCTCTTTCTGTTGAAAGCTTCCTTAGCTACTGCATTTAGCTTTGACCTGCCGGTAGCACATTAGGCATTGCGTAATTATGCGTCCTAGGTACTTACAAAATGTGACTTGGCTGATTTTAATTTTTCATTGGTTACTTTACCTGCCTTGCTCGTCACCACGCACTTTGCTTTCTCCTAACGGTCTTCATACCATTATCTCCACGTATCTCATCTCAATCTTTCAACAAAAAAAAAAAAAAAAAAAAAAAAAAAAAAAAAAAAAAAAAAAAAAAAAAAAGGTTCAAATGGCTCTGAGCACTATGGGACTCAACATCTGGGGTCAGCAGTCCCCTAGAATTTAGATCTACTTAAACCTAACTAACCTAAGGACATCACACACACATCCATGCTCGAGGCAGGATTCGAACCTGCGACCGTAGCGGTCGCGTGGTTTCAGACTGAAGCTCCTAGAACCGATCGGCTACCGCGGCCGGCAATCTTTTAACATTTTGCTTGTACAAGGTTAACTCCCTGCCAATATCGCCATTTCATACGCAAATTGTATACAGGCGATTATCATTCCTCCAATTCAAATTACACACACACACACACACACACACAAGCGCGCGCGGAGAGAGAGAGAGAGAGAGAGAGGGAGGGAGAGAGAAGCGCTTCCCGCACGAACTGTACATATCTGCAAACTAAAAACATCAAATAACCATGAAAAACGCAGTAGCATGACTCAATTCGTGGTGAGATGATTCAGTGCGGTCCGAAGATGTCTGGGGGAGAGTGACGTGACCCGCTGAGTCATCTGTCACCTTGTTTCCAACAACAAGTTGGCTTTATGTGTAGATAACGAAACCTCATGGAAGCTTATGGGACGAAGTTGTCACCGTCTGTGGAGACCTATGTCAAAATTTCTCTGTGATAGCATGTTCAGAGTTCAAGGTACACTGCTTTTGCACGCAAGAGAAGAATGATTATAGGCGCATTAAATATAATCAAATGACTGTGCAATACGAGGGTGGGTTGACGAGTAAGGTAAATACTCACGAAACGAAGGGAAATTTTTAATGAGCAGTATTACTTGCTAAACAAGCTTATTGCAAAGAAGCTTGTGCCAACTATCAAATACATGTGAGACACATTTGTTTATTGGCATCTGCTTCACTTAAATGGTGTCACACGCTTAGTGAAAATTAATAAAGACGAAAATCGTACGGAGATAAAAAACATTTTTGCTTACAAACTTTTATGAAGCCGACGGAAACTTTTGGGAACTCCACACTACCGTTCAATCAAAGGTCGCCTTCGTCTACAGAAACAGTTGATGGAAGTCGAGGTACCGCGACAAATAATCTTCACTTACAGGGCGAACCATAATAGCAAATGTTGTAAGCAATCTAAGTAAACCACGGAAAACTTAAAACTGGGTCGTGGATGAGGATTCGAACACAAGTCCTCTTGGCTGTGTTCCCAATTTTCTATCTACTGTGATTCTTCGTACAAACGTTGCAAAGAGATACGGGGAGAGACTGAAATACTAGACATCGTGTACGATATTCTGTAGACGGCGAATCTGAGTACGCACTGGATTGCCGACTCCACTCAAAAACGTTCGAGGAAAGACATTTCCAAACCATAGTAGGAACAGTCAAGCATGCTATAAAGAATCCCTCCACCCTCTCCCTCGTTATATAAGTTCAGAAACGTGTGTCGGCAGCTGCGCCCCAAAGACAAACTTCACTAAAAAGAAAGTGTTGGCAAAGAAGAATACCGGCAACTTTTCAGCTGATAACGTGAAGGAGATTGTATTTTGGGGCTCATTGGGTATAATAACGATGGACTGTTTGAAAAATGACACAATAAAAGCAGACTCTTAATTCATAATGCTAACACACCATCTGCAAGAAGAATTGAGGCAAAAGGTTTTTCGAAAGTGACATGCTGCTACATCGGGTTAATGCACGTGCAGGCGCGTCAGCCACTGCTTTGGCTAAAGTGCACCAGTTTGAGCTTAGAAGTGGTTGACTACTTATCGCGTCCTTGAAATTTAGCTTTATCTGATCTGTTCTCGTACTAGAACTTCACAGAATTGTTTTGACGGGTGATGTTATCCGTATTGTAAGCTATAGTTGTTTATTTTTTGAGAAAATGAAGGATTTTTGTCTCGGTGGATACTACGAAGATAGGGGTTTTTAATTTTGCCAAAAATTTCAATTTCCTTTCTATTCATATCAGATATAAGACCACCCTCGTCCAAACGTCGTTCTCTGAAAACGAGGACGATTTCCCCAATTACAGATCCTGAAGCCACACAATTTAGCCCATAAGTCGTTTTATTATAGTGATATGGATGATTTGAGGTTCCCAGTTTCAGGTTATGAGCCGATTCGAAGTTTCTGCAGCGTCTCTGTTCCGGAGCTCAAAATCCCGTCCGATTTCTTCATTCCTAATCGCTGGCGGGCTTCACTGTTGCACTAACTGTGCAACGAGACTTAAGATAACCATGCACTTAATAAAGTCCGTTTCGTTCATTCCATTTTATGTTTTAGCACCTGGAAGTTCGTTCATATCATACAAATAATTGAGAAGACAATAAAAAATCGTTTGATAGACGTTACTGACTCTTGTTGCTCAGCCATCACTAGAAATGTTCTGAATACGTACAACATTTTGCCAATCACAGGCTGATAAGTTATTGCAATAATTTTCATTTTCAGTAATTAAAACTTCCGGGCTAAGAGGCCGTGGTCCAATAATAGAAATACTTCTCCCTGACGTTTCGTTGCCAGCTGCGGGCAACATCATCTGAGGTGAGTCTACGACTGGCTGCTAGGCCGTGGAGGTCCTGTTTATATAGAGCGCGTAGAGGGCGCCACCACTCGTCACATGTTGTCAACAGTAAAACTATCTCTGGCTGGCGTCATTACTCTCGATCGAAGGTAATCGATTGTCACATCTTTGGTACAGAGTCGATCGCCATATCTTATCTAGCTTCAAGCCTTCTTCTTTCCTGTTAAAATTATTGTGGTGTTTAAAAATCTCTACAGCCTCTCTATACATACGTGTGTAATAATGCGATGTCTTAGCTAGCACGCTCGTCTCACTAAATTTTATTTCATGGTCACCCGTTTCAAAAACATGTTCCGCTACAGCCGATTTGTCCGTGTGTCCCAGTCGACAATTCCTTTTATGTTCAGTTAGGCGAGTATCGATACTTCTTTTTGTGGTTCCAATGTAAACCTTCCCACAACTACACTGAGACGTCCAAAAAAATTATCTGTCCGTTACTTTCTGTCTCCATAGTGAATTGTATTTTTGAATTGATGCTATTCAAATGCTTCAAAAAACGGTTCAGTTCTTCTTCACCGTGATTCCATATGACAAAAGTGTCGTCCACATACCGATACCACTTCAAAGGCCTTTTTGGACGTCTCAGTAATTAAACGAGCAGATGGGACTCTGGGTCACAAAGTCTACAGAAAAGATACGCATAACGATCGTTATATTCATAAGGATTCAAACCATCACCCCAGGCAGAAGAGAGGTATTATCAAGACATTGGCGGACAGGGCTAATAAAATCTGTGAGCCAACTTATTTGCAAGAGGAACTAAACCACTTGCGAACCGCTTTCCAGAAAAATGGGTACGCTGGCAAGGAGATAGATAGAGCACTCCATCCCAGAAGAAAAATGTCCGAAAACGTGCAACAACAACAACCATCGGTGGGGAAAGTTTTTCTTCCATTCATCCACAATATTACGGACCGTATCGGGAAAGTGCTGGCCAAGTTCAGAGTTGAAACAATCTTCAGACCCACCAAGAAGATTAGTGAATGCTTAAGATCGGCGAAAGATGCACGACACCCTCTAGCTACTCCTGGTGTCTATAAGATTCCGTGTAGTTGTGGGAAGGTTTACATTGGAACCACAAAAAGAAGTATCAATACTCGCCTAACTGAACATAAAAGGAATTGTCGACTGGGACACACGGACAAATCGGCTGTAGCGGAACATGTTTTTGAAACGGGTGACCATGAAATAAAATTTAGTGAGACGAGCGTGCTAGCTAAGACATCGCATTATTACACACGTATGTATAGAGAGGCTGTAGAGATTTTTAAACACCACAATAATTTTAACAGGAAAGAAGAAGGCTTGAAGCTAGATAAGATATGGCGATCGACTCTGTACCAAAGATGTGACAATCGATTACCTTCGATCGAGAGTAATGACGCCAGCCAGAGATAGTTTTACTGTTGACAACATGTGACGAGTGGTGGCGCCCTCTACGCGCTCTATATAAACAGGACCTCCACGGCCTAGCAGCCAGTCGTAGACTCACCTCAGATGATGTTGCCCGCAGCTGGCAACGAAACGTCAGGGAGAAGTATTTCTATTATTGGACCACGGCCTCTTAGCCTGGAAGTTTTAATTACTGAAGACGCCGGCCGTGAAAGCCTACACGCTATGAATTTTCATTTTAATATTGAATTACTGACATGATTCTACGAAACCTGCACAGTTCTCGTTATCAGTTGGAAGTGTTAGATCTTAAGAGATATTGTAGCAACTTATACGGTATGAAGTATGGTGCACATGTCAGTTTTCATTGTAAGGTAGAGAACATCGCTTACAAATTCATCTGACTACTATGTCTGAAACGGAAGTACACATGATGTGAAATAGGAAAAAAGCAGTCTTCTGCAGCTGAAGAGAATATTCTATCAAAAAGGAACAATCCTTACTCTGTATTTTAGATAAATATTTATGAATTCGAACGGGGCAGAAACAGTTGCTGATAATGAGATTGAAATGACGAGAAATTAAACGAAAACTTTGAAGAATTAGAAACATGACATCACAAAGTGACGTTACAATTGGCGGCAAAATGCTCAAAATAAGCCGGCCGCGGTGGTCTAGCGGTTCTAGGCGCTCAGTTCGTAACCGCGGGACTGCTACGGTCGCAGGTTCGAATTCTGCCTCGGGCATGGATGTGTGTGATGTCCTTAGGTTAGTTAGGTTTAAGTAGTTCTAAGTTCTAGGGGACTGATGACCACAGATGTTAAGTCCCATAGTGCTCAGAGCCATTTGAACCATTTTTTTTGCTCAAAATAAGCTGATGCTGGACAGAACTGGTGAGAAAGGAAGATACAGAAAACAGTCACCAGAACGGTATAATTGGTGGGTCTTTTAAGAAGGCACTCATAATTAAAATATCTCACAATGAACGAAGAAGATGTGTATAACAAGTTTACTGGGAAACAATGAATGAATTGTATGGATTTACTGAAGTTACAAAAGTGTTAATCACACAAAAATATTAGAAAAATTAATAAATGTTTAATGTGTATGATAAACTAGATAAGAATAGATAAGCTTGATGAAAGATGCGAAAAATTTACAAAAATTTGGTAACGAAAAATTCATCCATGTAAGTGCAGAATTTTGTGATTCTGCATTATTTCTCATATAAACTCTATATGTTGTACTTTTTCGTAATAAATAAATGATTTTTAAGTAACTGTTGAGTTGACAACGACACGAAGGAATAAAAGACATGTACGGAAAAAAATCAATATTAATGAAGTCGTTCTCGAAGAAGTGGATAAACAAAAAAATTCTTTGATAAAGATCATATCAGAACGCACTGACAAATCATTCTCTGGGAAATTATGTGACTTAAAACGTCTGACAAATGACGAATGCCAAGAGAAACAGCTCTAAAATAACGAAATTTTTGGTGCGAAAACTTGTGTAGGGTGTGTATAGCTCTTTATGTATCAATCAGTTTCACGTTTTATCCATTAGGAGAAAGGAAGGAAGAGATTTTGGTTGCATATTCTCAGGTGAAATGCACACAGAGGCATTCATGGATCTACAAAATGATTCAAATGGCTCTGAGCACTATGGGACTTAACTTCCGAGGTCATCAGTCCCCTAGAACTTAGAACTACTTAAAACGAACTAACCTAAGGACATCACACACATTGATTCGAACCTGCGACCTTAGCGGTCGCGCGGTTCCAGACTGTAGCGCCTAGAACCGTTAGGCCGCTCCGGCCGGCCATGGATCTACAAATAAGGGCTGTAGTGAAAGAATCTTTCTACGTCATTCATTTTATCCAAGATGATGAAATTATATTATGTATATGAAATAACGTACAGGCAGTGCATTAGGAAACTATGTTTGAATACACATCTCTAAGTATAAATCACAGGGGTGCATTAAATACATCTGTTGTAGGTTCATTAAAACATCATTCTGATTCAACATCGGTGATGTCTTCAACACCGCTCCTGACTTCTTACTCCCCAACTGCGTAAGCAGCTGTGGAATGTCCAGCACCTCGGCTGTACCTTGACACTCAATCTATCTCAGTCTCCATCTTTGTTTAGGCCATACGACTGTGAAATAAAGTACTCTGTAACCTGTGTCTGATCCAAAAACACTCCCAATTCATCAAAAATTAAAGTTTTATCTGATATCATCGGCGTTGCTTCCTGCCCTCCAAGTTCCACTTCTTTTCCCCGTATCCAACAGGTAACCAAAATATCTTTCACAGTGTAAACTATCTTTGCTTCTCTAATTTCTTTCTCTTTCTGTTCTCTTTCTTCCATCTCATCTGCTAATATTTTTTGCTCTTTCTGTGACCTGACAACTTCTCCTCTATACTGATGTCTTCTGTACTGTTTTCAGACCTTTCTATTACATGTCACTCTTCACATTCGACAATGACATTATGATGAAATTGGTAACACAATATTAATAAAACTGTCATATCATATATTCCACGCGCGCACACACGCTGGGTGATCTTTCCCACCACATACAAACTCTAGGGATTGATCGATGAGAGGATACGGAACAAAAAGTTCTAGTAAACTTACGTCCGGAACTGCATGGTTTCCATGCTATAGACCATTTTTTCAATTAAGTTTTGTTACAGAGACTGCGGTCTAATACGCGCTGTACCATGGAGCGTTAGCCACAGTAGCATGGTTTCCTCCTAGAGGGTGCTACCGTTCCTCATACGTCATTCCCTAGCACCCTCTCCTATCATGGTCATTGGTAATGTTGTGTCTGATTCACTTATCTTGCTGATTCACCTTGTAGTGGATGTGATACAGCGTTCTACACAATGGTTCCGTATCTGAATCGAGAGCTTGCCGATATGGTGTTTATTTACGCAAGGGCAAATGGCAAAGGGCGGAGGGCAGCGGGCAACAAGGTTTTATCAGGAGACCTATTCCCGTCGATAACAACAACTGCACTCGCTGTTTGCAAGTGTTTCACCATTCGTCTGAGTCAGGGTCGTTTCAGGAAGCAAGAAATCATGAAAGGCGTACCCGAAATTTACGGACACCAGACTTGCAGGAAAATGTGATTATTGATGTGGAAGGCAACCGCCTTGTCAATACCAGGCAGTTGTCCCGCCAGTAGAGGGTAAGGCAGACGACCATGTGGAACATTCTCCATGCCAATTGGACAATTGTTACTACCCTTATCACTTACAGCGCGTGCAGGGCTTACTAGCGACAGATTGACCACATCGGGAACAGTTTTGTCACTGGGTTTTTCAACAGGGTACCACAATTCCGGAATTTGTGTCATTCATCCTATTTACAGATGGGACCACCTTCACGCGGAGTGGTATCTTCAACTTTCATAACAGTCACCTGTGGGATAGTATGCAGAACCCCCACAGCGAATCATCAGCATCAGTGCAGCCGGAATTTTTGGGCCGGGATAATTGGTGACCGTATTTTGGGACCATTCTTCCTTCCACGTCGCCTAACACGCAAGAACTATCGGCGTTTCTTGCGGGTGACTTTGCCCTCCTGCTGGAAGTAGTGCCACTGATTATTCTAAGGGTTATGTGGCTGCTACTTGATGTTGCTCCTGCCCACTTCGCCGTTCTCAATTCTGTCTTCTCTGGTCAATGAATCGGACGAAGGGATTCAGTTGCATGGCCTGCTCGTTCAGTGGATCTCAACACCAGTGATTTCTGGTTATGGAGCCACCTCAAAAGTATCGTGTATGCAGAGCCCATTCCAGGGGTGGAGACACTGGAGCAACATATTCATGCTGCCTTTGACACTGTTCGGACACAGCTTGGCCGTTGTGAAAGTTTGAGACACAACACGCTATGGCGTGTATACGCATGCGTTGAGGCACATGGAAGTCACTTGCGCCACATATTGTAACTGTGGCTGCACGGTACAGCACGAATTAGACCGCAGTCTCTGTAACGATGAATGATTGAATGAATGGTCTCCAGTATGCAAACCATGCATAGCCTCATTAGAATTTTTCTGTTTCGTATCGCCGGCCG
This sequence comes from Schistocerca cancellata, assembly GCF_023864275.1. Taxonomy (NCBI): domain Eukaryota; kingdom Metazoa; phylum Arthropoda; class Insecta; order Orthoptera; family Acrididae; genus Schistocerca; species Schistocerca cancellata. Next base: position 301,017,526 of record NC_064628.1, read on the forward strand.
GTGTGGCCGAGCGGTTCTAGGCGCTTCAGTCTGGAACCGCGCGAGCGCTACGGTCGCAGGTTCGAATCCTGCCTCGGACATGGATGTGTGTGATGTCCTTAGGTTAGTTAGGTTTAAGTAGTTCTTAGTTCTAGGGGACTGATGATCTCAGATGTTAAGTCCCATAGTGCTCAGAGCCATTTGAACCATTTGTTCCGTATGCTCTCATCGATCAACCCCTAGAGTTTGTACACGGTGGAAAAAAATCACCATGCACTATACAAACTGTACTCACTTAGAATGAATAGTAAAGTATAAGAGGTTTCTACGTGAAATAAATGCATAAATAATGTAAATATTCCGCTGTGCAGATCACACATCTTTTGTAATACCAAAACGTAGGAGCAACAGGGAACGTCTGCTTCCCAGAATCTTCGTATTAACTGCCTGACAAAAAGGATCTTGGCACCCGTGTCTGATGTGGAAATAACCAATAGGTTGCACAAGAGGCGGCTCCACCTGTATAAAGGGAGACGAGAAGTATTGTGTTGCCAGTACAGAAGACCAGACAGGAGAGCTCAGTGATTTCGAACGTAGATCAACACTTCTGGAGCTGCCCAAATCGACGGTTAGTTATGTGACTGAAGTGGAAACAAGAAGGATTAACCATAACTAAAGCAAGACCTGACTGATATTATGTACTGACGAAGAGGGACCCTCGAGCTTTGCAGAGGGTGGTTCTACGAAATCGCATGAAATCAGCGGAAGGAAATACTTGTGAGTTCCAAACTGCTACCAGTAGTCCAGCTACCACAATGACTGGGCGTAGGCAGATAGAAACAATGGTCGCGCACTTCATCGTGAACAATGCATTTCTATAGTCGATGCCAAGTGCCGCTTGAGGTGGTGTAACAGGCGACGCCACTGGGTTGGTTCAAATGGCTCCTGAGCGCTATTGGACTTAACTGCTGAGGTCATCAGTCCCCTTGAACTTAGAACTACTTAAACCTAACTAACCTAAGGACATCACACACATCCATGCCCGAGGCAGGATTCGAACCTGCGACCGTAGCGGTAGCGCGGTTCCAGACTCTAGCGCCTAGAACCGCTCGGCCACTCCGGCCTTCGTCGCCACTGGGCATTAGATGACTGGAAAGAAGCGATTTCGAGTGAGAAATTACGCTACACCTTGTGGCTATCCAATGGAAGCTTTGGGTTTGGCAATGCCTGGAGAACATTATCCGTCATCATGTGCACTGTCAACAATGAACTACAGTGCGGGGATGTATTTCCGGGTAAGAGTGTGGTCCCCTTATTCCGTTTAAGTAACCAATAAATGCTGAAGAATATGAACACATTTTATAACAGTGAGTACTACGTATAGCAGAGAACAGTTCGGAAACGATGATTTTTTTTTAATCAGTGAGACAATGCACCCTGACAAGGCAGCATCTATAGGGCAATGGTTTGTGGACAATTACATTCCTTAAATGGTTTGACCTGCCCAGACTCTCGATCTGAGCCCAATCGAACACCACTGGGACGAGTCCGAACATCGAATTCGCTCCAGACCCCAAGGTATAAACAGCTCTGCCTTCTCTGGTTTCCCCTAGTGAGGGATAACGGGCTGTCGACCCACTACAGAAATTCACTGAAAATGTGCTGAACAGTGTTCGTCATAAAGGTGAATAATGGACAGACCCCATGATAGGGTTTGTATCAATTGGATTTGATGAGGAATAATATGCCGGCCGATGTGGCCGTGCGGTTCTAGGCGCTTCAGTCTGTAACCGCGGGACCGCTACGGTCGCAGGCTCGAATCCTGCCTTGGGCATGGATGTGTGTGATGTCGTTAGGTTTAAGTAGTTCTAAGTTCTAGGGGACTGATGACCACAGATGTCAAGTCCCACAGTGCTCAGAGCCATTTGAGGAATAATCCTATTTATTGCCTCAGAAGTATTGTTCTTTGTCCACTAATAACTGTCCGGATACTTATGATCACATAATATACCACACTAACAACTGTGTAGTGATATACTGAGATGTTGTATGTTGTGCCAAATATCAGTGTCGTCCTTGCACAATATTTCGACAAAGTGAATCGCTGTTCTCATGAGCCGTTGTCTTCCACTCGAATAGAAGTCTGAGGTAGCGTTTGATTAAGACAAGGAGTCACGTCGAAATATTATGCATGGATAACACTGGCAGAATACTCGATGCCTAGAGATGTCAACAGATAGCCAGAAAAGCCTGAGGAACTACAACTGTACAATACTTGCTCCCTTTCCTGTACCAGTAGAGCATAGAGACGTCAGAAGGTGACTTCGTTTCCCTCTATATGCCCTAAGTAGAGTCATCTTACATTCATAAACCTTCCGGTGAGGGAGAGTGGGGGGGGAGGTGGAATTATTTCACGCCTTACTCTAGAGAGTAACTCCGTATCCAGTATAGCACGGTGCTGCCGAGCGGTTCATTTTCTGTCAAAGCTTCACTGGCAGCGAGCGGATTGGTACAGTAATGAAGGCACCGAACTCGTATTGGTGGGAGCACGGCTCAAGTTCCCATCCGCCCGTTTAGGTTCAGGTTCCCCAACACTCATTAAGGTGAATGCTAGGGCGGTTTCCCTAAAAAAAAAGAATGGCGATTTCTTTCCCATGCTTGCCCATTCCAAGTTGCCCTCGTTCTGTAATGACTTCGTCATGGACTATACGTTTGCTTTCTTCTTCGCTTGGAGGACTTGTAGGCATAAAAGCACTATCAATGTTTTCCGAAATCGAAAACGATATTTCTGCATCGACTAGACTCACGAGGCTTGCAGGACTCGTTCCAGTTTCCTCTCAATGAAAATAGCTGGCCACTTAGTCTCTCCGATCTGTCCGCAGGCCGCGTCCGTTCGTGAGCATAATCAAATCGGCGGATTTTCGTGGTTTATCCGCGCATGCTTGACACACCAGAGGTTACCGATGACGTGTTTCAAGAGCTGTGACTGTGTCTCACCGTAAGAACCTCGCAGTGTAGACATTTTATTATTTGTAGTACATTTTCGATCTTTGAAGGCATTTATATCTGCGAAAGACAGACTGGACAATGTTATGAAGAAAATTGTGGCAGTCGCCGGCTATCTGGGTCTTTGTAAAGTACAGTAATTCGTAATACCCGTAAAATGGACATAACACAGTTATCGGTAATAGCCTACAATACTGAACATAGTACAGAGAAAACTTTACTGATGCTCACTACAGTATTAGTCTACCCTTCACCCCCTCCACTTTTATGCTTGTTTCAACAGACCTGCACCTTTCTGAGGTGATTTCTCATATTACTGAAGGTATTTTAAAACCATCTTTGCAACTATAACAAAATGTGTATTTTTGTCGTCAAATGCCTTTCGTTTCATTAAGACAAGACGTTACCAGTGGTCTGTTATAAAACACATTTACGATTTCGCTTGTTTGCTGCATCTAAAATCATTGCACTACAAAATATTTGCTTTTACCTACCGTATACGAGGTGTGTGGGAAAAATAATGAGACTACAACCCTGGAGCGATTTGGCAACGCTGTGTTGTTTTGTATATTGTTGTATTAATCCCTCCCAGATGCTCAGTACGTGTTTCAGCTCCGTAGAGCCAACACATGGGTTTTGAGGGCGCCATCAATGAAGTATTTTTGTTGTGTGTTACGAAAATGAAACAGCGGACTTCAGAGCAACGTTATGCCATCAATTTTGGTGTTAAATTTGGGGCATCAGCGAGTGCGACCTTTGACAAGTTGAAACAGACCTATGGGGAACATTCCCTGTCAACAGCATAAGTTTTTCTCTGTGTCACTTAATTTCTGGAAGGACAGGGAACACGTTGAAGATGAACCTCATTCAGGAAGACCAACTTCAAAAACCGACGAAAGCTCCGACCGTGCAGGTGTTCTTGCGAGATCAGTCCTCCAGGACAAATTGTCAACCAAGTATTTTACGAATGTGTCCTTGAAAGACTCCGGAAAAGGGTGAATCGAGCGAGACCGGACGCTAAAGACAAGTGAATGCTGCAACATGATAACGTCCCATGTCACGCGGCCACATCCATCACGGAAGTTTTGACCTCAAGAGGCATTCATCTCATCTGAGCCCTTTTAACTTTTTTATTTTCCTAAAATTGATAATGTCTTAAAAGGAGGTTATTTTGGGACACTGGAGAACATTCAAAAGAATGTGATCGACATGCGAAAGGCCCTACCAGTTAAAGCCTTAAACCGGAGCAATGGCTCCGCCGGTGTATAGGTGCCAAAGGGAACTACTTTGAGGAGGACAATATTGTTGTTTGAAGAAAAAAAAAGTTTGGTAGATAAAAAATTTCTTTTCTCACACACCTCATATTATGTCCGATTTTCGCTCAAATGAGGAAACGCTCTCTGCTTACACGTTTTTGAGGTCTGGCAGAAAAGGGGGTCGGACCACGTTCCCGTAAGTTAATAATTTAGGTTGACCTTTCACTAGAGGTAGGTCATCTGAATTAGTAGTTGTCTAAATTCACACAACGGCGTATCGCGAGAACATTCCTTCAAACGATTTCCTTTAAATTCCTCGAGTATCTGTAAGATAATCCTGTCACTATCCTCTTGACATTCCTAACTTGACGAACATCCCAGTCTCTTCAAAATGACTGTGGAGTAAGTAACATAAATGTAAAGCAAGTGAAATCTCTTGTGGGTTACCTAAACGCTACCGTAATTCATGCAATGAACCTGCTTCCAGAGGTCCCCACTAGAAATCATTTTACTAGAACGTTGCTTTTTACTGTGATTCATATAATTATTTACAGCTTTTTAGTAAATGTGAAATACTAGGTGTTTATCACTATTGATGGACTCGAATACCACGGTGTTATGTGTACCGGTTGCGTGCATTAACTGTAATTACTTTACAGTTTACACTCACGATAACTTAACGTTAAAAACTGCAAATGTTAATTTATTCTATTAATTTTGTATTTAGTTACAGGTATCCAGCAGCGGCGATGTTTTCCCATAGACAATAGCACCGTCAACGAACGGTCTGAGGGCAATGCTCACTCAGATAAGATGTTTATATATACTGAGAACATTGGCATGCCTATCAACCTGCTTGGGGCTCACCGGGGGTTACTTCTGTTTCTGAGGAACACGCGCCGCGCAGACTACGCCCTGGCATCCAACCGTCAAATATTTTGCAAACTTGTCACATACTGGACATGATCAATTTTTTTTTGCTAGGCGCATATCGAATCTCGATTATATAAGGCAGTAGAACGTGCTAGCTTACCTTTCAGGCCTTACAATTTATTTGGAAAGACTGACTTTGCTTTCTAAATCCATAATGATCCGGTAGAAAAGATTTCATTTTCAATACCGATACTATGTTTCAGATTCTGACATGATTTTAGGATTCTGTAACAGAAAAAAGTTCTTAATTACCATCAACTAGCTGATTACTGGCTGTTGCTTGGTCATCCCAATACTCTACTACGGAAAAATAACAAAAATATATATAGTATAAATTTGACGCTACTTTATTTACATAATTTTAAGCGTATCAGTATAGTACACACATTATAAAGTAAAACATTTTACAAATTCACAGCAATGCTAACAAACCATTAAATTTACTAAAAACTGCATTTCACTTCACCCAAGGACCAATAATATGTAACATCGTGGTGAACAAGAATGGCTGGGTACGATTGTGTATTTTTATAGCTCCCGCCGTCTGCGCATCCAACCAACTTCTGTTTATAAATACTTGTGTATGTATTTATATGTGTACAATGCATGTTAGGGACGTCTTTCCTCTCAGTAATCTTTTCCGGATTGTATGTCCTACGTTGCAGAGTACTACTGGAGCATACATAGAGAGACACACAAACTTCGTCGATGTTTACGTGTAAAGGCTTGATCATTTATTACTCTATCATCATTATAAAAAATGGAAGTAATGTGTTCTCTGGTTACAATGGTCTTGCTCATCAAATAAAGATTATTGCTCTTTCTTCTCACTGTGGAGCTCATTTAAATTGCAAAATAAATGAGTAAAATATGTAATGGCAGTCCATTCCACAATCAGATTATGAACATGGTCCCTTCACCAAAATCGGAGCTCACCTTATAAACCACTGCACACGAATAGAATTGATACATCCCCCTGCCCACTGTTCATGTATCGTCAGATTTTAAAAATTGTCCGGAAAGCGAAGCCACATGCAAGTATACCGCTGGAAAAAAATTGGAACATTTTCAAATGACTAGCTCTAGACAAATAACTTACACTACTGGCCATTAAAATTGCTACACCAAGAAGAAATGCAGATGATAAATGGGTATTCGTTGGACACATATGTTATACTAGAACTGACATGTGATTACATTTTCACGCAATTTGGGTGCATAGATCCTCAGAAATCAGTACACAGAACAACCACCTCTGGCCGTAATAACGGCCTTGATACGACTGGGCATTGAGTCAAACAGAGCTTGGATGGTGTGTACAGTTGCAGTTGCCCATGCAGCTTCAACACGATACCACAGTTCATCAAGAGTAGTGACTGGCGTATTGTGACGAGCCAGTTGCTCGGCCACCATTGACCAGACGTTTTCAGTTGGTGAGAGATCTGGAGAATGTGTTGGCCAGGGCAGCGGTCGAACACTTTCTGTATCCAGAAGGCCCGCACAAGACCTGCAACATGCGGTCGTGCATTATCCTGCTGAAATGTAGGGTTTCGCAGGGATCGAATGAAGGGTAGAGCCACGGGTCGTAACACATATGCCGGCCGAAGTACCCGAGCGGTTCTAGGCGCTGCGAGACCACTACGTCGCAGGTTCGAATCCTGCCACGGGCATGCATGTGTGTGATGTCCTTAGGTTAGTTAGGTTTAAGTAGTTCTAAGTTCTAGGGGACTGATGACCACGGAAGTTAAGTCCCATAGCGCTCAGAGCCATTTGAATCGTAACACATCTGAAATGTAACGTCCACTGTTCAAAGTGCCGTCAGTGCGAACAAGACGCAACCGAGACGTGTAACCAATGGCACCCCATACCATCACACCGGGTGATACACCAGTATGGCGATGACAAATACACGCCTCCAATGTGCGTTCACCGCGATGTCGCCAAACACGGATGCGACCATTTCCGAAAAAATGACGTTTTGCCATTTGTGCACCCAGGTTCGTCGTTGAGTACACCATCGCAGGCTCTGCTGTCTGTGATGCAACGTCAAGGGTAACCGCAGCCATGGTCTCCAAGCTGATAGTCCATGCTGCTGCAAACGTCGTCGAACTGTTCGTGCAGATGGTTGTTTTCTTGCAAACGTCACCATCTGTTGACTCAGGGATCGAGACGTGGCTTTACGATCCGTTACAGCCATGCGGATAAGATGCCTGTCATCTCGACTGCTAGTGATACGAGGCCGTTGCGATCCAGCACGGCGTTCCGTATCACCCTCCTGAACCCACCGATTCCATATTCTGCTAACTGTCATTGGATATCGACCAACGCGAGCAGCAATGTCGCGATACGATTAACCGCGATCGCGATAGGCTACAATCCGACCTTTATCAAAGTCGGAAACGTGATGGTACGCATTTCTCCTCCTTACACGAGGCATCACAACAACGTTTCACCCGGCAACGCCGGTCAACTGGTGTTTGTGTATGAGAAATCGGTTGGAAACTGTCCTCATGTCAGCACGTTGCAGGTGTCGCCACCGGCGCCAACCTTGTGTGAATGCTCTGAAAAGCTAATGATTTGCATATCACAGCGTCTTCTTCCTGTCGGTTAAATTTCGCGTCTGTAGCACGTCATCTTCGTGGTGTAGCAATTTTAATGGCCAGTAGTGTATTTTAATAATTTCATTGACAGGAACAGTCATTTTTACCCCTAAACATCTGCGCAAAAGGCCCAACAATCCCATACGTTCATTCCGTTTCATTTACTAAGAAAAATAGCAAATAACGGAATTTTAATGGTCGTGCACGTACAACGTAGGAAGAAGTATACGTGATTAAATTTTTAGATCAATTGTGCATATACAAGGTGTTTCAGAAACGTTTTGACGAACTTCGAGGGGCTATACCGTGGGTCCTGTGGAACAAATTTAAGACAGGAGTCCGTGTTTGCAAACGTCATCCAACTACGTTACAGAGTGTCAGAGTTATAGACGTCGAAGTCTGCCACTAGGCCACCACTTCGGCAGCAGACGTTGCTCTGAACGCTGACGGAGTATAGACGGAACATCACGCGATGTTGTCTCCTATTTGGTAATCGCTTCTCATTGCCACTATCGCCAGTGGAGAAAATGAAGCTAGCTGATGCGTAGATAGGCGTTGTCTCCTATGAATGCAATACTCTGTTGTTTCTATCTTCATTTTTTGTTTGTTTTGTTCTTTCTCCTGGTACCCTTTAAAATGTCCCATGATTCTTGTTAGACTGGAGAAAAATTAAATGCAGGTGGAAACGCGTGTCGGACACCGCCATCCATCAAGGCAACAGAGCATCGCATTCATAGGAGACAAGGCCGTTCTACGCAGTAGCCAGCTCCATCTTCTACATTGACGATCGTGGTGGCAGTTAGTCACGATCACTGAATAACAAACAACACTGTGAGACGTTCTGCCTATTGTCCGTCAGCGTACAAAGTCATGTTTGCTGCCGAAGAGGTGTCTAATGCCAAGAGCCGAAACCTGTAACTTCGACGTTCCGTAGCGTCGTTTTTCCGGACGCGGGTTCCAATCCTTGATTTGTTTCTCAAGACACTCTCTACAGCCCCTCGAACTTTCTCACAACATTTCTGGGGCACTTTGTGTAGGACGCGAAATTTAGCACACGGAGCAGCCACCTCTGGTGGCAGCAATAGCTTTAACTTGGCTGCATACCGAGTTGAACTTAGGGCTGTAATGACAGATATGGCTGCGTGATGCCGTGCGTGCTGCTTCGACTCTGTGCAAGGGTTCATCAGTCGCAGTGTCCGGTGAATGGTGGCCTGCCAGTGTCTCTGAAACCCGCGACTGTGTTTTCAGAACTGGAAAACGTGCCGGCAGGGCGAAAGTCGAAACTTCCTGTATCGGCGAATTGCGAGACAGACACAGTCTTGGTTTAAATAAAAGAAAAAAAATGTTATCTGGGCTTCGAAGCCGGGTTACATTCACCGTCCTCAACACGTTGGAAATACAACGGCTTTTGCTCAAATTGCCAGTTATGCAAATGAGCACCCCATGCCGCCATGTCGGATGCTGGGCCGTATGTTTGTTAGTCTCATGTTCTGTGAATCATATGCAAGATAAATCGTAACGATGTGGAACGATTCATCTTACATTTACATCGAAAATTAATTTGTAAATATGGCTGCATGCTGAACGTTTATAAGTAATGCCTACCCGTCACTTTTTACACATTACAAGAATATAAATTCTTCTCTGGGACAGAAAAAGTTCTTAAGGATAAACTTTCCGTGTTTATTTTAAATTTTACTTTACTGTCTGTCAGACACTGAGTATCACTGGGTAAGTTACCCCATTTTGAGCTGAAGAAAACCTTAATGTGGAGTAATGAATGTCGTTTATGCTTCTGGATTTTCTGGCGTTAGGAAATTGCTTATTCTGTATAAGAAATATTACTAACTGTTACTTACTGTTTGTTGGTAATATTTACTAACAAAATGCAACCAAACGCCGATTGCGTATTTACGGCTATCCTGTGTGGCCGTTTTTTAGTACGACTTAAAAAGAGTGAGAGATTATTAATTGATCACCGATGCGTCGGTTCTCGATTGTGTTCAGGAGACGTACGGATTGATTACGCGAAGGGGTTTTCTTAATTGATCTTTTGACCCGGATTGCCTTCACGCATTCAGAATCTTCGATGAAAATACCTAAGGGACCTATTTGAATATAAAAAGGAAAATGAAAGCAAATTAGTGGAATTTCGCAAGAGAAAGATTAATAGATCGGAAGTTGAACACATTAGTGGTCTCCCAAATACAAACGAGACACCGCGATAAAGAGCGATCCTGTAACAAAGCTCATGTACAGTTTGAACATCATTTTTGGTTAGCGAAAGAAAAGAATAAGAAGAAAATTACTGCATCGTAAAATATTAATATATTTTGAAAAAATTGGCTTTAAACCTCTAGACATTGACAAACACACAGTAAATACATGACTTAAATCTGATATTTCTTTTGTACATGGCGCAGTCCAATAATCGCTGCTCTGTCAGTCCGTTCCTTCATAAAATTAAATGTCCTTGCGTGCGCATAAGCACATTATATCTTCACCTGAGTTACCGAAACGTTTGTTCGTCATTTCACATAATTTTTACACAAAATAAAAATACAACTTGTAGCATTGCTATGTAATATGTCTTAACATGTCGGCGTCCAAAAGTACAAGGGATAAAGAAGTCTTTACAATATTTCTTAACAAGAGATAGATTGTTTTTTCTTCTGTTTGGCGGCTTCTTTCTATCAAGCGCTGCGCTGCGCCCAGCGGGTCATAGCGTTTATTAAGAGTATTTAAACGCTGGACGCGCTTCTTGGTATAGGCGCACATTAAAAAAATATTTCGTTTCTTTACATTCGCGCTGTGGTGCTTAGCATTTTTACGAACTACAGATCGTTGGCTGTCCTTTTCTTTTATGGCAAATATCTCATATGCAAAGTATGTGAAATCCAATAATATTACAATTTGTAACTGTGTACATCATTATTGCTTTGAACTGCAGTCGATTATTTACAACAAACTCCATGAGGGAATAAATATGCTGTGAAGCAATAGTGAGCACGCGCAACTCCTTAAACACGTGTCTACAAATGATCGTGGATGAGCACCACAAATTATTCTTACAGTACTTTTTTTCAGCAACGAAGACTTTCTTTCTTAAAGGTGAGTCACCTCAGAACATTCTGTATAACGTTATTGAATGAAAATATTCGAACTTACTGATTTGTCTCTCCCCAAGATTTGCAGTGATTGAAGCCGTTCTAGGAACTCCAAGATGTGCTTTTTCCAGTGGAAATTATCAACATGGAAACCTAAGACTTTTTAAGTTTCCACCGTATTTATTGTTTCCTCATCATGTGCTACATTCATCATTAGTGAAGTAGCCTTAGATGTACGTAACTGAATATGCCGTGTCTTCTTAAAGCTGAGGGTCCAACGAAAACCAATCAACGATACTTTTAAGAACGTTGTTTATCATTTCTTCTGTAGGGGCATTTATACATAGATTGATTACAGTACTAGTGTCATCTGCAAAACGAACTAATTCCGCTTGTTGTGTTATTAGAAGGAATATTGTTTACATATATGAGGAACAATAATATACCTAAGATTGAGACTTGGGGAACCCCACGCGTGATTTCTCCACAGTCAGAATAATGTCTCTGGGCTGCATTGGTTGAATTACTAAGTACAGCTGTCCGTATTCTCTTGGTCACATGTGACATCCTCCATTGGCTGGCTATGCCATGAACCCCATGAAACCTGAATTTATCTAGGAGAATACTTTGATAAGCACAGTCAAATGCCTTATTTATACCTCTGTTTCATTATTTAATATTTGAAAAATTTGGTGAATGAACATGTGAAGGGAATTTTCATTAGAGCAACTATTCTGAAATCCAATATGTGGTTTGCTGAGGATAATGTTGTTGCTAAGATGTTGTTGTTGCTAAGATGAGATATTATTCTAGAGTACATCATCCTCTCGAAAACTTAGAAAATGGTGTCAGTAGTGCAACAGGTGGATTGTTATTATTGATATCTGCCATGTTTCTTATGGAGAATTTTGAAAACGGCATACTTCAGTCTCGCTGGAAAAATGCGTGGCTTTAGTGATGCATTACATGTTTCGGAAAAGACGGGTCTTCTTACACGGGAAAAAATATTTTTTTCTCTATTGGGAATAGCATCAAACCAGTTGAGTTCCTGTATTTGAGAGAATATTTAGTTTTCTTAATTTCAGAAAGAGAAACTGATTTAGGATTCATATCACTGAATTTTGTGAGAGCTGTGATTTTTCTGTTGAACTGTTCATCCCTATACTTTCCACTACATTTAATAATCATTAGTATTAAATGTATTTGCTAGCTGTGACTTGTAATGACACATTACAACGCACAGCGATACAACACTTTAAATTCTGCGCCAAATATTAAATTGAGAGGAATGTAGGATATAATCTCTGTAATGTTCATATTTTATTCTCTTTTGTTTCATACTGCAAGAAGGAGTTAAGACACACTCTCCTTCGTTACCTTGTAGGGGTGGACGTAATTTTTGGTGTGTGCTGAAAGGCAGTTAGTATTTATGATTTTTGCGACGAGCAGAGCAAGTATTATTGTCTTGTGAATAAAAATTAGTGAAAACCTCCTGATGCAGCCTTGTCTAGTACTAATATTATTTTATTTTATTAGTTTTGTTTATTCATAGAAACTGTTTTGTAGGCATGCGATTCCTATTTTGTGCTAAAGGTTTTCCTGTCTACTCCATTGTTATTTATGTACTGTTCAGTTTTTACTTTTTCATTGCAAAGATGTTACTTACTGTATGTTTCTACTTCAGTCTAGATGTGTAACTTCTCTTCCAATGTTGTTTGCCAACATTTAACTTCTTTGGTGATAATACTCAGTAAATGCCTGAAGATGGCCTAGTAAGCCGAAAGCCGGTTAATAATAAAAGTAATATTGTAGAACAAAAGCAAACTGGTTTTTTTCATTTATTATAATGTTGTTCTACCAAGAATCGACGGAAGATTCTGTTAATATAATAGTGAAAAGTATCTAAGTTTTACGAGAATTATTTAAAGCGACGTATTCCTTTGTTCCCACCATCTTCGTGAAGGAAACCGATGCCGACTTAGGAAGATACGCACCGCCGATGGCGACTAATGAATTAATATTGTGGCAGAAGGACTAATTCTACGTTTAAGGTGAGATCTCTGAATAAATCAACAATGACGTAGAATTCAAAAATATTATTAATCGGGACTGTAAATTATATTACATACAAATTTCACCCAGCACTGAATTTGTCCGCATTCAAGCCGGTCAATACAGTCCGTAAAAAAGCTTTTCAAAAATTCTAATGTTAAAGTTCCATATCCCTATTTTTTTCCTTAAAAATTCAATAAATTTAATTTTTTTATTTATTTCGCCAGAGACTCATCATTTGTAGCCCTTCCACTCGGTTCAGTAGATATGTTACTCTGTTCTGTGGTTGGTTGTCCTGTCTCTACTCTCACCCATTTCATGCAGTCTTAAGTCTGTTGTCGGACTTAACGATTTCCGACATTATGTGGATGACGATGACGAGTGTAATATGGCAACGTTAGTTTTCCCCGGAACCTCCACAAACGGATACGCGAATCGTGATTCTGTGAGCAGAAAAGAGGACAAGGCGCCGCTCCTGTTCCTACGACGGACTCTCTGCTGCCCCGTCAACGAAAGCGGCAGCAATGGGCGACGTGCTGGCTGGCTGCCCATCGTCTTCCAGGCTTCCAGGAGTGACACACTCCGTGCGGATACGTGCCTCACTGAAGAGAAGACTATTTCCTGACTGAAGCTATGTGAAGGGGGTACATAATCCAGCACGCCCGAGTAAACAATGTGTCTGTTCTCTCAATTGTCAGTAGCTTGAGATCCATTAGAGCCTGCATGAAGTTAAGTATGGTCTTCGTGAACCCACTGACTGCTCATTCACCTAGGAACGAGAGTAGCAATATCGCGGAACGAAAGACCAGATATATATATATGAAACATGGCTGCTTGATTCAGTGACTGTTAATAAATTAAAGTTGAACTAAATAAGTCCTCGGTTACAATTTTTAGTCTTTTTGACTAGGTTTCAACACTTCTAAGAGTGTCTTCATCATCAGAATTTAAATATTTAAGGTGGCCTATAACATAACTACAAATTTATGGGAAAAGTAAATTTTTATATAAAAGTGTAAGTACTGACTAACAATACAAGAAAGAGACAGTACTTACCTGTCACGTATAAAGCCTTCTGGCTTGTTATTTATTTTATACGTGACATGTAAGTATTGTCTCTTTCTTGTACTTTTAGTCAGTACTTACACCTTTATATAAAAATTTTCTTTTCCCGTAAATTTGTAATTATGTTATAGGCCACTTTAAATATTTAAATACTGATAAAGACACTCTTAGAAGTGGTGAAACCTGGTCAAGAAGACTAAAAATTGTAGCCGAGGGGTTATTTAGTTAAACTTTAATTTGACAAGATATTTCTTACTGGCCGAGTATCTTCCGTGTACCTACCCAAACAGAGATTGTGGTCAGCCTCTAACGATCTCGTCAAGGGCGGGACGTAAACGCCTTATCTTCATTCCCTTCTTTACAGTGCAAAATGTCTTGCAGAGCCCCTGTTCAGAAGTTTCCAAGAAAAACTGCGTCAAAATACTGACCTACTAAAATACCACCAGACTTGATCAAGTCTCATAAAAAGTCTTACAATTTTACAATGCTGTTTCTGTTTTTGTTTCAATCACTACTCGACCTGTAAGTGATTTAGTAGCAGATGACTCGGCGTTAACCGCTGCATTTTTATCCCAAATCTTGATCCAGACTCGAAAAGACATCAGATCAAACTGTTATATAAAGACAAATTCATTTTTTTACGTGTATTACAAATACAAGCGTAGTATGTAAATCATGAAGTAATATCTGACAACCTAACTGCTATATAATTTTAACACTAAATTTAATTATGAGTAACATTTTCTCAGATTCCTCTCTAGCAGCAAGAATAACTCGTTTAAATGCACCCTTGCGCAACTAATATATTTTTTCCCTGGACATAAACATACCGACATCAAGAAGAATCCGCAACGTTTATAAGACTGGCTTCTCGATGTCACAGACGTTTTCTTTTTTTTCATCAGTCTTCTGACTGGTTTGATGTCGCCCGCCTCTAATATGTGTCCTCCGTCAAAATCTTCGTCTCAGAATAGCATTTGTACCGTACGTCCTTAATTATTTGTTGGATGCATTCAAATCTCTGTCTTCCCCTGCACTTCCCTTTAGTACCACGGAAGTTGTCAGCGTTCCCCATATGTTTCTTCCTTCGTCGATTCTGCGCAGAATCTCCACATTTCTTACATTATCAATCTACCTGATTTTCAACACTCTTCTGTAGCACAGCGTCTCAAACGCTTCGATTCTTTTTTATTCCGGTTTTTCCACTATCCATACAATGCTATGCTCCAAACGTACATTCTCAGAACCTCCTTCCTAAATTTAAGTCCAATGTTTGATATCCGGTACGGATGGAATCCCAGTTCAGTTTTACAAAGAGTACACTACGGCAATGGCTCCTTTGCATTTATCGCGAATTTCTCGCCCTAACACAACGTCCCAAGCGACTGGAGAAATCGGAGGTGACACCTGTACAGAAGAAGGATAAGAGAACGGACCCGCAAAATTACATACCATTATCCTTAACTTCAGTTTGTTGCGGACTCCTTGAACATAATCTCAGTTCTAATGAAATAAATTTTGCCGAGCGGTTCTAGGTGTGTAACCTCCCCAACAGAAAAGTTCCGAAACCTCCCAACAGTGAAAAATATAACTACAACATTGACATTTAGCGTAACCTTCCAATAAATAAATTCCGTAACCTACCAATAATAAAAATGTGACTAATGTCTCAATAAAATTGTCGCTCACTTATAACCTTTCAATAATGACTGTGAATTTAAACTGGCGAATTTTGGACGTCAGCAGCGCTGCGTCATGGCCCTGAAAGATCATTCTGAATAAATTGAAAATTTTTACCTCAATAAGGTCGCCGGATAACGCATATACAGGGTGAGTCACCTAACATTACCGCTGGATATATTTCGTAAACCACATCAAATACTGACGAATCGATTCCACAGACCAAACGTGAGGAGAGGGGCTAGTGTAATTGGTTAATACAAACCATAAAAAATGCACGGAAGTATGTTTTTTAACACAAACCTACGTTTTTTTAAATGGAACCCCGTTAGTTTTGTTAGCACATCTGAACATATAAAGAAATACGTAATCAGTGCCGTTTGTTGCATTGTAAAATGTTAATTACATCCGGAGATATTGTAACCTAAAGTTGACGCTTGAGTACCACTCCTCCGCTGTTCGATCGTGTGTATCGGAGAGCACCGAATTACGTAGGGATCCAAAGGGAACGGTGATGGACCTTAGGTACAGAAGAGACTGGAACGGCACATTACGTCCACATGCTAACACCTTTTTATTGGTCTTTTTCACTGACGCACATGTACATTACCATGAGGGGTGAGGTACACGTGCACACGTGGTTTCCGTTTTCTATTACGGAGTGGAATAGAGTGTGTCCCGACTTGTCAGGGCAATAGATGTTCAATGTGGTGGCCATCATTTGCTGCACACAATTGCAATCTCTGGCGTAATGAATGTCGTACACGCCGCAGTACATCTGGTGTAATGTCGCCGCAGGCTGCCACAATACGTTGTTTCATATCCTCTGAGGTTGTAGGCACATCACGGTACACATTCTCCTTTAACGTAGCCCACAGAAAGAAGTCCAGAGGTGTAAGATCAGGAGAACGGGTTGGCCAATTTATGCGTCCTCCACGTCCTATGAAACGCCCGTCGAACGTGTACCTCACCCTTCATGGTAATGCACATGTGCGTCAGTGAAAAAGACCAATAAAAAGGTGTTAGCATGTGGACGTAATGTGCTGTTCCAGTCTCTTCTGTACCTAAGGTCCATCACCGTTCCCTTTGGATCCCTACGTAATTCGGTGCTCTCCGATACACACGATCGAACAGCGGAGGAGTGGTACTCAAGCGTCAACTTTAGGTTACAATATCTCCGGATGTAATTAACATTTTACAATGCAACAAACGGCACTGATTAGGTATTTCTTTATATGTTCAGATGTGCTAACAAAACTAACGGGGTTCCATTTAAAAAAACGTAGGTTTGTGTTACAAAACATACTTCCGTGCATTTTTGTATGGTTTGTATTAACCAGTTACACTAGCCCCTCTCCTCACGTTCTGTGTGTGGAATCGATTCGTCAGTATTTGATGTGGTTTACGAAATATATCCAGCGGTAATGTTAGGTGACTCACCCTGTATATATGCTCCTATAAGAAATTTTTCTGGCACAGCTGAGTGCAATGCTGGCCGATAGATTTGTTATGTATAAAAAGAAACAACTGATTTTTCTTTTCAATAATCGGGATGACCAAGGATTGGAGAAATTAGTAAATTCTTTAAATTGAAATGAATGATTGTCAAAAGTTAGTTTATATGAGAAAGATTATTATTAAGAGATTTTTTAAAAACATTTACATGGGACTTAATATAACAATACTACATACGCGCGAGGCTGCTTTTACCTTATACTACAAGGCTCAGGCTCCGCCATCGCTCCCCATGACCAGCGCAGCCAACTCGACACACACGACGACTAGCAACTACTTACTCCCACTGCTACACAGTTCCTACTGCATACAACACTGCTCTCTGGTCTGAGATTCTCTTATACCTTACATATCGCAGGCAGCGCGTGTGCAATCCATCGAAATTACATCTGCTCAAGTGCGCTAGCAACGAATTTCTTAATCATGGACGTCTTACAGGTGTTTCAGTCTGGAACCGCGCGACCGCAACGGTCGCGGGTTCGAATCCTGCCTCGGGCATGGATGTGTGTGATGTCCTTAGGTTAGTTAGGTTTAAGTAGTTCTAAGTTCTAGGGGACTGATGACCTCAGATGTTAAGTCCCATAGTGCTCAGAGCCATTTGAACCATTTTGAAATAAATTTTCTAGAGACTGCGAAGCTTATGTCCATTAATCAGCGTGGTTTTAGAAAGTATCGCTCGTGCAAAACTCAACTTGCCCTTTTCTCACACGATATACTGCGAATTGTGGACGAAGGGCAACGGTCAGATTCGATATTCTTAGATTTCCGGAATGCGTTTGACACGGGGCCTCAATGCAGGCTGTAAATGAATGTACGAGCAAATGGAATAAATACACAGATATGAGAGTGACTGAAAGGCTTGTTAAGCGGTAGAACCAAGTATGTTGTCCTCGACGGCGAATGTCCATCAGAGACAAGGGTATCGTCAGCATTGCCCCAAGGAAGTGTGGTAGGATCGCTGTTCTTCTCTGTGTACATAAATGACTTGGCGGACGGGGCGGGCAGCAACCTGCGGTTGTTTGCTGATGATGGTGTGGTGTGCGGTATCGTGTCGAAATTTTCGCTGTAGGAAGTTACAAGATGACTCAGACAAATTTCTAGTTAGTGTGATGAATAGCAGATAGCTGTAAATGTGGGAAAATGTAAGTTAATGCGGATGCGTGGGAGGAACAAACCTGTACTGTTGGGATACAGCATTAGTGGTGTACTACTTGACACAGTCACGTCGTTTAAGTCTCTGGGCGTAACTTTGCAAAGCGATATGAAATGAAACGAGCATTTGAGGACTGTGGTAGGGAAGACGAATAGTTTGCTTCGGTTTACTGGGAGAAGTTTAGGAAAGAGTGGTTCATCTGTAAAGGAGACTGCATATAGCACGCTCGTGCTACCTATTCTCGAGTGCTGCTCGAGTATTTGGAATCCGTACCTGGTCGGATTGAAAGACTGACATTGAAGCAACTCAGGGGTGGGTTGCTAGATTTGTTACTGGTAGGTTCGAACAAAACGTGTTACGGAGGTGTTTCGGGAATTCAGATGGCAGTCCGTGGAGGGAAGGAGACGTTCTTTTTGAGGAACACTACTGAGAAAATTTAGAGAACTGACATTTGAAGCTGACTGCTGAATGAATCTTCTGGCGCCAACATACATTATGCGTAGGGACCACGAAGATGAGAGAAATTGGGGCTCATACGGAGGCATATAGACGCTCATTTTCCTCTGTTTGCGATTGGGACAGGACAGCAAATGACAAGTAGTGGTAAAGAGTATCCTCCACCACGCACCGTACCATCGCTTGCGGAGTAGCGATGTAGATGTAGATACCAGTATACTTCTCTTGTCTAGGAATGCCCTCTTTGCTTGTGCTAGTCTGCTTTCTATGTCCTCCTCGTTTCGTCAGTCATGGGTTTTTGCTTCCAGGGTAGTAGAATTCATTCATCTATTTCGTCATTCTGAATTTTAATGTTAAGTTTCTCGCTATTCTCAATTCTGCAACACCTCGTTATCTTTGTTTTCTTTCGGTTTACTCACAATCCAGATTCTGTACTGATTAGACTATTCATTCCATCCAACTGATCCTGCATTCTTCATCACATTCACTGAGGACAGCACTGTCATCAGCGAATTTTGTCACTGATATCTTTTCACCCTGAATTTTAATCCTACTCTTGAACCTTCCTTTTATTACTGCCATCGCTTTTTTGATGTATAGATTGAACACTAGGGGTGAAAGACTACGTCCCTGTCTCACATCCTTTTTAATCCGAGCACTTCGTTTGAGCCTAGCGATCCAGATTCGGCGAAGCCAGATATACAGAAAAAGAAGAACCGTTATTTGTCGCAAGCACAGAATTGCTGGAACCTGACTGAACAGAGTCCAAAATAAGTCCGAATACATAACGAACTTTCGGGGAAACAACTAGCTGTGGAAAGCGTTCATGTAAACTCAGCGAAGGAAAAAATGAAAGAGTGGCTGGGTGTGGTAGCAGTTCGGTTTATTGCATCTTTTATATCAGAAACATGAGTCTTTAGTCGAGAACAGTGGCATGTAATATACCAGCTTATCTTTTTTTCTTTCCCCTCTGGTGGATAGTGAGAAATGCAGCAGGAGTCACATTTAGTATCATAGAATACTGCGCGTACAAGAATACAGGTTTTACCACTTGTCTGAACGGAGTCAGGTGGCATGAATGATACATCGCTGCAAGTGGTTTGCCAGTTGCGTGTACCAAAAGTTCTGCAAATCATTAGTTTAGAGTACATCCTACCATGATTCAAGCACTCAGCGGCTATTTTATGAAGATAATTCTAATATGTGTGCTGTTACCACAGCTGGCCGGCCAACGCTTTACGACAGATGCAGAAATGAAATCAGCAATCAAACGGACGTGTACGAACAGGGCATTTTGAAGCTGTTACTACGAGGAGAGAAATATGCTAAGAACAATAGTTACTATGTAGAAAAGTAGGTGAAAGATACAAGTTCATGTGTGATCTTGTTGGTTTGTTACCTTGTAAATTTTTTGTTGATGAAATTATTGTGGGTTACTTTCCGATCTTCCCTCGCATGTGACTGTAGCGCAACAGTTGATGTAGGTGATATCCAAGGTTAAGGGATGGAAGAGCTTGGACAAGAATTTACTGTAATTCTTTACATGAGTTTCTTCTCATAGTCAAAAAAGGAACACGTCAGTAATAGCAAATAATTACCGCCATTATGTTATACATTGGTAAGTGGGCTGTTTCAGCTCTTGTTTAATTTATTTCTGTAACATTGTCATTTATACATGCAGCGGTGTCAAAGTTTATTTTGATGATCACGTACAATCGATTTCAAGACCACGTATTCTCATCGAGGTATATCGTGGGCAAACAGAATTTATTGACACGATATTCAATTGAAAATGAAATATTACTTAAAATAAACCTGATGTCACACTAAAATAACGACTTATAGAGGAAAGTGGAAATTGGTTCTTTCCAACTATTAATTACAGTTGTGGAATATTATAATCATGAAATTTTTCGTCCACAGCTAGAAACTTGTCTTTTCGTTACCGCTCGTTGCATTAAGATTTTTTCGTACCCACGTTTGTACTGCTTTTTTGTTTATGTCTGTTATCTATCTTCGAGGAGATAGACTAAGGAAATTCCATGTTGGATTCCTCGTGATAAGAAAAGACCTAGTGACAGACTTAATAGAACATGGAATAACGACACAAGGAAAAGGCGGGAGAAATTTCGATGCGAAAAAGTAACGAGTACGATGGCGGTAAACGCCGTTTTTATCTCAGTTGACGCGGCTTGAAAATTTTGTGCAGTCACTCATCAGCGAAAGATTCAGAAAACAATAACGACAGTTTTTCATATTTATTGATGGTTTCTCAAAATAAAGCTTCTGCAAATGTAAATATTGTCTTCCATGCGTGAACTATGGCTAGTGACTCAATTTCTCAGTGCGACTGAGCACACTGTAACTCGTGGCGAAAAATGGGTTCCTTTCGCCAATGTATAGTCTAAACAGCAAGTCTAAAAACACTATTCCAATTCACTAAAGCTGGAACATTTAGAGTAGCCGGCCGTTGTGGCCAAGAGGTTCTAGGCGCTACAGGTTGTAACCGCGCGACTGCTACGGTCGCAGGTTCGAATCCTGCCTCGGGCATGGATGTGTGCGATGTCCTTAGGTTAGTTAGGTTTAAGTAGTTCTAAGTTCTAGGGGACTGATGACCTCAGATGTTAAGTCCCATAGTGCTCAGAGCCATTTGAACCATTTAGAGTAAATAGATTCTGCACGGATAACTAAGATAGTTTTAACATGGCACCCAAAGAGTGAGTTCTTGGTAGATTACATGAACTCATGGATGTCTTTAACCTGTATTGAAAGGAGAATACTTCCTTATATTTTTTAAAAATGAACAAAGGCAGAAAAGTGACTTGATGGCTTCTATGGGGAATTGTATAATGAAATTACGGATAAGGATAGCGAGGCGGCAAACGCTAGCACAGAAGGAGCAGGTAATAATGAATCAAATGGAGACCAGCAGTGCCACAGCGTTGCTAATCCAGATCAAAGAAATTAATTAACCCAACTGTTCCGCAATGTAACTAAAATACAAGAAAAAGGAAGGATGAGACCTGGATTTGATAATGACTATCTACGCTGCAAATTTATTACACCAGATGCCATTATTATAACACAAACTAACAGGAGTGCAATTCATTGTTACTTCAGAGAGACATACACTGGGAGCTTGGCACGTGGTGGTTCTGTTAGCCACGTACGATATGGCACACAGAAATCTGGCACCTGTACTCGTAATCTGCACACACAGATCCTGATTTATACATAGAAGAAACCTCAACGAATAAGGGAGTGGAGACACATCAATGGTCGGGCATGTTCAAAGGATACGAGATTCATACATAGTGCGACCTAAGGGGAAGTACCCTACCTACTTAACCCAGAATGAAGTGAAGCGACGTGAAGGGTCAGAGGAAAGGTACTATCATAATTGATGACTTATGACTTCAGAAATCAGTTCAAGTGGGGAAGAATTAAAACAAAAATAGCATAAGAAACAATAATCGTAAAAAAAAATTTGGTAATTATATCAAACTGACTGAAAAGTGAAGCACCCAGAAGACATTGTAGACTTACACGCCATGTTGGGGGAGGGGGGGGGGGGGAAGAGAGACGTGAAAATGATTTAGTGATGTGATTCTACGTAGCAATACAACGGACTCCAGTGGATTAGTGTAACTCTTGTTTATCTTCGTTTCCAGGCCTTGTAGAATATAGAAGGGGCATGAACAGCGTCAGGTGTTGAGTGATCAGTGTGAAGGCCATGCATAAGCCACATACTCGTATGAGACAGTGGCATCACCAACTAGCAGAATTTGATAGGGGCCTCATTGTGGATCTCCATTTGGCCGGTTGCAGTAAACAGATTTGTGGCGGAATCTGAGAGAGATGGGCTGTATTGGAAAGTGAGACATGCATATTCATCGTCAAGGTTCCAGATGACCACATTTGACCATCATAATGGACGAGCGCTGTGTTGCACACCAACCATGTCGTGTTTCACATCTGTGCCTACCATCCAAGGACAAAAAATGTTCCCCGTGCGACATTCTGTGTCATTGAGCACCTTTGGTCTGAAAGCATCAGTTACCGGAGTGGGAAATTACTGTCCTATGCAAAGGGTTTCGTTAACACCAGGACACAACCGACTGCCTTTAGTGGTACCATAATTAGGAAGCACAGTTTCCTGATGAATCGGATTGTGTTCAGTGATGAACCACAGTTCTGCCCTACCTCGGATGGCGATTGTAGGCGAGCGTGGCGGCGACCTGAGAAGAGGTATTTTGGTGAGGCACACCGGTGTTAATTCATGATGTCGTCGTGTGGGAAGCCATAAGATCAAGTCATGGGTCGTAGTGGCTGAGGGAATGGCACGGCAGTACGTCGTGAACGTCCTGAGTCCTCTTGTGTTACCTCTCATGCGACCGTATCGTGGTCTCATTTTGCAACAGGACTAGGCCTGTGCTCGTCCACGCCAACGGCCTTGCCGCAAACACTGTTTCCCGCCAGTTCACCAAAGCTAAGCGCTGTTGCTGTTGGCTAACACTTGGGTGGGTCACTGTCCGGGTCTGCCGAGTGCTGTCGGCAACCGGGATGCACTCAGCCCTTGAGAGGCCAGTTGAGGAGCTACTTGACTGGGAAGTAGCGACAACGATCAGGAAAACTGACAATGGCCGAGACAGCGGTGTGCTAACCACACGACCCTCCGTATTCCTATCTGATGACGCCTAGGGGCTGAGAATGACCATTGGACCTTCATGGCCTGTTAGGACGGTGTTTGTTTTTTTACTGTCGTCGGCACATGGCACATGCGTCTACAAACTGTTAACATGATACTGCGCTACTCCCTGAGCAGTTAGATGCCCCATTTGTCCGCGACACAGCATGATTAGGGCCAACTTGGACGTCAACGACGTATAGCTAGGACCAGTTAAAACAGTCTTGGGACAGTTTGCCCTAAGAGAGAATACAATGGTTTTATTCGAATTAGTGCGTGCGTCTAGGCTAGAGGGTGCAACGTCAGATTGATAAGTGACCTCATATCGTCAAGCTCTTTGTAAATGAGACTGGATTTTGTAATCACTGAAATAACTTCACAAAACAGCTCAAACCGGTATGTTTCATTTTTTTCGTCTTCCTCATCTGGGTGCTTAACTTCTACCATCAGATAGTGTGCAAACTGGTGTTCACTGAGCAGGGAATAGTGTTACGAAACACGCTAAACTATTCCTTATTTGAAATTCTGCCAGCAAGCAACATCTAAGCTCACGTGGACAAATACACACACCAAAAAAAGTTTTGCGTAAAAAAAATAGTTCAAATGGCTCTGAGCACTATGGGACTTAACATCTGCGGTCATCAGTCCCCTAGAACGTAGAACTACTTAAACCTAACTAACCTAAGGACATCACACATATCCATGCCCGAGGCAGGATTCGAACCAGCGACCGTAGCGGTAGCGCGGTTCCAGACTGAAGCGCCTAGAACCGCTCGCCTATACCGGCCGGCAGTTTTGCATCACCGCAGTTCCCAGAACTATGAAGACATACTTTGACTGTGGGTATTGTATCACAGACATAGTCCTTTTGACTGTTCAGAAATGTCACTAAACACGCCCAAAGATGTAAACAACAATGCCTGAGCAGCGCCTATTAGACGGAGGGTGTCCGACAGCCTATTAGTTCGTCATTCCACCAGGAAGGAGGTACACGGCTGTAGTTCAACCATGCCTAGACGGTCAATACTGCGGTTCGATGGCGACCGCATTGTTACTTTGTGCCAGGAAGGGCTCTCAACAAAGTTAGCGTCCAGGCGTCTTGGAGTCAACAAAAGCGATTTTGTTCGGACATACAGAGAGACAGGAACTGTCCATGACATGCCTCGATCAGGCAGCCCAAGGGCTACTACTGCAGTGGATGACCACAACCTACGGATTATGGCTCGGAGGAACCCTGACAGCAACGCCACCATGTTGAATAATGCTTTTCGTGCAGTCACAGGACGTAGTGTTACGACTCAAACTGTCAGCAACAGGCTGCATGATGCGCAACTTCACTCCCGACGTCCATGGCAACGTCCATCTTTGCAACCACGACACCATGCAGCGCGGTACAGACGGGCCCAACAACATACCGAATGGACCGCTCAGGATTGGCATCACGTTCTCTTCACCTATAAATGTCGCATAAGCCTTCAACCAGACAATCGTCGGAGACGTGTTTGGAGGCAATCCGGTCAGGCTGAACGCCTTAGACACACTGTCCAGCGAGTGCAGCGAGGTGGAGGTTGCCTTCTGTTTTGGGGTGGCATTATTTGGGGCCGACGTACGCCGCTGGTGGTCATGGAAGGCGCCGTAACGGCTGTACGGTACGTGAATGCCATCCTCCGAACGATAGTGCAAACATATTGGCAGCATATTGGCGAGGCATTCGTCTTCGTACACGACAATTCGCGACCCCATCGTGCACATCTTGTGAATGACTTCCTTTAGAATAACAACATCGCTCGACTAGAGTGGCCAGCATGTTCTCTAGACATGAACCCTATCAAACATGCCCGGGATAGATTGAAAAGGGCTGTTTATGGACGACGTGACCCACCAACCAGTCTGAGGGATCTACGCCGAATTACCGTTGAGGAGTGGGACAATCTGGACCAACAGTGCCTTGATGTACTTGTGGATAATATGCCACGACATATACAGGCATGCATCAATGCAAGAGGATCTACTACTGGGTATTAGGGGTACCGGTGTATACAACAATGTGGACCACCACCTCTGAAGGTCTCGCTGTATGGTGGTACAACATGCAGTGTGTAGTTTTCATGAGCAATAAAAAGGGCGGAAATGCTGTTTGTGTTGATCTCTATTCCAGTTTTCCGTACAGGAACCGAGGTGATGCAAAACTTTTTTTGATGTGTGTAGTTTCGATACTGTTTTCCATAGCAAACACTGTCTCGAAAACTTTACTGTGCGCGCTACCGCATACGTAAAAGGGGGAAAGAATTTTCATGATGCAAGAGAATAGGGGAAAAAATAGCCTGTTGTGGGTGAAGCCTGCAGCTTCTATAATCAACTGTACGGCAGTATGTGAATTAGACGGATGAACAGTACTTGAAGAATCCCGCTCGGCAAGTAACATTACTAACAGGTGTCGGAACACGAATCATTAGAAAACAGATGAACTTGAATTCTGACAAAATACGACTCTTGCTAAATAGTATCGAGATTCTAACACGCAGTTCTGCAAAGCAGGCTGAAATAATGAAACAGAGAAACATAATCATGAAATGGAAATAGTTACAACACACTATAAGGCAGACTAAGTATTTTAATGATTGGTGCTGAAGACTATGGAAAAGAGAAGTACTTGCCTGAGAAGGTGCGCTGCAAGGGTCACTACCGCGTTCATGACCCGGGTACATGAGCTGCGAAAGACAGGTCAGATATTTTAAGCCGCAGCAAGGGAAAATTTCTTTCCTGAACCCTACGAAACAACGAATATCCGTGGCAACGCGCTGGGGTACACCAAATTTAAGAGGACAGTCTTAGAACGGTTGACTCCAAGCCATGGGAAGTAGACTAGAAGAGGAGAGACAAACAAAAGACAACGATGCCGCACTGTCTGAAAATTCTTCGACATTAAGGCAGGGCAGGCATGTACATACCCACATATGGGATGGGAAAGATATACATACAAGTTGCTTTTCTAAAATGTGATACCGAGTCTCTTTCCAAAAGTTTCTATTGAGCAGGCTCTCGGGGCTTTATAAACATTAGATCATTGACAAAACGGCAGTTACAGCTACGTTGCACTACGTTGTGCTGTCAAATACTTTAGAATGTTGTTCATAACTTGCAACGTGAACTGCGTTTACCTATAACATCTTGAATGCTTCTATGCATCCACTGATTGTCGTTGTTTCGTTGTCTTTATACAGACAAATTGGTGCTTCCGGCAGAAATTTGTAGAAAATCCACTTCCTCTCCCTTTAGCCATCCCTCATTACACACATGTTGTCACACCAAGAGATTATGTTTATCAAGACTCAAGAGGTATTAGCACGCTCAAAACTTAGATTCTAGATTGACTTGTATTCTATCCACGGAATTCTACGCTACGGGTTAGAAAAATTTGTTCTATTTTCTCAAAATTTCTTAGAATGCAATATAGTGAATGTAGAAAAATGAGCAGAAATTGTAAGTGTGTGAATTTCGTAATATATTTTAGAACTGGCCCTTTCGTAGTTTTTTCTGGCCTTTCGACCCTTCCCTGTGAAACGCACCTCGTAGATATCTGAATATTTCTTGAACAGTTGCTAGTTTTCATCCCCGCAGTTACAAGAAACTGTAGAACTGAATTTTCCTACTAAAGTATAGGTTTACGTTTACGTAGCCCGTTCTAATTGTAGTTCTGAGAGCCATGATGCTTAGTGACAAAACTTGCCATATATGCACAAGAGGCAGCTACCCTGAGCTTTTTAGAATGCAGCAAAGCTTTTGACACTGTCGACTTTGACATTTTGCTTAAAAAACTTAGCGACCTAAGTTTCTCACCAAATGCAGTGCAATGGTTTCGCTCGTACCTGACGTCTCGACTGGAATGCCGCATGACCGGTGCCATAAAGTCACAGTGGTAGCAGGTCGTAACAAGAGTCCCCAGGGTGCGGTATTAGGTCCCATTATCTTGTCTTTGTACATCTACATCTACATCTACATGGTTACTCTGCAATTCACACTTAAGTGCCTGGCAGACAGTTCATCGAACCATTTTCATACTACTTCTCTATTATTCCACTCTCGAATGGCGCATGGGAAAAAGGAACACCTAAACATTTCCGTTCGAGCTCTGATTTCTCTTATTGTATTATGATGATCATTTCTCCCTACGTAGGTGGGTGTCAACAAAATATTTTCGCATTCGGAAGAGAAAGTTGGTGACTGAAATTTCGTAAATAGATCTCGCCGCAAAGAAGACCGCCTTTGTTTCAGTGACTGCAACCCCAACTCGCGTATCACATCAGTGACACTCTCACCCCTATTGCGCGATGACACGAACCGAGCTGCCCTTCTTTGCACTTCTTCAATGTCCTTCGCCAATCCTACCTGTTAAGGATCCCACACCGCGCAGCAATATTCCAGCAGAGGACGGACAAGTGTAATGTAGGCTGTCTCTTTAGTGGGTTTGTCGCATTTTCTAAGTGTTCTGCCATAAAAGCGCAGTCTTTGTTTCGCCTTCCCCACAATATCATCTATGTGGTTATTCCAATTGAAGTTGATCGTAATTGTAATTTCTAGGTATTTAGTCGAACTGACAGCCTTTGGATTTGTGCGATTTATCGTATACCCAAAATTGATCGGATTTCTTTTAGTACCCATGTGGATGACCTCACACTTTTATTTGTTTAGTGCCAGTCGACACTTTTCGCACCATACAGGAATTGACTTTAGATCATTTTGTAATTGGAATTGATCGTCTGATGATTTTACTAGACGGTAAATTACAGCGTCATTTGCAATCCAAGGGGGCTGCTCAGATTATCACCTAGATCATTTATGTAAATCAGGAACAGCAGAGGGCCTATGACACTACCTTGCGGAACGCTAGCTATCACTTCTACTCG
Organism: Schistocerca cancellata; assembly: GCF_023864275.1. NCBI lineage: Eukaryota > Metazoa > Arthropoda > Insecta > Orthoptera > Acrididae > Schistocerca > Schistocerca cancellata. Next base: position 301,045,922 of record NC_064628.1, read on the forward strand.
AAGATTTACCATCTATCACTATGAACTGTGACCTCTCTGAGAGGAAATCACGAAACCAGTCACACAACTGAAACGATACTCCATATGCACGCAATTTGATTAATAGTCGCTTGTGAGGAACGGTATCAAAGGCCTTCTGGAAATCTAGGAATATGGAATCGATCTGAGGTCCCTTGTCGACAGCACTCATTACTTCATGGGAATAAAGAGCTAGATGTGTTGCACAAGAACGATATTTTCTGGATCTGTGTTGGTTATGTATCAATAAGTCATTTTCTTCAAGGTGAATCATAATGCTCGAGTAAATGTATGCTCCAAAATCCTACTGAAAATTGAGGTCAGTGATATGGGTCTGTAATTCAATGGATTACTCCTATTTCCTTTCTTGAATATTGGTGTGACCTGTGCTACTTTCCAGTCTTTAGGAACAGACCTTTCGTCAAGTGAGTGGTTGTATCTGATTGATAAGAAAGGCGCTATTGTGTCCACATATTCTGGAAGGAACCTGATTGGTATACCATCTAGACCGGAAGACTTGCCTTTCTTAAGTGATTTGAGTTGTTTCGCAACACCTAAGATATTTACTTTTATGTCACTCAATGTACGTAAATGATGTGTCATCTGTTTTGTCCCTCTGCAAATATCTTGTCCACACTGATGGCTTCCAGTTGTATGCAAAGGCAAAACCAATAAACCTTAAGATAGCTACCGAGAATCTCAATACAGAATTGTGTGCACAACCAAAGGGGCGCAGGATATAGGTTTAAAGCTCAACCCATCTAAAATCCAAGCGGTACTATGTTTATTAGCTCTAAATATCGGGAATACCTAGCATGTTTAACTCTATACGGGGCAAATATCAGTTTCTCTCCTTCCGCAAAGAATCTAGATAGATGATAAATTGGACTGAGCATGTAACTGCAATGTGCAAGTAGGCATCAGCTTCTCTCCAGGCTCTACATAAACAAAGAGTTTTTCCCTCTTGACCCGAAAAAAAGACATGTACAAACACATGAACTTCCAATCACTGATGAGGGGTGGTATTATTCTGCGGCACCTGGAACTGGTTGTGTGTTCGTTATATCTGTGATGGTCGTTTCTTTTGTCATATTTCACCACAATACGCTCAGCTATCCTGGCTGCATGCAGGCAAGCGCAGAAACTGCCATACTCTCTGTCTTCTGTCTTATCAACGAACACTATACTATCTCTCTTCAACCTTAACGCTCTTGTGTGAACAATATGACAGAAACACCTGTTTCCATCAGATCAAAATCCTTTAGGTGCCGCTCCATCGTGCGGCCACCTTCTCGAGGTCATTCTCAGTAGCAGGTATCCGACTCTGGATTAAACTATCGCATTATAACAGGGGACTGAATAACATCTCCAGCTTCAGAAGACAGTTAATGACACGTCTAATGAAGCAACAACAGAGATTACCATTGCTCCGATATGCACTCGTTACCCTTGTGCATGTTTTTTACCAACCAGTGCTTCCCCTTTTCCCAGTATTCATAGCTGGTGCCGCCTTCTTAAATTTGCTTTCCCCAGAAATCCCTTTATCAGAAAACTTTGCATTCTGTATGCTTATAAATACTTTTCCTATCTGCCACTATCATTGCTGTTATTATTGTCATTATTACTATTATTATTGTTATTGTTATCGTCAGTGTTAGTGGCAATAGCTCCATAGTACAAGCACTGCCAGTATTAATTTCACTTGTTCGTAGATAATATTATTTACCCATATTGCCACTTCAGACTCTCAAATCATTTTAATACTATTCGCCGTATTAAAATTGTTACTTCTTAGGTAACTATGATGTAAAAGAGGTACTGCATGTGTGAAACCCTACTCAGATGTAACAGTGGGCCTGATGGTACTAATCAGATCGCGTTAAATAAGTAAATAAAATAAGTAAAAAGAAAGACCAGGTTCCTCTCTGGCATACTTGTCGATACAAATACAGATGCTCATTTCACAAAAACAAAGTGACGCGGCCTCACCGTTAATAGAAGTTAAAATGAAGTCCCAATGAAACCACTCCGAAATATGTTCCTAAAATTTACTTGAACCACTAATGTTTAGGTAATCGCGAACGCTTCCATTTGCTCTCGTTGTACTTGCTCTACTCCTTACTTACCAATGGTTTCGTTGCCTACAGGATCTTTATTTCATAAAGAAAGAAAACGTAAATAGAAATCATTTTGAAAATACGAGGCAAGAGCTAGTTGTGCGTCCTTAGCTCTATACCTGTATTGGAAGGGCCAAGCTGGGTCCTCGCTCTGCCGTTCAGCTTGTTTATTTCGAACTGTGACTTCCTTCCCTGTGTATTCTAAACATCCTTCTCGCTGAAAAATGAGGTAGCACAATGCCTTTCTCATTCTTAACTTTTCTATAGACTTTTCTTTTCGTCATTCTGCTCTGTTTTACGATAATATTAATATTCTTTTTTCCCCTCATGTGTCACAGTTATTTTGCCTAATTTTTTTATACCGCAGATATGCGTTTAGTTCTCGCTCGGGGTTGTTCTTTTCATGATCTGAATTAATTCATCTTGCACAATACGTTTGATTTCTGAATATGTCACCAGTACTGTTCTTATTTTATTGTTGCTAGTTCAAAATCTTGCCCAATCATAAAACATTTCGAATGATATAGCAGTAGTACTACGATAATAATTTAATAATAATAATAATAATAATAATAATAATAATAATAGCATGAATCGTTTAGTTCGTTTACTTTAGTTTCGATTCAAATTAATTTAGTCGTATTTAAAAAAAATAACATGTCGGATGTCTTGTTAAATGAAACAGACGTAATAACGAACGTATTTTTAATTGAATAATCAATAGAAACATTTAAATGGGAAAACTAGTTTCTCTGAACACATCGATTACTTTTTTGTTCCATTTGATGTTCCACATGATTACGCATTAGTCCCGTTTTTTCAGTTTTCTGGAAGAGTCTTCAGACAGACGGACAAAACTGTAGCGTTATGTCGCTGACTTCAGTTAAGGAATTATGGAACAAGTTTAATTTTCTAGTACTACGGCCTGTTCGAGGAACGGAAATTTTTCTATAGAAATCAACTTGAATTCTGAAAACAGATCGCGCTGTTCGTCCATGAGATCCGGAGAAGCGTACATTTTAGAGTACATACAGGCGCCAAGATTGTTGTCGTATTCCCTGACTTTATGTAGGTAAAAATAAATTTTGAGAGTACTCCAAGATATTGTTGTAAGGCTGTCACTATACGCAATACGTGTCACTTATCTGGCGGGTAAAGTTGGATGCTCCGCGAGGAAGTTGACGCAGGATGCTGTTGAACACAGGAAAGTCGCAATGCCGGAAGAATATAGGGACATGTGGAACACCTGCAGAGCGTCGGCGCTTAGTCCAAGGACTCACACTTGACCGTCAACATAAATAAATGCAATATACTGCGCACAAATAAGAAGACAGGCTTGTTATTATTCGATTGCCCTATTAGCAATCAAACAAGGGAAATACAACCGTAAAATATCTAGGAGTGAACGTATGGAATGACAGGCAGTGGAACAACTTCATAAAACCAGTATGCTAGGCTAAGATTCATGTAATGTAATTCATGCTCGAAAGCATTCTTGAGTACTGCACGACAAGGGGGGGAGCCTTACCAAAAAAAATGGCTCTGAGCACTGCGGGACTTAACTGCTGAGGTCATCAGTCCCCTAGAACTTAGAACTACTTAAACCTAACTAACCTAAGGACATCACACACATCCATGTACGAGGCAGGATTCGAACCTGCGACCGTAGCGGTCGCGCGGTTCCAGACTGTAGCGCCTAGAACCGCTCGGCCACACTGGCCGGCGAGAGCCTTACCAGGGAGGTGGAACAGTTCGAACTGCCACGGAGACAGTCATTAGTCTACTGTATCTGACGCTACAAGACAGGCAGTGGGCATCACAGTGTGGCCTGCTGTTAAAATTCCGATAGTGTACGTACCAAGAAGGGTCTCGCAACATATTTCTTTTTCCCACACCACTGCCTATTAAAACTGTAACAACAGGAAGGATAAAAATAGCGTTGTTTTACGTACTGATTGTATACAGCAGAGACAGAACAATACAGAATTAAATGTTTAGGTGATTAGAGGGTATACAGGGCGCGAAATTAGTGCACAGCGCTGCCGTATCTGGTAGGACGAGAGGTGTTAACTAGGCTGAGCGCCGAGTTAAACTGAGTTCGTTTGAGAGACACAGATACTGCATTCCATACTGTTTCATTTCGATGCCATAGTTCTTCAGTTGTAGTGGCAGGCCGCCAGTCTCTCCACATCCCATGGCCAGATGTTTTCAGTGGGTGAGAGATCTAGAGAACTTGTTAGTCAGGGAAAAAGTCGAACACCCTCTTTAACCAGGAAGTTCAGGACGTCAATGCGAGATGAATAGTTTCCTCAATGAAATATTGTCTCAAAATATGGTAGAAAACCCAAAGAGATTCTGGCCGTATGTTAAGCTCACCAGTGGCAAAAAACAGTCAATACAGTCACTGCGCGATAGCGATGGAAATGTTCCGATGATGGTGCCACTAAAGCGGAGTTATCAAATACAGTTTTCTTTTATTTCTTCACGAAAGAAGACTAAGTAAATATTCCAGAATTCGAAACCAGAACAGCTTTTAGCATGAGTGATATAAAAGTAGATATCTTAGGTGTTGCGAAACAACTCAAATCATTTAAGAAAGGCAAGTTTTCCGGTCCAGATGGTATACCAATCAGGTTCCTCTCAGAGTATGCAGACACAATAGTACCTTTCTTAGCAATTATATAAAACCGCTCACTTGAGGAAAGGTCTGTTCCTAAAGAATGGAAAGTAGCACAGGTCACACCAATATTCAAGAAAGGAAATAGGAGTAACCCATTGAATTACAGACCCATATCACTGACCTCAATATGCAATAGGATTTTGGAGCATATACTGTACTCTAACATTAAGAATCACCTTGAAGAAAATGACTTATTGATACATAACCAACACGGAGTCAGAAAATATCGTTCTTGTGCGACGCAGCTAGCTCCTTATTCCCATGAAGTAATGAGTGCTGTCGACAAGGGATCTCAGATCGATTCCATATTCCTAGATTTCCAGAAGGCTTTTGATACCGCTCCTTACAAGCGACTATTAATCAAATTGCGTGCATATGCAGTATCATTTCAGTTATGTGACTGGATTCCTGATTTCCTCTCAGAGAGGTCACCGTTCGTAGTGATAGATGGTAAATCATTGAGTAGAACAGAACTGATATCTGGCAAGGTAGTGTCGTAGGCCCTCTGCTCCTCCTGGTTTATATAAATGATGTAGGTGATAATCTGAGCAGCCCCTGTAGATTGTTTGCGCATGACGTCTAGTAAAATCGTCAGGCGATCAATTCCAATTACAAAATGATCTAGAGACAATTCCTGTATGGTGCGAAAAGTGGCAATTGGCATAAACAGAGAAAAGTGCGAGGTCATCCACATGTGTACTAAAAGAAATCCGATAAATTTTGGGTATACGATAAGTCGCACAAATCTAAGAACTGTCAACTCGACTAAATACCTAGGAAATACAATTACGAGCAACTTAATTTGTAAAGACCACATAGATAATATTGTGGGGAAGACGAAGCAAAGACTGCGCTTTATTGGCAGAACACTTAAAGGATGCGACAAACCCACTAAAGAGACAGCCTACATTACACTTGTCCGTCCTATGCTGGAATATTGCTGCGCGATATGGGATCCTTACCAGGTAGGATTGACGGAGGACATCGAAAAAGTGCAAAGAAGGGCAGCTCGTTTCGAGTTATCGCACAATAGGGGTGAGAGTACCACTGTTATGATACGCGAGTTGGGGTGGCAGTCACTGAAACAAATGCGGTCTTCTTTGCGGCGAGATCTACTTACGAAATTTCAATCACCAACTTTCTCTTCTGAATGCGTAAATATTTTATTGACATTCACCTACGTAGGGAGAAAGGATCATCACAATAAAATAAGAGAAATCAGAGCTAGAACAGAAAGATTTAGGTGTTCCTTTTTCCCACGCGCCATTCGAGAGTGGAATAGTAGAGAAGTAGTATGAAAATGGTTCGATGAACCGTCGGCCGGGCACTTAAGTGTGAATCGCAGAGTAGCCTTGTAGATGTAGATGTACATGTACAGGCAATTTGCGGTCTTGTGTTACCTTGTTGAAAGACGTCGCAGAAACATCAAAAACAGGACACAGCCACTAGCTCAGAATACTAAAGCCTGGTGTCCAGAATATCAGCTATATGAACGAAATATGATACTTATACCTTGGGGATGTATAAAGATGCTGAACGCAATTTGGCACCGCTCGTCATCTTCGGATCCTCCTTGGGTGGATACCTCCATCGTGATTGCAGAATAAGCACCTGTCTGAGTAATGTTTAATCTATCTAATGTGTGTGAAATCTTATGGGAGTTAACTGCTAAGGTGATAAGTCCCTAGGCTTACACACTACTTAACCTAAATGATCCTAAGGACAAACACACACACCCATGCCCGAGGGAGGACTGAAACCTCCGCCGAGACCAGCCGCACAGTCCATGACTGCAGCGCCTTAGACCGCTCGACCTGTCTGAGTAAGGCCACGGCGACACTCCTGTGTTCTCGGTTGCAGTTGGGCGCACTTCTTCTGGTACGAGAGTTTATGTGTCCACGCGGAAGGAAGTCGCACTCTTGCCTGTCATCTATCTTCTTCTTCGGAAGATAAGAGCATTCATTTCAAATTTCCTATTTCCTCATTTTCAGTATGACTGAGGGTAAACAAAGCCGCAGACAGTTACAAAGAAATGAAAGACAGAAAAAAGCGATACAAGTATGTGCCTACTACATGTAGCGGGAGACAGGCGACGTTGTTTGTGGCTGTTGGTGTTGTGGATGCTAATGTACAAGGTCCCAGATCCTTCAGTGTCTGCAATCAGTCACAGCGGCTAAGAGGCCATACGTCCTACGGTGAGAAATTAGATCGTGCGTCATAAGATGGCTGCAGCAAGCGAAAATAATATCACCTGGACTACTTTTCTTCAAACAAACCCATTTCAAGGCATGGTGCGTCGTGGGGTCCTTCACTGACGAATAAACAATGTCCCTCCTTTCGAGCGCTAGTCGCTTAATGCCATTCAGGTTCTGCACTGCATTGAGTGTGGCCCTCCTTCACCTTTCAGATTCTGACCAATTCGAGCAGCAATACTGCAGGACGAGAAACTGAATTCTAAACGCCGGCCGGGGTGACCGAGTGGTTCTAGGCGCTACAGTCTGGACCCGCGCGACCGCTACGGTCGCAGGTTCGAATCCTGCCTCGGGCATGGATGTGTGTGATGTCCTTAGGTTAGTTAGGTTTAAGTAGTTCTAAGTTCTAGGGGACTGATGACCTCCGCAGTTAAGTCCCATAGTGCTCAGAGCCATTTGAACCCAACCAATTCTAAACAGCACACGATCCTGCCGCTGGTGAATTCCGTTTCTCCTTTATACGCCGGCATACTACAATAATGTTACAAAGAAGAAAAATTCAAATGCTACTTCTGAATTAGTAACTCGCTATTTAAAGTTTCCTTATGCATACAACGTAGATGGCGTCACTTATTTCAGCTACATGCGGTTGCGTTGAAATGCTGACCGTCACTATATGTAACATTTTATTGCAAGCTACTCCATTGTGTTGCAGTGTTAACGACTAGTAGTGTACGTCTCGTAGAAGTCACGACGACGAATAACTAAAAACAAGTCGAAGTCATAAGAAGGGTGTAGCGTCACTTCCGTAGGAAACTCGCGAATAACATGTGTATGGACTAAAATCATGTTTAAATATAGTATACTCGAACATTTTCTACGAGCTTAACTAGAAATGGTGTATAAAAAAGAGAAAAAAAGGTGTTAATGTTGATACCAACGTGAAGGGACATTTTATTTTTCCAAGGAGAAGCAACATTTTGTGGACAATGGATACCAGATCAAATGACAATAAAAGTTAGCTTTCGTATTGCTCATTTGTTTTTACTTCATTTCTGTCTTTGGCATTGTTTTGAGCTGATCTATGGGCGTTACGTTAAAAAACGGTCCATAGAGGAATTAATTTAAAATACATGCATTAAATGTTTCATTTGTTATTACTTCAGTACTACCGTAGAAACCCTCCATGTCAAGTATCTAAGTACATTCGAATAGAACATACTAATTTTGCCTATTTTATAACTAACAACGCTGGTAGAGTGCCTTGTAAGTGCAACAATACTACGCCATTAGGTGCACGGTCCTTTTTCCAGTAAATAACGTACCGAAATCTTACTCTCTGTTAGTACTAGTGGATAATTTTTATTTCAATTGATAATTTACAGATTTTCAATAAGAGATAACTTAAAATTTCACTTTCGAGTACGGCTATGTTCGAATAAAGAGTTTGACCTATAGTGTGCCATAAGCAATTAAAAAGCAACGTATTAGAGATTATTTATGAGAATTAGATTTTCAGTAGACATTAGCTTCGTTTGCCAACGGCCTTACCGCAGTGGTAACACCGGTTCCCGTCAGATCACCGAAGTTAAGCGCTGTCGGGCTGGGCTAGCACTTGGAAGGGTGACCATTCCGTCTGCCGAGCGCTGTCTGCAAGCGGGGTGCACTCAGCCATTGTGAGGCAAACTGAGGAGCTACTTGATTGAGAAGTAGCGGCTCCGGTCTCGGAAACTGTCATACGGCCGAGAGAGCGGTGTGCTCACCACATGCTCCTCTATATCCACATCCAGTGACGCCAGTGGTCTAAGGATGACATGGCGGCCGGTCGGTACCTTTGGGCCATCATGGCCTGTTCGGGAGGATAGTTTTTAGCTCCGTTATTCTTAGTACTGAGATCACATAAAATATACAATTGTTCAGACTACAAAACGAAGTTATTTCAGGCGTTCGTCAGTGTAGTTTTATAGGCCCTTTGCTGTTCCTTACCTATATAAACGATTTGAGAGACAATCTGAACAGCCGTCTTCGGTTGTTTGTAAATGACGCTGTCATTCATCGACTAATAAAGTCATCAGAAGATCAAAACAAACTGCAAAACGATTTAGAAAAAATATCTGAATGGTGCGAAAAGTGGCAGTTTAGCCCAAATAACGAAATGAGTGAGGTCATCCACATGAGTGCTAAAAGGAACTCGTTAAACTTCTGTTACACGATCAATCAGTCTAATCTAAAAGCCGTAAATTCAACTAATACCTAGGTATTACAATTACAAACAACTTAAATTGGAAAGAACACACAGAAAATGTCGTGGGGAAGGTTAACCAAAGGCTACGTTTTATTGGCAGGACACTCAGAAAATGTAACAGACCTACTAAGGAGACTGCATACAGTACGCTTGTACGTCCTCTTTTAGAATACTGCTGCGCGGTGTGGTATCCTTACCTTATCGAAAAAGTTCAAAGAAAGGCAGCACGTTTTGTATTATCGCGAAATATGGGAGAGAGTGTCACAGAAATGATACAGGAATTGGGCTGGAAATCATTAAAAGCAGATTACAGAGTACCTGACGGCTCAACACAAAAGTTTTGTCTCAAGTACAGATAGTGTTGGGGATCAGTGGACAAAGTTCAAAACCATCGTACAATATGCGTTAGATGAGTATGTGCCAAGCAAGATCGTAAGAGATGGAAAAGAGCCACCGTGGTACAACAACCGAGTTGGAAAACTGCTGCGGAAGCAAAGGGAACTTCACAGCAAACATAAACATAGCCAAAGCCTTGCAGACAAACAAAAATTCCGCGAAGCGATATGTAGTGTGAGGAGGGCTATGCGAGAGGCGTTCAATGAATTCGAAAGTAAAGTTCTGTGTACTGACTTGGCAGAAAATCCTAAGAAATTTTGGTCTTATGTCAAAGCGGTAGGTAGATCAAAACAAAATGTCCAGACACTCTGTGACCAAAATGGTACTGTACCGTAGGTCTCTAGAAGAGCGTAGCGTTCCAAATGATTGGAAAAGGGCACAGGTCACCCCGTTTTCAAGAAGGGACGTCGAACAGATGTGCAGAACTATAGACCTATATCTCTAACGTCGATCAGTTGTAGAGTTTTGGAACACGTATTATGTTCGAGTACAATGACTTTTCTGGAGACTAGAAATCTACTCTGTAGGAATCAGCATGGGTTTCGAAAAAGACGGTCGTGTGAAACCCAGCTCGCGCTATTCGTCCACGAGACTCAGAGGGCCATAGACACGGATCCACAGGTAGATGCCGTGTTTCTTGACTTCCGCAAGGCGTTCGATACAGTTCCCCACAGTCGTTTAATGAACAAAGTAAGAGCCTATGGACTATCAGACCAATTGTGTGATTGGATTGAAGAGTTCCTAGATAACAGAACGCAGCATGTCATTCTCAATGGAGAGAAGTCTTCCGAAGTAAGGGTGATTTCAGGTGTGCCGCAGGGGAGTGTCATAGGACCGTTGCTATTCACAATATACATAAATGACCTTGTGGATGACATCGGAAGTTCACTGAGGCTTTTTGCAGATGATGCTGTGGTGTATCGAGAGGTTGTAACAATGGAAAATTGTACTGAAATACAGGAGGATCTGCAGCGAATTGACGCATGGTGCAGGGTATGGCAACTGAATCTCAATGTAGACAAGTGTAATGTGCTGTGAATACATAGAAAGATAGATCCCTTATCATTTAGCTACAAAATAGCAGGTCAGCAACTGGAAGCAGTTAATTCCATAAATTATCTGGGAGTACGCATTAGGAGTGATTTAAAATGGAATGATCATATAAAGTTAATCGTCGGTAAAGCAGATGCCAGACTGAGATTCATTGGAAGAATCCTAAGGAAATGCAATCCGAAGACAAAGGAAGTAGGTTACAGTATGCTTGTTCGACCACTGCTTGAATACTGCTCAGCAGTGTGGGATCCGTACCAGATAGGGTTGATAGAAGAGATAGAGAGGATCCAACGGAGAGCAGCGCACTTCGTTACAGGATCATTTAGTAATCGCGAAAGCGTTACGGAGATGATAGATAAACTCCAGTGGAAGACTCTGCAGGAGAGACGCTCAGTAGCTCGGTACGGGCTTCTGTTAAAGTTTCGAGAACATACCTTCATCGAAGAGTCAAGCAGTATATTGCTCCCTCCTACGTATATCTCGCGAAGAGACCATGAGGATAAAATCAGAGAGATTAGAGCCCACACAGAAGCATACCGACAATCCTTCTTTCCACGAACAATACGAGACTGGAATAGAAGGGAGAACCGATAGAGGTACTCAGGGTACCCTCCGCCACACACTGTCTGGTGGCTTTCGGAGTATGGATGTAGATGTAGATGTAGAAAAGAAAGGCGTTTTTCGTTGCGACGGAATCTTCTCACGAAATTCCAATCACCAACTTTCTCCTCCGAAAGCGAAAATATTTTGTTGACACAGACCTACATAGGGCGGAACGATCACCACGATAAAATAAGGGAAATCAGAGCTCGTACGGAAAGATATAGGTGTTCATTCTTTCCGCGCGATGTACGAGATTGGAATAATAGAGAATTGTGAAGGTGGTTCGATGTACCCTCTGCCAGGCACTTAAATGGGATTTGCAGAGTACCCATGTAGATGTAGATAGAAGGACGTTGTGAGTGTTCACTATGGTTGTTCTCGCCATGCTCCATTATGTGGATGAAGAAGAGAGGGCGAGAGAGTTTTGTAGTGGTGCCCGTAGTACCCTTTAACATGCCTCGTTGAGGAGATTAGACGTACAGATTAAGATAAAGAGTGCAAAAGATTGAACTCTGAGATGTGCTGCAAATAATATTATTATTCTAATGGAGAGCGTAGTACTTGACGTTCACAATCGATTTCATAATCGAATGAGACGTACCACGGCCTTCGCCCAGAGTATCTGTTGCCGTTCTTAAGGGCACATACGTCTCGTTGTCGACTTCGACAGCGAACGGCTGCCTCTTTCGCACCATCGATTGGCTCTGTAGAAAGCCAGTGTGCGATAATAACAAATTCGCACCCGTCAGGGAAACGGGCGTAATGATGTATGGTCCCTAATAGGCGATCGAGAATTAAGCGGCGTGCGCAGGCGCAACCTGTTATTACGGCGCGGCGAACGGTCGACGTATCGCCGTCGATCGCACGCGGAGGCGGCGGCCGCCCGTGGCGAGCGAAGCCTCGGAATGAAATGTCAGCTGAGCGCCGGGCGCCGAGCGTGCGTCCCCGCGGCCTTGGCGCCGCCGCTCAAGTCGACGCCGACGTCCGCGCGCCTGCCGACGCTGTGTGCTGCACTCACGCCAGGCGGTTGTCGAAACCGCTTTCCGTTACAACCTCACCGGCCAAGAATTTCCGCACTTGCTGCAGAACAGATTACAGGGATTTGTCTGGAGCCGGGCGGGTAGACGTGAGGTGACACACATTTGGGTAGACTACAAACGCCGCAGGAGTGTGTTCCTGAGGTTACGAGTCACGTGTATTTCAACAGCCACGTTACGTGCACTAAGGTGACAGAAGTCTAATATCGTGTCAGAAGTCCTTATGGCCGGCTTATAGTAGCAGCTCGACGTGGCACGGACTCAAGTCGTTGGAAGTCCCCTACAGTCTCTCGATCATGACCCAAAAATGTTCCATGGGATTCACGTCGGGCTGTCTGGGTGGCCAAATGATTCACTCGAAATATGCGGAATGTCCTTCAAACCAATCGCGAATAACTGTGCCCGGTGTGTGTCATCCATCAAATTCCATCGTTGTTCAGGAACATGAAACCCACTGATGGCTGTAAATGGTATCCAACTATCCGAGCTTAACCATACTTGTGAATGATGAGTTCAGTTGATCAGAGGACCGATTCCATGTAAACACTGTCCATATCATTATGGATCAGCACCACCTTACACAGTACCTTGTTGACAGCCCTGGTCCGTGGCTTCAAAATGTTCAAATGTGTGTGACATCTTATGGGACTTAACTGCTAAGGTTATCAGTCCCTAAGCTTACACGCTACTTAACCTAAATTATCCTAAGGACAAACACACACACACATGCCCCAGGGAGGACTCGAACCTCCACCGGGACCAGCCACACAGTCCATGACTGCAGCGCCCCAGACCGCTCGGCTAATCCCGCGCGGCTCCGTGGCTTCGTGGGCTCTGATCTTCAAACGAGTCATAAATAACTGTGGCCCGATGACATGGTGCATTGTCATCCATACCTTTGTTGTGGAACAAGAAGTCCATGAAAACTTGCAGATCTCCAATTAGCCAGACATAATCATTTCTTGGCAATGATCAGTTCAGCTGGACCGGAGGACCCCGTCCATTCCACCACCAGCTTACACCGTACCTTCTTGACAACTTGTGTCCTTGGCTTCGTGAGGTCTGTGCCATTCTCGAACTCAACCATCAGTTCCTACCAACTCAAATTGGGACTCATCTGACAAAGCCACAGTTTTCCGGTCGTTTAGTTTCCAACTGATATGGTCACAAGCCCAGGAAAGACGCTGCAGGCGATGTGCTGTCAGCAGAGGCACTCAGGCCTGTCGTCTGCTGCCCCCCCCCCCCCCCACCCCTTGCGGGGCCGCCTGCATTGCTACCAGCGCCGCCCCCGCCAGTCAGACCGCACACTATTCCTTCGTTTCTTTTGTCAGTCGACTCGACTCTTCAGTACAAGCAAACGTTCAAAAACGCCCTTAATGATCGTGATTCTGTTATTCCAGTATTGTCTGTTCGTCCTAGATCTGACTATCCTACTTTGCACACCATGTACAAAATATTTGCTTGTCTACCTGCATATAATGCTACAGTAGAAAGACGTTTTTCAACACTGCGGCTTATGAAGACATGGTTCAGGGATCGAGCGAGATGGCGCAGTGGTTAGCACACTGGACTCGCATTCGAGAGGACGACTGTTCAATCCCGCGTCCGTCAATCCTGATTTAGGTTTTCCGTGATTTCCCTGAATCGCTCCAGGCAAATGACGGGATGGTTTCTTCGAAAGGGCACGGCCGACTTCCTTTCCCATCCTTCCCTAATCCGATGACACCGATGAACTCGCTGTTTGGTCGCCTCCCCCAAAAAACCCAACCCAACCCATGGCTCAGGTCGACAATGAAGGAGGATCGGCTTAATGGCTTAGCTCTGTTGAACACTCACCCTGACATTGATTGTCCTGTTGACTACGTAATTAACCAATTTGCAAGGAAGAATAGGCGCATAGAAAAATGGTTCAATGGCTCTAAGCACTACGGGACCTAACTTCTATGGTCATCAGTCCCCTAGAACGTAGAACTACTTAAACCTAACTAACCTAAGGACATCACACACATCCATGCCCGAGGCAGGATTCGAACCTGCGACCGTAGCGTTCGCGCGGTTCCAGACTAAAGCGCCTAGAACCGCTCGGCCAACCCGGCCGGCAGGCTCATAGAATTTATCATTTAAGGAAGAGAACCAAAATTGTAATTTTTTATATCATAAGACTGCACTGTCTAGTACATGTGTATAATCAGTTTAAATAAAACTTTCATAAACTTTGCATGTGACTTGATTATTTTTTATTACGGTAAAAGTAAAGGTAGCTCAAGATATCTTTAGCGTCCCCTTCTTGGGGTTCTTCTGTATCCGCCACTGGCTGCCATAGCCCATTAACGCCAAATTACGCCACGCTGTCCTTACAGATGCGTTTGTCGTACGACTCACAGTTATTTCTTCGTTTATTTTGAAACTTCTTTATTTAAATTTTTGTACTTACACTTGAATAACTGAGAAAATGAAACTTCTTAATTTAATTCTGAAACTGCTGAGTGAAACTGAACGTAGTGAGCCTTTGCTATTTTATCATTTCAACATTGGCCTACAGAATTTGCTCTGAGAAACAGAACTCAAACTTCTCCTATTCATTAATTACCCACAATATTCAAGGATAACGTGATGTGACTGCTTTAAAATTAACTCAAAAGAATGGCCCTGAATTAGTAGCAATTCCAACAATAATCTACACATTTCATAGGTCACTTACCTCACAAAAATCTTCATTATACGAACTACAGCAATGCAGCAAGCACCAATACTGCCAGCTAAAAAAAAAAAAAATCTAACTATTGAAGGCATGTGGTTAGTGAAGGTTTTGTCGCAAAGCAAACAATGTATTTTTACCTTAATAATGTGACATCCAGTTCAAAAATTTATATAAACATGAGTAATATTCAATCTCCAAGTCTAACACCGAGCGAGGTGGCGCAGTGGTTAGACACTGGACTCGCATTCGGGAGGACGACGTTTCAATCCCGCGTCCGGCCATCCTGATTTAGGTTTTCCGTGATTTCCCTAAATCGCTCCAGGCGAATGCCGGGATGGTTCCTTTCAAAGGGCACGGCCGACTGCCTTCCCCGTTCTTCCCTAATCGGTTGAGACCGATGACCTCGCTGTCTGGTCTCCTTCCCCAAACCACCCAACCCCCCCCCCCCCCCCCAAGTCGAACACGTCCACATCGTCCGCTTTCGCTAACACTTCAAACCTCTAACCTCCATCAATGCTAACTACTCACTTCCAATCTCCATCACTACTGGCTGTTCACATCCAACTTCCATCACTTCTGGCGATTCACCTCCAACAGCCATCACCGCAGACTGTTAACTTCCAGCTGCAAGTCCGACCAGCCACAGAGTCTCTTACAGAGTGCGAACAGCGCTGTCAGAGTTGTTAAGGCAGAGCGCTGCACAGCGCTGCCAACATACAAACACATAAACAGCCTACTTACAATTTCACGTAATGTTGCTTCTCTGTTAGCACTTACACTCCACGCAAACGGCGCTGCTGTCGGTCGTCCAAGGAAGCCGTCCCACTGCGTTCGTTATCCACTGTGAGAAGTCATGCCAGATGTATTCTCGGCTCTCTCTTCACACTGTGGATCTCGGAATACTGAATTCCCTGACGATTTCCGAAATGGAGTGTTCCATGCGTCTAGCTCCCATTCTGCAATGAAAGTCTGTTAATTCCCGTCTCGCGGCCATAATCACATCGGAAAGTGTTTCACATTGATCACTTCATTACAAATGACAGCTCTGTCAATGCACTGACCTTATGTGCCTTGTATACGCGATACTGCCGCCATCTGTATGTGTGAATATCGCTATCCCATGACTTGTCATCTCAGTGTGCAACACATTACGATTAGTACGCAGCTTTTTACATCTAGTGTCCTTCATATTACTTAAAAAACATGAGGTAATCGGTATCAGAACCGGGTTTTGATATTACAAGCGGTCTTTGGGCTCTACTATGACAGTAGCGAGAACGCTGATACGTATTTCAGAAATGTTACTTACGACTGTTGATTTGCCGTTGTTCTGTGTATCTCTTGGATACTTTCAGCTGTGCTTGAGATGAGCCACCTTACAACACTGTCCTTGATTCTACCAATGTGCCACCGTCCCCCTCTCCCTTCCGTTGTATTCTTAAGGTAAACGCACTTGGCCTTTTTCAGGATGCATGGGCCTTTTCCTTGTAAATAAATTTTACCTATATTGCTTATAAACATATATTTTTTGCTGACTGAAACTGCTATTCGCTCACTATTTTAAGTACTGGAGGTGTATTCTGTTGCTTCCGGTTTGCAGGTATGGATCACAGGTGTTTTCCGTATATATTTATATACATATGCTTTCAAAAAGCATGAACCCTGTATTTTACCGCCACACTGCTGATGTAAATAACGTCGGAAGCAGCGTGAGGTTATTCGCGGACGAGGCTGTTACACACGGGGTTTCCGTAAGAGCGTGCAAAAATGTAACAGATCATGGAGAATGCTTCACTGAACAATAAGACGTAGGGAACATGGGGGCGGAGGAGCCAGCTTAAGGAGATATGTTAACTAGTCTACCGCTTTGTCTAGAATCACTGTTTTCAGCTTATTTACAACTAACGTGCGCACAAGTTTACACGTACTGAGCTGTCTACTTAACATGTACATTCTTTACTTCCTGCAAGGAAACATGGAGGACGAGCCTGATTACTAGAAAATCATGACGCAGGCTTTGCTCCCTACACTGGTCCGTAAGGTGGCTCTGTTGTATCGTATTTACATTGTCCCATGACAGAACGTGCAACGAATCAACGACATACCCACGCATTAGTCCATGCAATCAGAGACGTACAGTACAATACGATGGAGCAGTACTGGTACTCAATGACGAGTACCTTGTGTATGGGGAACCTAAGCTGTGACGCTGCGCCAGTGGATATGGAGACGGAATTAGTTGCCAGAATGGTAGCTGCCTGTCATGTGATTCACAGGCAGCCGTTGGGTGCGAGCCACGACTGATATGTCATCAAATTTTAACCGGTGACCGTTTTTTACTCCTACGCTACCCCGACAAATCTGCTATAGCTGAGCACGCTTTAGAAAACGGATACTGGATACAATTTGACGAAACATCGATCGCGGCTCGCACTAACGGCTTGTGGGATTGTGTAATTAAAGGAGTCATTGAAATAAAAATCAACGACAACACACTAAATAGACAAGGTGGCCTGCAGCTAGGCACGGCGTGGGATCCAGCGGTCGCGTGGCTGAAGCGGGCACCTCGAACGCCGAGTCAACGTGTGCTCTTATAGGGCGATGCCGCAAGCACCAGTGACGTCACAGCTGACAGCTAGTGTATATAAGGAAGGCACTCAAACCTCCTGACAACGGACAACGAGTGCTTGGCCGAAAGCTCGAATAATTTTAATGTCTTGACGCTGCTGGACGCAGGCTGCTGTGGCCGAGCGGTTCTAGGCACTTCAGTTCTGAACCGTGCTGCTGCTGTGGTTGCGGGTTTGAATCCTGCCTCAGGCATGGATGTGTGTGAAGTCCTTAGGTTTGTTAGGTTTAAGTAGTTCTCAGTCTAGGGGACTGATGACCTCAGATGTTAAGTCCAATAGGGCTCAGAGCTACTTTTTTTTTGGACTCATCAGAACGTCGCGCCATTTCGGCGAACTCACTTTCCGGGAAAGCCGAGTGCTTTACACGTGTTCAGCTAGCCGAGTACGACCACGATCTCAATTTGTTGGACTGTTACACGGGAAAAGCCTGCGCTGTTTTCAAGCCATTTTCCACCTAATTCATCAATTGCTCTCATTCAAAATGGTTTGTGCAACACGACATGTAAGCATGTAATAAATATGTAATTACGTAATAGAGAAAACCGGTGTCGGAGGACAGATTGTGCAAAACAAATACTCGTATGTTGTGTTGTCGCTTGGCTCTAGGTAAAGTCCATTGTAAGTACGACCTTGATAGCCTCATATTGACTCGAGATGCCTGGTTACCATGTGATTTGTTGTTCCCACGTATCGATGGTCGTACTGCCGGTGTACTTGAGCCTGTCCGAGAGAACTTATTTAAAACACTGAAGTTTCCGTCTGACACATTGGGATGCTCGCGCATTGCTGCTGTTTTGTGACTCTGACGCCAACAGATACAAGGATTAGACGGGCACAGCAGCTAAAAATCATGTTACGCACGTATTATTTAATCTTCATCAGCTGCTAGCTGTAATTGTAGAGCAGCTGGTCTCCTGGCGCTGTCTGTCGACTGCTGAACCGACTCCATGTGATACTTTTGTAGATAATGAGCACTCTTCTATTATCGTGAGTCTCGAGTTTGACATCAAACCACATCTGTCTGACCTCTCTCTCCTAAGTTGCGTCGGCTGTGTTGTTGTATCTCATTAATCTTCGCAGGAATTATGGTGTTGCGTTTACGCTCAGAGCTGCATAGTCGACCTCGCAGGTGCTGTCAAGCTTTCCAGATCTTATTACATGGAAACTCTTGAAGTGTAGAAATGTATCTTCGTCTTCTGCTCTGATATAGCTTGAATGTCTAGACGTAGTTAAAGTAACTATAGTACAGTTTGAGTAAGAAATTGAACAACCGGCTCACTTCTTTTACATAGACGTTGCGAGGAGTATCTTATCCATTTGACGAGCCACTAGCCTGTTTTAAGGTTACTTAACATTCCTGCTCTACTGTCACCAGTGAAAGAGCAATAGTACAACTTTGCTTCACGATTCACTGGCTGCCGTATGCCATGCTCTGTCACCGTTCCATTCCAAAAATCCGATTATTTACTGGCGGGATCTCTGTTGCTGTATTAGATTTTAGTATCTGTAATACATTCGGGCTTCTAATAGCTTAGGTTATCTAAGGGCAGGAGGAACTTGGCTTTGGTGCTGTATGGCTGTCTTCCGATTCCTGTCATAGACATAATGCAAAATTAGTGATCGCACTGACACTGATTATTATTATTATAATATTTGTTATTGTTATCCCTTGTCGCCGTTGTCTTAATCGAAAATTTTCAGATCAGCTGTAGTTGCAGACCAACCCGTCAGTTCTACGTGCTGAGCTCAACTTCCGTAGGTCACTATTTCGTGATTAGTGATCTGTGAAAGCTACGCAAAGCTCATAGAACTGATGAATTGGTCTGAAACTACAATTGATCTGAAAATGTTCGAAATTTGAATGAACAGCTAATCTTTATTAAGACAAAAGGGGCAACAAGCTACAATGAAAAAAGTGATCGCACTGCTTCGTGAGATTTCTTATTTTTTTCGCTTTTTCTCTGTGACTTCGTCTCGATGTGTAAACTGGGCCAAGACTTTTCAGAGAAGCTAAGTTCACGCAAATACTGACATTCGCTTTACGTGGGAAATTTCTATTAAACTATGGTGGAAATCAAACAGGTTTTAGCGTTGAGAATTGTAAATAAAACTACAAACAAAGGTACAAGGTTATGAAGAACGTAGTTTTCACTGCTGCATCATCATGGGAGGAACACCGCAGATACTCAACTACTGTAAACCAAGTGCCTCTTTCAAAGGTAAATGCTGAACTATTGTAGAGGCTAGATTATTTCCGCAATATGGAAGATTAGGTTTAAGCTGAGTTTGGGAATGGAAGCTGACCGTGCCCTTTTCTCAGGAGTCATCCGAGCATTTCCCTTCGACGATTTAGAGACACGACGGAAAATTTACTTCTGGGTAACCGGACGGAGAACTAAATCCTGTTCCTCTCCAGTGTGAGACCAGTGTCTCAACTACAGAGCTCCTCGCTCGGTCGTGTGCAGAGTAATTTCCGTGATGAGTTACATGTATTTCACTAGGAGCTAGATGGCGCAGGAGTGACTTTTATGTCCTGAGTGGTACAAGTCGAGGTCATTAGAAAGGCTGGAGGATATTGAGATCTCGACATGGCGGAGGATGGAAAGAATAAGTTGGATGGACAGAGTAAAAAATGAAGAGGTACTGAGAAGAGTGGTAGAGAAAAGACAGTTACTAGGTGTAATAAAGAGAAGAAAAAGAAATTGGATTGGCCATATATTAAGAAAGGCAGTGGCCGTATCAATGAAACCACGCTAGCATTCGGATTCCTCTACTTTGGCAAACCATGGTTTGCCTGAGTAAAAGCGACTGGACGGGAATTTCAGTTTCGCTTCTCTTGAGTGAGAGACGCAACTTGATCACAGCGCCCCGTCGGTGGATACTGTTGTTGACTCGACTGCGGGTACACGGAAAGGAAAATCATTAACACTATCACTTCTTTCAGTCCTTACGAAAATAACAGTGATTAATAGCAATGGGTTCGCAGTCTGGCAGAGCGGAATTCAAATACTTTTCCTATCATCCTGATTCAGATCTTTCGTGCTTTCCTGTCCAGATATGTGATCATTATCCAATGACCTCGTAAGGGAAGAGATGTTAAATGCTAATCTGTCTTCCTTCCGTACGCAGAAGGCTGCACGTACGTGCATAAGCTAACCGCACATAATATTAGCCACTTAATTTTATCCACATTATCAGAAGGGCACACAGATCGCTATGGAGGGACGCATGTGGCTCTTCACTGCCGACATAACTCACGGACGCTGTACTAGTGTGTGTGTAGCAGTCATTTACAAGGCATCAGCGGAATCAGCCTAAATGGACCGATGTGGATTTGCCAATGACTGTACTATCAATGAAGTTTCTCGATATATGTTGCATACAGTGTGCCCAAAAGGAACGGTGTAACACAAGAACCCATGAAACACTTCGTAAGAACCACGGTCGTGAAGTGATCTTATGTGACAAGTACCAGAGGCATGTGTCACGCATAGTCAGAGACAGTCAGTCTCATACGCGTCAGAAATGGCTGCGCGTCCATCTTGTTTCCGGGTGAGTACTCCGAAAGTAACAGCATACATTGGAGAGTTAGTCTGGTATTGAGCAAAATTCCAACGCTCATAGCTGCACGTTTTCAGTGGGCAAGACAGTGCAGGGAGTGGCTGACTGGAGGTGTGCAGTCTGCTCCGAAGAGAAACGATTTTGCCCATTTTTAAATGATGCAAATGTTGAGTAAACCAGCAGCCCAATGAGAAGTTTAATTCACAATATGCAGATGGTTAGTGGGGGTGGGGAGGCTGAGGAACCGGAGGTAGTGTTGTGATGTTTTGCGGATGTCCGTCATACCATAACTTGGGCACACACAGTCCTCTTACTGCGAATATGACCAAGGAATTTTTTTCACCATTTTCCGGTGGGAAGTAACGTCCTTTCTCCCACATCTTGTTGGTGATCATGCCATGGACAATCTCACCTTCCAAGACGACAAGGTTTTGCACGCACACGTTCCCAGCTTAATGAACACTCAAGCAATCGACTGGCCCACTAAATCACCTGACCGTATTCAGAGCGTAATATCTCTGGGCCTACAATGCCTAGTAAAAAGAAAGTGAAGCGCACAGAAAGCATAGTCGGATATCAATGACATCGTACACGTAAACAATGTAGGCGGGTGCGTAAATGACTGGAGTTGCAATTCTCTGTGACAGGTGGAACGGCCAACAGAATGCAATAACGTTGTTCATGTTTAGCTTTGCTATGTTTAGTGCTGCTATGTTACCAGGTGTGGTAAGTTATACACCGCCCAGTCTCATTAATGCGACCCTCTGTCAAAATTCTGAAGAACCACCTTCTACAGCGCGGACCGCCGCAAGTCGTGCAGGAATAGTCAGTGAGTTCTAGAAGGCACCGACAACGCTGCAGAGTCATGCAGATTTCAGTGCCGTGGCCGCCCAGGAATACCACGAAACATTCGCCAGAACACAACCCTGCCTCCTCCGGCCTGAACTGTTCCGACTACTGTTGCAGCGAGTTTTCATTCAGACGTTTCACTTCGTACATGCCAACGACCGTCTGTCCAATGGAGTTTAAAACGAGATTCATCTCAAAAAGCGACCTGATGGCACTCAGTGGACCTCCATTTGAGGAACTGCCGTGCAGATTCCTGCCCTCGTCGCCGGTAAACAGAAGTCGGCATGTATGCATGTACGACGCACTTGGTGCGGTGGCCCACATAGAGCAGTGTTCGCCTAACGGTCATTGAGGAGACACGGATGGTAGCCCCTGGCTTCATCTGGGCGGTAAGTTGCTCAACTGTTGCACGTGTATTCGCCCATACACACTTCACCCTTGTCATCTGTGGCCCGTGCTGTACCACAGTTGCCCCGGCGCCGGCACTGGATAACGCCCTTCAGCCATGCACGATATACCTTAACCACGGCGGCAAGCAAAATGTATACAACCTCAGCCGTTTTGGAAATGCTTCCACCCTTTGCCCCGAAAATGATCACGCCCTTTTGGAAATCAGGTAAATTGCTCCTTTTCCTCATCATGACAGCGATTATACTGTTTTCCGCATCCCGCGTCCCCCCCCCCCCCCCGCCCGCTACACATGGTTTATATTCCCTCCACTGCTAGCGTTGCCACCTGGCATCTGTGAGTGGTTATTTCACGTTGAAGTCCAACATAGGCGGTTGTCACATTAATGTGTCTCGATTGCGCATAAGGGCCATGAACAGTGCCGGATATTGAGTTAGCACTATGAAGGACACGGACGGAGACGGGTGCACTGAAGTGAGACAGTGTTATCAGCATCTGACAGAGTTTGGAAGGGGACTCATTGTGGGTCTCCATTTGCCCAGTTGGTCGAGTCGTGCAATATCCAGCTTTGTGGGGGATTCGGATGTGACACTGGCCTCATGTGGGACGCAGAGGAATGTGAAGGCAGGCAAACTCGTCGTTATGGTTTCAGTCAGCCAAGTCGGATCAGCAAAAAGAATTGCGGTACTGTGCACCAAGCATATCATACCCATTCAATTCTGCGTCTTTCACCCGAGAAACTTGATAAGCTGCTAGAAACATTCTATGTGGTCCTGCACCATTGGTCGGAAACTAGCAGCAGCCCCTGTGGAATTATCGTCCCATGCGCAGGCAGTAGCATGAACGGCTGCGTTCGGAGTGGTGCCTTAGCTGGAAAGCATGGACTGCTGATGAGTGACGCCGCACTAAGTTCAGCGATGAATTGCTCCACCCTGTATAAGCGTTCTCGGCGAGTAAGGCGGGGATACAGTAGAGGTCTCATTCTTCCAATATTTTGGGGAGACAGAGCGGTGTTACTTCTGGCGCCTGGATCGTCATGTGTACCTCTCATACGACGTAATCGCAGTGCCCTTATTCAGCAGGACAATGCTCGTCCAGCCGACCGGTGTGGCCGTGCGGTTCTAGGCGCTCCAGTCTGGAACCGCGCGACCGCTACAGTCGCAGGTTCGAATCCTGCCTCGGTCATGGATGTGTGAGATGTCCTTAGGTTAGTTACGTTTAAGTTCTTCTAAGTTCTAGGGGACTGATGACCTCAGATGTTAAGTCCCATAGTGAACAGAGCCATTTGAACCATTTTTGAATGCTCGTCCACAAATGACACATGTCTCTTATGAACTGTCTCCGTGAAGTACTCCCTGGCCAGAAATATCTCTCAATAGAACACGTTCGGTATCAACCCGAACGTCAAGAGCGTCCCAGTGCCTACATCGAGGATTTACGGGACCAGCTACAACAGTAGTGGGACAGCTGCTCTCAGGACAGAAACCAGCGACTTCATCCCTCCCTCCCCAAACTAATCAGTGCATGAATCCAGCCCAAATGGGGTGCAACGTGATACTGATAACTCGGCACATGATGCAAAATTCTTTGTAAATTTGACTCGAATAGCTGATTTTGATTGTGAGTCGAATCACCATTTATGAGAAGCAGTGTATTTCGAAAAGCGAGTAAATACACTCCTGGAAATTGAAATAAGAACACCGTGAATTCATTGTCCCAGGAAGGGGAAACTTTATTGACACATTCCTGGGGTCAGATACATCACATGATCACACCGACAGAACCACAGGCACATAGACACAGGCAACAGAGCATGCACAATGTCGGCACTAGCACAGTGTATATCCACCTTTCGCAGCAATGCAGGCTGCTATTCTCCCATGGAGACGATCGTAGAGATGCTGGATGTAGTCCTGTGGAACGGCTTGCCATGCCATTTCCACCTGGCGCCTCAGTTGGACCAGCGTTCGTGCTGGACGTGCAGACCGCGTGAGACGACGCTTCATCCAGTCCCAAACATGCTCAATGGGGGACAGATCCGGAGATCTTGCTGGCCAGGGTAGTTGACTTACACCTTCTAGAGCACGTTGGGTGGCACGGGATACATGCGGACGTGCATTGTCCTGTTGGAACAGCAAGTTCCCTTGCCGGTCTAGGAATGGTAGAACGATGGGTTCGATGACGGTTTGGATGTACCGTGCACTATTCAGTGTCCCCTCGACGATCACCAGTGGTGTACGGCCAGTGTAGGAGATCGCTCCCCACACCATGATGCCGGGTGTTGGCCCTGTGTGCCTCGGTCGTATGCAGTCCTGATTGTGGCGCTCACCTACACGGCGCCAAACACGCATACGACCATCATTGGCACCAAGGCAGAAGCGACTCTCATCGCTGAAGACGACACGTCTCCATTCGTCCCTCCATTCACGCCTGTCGCGACACCACTGGAGGCGGGCTGCACGATGTTGGGGCGTGAGCGGAAGACGGCCTAACGGTGTGCGGGACCGTAGCCCAGCTTCATGGAGACGGTTGCGAATGGTCCTCGCCGATACCCGAGGAGCAACAGTGTCCCTAATTTGCTGGGAAGTGGCGGTGCGGTCCCCTAAGGCACTGCGTAGGATCCTACGGTCTTGGCGTGCATCCGTGCGTCGCTGCGGTCCGGTCCCAGGTCGACGGGCACGTGCACCTTCCACCGACCACTGGCGACAACATCGATGTACTGTGGAGACCTCACGCCCCACGTGTTGAGCAATTCGGCGGTACGTCCAACCGGCCTCCCGCATGCCCACTATACGCCCTCGCTCTAAGTCCGTCAACTGCACATACGGTTCATGTGCACGCTGTCGCGGCATGCTACCAGTGTTAAAGACTGCGATGGAGCTCCGTATGCCA
Organism: Schistocerca cancellata; assembly: GCF_023864275.1. Taxonomy (NCBI): domain Eukaryota; kingdom Metazoa; phylum Arthropoda; class Insecta; order Orthoptera; family Acrididae; genus Schistocerca; species Schistocerca cancellata. The sequence continues at coordinate 301,071,301 of NC_064628.1, forward strand.
CGGCAAACTGGCTGACACTGACGGCGGCGGTGCACAAATGCTGCGCAGCTAGCGCCATTCGACGGCCAACACCGCGGTTCCTGGTGTGTCCGCTGTGCCGTGCGTGTGATCATTGCTTGTACAGCCCTCTCGCAGTGTCCGGAGCAAGTATGGTGGGTCTGACACACCGGTGTCAATGTGTTCTTTTTTCCATTTCCAGGAGTGTATGTCTGTATCCCCGCAGTTTGGTAGCTTCACGGCATCTGATAATCAAGAGCGGCTTTAGCGGGATATGGCATACCTGAACAAACTGTGCAGCCTCTTCCGCACCGAACTGGAGCCGTTATCAAGACTAGAGGCGGTGGTGAACGGTGTTAGCGTGATGTCTCCTGGGGATAACTCAAGTCCGGTGTGTTTATCTTCTGGCTAACAGTTTCTTGGAACAAAGTACTGTTCGTCGAATACCACAGGGTGAAGATCGTAATACATTCCACTTGCAGCCGTGATTACACAGACGACCATTTACAGCTCGTCACGTCTGCATTCTTTGTGGGTGGCTCTAAAAGCGAGCGACAAATCATTAACGCGAAAACTATTTTATGAGCTGTCACCTTCAAAGTGCGACATATGTCAAGACCCAGAACACGTGCATGCTAAGATTATATGAGTACGTAAAGGCTATTATGTACCACACGTTATGACGACTGTAGTTAAATCACTTAGTTATCTGTACTTCATACCTCCGGTTCATTGCGACTTCTGTCGAGACGCGATAATAAGCGAACAGCTACCAACAAAAGCTAATAATAATGTCGATATTCTAAGAATGACTGGGAGTAAAGCTCACACACATCGATGCGTTTATGCACTGTATGTTATCAGGCACCTCTAAATCTTTGTTGCTACAGAATACAAAACGCACATTTCCTTCACTCTGCTTCCGTTGATTGTTCTAGAAGGTATTTGAAACAGAGGTCGTGAGGCGGAGTTGAATATACATGTGACCTCTGGAGGCCACACATTTACGACGTCCCTGCCAGTAAAATCATCACGGACGAGACCTCGGCTATTACACAGACCTTTCTTCGGCGTTCGTGTGTAGGTGCCTTCTACAAAGCATCATCTGGGGGCGAGTGAGTAACGAGACTTGTTCATATTGAGAAGCAAGGCAGTATAGTGTGGCGGATTTCGTTATCTTGATATTCTTTGATTAGTTGTTATTGGTTAGTCGTCGTTAGTATTGGTTTCTTTCTGATCCCTAGGCGCCACAACTTACTGTCTTCAAAATTCGTCGTAAAAAAGAGTTCGTAGTGAAACTGAATATGTCGTAGTATCTTTCTCTCTTTGATGGATTAATGGTTCAAATGGCTCTGAGCACTATGCGACTTAACTTCTGAGGTCATCAGTCGCCTAGGACTTAGAACTAATTAAACCTAACCAACCTAAGGACATCACACACATCCATGCCCGAGGCAGGATTCGAACCTGCGGCCGCAGCGGTCACGCGGTTCCAGACTGAAGCGCCTTGAACCGCACGGCCACACCGGCCGGCGCGATGGATTAATCAACGAGTAAAGACGATAATCTTAAAGCAAGTCCAGTCCAAATTAATTTTTACACTCTTGCAAGTAAATAAAATTCACGTCAAAAGCCATTTTTGCGAGTTATTGTAAAGTCAATGTTCATTAATGCTGGCAGTCAAAGATCTCAAAGGTCATATGCTTATGTTAACTTTCGTTCGATTTGATGAAAAAATGACGATCACTGCGCTGCGCAATATAGTAATCGAAAATAAAGTTCTCACAGATTTAGCTTTGAATTAATTATTGTCCACTGAAACTCCCTATCTCACTTCCTTACGTCACCTAAAAAAGTTATCAATTCTTTATAATATCTTAATAAAACTTTTCCCTCTCACATAGATAATTACTTTCAGAGATGGTGGAAAGTACTTCTGACAATAAAATTTTAAACACTTTCATCTCACAATTATAAGTTATAAGCGTTCACACGAGCTAACACAATACAGACAACATAAGACAAGATGAGCTGGGACAGAATGACAGCGAGAAGCTATTGTCTTGACGATTTACAGATTTACACAAAACAAAAGTTGACGTAACTATAACATCTTACATCAAGAAGTTCTTAGTGCACTGCTTATTCTTTTGAAATGGTTATTCTAAAGTAATTCACAATTATAAAAAAATATTAACGAAATTATTTAAATACGTGGCTTATGGCAGTATAAGAGTGGCTTCAGTGGTAATCCTCTGTTCACGAATGGAGCTCTTATCGTTAACACAAGGAAATTATTCGCTGTAGGATACGTCAGTTAGTAGCAAGTACACTGTTAAAGAATAACAAGAGGAGAAAGTGTACTTGGAAAAGGCCCGGAAACACAAGAAAGTTGCGAATGGTTTACGGCATGTAGAGTGTTTCCGAAATCAGCTATAGGATTTCAAAGGGTGCCCAAAAGCGGATAAAGACTGAGATCAAAAATTAGTAATTAGGAAGAGCAGAGTGAAGTTGACATAAATCGTTAGTTTGAATCAATGCATAAGGTAGTGGTGTGTTGAAGCACTGACGAGTAACGGCGTGTATTTAAAGTTCTCTGAAACTGTAGTTACTGCAGTAACGAATATATAGTAGGCAGTCAGTTGAGAAGGAATAGATATTCCTTAAAAAAAAGTGAACACTCATCCGCCAAAGGCGAGTATAAATGTAAACTTGTATCAACAGGTAGTTGGACAGTACCAATGCAGTGCCTCAAGGCAGCATCAGGATTTATCAACACTTATATCCCAGACGAGCCCGCTAGACGTTTTACAAGTGAGCGTAGTTTTCGTTCCCTGGATTCAGGAATAGAGCAATGTTAAAAGTTGGACGAGAGAAAATGAAATCTTAACAACATTGCTACGCATCAACTACACATTCAAGATATTTACTTTAGCGTTTCTCTGACTAAAATCATTTTAAATAGTTCCTAATTGGTGTTGCCTCCTGTATTGTCATATTTTTGCTAAACCTGCTTGCCCCCAATACGAGGCTGTATAGTTGCTGCGAACAAGCAACCCACCGCAATAACAGCAACTGTTTTAGCTGGTATGGGGCTGTCTTCCTCCGCATTTACGTTTGATGCCGATTGTATTTGGTGAATGCAACAATCGTTGACAGAAAAATGCTTCAGTTTCTCGCCTTCATTCGTGATAGTTAGGGAATAGGCCTGTTCCGTTTTCTGTGTATCCAGCCACCTTTTTCTTGGTCTTCCTATTGGGCTTATACCTAAGGGTCTGAAATTTAAAGCTTGCTTTGCTAATCTTGAATCTGGAGTTATTTGAAGATGTTCTACCCAGCTTTGCCGATTATAATTTATCTTCTCATTTATAGCATACATGCCAAGCCCTGCCCTTATGCTTTTAGTGTCTCAGTCTATCTAATCTTGTACAGCCCTTAGCTCCTCTCAGAAATTTCATTTCTGCCACTTGGATATTACTTTGTTGCTTTGAAGCAGTTGTCCAAATTTCACTTCCGAATAGGAATATGAGGGCGGCCATTATCTTACAAAACTTGATTTGTGTGGCTTTTCTCACTTTATTTCTCAATGTTCTATTGATCGTTCCGCATATCATTTGATATTTTTGCAGTTTGTTGGTAATGTTGAGTTCATTCCGGTGGTTTACAGTATATGCCAGGTAACTAAGTGACTAACTTGTTTAGTAGTTATGCTCCCTGTTATGATCTCAGACCTCAGCGACCTGTCCCTTTGAAAGCCTTCACCTTTGTTTTGGGAATGGATATTTTCATATCACGTTCTTTAGAGATTAGGCCCAGTCGGTACATGGACTTTTGTAGCGAAGTTTCGCTATCACGTACAGCTGCAAAGTCGTCTGCAAAAAGCATAGTATTAAAAAATATATCATGTGACAATCTCAAGCCCGGATCAATTTGTTGTGTCCATGTTTCAGTCACATCGTCAGTATATATATTATAAAGTGTGGGCGATAACTACAACCTTGTCGAACCTCTTGGTCTGTCGATATTTCTTCTAATATACCATGATTAGTTCTTATTCTTGTTTTTTAAGTCTATATGTGCTTACTATAACATCTATTGTTTGCTGAGAGTATCCATTCTTGTATAATATGTCTCATAAGATTTTCCTATGTAAATTGTCGAAGGCTTTCTCTAAGCCTAAAAATGCGATGTGTGTTTCCCTATTGTTTACGAGTGGAAACATCATTTGAACAGGATGTTGCTTTTCTGAAACTATTTTGGTCTTGCGATAATATAATTTCGGCAGTAATTCGTAGACTTTGATTTAGGATATTTGCGTAAATCTTATGGATTGTGTCCGCCAATGATATACTACGATAATTATTGAATTCATTTCGTTTACATTTTTTTAACGATTGATATGACATCTGCAACTTGTACATTGTTTTGGGATTTGTCGTCTTTGCCAACACATATGTATAAATGAAGAAGTCTATATTTTAAAAATAATCCCCCGTATTTTGGTAGCTATACCCGATCTTCCATCGACGTCATGTTCAATTCTCCTCCCAAAGTTATTCAACGATTCTTAGTTTGTTTTTCTGACAATGATTTTTACTTTACTCCTTTCCTCTTGATATTCTTGATTTGCAGATTTTATTTTCGCTTGTAAATATATCTGATATTCTTCCGTGCTCTAAGCCCCTCCTTACTTCTTTTCTTATTCTTTTTTCCTGATGAGTCATTTGCGATCTGTTCCACATATAGCTTTACGTTTTGCATTAGGTTTTGAAACTATAACTTGTGTCTGTCTGTTTTAGGCAAAGATTCAGACTGTTTTGGTATAGATGTTTATGCTCTCATCCTGTAATAGATATACCTTAAAGCCTTCTTTTGTCTCAACTCTCTTTGTCTCCTTTCCTGTCTTCTTTACTGCTGTGAAACTTCCTGGCAGATTAAAACTGTGTGCCGGACTGAGACTCGAACTCGGTTACTTTACTGCTGCTAGGTAGTGGTCCGAGTAAATGTCACTACCTCTTAAAACATGCAAATAGTGAACTTGCTTGCATATTTTACAATCAGCTATCACGTAATCTATTATTGATCTCTGTCCCCCTCACACTGCAGGCGTACTCATTATGTCTCTCTTCCTAAAAAGAGAATTAGTAATTTTCTGTCCATTACTTGAGGCAAAAGGTATTAAAAAATGACAGTTATCATTTATGTGTTGTTCGCCGAAAGTTCCCACTGCTAAAGGTACTGGATTATTTCCTATGGTGACATTTAAATTTTCGCAGATTAATAGGTGGTCCGTTTTATTGTATTTATCTACTTCTCTTTGTAGGGTCATAAAATGCTTCCGTCCCTTCTTTCTTCCATCTTCAGGAGAATACATCCAATCGCTGTCAGATGCCCTCAATTTGTTCTGAATGTCGGTGCCATGAATCTGCCATTTATGTAACTACAATCTTCGATTTTAGATTTCAGTGTGTTATCTACAAATATAGCTACTCCACTACTAGCCCTTTTGTCATGTCCTACACCGCTGTAGATCATTAGGTTCCCATCTAACTCTACAGTTGCTCTCAGCTTTTTCTTTATTTCTTAAGTTGTTGCAATATTAATGTTTCTTTGTTTCAGCTCTTTATATAGTTCTGTAGACTTCTCACATTGCAAGTCGCAATTTTGGGCTTTTTCACTATTTCAAATCATTTGTCCATTTCTTGCTTGGGTTGTCTTCTATTTAACCCACCCAGGTGGTTTCTTTGAAGATTATGAGTAAATTCAAGTCCCTGGTATGGGAAGCCACCCTGTAGTCAGGGTGTGAGGATGTCACCTTTTGGGCACATGACTTGATAGTAGTTTTTTAATCAACATTTTAGCCTTTCGTAAGCCAATCATCTAATTGCAAGGCAGCAGCTGTTTAATTTTTCTTCGGTTTTTTGTTTCCGCTAGGAAGGAAGGCTTCATCCACGTCTAAGAGCCTTTCCTGCCCTATATCTGAGACCTCCTGGAGACCGTCTAATATGAAATCTACAGGCCTCTCGTTATGGTCTATTCTTCTTATGGTCCCAGCACTTCGACCTGTCTGGTTTGGGTGACACTGCAGGAGCTTCAGCTCCCGCCAGCAAAGCTCTCAGGGCGTAATGGGACGCACAAACCTTCTCACCACAGTCAGGTAGCAGTCCTTGAGTGTCAATTGACAGACGATGGAACGAAATTAAATATTTTCAGGAGTACACTAATATAAATCAGCAAGCAGTTACAAGGAAGCTAAAGCGAAATGGGTGAACGGAAAATGTGCAGAAGTAGACAGATTTAGCAAAAAGAAGAGCCAAAATAACTTTCGATGAGTTTATGAAATAATGATTCCACGTCGATACTGCTTTAATACACACGTCAAAAAAAGTTTTGCATCACATCGGTTCCCAGAAGTCCTGAAGACAGACGTTGATGTGGATACTGTATCACGAACACAGTCTTGACTGTTCAGAGATGTCACTAAACCTGCCCAAAGATATAAAGAACCATGCATGAGCATGGGAGAGGGTCCGACAGCCGATCAGCCAGTCATTCCACCAAGAAGGAGGTACATGGCTCGTGTTGTCTGTAGTTCAACCATGCCTAGACGGCCAACACCGCGGTTCGATCACGTCCGCATTGTTACTTTGTACCAGAAGGGCTCTCAACAAGGGAAGTATCCAGGCGTCTCGGAGTGAACCAAAGCTATGTTGTTCGGACATGGACGAGATACAGAGAGACAGGAACTGTCTATGACATGCCACGCTGAGGCCGCCCAAGGGCTGCTACTGCAGTGGATGACCGCTACCTATGGATTATGGCTCGGAGGAACCCTGACAGCAACAACATGTTGCATAATGTTTTTCGTGCAGCCACAGGACATCGTGTAATTACTCAAAGTATGCGCAGCAGGCTGCCATGGCGAGGTCCATCTTTGCAACCAAGACACCATGCAGCGCGGTAAAGATGGGCCCAACAACTTGCCGAATGGACCGCTCAGCATTGGCATCACGTACTCTCACCAATGAGTATCGTATATGCCTTCAACCAGACAATATTCGGAGACGTGTCTGGAGGCAACCCGGTCAGGCTGAACGGCTTAGAACACACTGTCCAGCGAGTGCAGCAAGATGGAGGTTCCCTGTTGTTCTGGGGTGGCATTATGTGGGGCCGACGTGCGCCGCTGGTGGTCATGGAAGGTGCCGTAACGGCTATACGAGACGTGAATGCCATCCTCCGACCGATAGTGCAAACATATCGGCAGCATATTGGCGAGGCATTCGTCTTCATGGACGACAATTCGCGCTCCCATCGTGCACATCTTGTGAATGACTTTCTTCAGGGTAACCACATCGCTCGACTAGAGTGGCCATCATGTTCTCCAGACATGAACCCTCTAAAACATGTCTGGGATAGATTGGGAAGGGCTGTTTATGGACGACGTGACACACCAACCACTCTGAGGGATCTACGCCAAATCACCGTTGAGGAGTGGGACAATCTGGACCAACAGTGCCTTGATGAACTCGTGGATAATATGCCACGACGAATACAGGCATGCATCAATGCAAGAGGACCTGCTGCTGGGTATTAGAAGTACCGATGTGTACAGCAATCTGGACCATCACCTCTGTAGGTCTCGCTGTATGGTGGTACAACATGCAACGTGTCGTTGTCATGAGCAATAAAAAGGGCGGAAATGATGTTTATGTTGATCTCTATTCCAATTTTCTGTACAGGTTCCGGAGCTCTCGGAACCAAGGTGATGCAAAATTTTTTTGATGTGTGTATTATGCTGTCAAGTGTGACATTTTTCGTGGGTCATGCCCATTTTCAAGATCCTTTGACTGAGCATGAAGACGCACAGGAGTTGCATAGAAACCCCGTGAGAACTGCATACTTGAACATAAATGCAGATTCTAGGCAATCCTGCAGGTGGCGCTGTTGTATTTGACCACAAACGACACTTGTGCCCCAACTAGACTACGTCAGTCGTCATGAGAACAGCCTTCTGTGTGGTTGTGGGTGTTTGCCGTAGCCAAGTGACTTAAAACGTGGGTAACTTATTGGTGCTCAGATGGTGGGTGCCTCCGTAACAAAATTAGCCGAAGTGTTTCAAGAGGCACCGCATCGAAGATTTATACCGCATTGAGGAAAAGCAGAGAAATATCATCCGGTAAGTCACAACGCAGTTGAAAGTGTGCGTTGACAGATCGAGTCGGAGACATACGGTCATTGAGGAGGACTGTAACGAGAGATAAGAGAGCTGCAAAATTCACAACAGAAAAGAACGACGCACTCGCGAACCCTGTCTACACTCGAAGAGAGCTCCAGAAGCTGAGAATTACAGGGCGAGCTGGAAATCCATCATCATTGAAACAAATAACGGTAACAGGAAAGGCGTGGTGCCGAAGCCGTAAACCTGTACTAACGAACATTGGAAGAAAGTCCTTTGGTTGGATGAGTCCCGTTTCACACTATTTCAAAGCCTAGGATGCAGACTGCTTGCTACGAAGAGTGAAACGTGGCGGGGTTCCATGATGATTTGGGCAGCCATATCATGGTACGAAGGTGAGTCAAATGAAAACCTTAAATTTGTAATTACAAATCGAAATTTCGTGCCGTTATCCTGTAAGTTGGTAAGCGTGCTACAAACAGCGTGCAGAATGGCCTGTAGGTGGCAGAATAGTTCAAATGTGCACATACTGTCGCAGTAACAGTATAAAGATGGCCGCACCACTTGTGACTTGCACCAGGGAAGAACAGCGTTCTGTTATCCGGATTTTGCGTAGTGAAGGTGTGAAACTTACTGAAATTCATCGACGAATGAAGGTTCAGTAAGGTGATGCATGTTTGTCACAGCAGCAAGTCTACGAATGGAGTAGGAAGTTCGCAAAATGTGTGACTTCAGTGGAAGATGCTCCTCGTCCAGGTCAGGCACAACGAGTTGTGACTCCACAGAACATTGCAGCAGTTGAAACCATAGTGAAGGAAAACCACCAAGTGACACTGAATGACATTGTAGCATGTTTACAGATTATTCATGGATCAGCACCACACATTGTGCATGATGTGCTCCAGTTTCACGAAGTGTCTGCAAGATGGGTGCCACGGCAGCTGACTCCTGAAATGAGAGAACGACGTGTTGATGCTTGTGAAGAACTTCTTCGGCGCTTTGAACGAGAAGGTGATGGCTTCCTTGCAAGAATCGTTACTGGGGACGAAACCTGGGTTCACTTCCGCCAATTGGAAACGATGATAGCGAAAAAGGAATGGCGCCATTCCTCATCGCCAAAAGCAAAGAAGTTTCGAACAGAACCATCAGCAGGGGAGGTTATGCTGACTCTCTTTTGCGATGAGAAAGGCGTCATTTTGGAGCATTACATGCCTAGAGCGACCACTGTCACCAGTGCATCATACATAGATCTCCTAAAAAATCATCTGCGGCCTGCAATGAAATCAAAGCGACGAGGAATGCTGTCATCAGGTCTCCTTTTGCAACATGACAATGGAAGGCCCCACACTGCCCATACAAAAGTTGCAACAATCACAGACCTGCGTTTTGAGTGTCTTCCTCATCCACCATACTCACCAGACCTTGCCTCAAGTGATTTCCATATGTCTGGACCACTCAAAGGCGCAATGGGAGGAAAGAAGTTCCGTTCTGATGAAGAGGTACGCCACACGGTGCATGAGTGGTTGCGCGGACTACCAAAACAATTTTTTTCTAACGGAATTTATGCACTTTGTAAGCGCTGGAGGACTCGCATTGAGCGTGAGGGAGATTATGTTGAAAAGTGTTACAGCTTTGTACCACGTCTGCACAATAAACAATATTTAAGAAAATATTTAATGATTTCATTTGACTCACCCTCTTATTTCGCGGGCCCCAGTCTGCAAGGCCACGTTACTGCCTAGGACTATGACCATTTCGGCTGGTCAAAAATGGTTCAAATGGCTCTGAGCACTATGGGACTCAACATCTTAGGTCATAAGTCCCCTAGAACTTAGAACTACTTAAACCTAACTAACCTAAGGACATCACACACACCCATGCCCGAGGCAGGATTCGAACCTGCGACCGTAGCAGTCCCGCGGTTCCGGACTGCAGCGCCAGAACCGCTAGACCACCGCGGCCGGCTCGGCTGGTCAGATCCAACGCCAAGTGTATTAGTTCTCCAATGATGACGCTGATTCAAGGTGACAGGAATCCTGTTCGCACAGCTCGCATCGTCTAGGTCTGGTTTTGTGAACAGGAGAATGACCTTCCCTGGACACGACAGTCTGCAGAACTCCATGCCATTGAGCGTTTGTGGTCTGCTTTGGTGAGAAGTACGTGCGATCGCTATCCACCGAAATCATCGTTACCTGTACTTTTCTCAATGTAACAGTGAGAATGGTATAGGATTCACTTGAAAGCCATACAGGACCAGTATTTACCCAATCCGAGTTGACTGGAATACTTTTTTGGTGCCAACGGTTTCCTACACCGTGTTAGGAGTGGTAATGTGTTTCCATATAATGGGTGTCCACCCCCTGTACTTAGCGTGACGTCACTGCCTCTTCCCTACTGTCTATTCTCAATATAATACCAATCTCGATCCAACTAAGGCAGTCTTTCACATCCCCGTACACACTGAGGTGACAAAAGTCACGGGATATCGAAATGTAGATATAAAGTTGGTGGTAGTACCACTACACAAGATACAAAAGGGCAGTGCATTAAGGCCTCACGACGGGAATTAACACACTTTGTATGCGGAATGGTAGTTGGAGCTACAGGCATCGGACATTCCCTCTCGGAAATCGTTACGGAATTCAATATTCCGCGATCCACGGTACCAAGAGCGTGCCAGGAATGCCACATTTAAGGCATTACCTCTCATCACGGACAACACTGTGGCCGACGGCCTTCACTTAACGACCATTTCCAGTCACTCATGGACCTCATGTGCCCAAACAACGATGTGATGTCACCAGGCCAAAATTGTTCGTGATTGGTCTGAGGAACATTCTGGACAGTTCGAGCGAATGATTGGGCCACTCAGGTCACCCGACATGAATCCCATCGAACATTTATGGAACATAATCTAGAGATCTCTTTGTGCACGAAACCATGTACCGGTAACACTTTCGCAGTTAGGGGCGGCTACAGAAGCAGCTTGGCGCTTTTATTCTGCAGGGGACTTCCAAGAACTTGTTGAGTCCATGCCGAGTCGAATTGCTGCACTGCGCCGGGAAAAAAAAGAGTTCCGTCACGATATCGGGAGGTATCTCATTATTGTTGTCACCTTAGTGTAGTGTGCGCCAATTATGGTAAATTCATATGTACAGTTAGTATTTCTGCCTCAAAGCCTTTATGCAAAGATAGCTAACGAATTTCATCCACTAAAGTGAAAACTGCTGGTTCGCTACATGGTCAACTGCCTCTGACGCTGTATTTCTAACGAAAAGGTACCATCATATCTAGAATAATAATAATAAAAGTTATTATATAATAATAATAATAACAGAAATCAATCCCTATATAAGAACGTACCTTTTCGTCATTCGGGTGCTAGGGGTGATGTTCATGTTATTCGCTTACCTTTCAGGAGATGTGTCAGTGATCGCGTGGCCAAGGTATTATGAAAAATTAAGCCTACATACCAGAGCGGCTACAATTATCAAGGCCTACTAAGGATTCAGTAGATAGCCTCCACGCTGCAGGCGTTTGGGAACATGAATGTGAATGCGGTAAAGGTTATGTTACTGAAACCAGAAGACCAGTCAGCACCAGCGTGTCGGGGAATGAGGGCTGTGTACGACTGTAACAACAGTGCAAATCAGCAATAGTGGAACACCTTCAGAACTACTGTCGATCTATCAGTTTACAAGTCTCACGTGTACTTTCTTGGCAGCCATACATGAAGCTGCGGAAAATAAGTGCGACTATTGAAGTAATAAATCCTCCCCTCCCCCCCCCCCCCCCCCCAAACAGCATGAACAGGGAGGCTGGTTACATGTTATTATCGATGACCTGGTAGCCAGCAATTCCAGTTCAACGGGCTGCGCGCATTCACCAGGCAGTAGCTCGATGATATTCACGTTCAACAGTAGAAACAAGCGACCACAAGAGAACTGCCTGGGGGTATTTACGTGTTGCCGCAGGAAAACGCTGGCCTTGGGTAAAAAGTGCCGGTTCGCTGTTACGTACCAGGCAATAACCCAGCGCGCAGCAAACCCTCCACAGCCTCTTGTCTTCTAGCGGTACAGTGACATAGCGGAATGTGACATCGGTATACACAGGGAAAATAATCCCCATAATCCAGTTCTTTGATGGCTCTGAAGATAACCACTGCTAAGACGTTCGAAACGTCTGTTGTGTAGTTATTTTAGCGTTCCATAACGACGCAGCCTGACATCCAAACGCATTTTATTCATATTGACACTAAACGTGGAAGCTTATGAACTTAAATTACTTTTTAGAGTTCCGTACCTCAATCGGAGAAAACTGAACCCTTACAGAATCGCTTTGTTGCCCGTTCGGCTGTCTGTGTGTCTGTCCGACTGTTAAAAACCTTTTTTCTTTGGAACAGGTGGACGGATTAAGTTGAAATTTGTGTCACGTAGTAAAGCCCACGATCCCTTGGCGGTCTATAAAATTGAAGACTCTAAGGCAAAGCAGTCAAAAGATACGGCGTTGTCACATAACGTGATACTCCCAAACTCACTCATCAAAACCTGTAGGGTACTTCCTCTTGACCTTTAATAATGAAACTTGGCAAGAAGCAAAGTTTCACAATACAAGTAAAGGAAAAATCGAAAACTGTTAATTTGTAGTCATATTAAACGAAAAAAAATTTATTTTTTCATGTGTTATCCGACGTCAAACTTTATATTAAAAACAATCAGAAGTTCTGCAATCAGTGTAACTGCGCCGCAATGCTAAAGTCAAACATCAGGCAATAAATGACTTAATTATTTATTTCAAGTTTCTGATACCATATAAAAAGTGACTGGTAGCCGAAACTTGAAATAAATAATTTTTCCACACGGTCACGGTTTACAAACATGCCATTATGGCTGAAAATAATAATAAATGACTTTATTGCTCGCATGACGCGTTTCGGAATTTATCCATCAGATATACAGGAGCGACTGCAGCACGTAGTTATGGCGTTTCAAGTCGATCTGAGAGGAATATTCGCAGACAAGCAGTGAAGTCAATCATTGCTTGATGTTTGACTTTTACCACTGCGAGCCAGTCAGCCCGAATGAAGAACTAATGAGTAATGGTCTCTTGCCTCCTGTGTGACTTTATGTAACATTTATATTATTGCAATAAAATCTTGTAATCCATGGTGCTGGTATCTTGCCAATATCATTGTCAATAATACGCAAAAATGGTCGATATTGTTTTTGATATCAGTGTTTGGAAGTTGCAAGATCATAGATGTTTTAGAATCTTTACCTACTTCCATGCGCTTGAAGATTCATTTAAAAGACTTAATTATCTAAGGAATATATCTATTTATATGTATCTAGTACCGATTCCCCCCACCTCTCTCTTGTTTATTTGTAACGTTGCTGGTTCTTACCGTTCTTAAGTGTTAAAAATTATGTATCTGAAACAATCACACCCGCCAACAGTAGCCGTATTCCGATGTCTTACCTATTACAGACCCACAGACTTAACTATACAGTAACGGGCAGACTTTCATTACGGACAGAGTCATATTACAGAGGCACAGGCCTGCAATTCGCAAAATCATCAAAACTGGTGCCAACTGTCGGCGCTGACCGCGTAACGAGACATTGTGTATGTGGCGATCTCATCTACTTCTAACCGGTTGTCAATATATCTATACAACTAAAGTAGGAATATGGAAATCCCCTAACGTTCTCAAACATTCGAATACATCTCCGTGTATGAGTTTACCGTCCACTCACATTAATGTGACCACCTGCGAGAAGCCTGAATAACCACCTTTTGCAGCCGGACCGCTGTGAAACTTGCAGGAAGTGAATGAATGAGGTTCTGAAAGGTAGCGAAAGAGATCTGGAGCCATGCCGTATCCCAGTGCCGTAACCAGCTGCGCTAGGTTTCTCAGTTGAGCATCTATGGGGCATCCATGGCGATTGATGTGTTCCCACAGATTCTCGATTAGGTTTAAATTCGGAGAGTTTGGTGGCCAAAGGAGTACGATAAATTCATCCTGGCGCTCATCGAACCCGCGCACTTACACTACGAGCCGTGTGATATGTTGCCTTGTCCTGATGGTTAATGCCCCGTGTCGAGGGGAAACATACTGCATGTTGGTATGGACGTGGTCCCCAGGCATAGATGCCTGCCTACTTGTGTTAACCCGTAGTGGCTTCCAGAATGACGATATACCAAGAGAATGTCTTCTGGCCTGGACACTCCGAACATGCCATCTTTTTTTTATGAGTTGGAGCTCCTCCATGCCCACACCGGCATGACGGCCAACTCAAAAGGTCTACTGCCATCTCTGCATAAGGGTTAGTTTTCACTGTCGTCGGATGTGGGTACTGCGACGTTTGCGTACGTCTGGTTAAGGTTAACCATTAATACGCGCTCATCTGGTGATAGATTGGGTCGAATTTCGAACGAAGGGTAGCGATTTGAAGGGCAGAGGGAAAAAAGTGCCAAGGCAAGAGCTAAGCGAAAAAAACCTCTGCGATAGTTAGGTCGGGAAGTAAGAGCAGTATCGGATGTCTTGCTGCCTGCCACAGGTCATGCAATAGTAGTGGGTATCATGCATGTCGATACCTTTGATGTTGTGCGGTGCTGTTACTTGGCGGCCGCCGCTGGGTGCCGAGGTTGATTTCTCTGTCAGCGTCAGCATACCTGTAACAGTTACGTTCATCATCACTTTGTGTCCTATAGGTCATATATTAGATGCACAGTATAGGGCGCTGTTGGCAATTTGCTTGTGCGTCAGTGTGCGAGCTCATCGGTTTCCTTGCTCTAGCCTGTTGGTCGTCTTTATTAGCAGCTGACATATCCAGTCAACATTGCTGATATGCAGGGGCTCGCCGACGTTTGTCGCTTGTTGGTGTATGTTAGCTTGCCATAGGTGGTTATGCCCTAGCTAGTATTGTTTTTGAACGCTTATGGTTTCAAATGGCTCTGAGCACTATTGGACTTAACTTCTGAGGTTATCAGTCCCCTAGAACTTAGAACTACTTAAACCTAACTAACTTAAGGGCATCACACACATCCATTCCCGAAGCAGGATTCGAACCTGCGACCGTAGGGGTCGCGCGGTTACAGACTGTAGCGCCTAGAACCGCTCGGCCACTCAGGCCGGCTTTGAACGCTTATGCTCCCACCTATGGCTGTGATCACAGTTTCCCAGAGTAAGGATGAAAGGATTGTTCGAGTTTCTAGAGTTCCTGTATAATCGTGTGACGTGTTTTTTGCATATTTCCTTGAGGGTTTCAAGGTGGTATTCATTGTGTGGATCCACGGTGCCTGTGTAGCGTGTAGCGTTGCTAATGATGCGTAGCACTTTGTTCTGTATGATCTGCAGGCGGCGCTGGCGTGTATGAGCTGCATAACCCCAGACGGAAGCTACGTACGTCATCAGAGGTCTCATCAGTGTCATGAATATGGACCTCGACACCCTTCTATTCAGTGTAATTTCCCTGATCAGCATTGGGTAGTTTGAGGCTCGCATGCGCTCTGTTGGCAACGTATTCGATGTGGTCCCGCCAGACACCAAGGTATCTGATTTTCTCTCGGGAACGTATTGGGCGTGTGTGTAGTGTTATCTGTCTACAGCGTTGACGTTTGCCCACTAGTTTCGGTCTGCGTGTGAACAGAACTGCTTCGCACTTGTTGACGTTCACTTTAATATGCCATCGTTCCAACTAATGCTCGGCAGTTCTGAGTGCCGTCTGTATTCGTGAATTAATGTTCTACGATCTTGCGCAAGGATTGCTGTGTCATCCACGTAGATTGCTAACGTCGTGTTTTGTGTTGCTGAGAAGTCATTAATGAACAGGTTGAACAAGGTGGGCCCTAGGATGCTTCCTTGGGGTACTCCAGCTTGGATACCGTGTTGTGTCGATTGTTTGCCCTGGGCGTCAGTGTTGAATCATCTGTTGGTGAGATATGAGTGTATCAGACGTACGAGTCCGTCCAGGAAACCAGCTTCGCTAAGTTTGCGTATAAGGCCGTTGTGTCAAAGACGGTCGAAAGCTTTTTCGATGACCAGGAAGACGGCCCCTGTGCCTCTGATCATGTTGTTGCCGTGTGTTATATGTTCGACTACGCAGAGGAGTTGTTGATTTGTTGAGTGGTGATTCCTAAAGCCGAATTTCTCCGGTCTTATGGTGTCATTGGTGATGCAGTGCCTAGTGATGTGTTTTAGTATTACCTTCTCAACGATCTCGCTGACCGAACACAGCAGGCTCATGGGTCAGCAATTTTGTGGGAGGGAGTGTGTAACCTCCCCCTCACTTATCGACCTTAATGACAGTGAAAAATTAAACCGCGTGTACCTAATGGAAATTTGGGAAAAGCAATTGTCACCGAAGTTAATCTGTCGGTAAAGAGGGAGGAAAGGATTACATCTAAATGAAAGGAAAAATGCTAATGAAACAGGTGGAAATTAATTTTGAAAAGGGGTAAAGTTAATAAAGAAAGTAAATGTGCGGCCGTTACATTAACAGTTAACTAGCGGTAATTAGATATTTGAGATTTGGGGGAAATTACGGTCGCCAGTCCTAAGGACAATTACTATAGTAACTGAAGAAGAAAGGTTATTACACATATAATTAGCACTAGAAGCATGGCAACTGAAGGTTGACACGTGCAGTGTGAAAACTGAAAGTTTGTCAGAAGTAATAAATTTCGCTACACTCTGACTTAATTTAGCAAAAGAATTAATAAAACCGGAAAATCGAAAGTTAATTTAGTGACTGAAGTTAATAGTGAGCTTTCTTTCTGAAGCACATCGAAATTCAGTAAAATACGGTTAGTCTTGGACTACCTCAACAATCATTTCAAAAGCTATTTGAATCTACGCAATTTAGAAATAAGGGATTTAACTTTGAACTTGAATTAAATGATTCTGAACAATGAACAGTAGTAAAATTTAGTACGTACCAAGCTGAGCGGCAGTCACAGGTAAGCTAAAATAAGGTAACAAAACTCGCACTCTTAATTTGTGCTTGTGTAATCTGAATATTGTAGCCAGTTATGAATACCTTAACTGAACTTTGAAATTAAAGCAGTGAAATCGGATGATGCTGGCGTTTGAATTTCAATGACACTCGGGTTCATTCCGGAAAAGGAAGGGACCCTGCTTGGTAATGCAATTGGGACAATGAGCAACAAACGTTCATGCTAAGTTGCTGTAATTTTGTGATGCAACAATTTTAAAAGTTTGAAAAGTTGAGGTCTGCCATAGCGTTCTAAAACTTTACTTGCTTCCAGTCTTCCTTGTTGGCTGATTGAAGGTTTGAAGCCGTCGATCGAGGAGGTGGCGACAGTCACTCTTTGTTGGCCGTCGCTGTTGCTGAAGCTGGATGTTGGCGCGCCTTCTTTCCGACACGGTCACCAGACGAAACGGGCTCTTGATGTGCGCCAGCTAATGCTTCCCGTCCGCGACACCATGTCAGAAACTATCATCGCAAGTCGAGCGCAATTACATTCTGCCAAACCCCGAAAGTGCGGCAACTCGCGGGAGCTTCACACAACACACCTGCTCCACTGCACCACCCCAGCCAGACTCTCCCTCTGCCCGCGCTCCACGCGGCAGAGTTAACACTACCAAAGATCCTAAACACTTTGGTTCTCCACACGACCTATCGATGTATTCGTTCGATAGCATAGTTTTCCCTAGGGAAGACCCAGCGTAAAAATACAAATAATATTCACAAAACAAACCAATTATACATCGACATAAATGCATATGTATACAAATAGTATAACAAGTACAATATACAAAGACACAGAAATGTTATATCTTCAGGTAACAAAATAAGGAAAAACATTTGCAGTGCAATAGATGGAAATAGGAGGATATGCATTTCCGGCGTTACAAGTGGTCTTTCCCTGGCTTCCTGAACATCAGGACCTTGGCCGCCTTCCAAAAGTCAGGGAAGTGTTGGTGTTTTAGGATGGCATTCGTTATGTCTGCAAGGTATTCTACGGCTCTATCCATGAACTCCTGGAGGACACGGTTTTGGATGCCATCAGGCCCAGATGCTTTCCTAGCGTTGGTATGCTTGATAGCCCATGTAAATTCGTTTGTACTAGTGCGTCTAATTTTGTCGCGCGAGGACTGGGCTACCAGTCGTGTAACTTCGTGGTCCGTTTCAAGTGTGAATACTGGATCTGAAGGAGCTAGATTCGGCATGAAGGACGCTGCAGGTGTTGTGGCCATAAGCTCTGCCTTCTCTGTCGCAGATTAATCTGGTCCGTCTGGTCCTTGTAGAGTGGGAATGTAATGTTTCTCCCTGGTGAAGTGTCTGGCTTCCACACGCCAGAACGTGTGGTATCTACCCCTCCGAGTTTCTGTCCCCACTGTTCGTTTCGGAATGTTTGTATTTTGTCCCTTATCATACCCATTATACCCTGGACTCTGTTCACATGCAGTTTATAGAACGGGCCCCTGGTACGCTGCCAGCATCTCCTGAGGCAGTTCCTCATTGAAATAAGGCCCAGGATTTCCTGAGACAGGGCCGTCAAGTGTTGTTTTCGTGTTGTGCATAGAATAGCGTCAGTCACTGCGTCTTGGACGGTAGTAGTAAGAGCCTCCACAGCCTCTTCAATTTGTTGCGTGTTGTTAATTTCGTGGATTCCAGAATACGACTATCAAGCGTTTCCTTGAACAGTGTCCAATTTGCGCTCTTGTAGTGCAGTATCTTTTGTGGTTCTGTGTCGTGCAGTGTTTCTTCCGTATGTAATATTACAGGCATGTGGTCTGAGTCCAGAAAGTTTTTAGCCATAAGATTGAGTGTGCATGTGATGCTCTTGATGAGGGCTCTGTTTATCACGTCTGGCCTGTGTCGCGCCTGTGTAGGCATGTACATGTACGTGGGAACGTCTGGCCCAAGTATAATGTACTTTCGGCCCAGTGCGTGTTCGTAAAACATGCCATCTGTCCGATGGAGCATAAAACGTTGTTCATCCGAAAACGCCACTTAGTGGACGTGCAGCTGCGGCATTGGGGTGAAAAAAAAATGGTTCAAATGGCTCTGAGTGCTATGGGACTCAACATCTGAGATCACCAGTCCCCTAGAACTTAGAACTACTTAAACCTAACTAACCTAAGGACATCACACACATCCATGCCCGAGGCAGGATGCGAACTTGCGACCGTAGCGGTCGCGCGGTTCCAGACTGAAGCGCCTAGAACCGCTCGGTCACTCTGGTTTGCACGGTTGGTAGTCTCTTGGTTCATCTGGGAAGTGAGTTGCTCAACAGTTGCACGTCTATTCGGCCTTACACATCTCCGCAGGAGACGTTCACCCCTGTCACCTATGTTGTGGTGCACTACTGTTGTCTCAGTGCTGATTTTGGGTAGCGTCATTTTGCCCACTGTAACCGTGACGGAACCCTAATCGTTTACAGACTTGGAAGTTTCGGAAATGCTTCCACCAATAGCTCGACACCTAATGATGAAGGCGTTTTGAACGTCGAATAAATCTCTCTGTTTCCCCTTTACAACAATGACCTTACTGTCCTCCCCCCCCCCCTCCCCCCCCGCGCATGTCACTCGCTTTATTTATACTCCACTGCTAGTGCTGCCACCTGCCGTTTGCGGGTGGTTATTGCATGTTGATGTCGAACATAGGCGGTGGTCGCATTAATGTGACTGGATCCATGTGTATTCCTCAAGCTACCATATAGTGCGTGGCGTGAGGTAGTTTCTGTAGTACTGTCAATCCTCTTTCCTGTCCCAGTCGTGGTAAGAACGATAGTTGGTGGGCCTCGGTGTGCACCAGAGTCTCTCTCCAATTCTGCAGTCATTGACTTTTTGTGACGTAGGAGGAAGAAAGTTCTGCCATTGTAGTTGAAAGATCATTTTCGTCTTGCTTTCGCGCGTACTGACTGAACCTGCGACGAAACGTGTATCTGTGCCTTGGATCTTCTCTATTCCCTCTGTCAGTCCTGTTGACTATGGATCCCAGACCGACTAGCAACATTCAAGTATTAGACGAACGATGTTTCTACAAGCTATCTTCTTCGTGGAGACATCACAATTGCTGAGGGTTCTTCCGATGAATTTCAATCTGGGATCTGTTTTATCTGCTATTAATTTTATGTGGTAGTCGTTCCATTTGAAATCATTCCGTATGCATATTCCCAGATATTTTTGGCTGTGACTGCTTCCGGTGCTTGATTTGTAGTCGTCATTCTGCCTATGTATGGGTAATATGTTACATTTGTGTACGCTGAGGGCTAAGTGCCAATTCCTGCACCAAGAATCGATCTTTTACCTTTCTTCCGGCCTCTCGATACAATTTTCTATCGTTGCAGCTCATCTCTGTTTAACAGCATCATACGCTAAAAGCCTCATGGAACTTGCGTTGTTAGCCACAAAGTCGTTTATATAAAAGGTGGTTGTAATTAAACTTTCGCTACTTGAGATGGCCCTTATGAAAAACAACTGATTGTACAGCAATGAAACTGTGTAGAAACGTTTGTAATGAATGACATTCGGAAGACAAACAACGAACAAACCGTAGAAATGAACACATTTTAATTTGACATAAAAGTTTTCTGGGTTTGGTACTGCGTCATAATGTAAAAACTACTGCTGCTATAGAAAAGCCAACGTTTCGGCCACGATTGCAGCGGCCTTCTTCTGGGTCTAATGGTGCGTTCTAGCTATACAGCGTCCTTTATATTTTGTTGTTAGTGTTCACTGCGCATGCCATTACGTCATAATTTTAAAAAGGTAGTTGGTTTATTGGTCACTTAAGGAAGAAGGAGAGGGAACTTTATTTTAATAGGTTATTGCGGTGGAGGGAGAACGTGACCTCTGTTGTCCATTGGCTCTTCTGTTATGTGCCATGATTGGTGGCCACCGTCGAATGAGAAGTTTTCTGTGTGTTTACCAGCTGCTGGACGTCGGCCGCGCGGCGGCAGTTACTCGCCGGTAGTGCTCGTGCCTCGTGTTGAAAGCGCGGTCTGTTGGGCTCTGATTGCTGGCAGCCAAGATGGGGCAAGCCTGAGTCCATCCTCCCTGTTCATGTTGTTAGGGTGTTTGAGAATTTCGATGGCCTCTCTGATTTTGCCTTTCGTCTTAGTTGGCTGCTTGGCCAACACACAGGCTTCGCTGAATTTTATTTCTTTTCCGCAGTCATGGTGATGTTCTGCCACTGCCGATTTATTGTGTTGCCCTAGACGAATGTAACGCTCGTGCTCCCGAATACGCGTTGCTATTGGCCTACCAGTCTCGCCGATGCATGCCTCTCCACATTCGCATTCCACCTTGTAAACACCTGCAGTGGGTAATGCATCCACCTTGTCCTTGGTGGAGCCTAGCACGTCCTGGATCCTACGACCACTATAGAAGACCGGCTGCACACCAGCGCGGCGAAGGTGTTTGCCTATTCGGTCAGTGACGTTTTTCACATACGGTAAGCGTACTGTTGGCTGCAGTTTGTCTATTTCCTGCTTATATTTCTTGCTTGTGTTGGTCGACAAGGCTGTGTTTATCGACTTATGGCTGTAGCCATTGGCTAAAAACGTTGTGCGTAACCTTTTGAGCTCAGGTGTGATGTTTTGAGCATCACTTAGGCGTTGACCACGGATTGCCAAAGAGCGGATGACAGAGTCTTCTGCGCTGGGTGGTGGTAGGATTGGGCGTGCAGATACCTGTCAGTATGTGTAGGCTTACGA
Organism: Schistocerca cancellata; assembly: GCF_023864275.1. Taxonomy (NCBI): domain Eukaryota; kingdom Metazoa; phylum Arthropoda; class Insecta; order Orthoptera; family Acrididae; genus Schistocerca; species Schistocerca cancellata. The sequence continues at coordinate 301,093,163 of NC_064628.1, forward strand.
TATACTCTGTGCCCCAGTGTGCCCTCCGTTCTCCTGTACACTTCGACGTCTAGAAACGGGATAGTACCATTCTTTTCTACTTCCAGCGTGAACTGTATCTTCCCGTGCATACTATTCAGATATTCGTGGAACTTGAGTAGCTCCGTTTCACCATGGGGCCATATAGCGAACGTGTCGTCCACGTATCTAAACCAGCAACGTGGTCGTAAAGGAGCTGAACCTAGGGCCGTTGCTTCAAAGGCTTCCATGAATATGTCGGCCACCAGCGGAGATAGGGGAGACCCAATTGCTACGCCGTCTGTCTGCTCGTAGTATTTTCCTTGCCATTTGAAGTACGTTGAAGTCAGGCACAACTCAACCAGGTCGCATATGTCTGGCGGGACATGCTCCTGAAGGATGTTGATGGTTTCATCTACTGGCACGTTCGTAAACAGTGATTTCACGTCAAAGCTGACCATGATGTCCGTAGGTAAAATTGTTTCTCCTTTTAGGCGTTGTATAAAGTGTGTCGAGTTCTTCACATGAGAGTCCGTCTTGCCAACTAGACGTCTTAGCTTGCGGGCTAGGTGCCGGCCGAAGTGGCCGTGCGGTTTAAGGCGCTGCAGTCTGGAACCGCAAGACCGCTACGGTCGCAGGTTCGAATCCTGCCGCGGGCATGGATGTTTGTGATGTCCTTAGGTTAGTTAGGTTTAACTAGTTCTAAGTTCTAGGGGACTAATGACCTCAGCAGTTGAGTCCCATAGTGCTCAGAGCCATTTGATCCATTTGCGGGCTAGGTACTTTGCCAAATTGTAAGTAGGCGAATTGATCCCATTCACTATTGGCCTCAAGGGGCAACTTTCCTTATGTATCTTTGGAACACCGTAAATTCTAGGAGAGACTGGTACTCTGGGAATAAGACCCTTGGCTGTGTCAGCGTCAATTCTCGAGTCCTTAATCGCGGCCTGCGTCTTTCGAATTATCTTCGCCGTAGGGTCCGCCCTTAGTTCTTTGTAGATGGGATCATTTAATAATTCTTTCATCTTGTCTTCATACTGCAAAGTGTCTAAGATGACAGTAGCATTGCCTTTGTCTGCTGTTAATATCACAATTTCATCGTTGTTCTTCGGTTCCCTGATAGCTGCTCTTGCCTCCCTGTTAAGGTTGTGTTTCTGTGGCTTGGCACGTAGTAGGACTCGAACAGTTTCCTGTCTAATTTTCTCAGCTTCTATCGCAGATGTGTGCCGGAGTGCTTTTTCCACGGATTCGATAATTTCTTCCGTGGGAATCCGCTCAGGTGTGACGGCAAAGTTTAGTCCTTTAGCTAGTGCTTCTGTAGCTGCGTTGCTGATGGGATGAGAAGAGAGGTTCACCACTGTTCGAGACGTATCCAGTCGAGACGTAGTGTTCCGTGTTGACTTTGCTAGCTGCTCAAATTTCTTCTTCTGGCGAATGGCGGCGGTTTCACTAGCTGCATACGCTTGCAGGTGAGTGAGAGCATTGAAATCTGGTGCTTATGCAGCTTGGAATGGTCGGTCAATGACTATGTTTGCTCCTGGGAGAGGTCGAAGGCCAAATGCGCCACAAATTGTTGAAGAAGTTACTGTTGCCATGGCTGACGATGGTGGATACAATGTGTGATCTTCAAGCTTTGCACGAGCTGTGTCACGACAGTTGAACATTCTATGTCTACTGTTCGAAAAGTGAAGGGGTGAAATAGGGCCAGAAAGATTCACTGTCTCATCATCATCCAACTAAAATAGTTAAAGAAACTTGCAATTTGGAGACGGTGTTGATCTCACACTGTTGGCATTGCTTAAGAAGAGATTGTTCGAAATTCCACTCTAATGATGTAAAATAAGGGATGAAATACTTTTTGAAAATATGTAACTTTTAAGACAATTTTTGAGCTAGAACTACGAAAATTGGTATTTGGCTTGTCAATTACAAATTAAAATACGTGTTTCAGTATTTTTAGAAATTAAACCACTAAACTGATAAAGTAGAAGAGCAAGTTTTTTGAAAATAAATCATTGTTAAAGAATTACCAAACCATTTTTAAAGCTACGTCTATGAAAACTGGTATTTTACTCCTCGGTTAAAAATTAAAAAAAAATACTTCTTTCATTGTTTTTGGAAATTCAACCCCGTAAAGGAGTGAAATAGAGGACGAAAAGTTTTATGAAATTATTTCATTATGAAAGCATTTTCAAAGCTAGATTTATGAAAAGTTGTATTTATTGTTTGTGTTAGAAGTAAAAAAATGACGTGTTTCACTGTTTTTGGAATATTTCGTTACATTACAAACATTTTACAGCTAAATCTATGTGTATTTGTGAGTGTGTGCGTGTGTGTGTGTGTGTGTGTGTGTGTGTGTGTGTGTGTGTGTGTGTGTTTTTTTTGTTTTTTTTTTTTTTGTTGTGGTTTTAGGGCGCAAAACTTCTATGGTCATTAGCGCCCAGAAGGTGTGTGTGTGTGTGTGTGTGAATTCCTACAGGACCAAACTGCTGAGGTCATCGGTCCCTAGACTTACACACTACTTAAACTAACTTACGATAGGGACAATACATACACCCACGCCCGAGGGAGGATTCGAACCTATGGCGGAGGGGACGCGCAGTTCGTGACATGGTGCCTCTAACCGCGCGTCTCTAAATATGTGAAAACTGGTATTTCACTTCTCGGATAGATGTAAAGAAATATGTCGTATGAGATGAAAGTTTCTATGGAAATATCACCATAACAACACGAAGTCATGTTAACAAAACCTTGGACTCCAGCTAGCAGAATCGCATTTCGGTCAGTAGAACATTCGGAAAACACTGTTCTTCTGTGAGCTTAATTAGCTGTGAAAAGTGTAGAAGGTGTTGCAGTTTGTAAAAAACATAAACAATCGAATAAAGAAAATCAGAAACATTTGCAAAGCGAAGCGGCCGGCGCTCAGCTAGTGCTCCTACAACACTCCATTTGGGAAATCCCGAAGTTCTTTTTACATCTAAAGATTTTTCTCCGTTAAAAACGGCGTACCCTATTCTCTCTCCTAGGGTTTTTCAACCTAGTCACACACGTGATCTGCTATTCCGGACACTAGTATTTTATTCGTTAGGCGACAGTGCGAAGCTTTATCGAATGTCTTTTGAAAGTCAAGGAACACTATATCTACTGGCTACATGTTATTTCTTAGTTCTCCTTCATAATGACATCACTACTGCGAATCTTGGCGTGTGCAACTTACATGAAATCAGTGTGACGGAATGCTCCTACTTATCGGCTCCGACAGCAAGTTCCCTCTGGTCCTCAACGACTGTTCTCCATTGCTTCATTCTGGCAGAAAAGAAGCGTGCGAGTTTGGCACATTGTGCCTCTGCTTACATACCACAGGATGCGCAGTCTGACGTCGCACGAAGTGCATTCTCGAGACTTGTAGCCACAGAGCACTTTCAGTTTGGGATTAGTATACAATAGTCTTTTCTGTGCTGAAAATTGATTTAATTTACTCAGAATGAAACTTTTGCTTTGCAGCGAAATGTGCGCGGTTTTCAAATTTCGTACACTAAGAGTTGTACAGTCATTCTGTGTCTTGGGGACAGCAAAGAGAGGCGAACTGCGTCGCAGATCCCTGACGTGTGTTGTAATGTCTCGTTGTAGGTTGCCGTCAGGCCCCGGCGCAAAGCAGTAGCATTGAGCGAGTAAATGCAGTGGGAGTTAATTCATACCCCCCTTCTTGTGTTCAGTACGTTTGTTCGAAGTGATCACCATTAAGAGACATATTTTCCACAGATTTTCTTCATATCTGTGATTCATTTTCTTGACACATCCTTACAGGTTCTTCTTCCTCCTTAGGCTTCGCAGAATTAAGCAAATAGGAGGAGAACTACGCTTGTTAAAAATTTTCTTTTCCTTAGACTGAATTTCGTGCAGCTATGAAAACTTCAAGCTTTTCTATGATTTTGTTGTTCCCAAGATATTCTTGGTTCAAGAATCATAAAAGAAGGTTGTATACCTGGAAGAATCCTGGAGATACTAAAAGGTGTCAGATAGATTATATAATGGTAAGACAGAGATTTAGGAACCAGGTTTTAAATTGTAAGACATTTCCTGGGGCAGATGTGGATTCTGACCACAATCTATTGGTTATGAACTGCAGATTGAAACTGAAGAAACTGCAAAAAGGTGGGAATTTAAGGAGATGGGACCTAGATAAACTGAAAGAACCAGAGGTTGTACAGAGTTTCAGGGAGAGCATAAGGGAACAGTTGACAGGAATGGGGGAAAGAAATACAGTAGAAGAAGAATGGGTAGCTCTGAGGGATGAAGTAGTGAAGGCAGCAGAGGATCAAGTAGGTAAAAAGACGAGGGCTAATAGAAATCCTTGGGTAACAGAAGAAATATTGAATTTAATTGATGAAAGGAGAAAATATAAAAATGCAGTAAATGAAGCAGGCAAAAAGGAATACAAACGTCTCAAAAATGATATCGACAGGAAGTGCAAAATGGCTAAGCAGGGATGGCTAGAGGACAAATGTAAGGATGTAGAGGCTTATCTCACTAGGGGTAAGATAGATACTGCCTACAGGAAAATTAAAGAGACCTTTGGAGAGAAGAGAACCACTTGTATGAATATCAAGAGCTCAGATGGCAACCCAGTTCTAAGCAAAGAAGGGAAGGCAGAAAGGTGGAAGGAGTATATAGAGGGTTTATACAAGGGCGATGTACTTGAGGACAATATTATGGAAATGGAAGAGGATGTAGATGAAGACGAATTGGGAGATAAGATACTGCGTGAAGAGTTTGACAGAGCACTGAAAGACCTGAATCGAAACAAGGCCCCGGGAGTAGACAACATTCCATTTGAACTACTGATGGCCTCGGGAGAGCCAGTCATGACAAAACTCTACCATCTGGTGAGCACGATGTATGAGACAGGCGAAATACCCTCAGACTTCAAGAAGAATATAATAATTCCAATCCCATAGAAAGCAGGTGTTGACAGATGTGAAAATTACCGAACTATCAGTTTAATAAGTCACAGCTGCAAAATACTAACGCGTATTCTTTACAGACGAATGGAAAAACTGGTAGAAGCCGACCTCGGGGAAGATCAGTTTGGATTCCGTAGAAATGTTGGAACACGTGAGGCAATACTGACCTTACGACTTATCTTAGAAGAAAGATTTATAAAAGGCAAACCTACGTTTCTAGCATTTGTAGACTTAGAGAAAGCTTTTGACAATGTTAACTGGAATACTCTCTTTCAAATTCTAAAGGTGGCAGGGGTAAAATACAGGGAGCGAAAGGCTATTTACAGTTTGTACAGAAACCAGATGGCAGTTATAAGAGTCGAGGGGCATGAAAGGGAAGCAGTGGTTGGGAAAGGAGTAAGACAGGGTTGTAGCCTCTCCCCGATGTTATTCAATCTGTATATTGAGCAAGCAGTAAAGGAAACAAAAGAAAAATTCGGAGTAGGTATTAAAATTCATGGAGAAGAAGTAAAAACTTTGAGGTTCGCCGATGACATTGTAATTCTGTCAGAGACAGCAAAGGACTTGGAAGAGCAGTTGAACGGAATGGACAGTGTCTTGAAAGGAGGATATAAGATGAACATCAACAAAAGCAAAACGAGGATAATGGAATGTAGTCGAATTAATTCGGGTGATTCTGAGGGAATTAGATTAGGAAATGAGACACTCAAAGTAGTAAAGGAGTTTTGCTATTTAGGGAGTAAAATAACCGATGATGGTCGAAGTAGAGAGGATATAAAATGTAGACTGGCAATGGCAAGGAAAGCGTTTCTCAAGAAGAGGAATTTGTTAACATCGAGTATAGATTTAAGTGTCAGGAAATCGTTTCTGAAAGTATTTGTATGGAGTGTAGCCATGTATGGAAGTGAAACATGGACGATAACTAGTTTGGACAAGAAGAGAATAGAAGCTTTCGAAATGTGGTGCTACAGAAGAATGCTGAAGATAAGGTGGGTAGATCACGTAACCAATGAGGAGGTATTGAATAGGATTGGAGAGAAGAGAAGTTTGTGGCACAACTTGACTAGAAGAAGGGATCGGTTGGTAGGACATGTTTTGAGGCATCAAGGGATCACAAATTTAGCATTGGAGGGCAGTGTGGAGGGTAAAAATCGTAGAGGGACACCAAGAGATGAATACACTAAGCAGATTCAGAAGGATGTAGGTTGCAGTAGATACTGGGAGATGAAGAAGCTTGCACAGGATAGAGTAGCATGGAGAGCTGCATCAAACCAGTCTCAGGACTGAAGACCACAACAACAAGATATTCTATAGATCGTATATTGTAGCCGACATGTTACTACTGAAATTGGGCTTATACAAATTTGTTACAGGTTAAGGATTTCGCACGTATCTCCGTAAAAGTGAATAGAGAAGAATGTATGACAAAGATTATCACTGCCAATCTTTGGTTGAAACAGCTTTAATCGCCGCAAAATTATTTCAGTGTTCATGTCAGTTTACGTAAAATCATTTCTGCAGAGAAGTTCATTAATAGTCTTCCAACTTCTCCTCTAATACATTTTTAAGTAACTTCAGACACTTCTTTCACTCATTGTATTTAGAAAAAAAAATCTTGTGAATCGACCTCATTACATTCTTCAGAAGTAATCTCTCTCACTACACACACACACACACACACACACACACACACACACACACACGCACGTACATACATACATACACATACACACGCGCGCTACACATAACAATACTTTCTGCCGCAACCAAATATAGCATTTTCAGTGTCGCAAACAGCTTACAAGGCGACCGTACGATCTTCCTCTCCACCGATGTGATTCCTATTGACAGGGTGTGTAGAGCACGACTAAGATTTCACCGTATGCAAACGGGAAGACGCAACTCTCAACTGTTTTCGAGAAAGTCGAATCTGAAAATTTTAGGCTTGCTTATCTTCTTTTTTAAAGTCGCTAGCATTCAAGCATACGTAGCGGAGCGAGCTAGGCGCAAAGTTTCATACTGCCCAGGTGTCTGTGTCGTATCTCGCTGCTGATAGTATTTTTGTTTCTTGTTCCAGCGTATACCTTTCAAGATGGAGGTGGTCCGCCAACGTGTAATATTAGAGTAATTCCTGCAAAAAGTAATCCCCAGGTGCAGCCTTGTGACCTTTATTTTTTACAGGCGCGTGAAGAACCTTATAAAACGGCTACAAAATTGCGCGTACATCATCGAAGAGAATAGAAAGATACCTTCTAGAGAAGACTGCGTAAAGATTTCATCAATCGTACACCTTCATTTGTCTGCACCAATATCTGGTAATATGCTTTGTTATGCGTTGTACCCTGCAAAACCGTGTGATGACCGAAGCCGTCTATCAGCGATAGATACAATGAAAAAACCATGCAAACGGAAAAATTCGGCGTTAATTTCCATTTTTCCATTTTTCTACGATCAGTATCACACTGATTCGTGCAGTGCTCCATAGGCTACACATTGTACACATTCTGTCTGTTAATTAACTAAACGAACACTGTTTTTGTCTTCTTCCACAAATTTTATTATGGTTACTGAAATTTATAATTCCATATGAAATTTGTTTAAAAACGGTCACTGAAGTAATTTAAATTAAGGATCGATACATTAAGGACCTGAGATGTTTATCTTTGACATATCATCATGTATATCTTTATCATCTTTGGAATCAATAATGAACTTGAAAACGGGCTTATAACCAGAAATTTAGGTTGTTCAGCAACCATAGTAAAATTTGTGAAAAAAGGTAAGAAACAGGGTTTGTTTAGTTTATTTACGATATTTCACCAGTTTTCAATGCTTCACCAAGAACCCACAGTTGATTCAATTAAAATGATTTAGAATGCAAGCGAAGCAACGTCAATTGTGTTTTAGAGACGATTGCTAACCAAGAAGGCAATGTCACAGCAACATGTTTGGTTTAATAAGCAGTGCCTAAATTACGAAATAACACAAAAATACGCTACCATCAGTATCAAAGAGTACTCAGCTTCCACGAAACATGTGAAGAAGGCAGCGGAAAAACTATAATAAAACAGTGTCTAATTGGTACAGAATTCGTGATAATGTTAGTGTGCACCTGAAACTAGTACATATGCACTTACTCACATGCTACATTCATGTTAGTTTATGTGGTAGGACAATACTCTGAGAGAAACAGTTTCTGATATCATTTATAATACATTTTTGTGTCAAAAGAAGAAGTCAGAACAGTTATTATCAGCGAATGACAGAACCCTAACCCCAAAAACGCAGATTCAGATTACAGACAGAATTGTGAATTTACACGCATTAACCCTTTCAGAACAAGAAGAGAAGTTATTATCAGACATGATAATATAATTGCAAGTGTTAGACCACTTAAGGATAGATCTGGAACTAGTCCTACAGAAAGGTATACGAGTAACGAGTAACGAAAGTACAATGTGTAGAAAAAATTAAGCAGGCACAGAATGAACAACAACAACAACAACAACAACAACAACAACCACCAGCACAATATCGGAAGACCAACGAGTTCTTAATCGTGAAGGAACTTAAAACTAGAACTGAATGCAGTAATGTGATTGTGACTAGGGCAGATAAAGGAGGGACTGAAGTGCTGTTAAATAAAACAGATTATACTAGCAAAGTAAAACTTTTTCCCAGTCAGTGATGCTACAAAGACTATAGAAAAAAAATTGTTCAAATGGCTCTGAGCACTATGGGACTTCACATCTATGGTCATCAGTCCCCTAGAACTTAGAACTACTTAAACCTAACTAACCTAAGGACATCACAAAACACCCAGTCATCACGAGGCCGAGAAAATCCCTGACCCCGCCGGGAATCGAACCCGGGAACCTGGGCGTGGGAAGCGAGAACGCTACCGCACGACCACGAGCTGCGGACGACTACAGAAAGATTCAAGAGCTAGTTGTAATGGTCAGGCTAGGCAGGTAGGAAACAAGCGGTCCAACATCTTTTGCGTATATGCCTATAAGAGGATTCTGCAAACGAATCCTAGGACTCGACGGTTGTGTGGTTTACCCAAACTCCACAAACAAGAAGTGCCAATCTGCCCGTTGGTAACTGCAGTACAAGCTCCACTACACAAGTGTGACAGGAGGATCAACACCATCTTGAAGAAGAAACAGAACTTCAAAGGAAAATGTAGCATTAAGAACATTTTAAATGCAGTTAATAAGTTAACAGATGTTAAGGTTTCTGCAAATGCAAAATTATTCTCTTTTGAAGCACATAGGTTATTCACAAGTATCCCAGTGAAAGACTGTGTAGCTATTGTGTGACAATCATTGTATTCACACAACATTAATCCAGAAGAACGCACGAGCATTGTTTGTACAGTAGAATGTTCTTATCAAAATTATTTCCATTTTCAAGTGAGCTATTATAAGCAAGTAGATGGTCTGGAAATGCGTTCACCTTTATCCCCCTTACCGGCAGAAATGCTCATGGACAAGTGAGAGACTGATTTTCTTAAGAGGGGATCATAGGCAAGAGCTGTGGTGAATTGGTTCAGAACGTTGATGACATTCTTTTTGTGTGTGGAAAGTTTCCTATAGACAACTCCATGAATTTGTGGAAAATATGACGCAGTGACACACTGCTATAATGGCCAGCCTGGAGTTAGGGAACCCAGCATAAATTCCTTGGACATTAACTAAAAGACAGAAGACAGCAACCATAAATTTAAAATTTATTGGAAAGACTCCTTCACTGACACATTCATCCCGGCCTCTTTCCAACATCCTACAGCCTATAAACGTGCAGAACTGCACCACATGATCCATCGTGTCCTTTCTATCCCCATGTCCCACGAGGGCTTTGACCAGGAACTTAATACAATACAAACAATAGCTACAAGTAATGAATTTGACCTCAACATCCTAGACTAAAGTCTAAGTAAAAATATGAAGAAACATGCCAGGTGTCTAATGTCCCCAATGAACAACACAGACAAGCTGGCAAAGAAATGGTCCAGTTTTCCTTTTATAGGGAAAACGTCAAACACGATACGTAAAGTTTTGAAGCCAAAGGGTTTCTCTGTGCTTTACTGTATCCCTCACACAATAGGTAGTTATTGTTCAATGCAAAAGACAACTAACCAGCCATCACAAAAAGTGGGATTTGTAACATCATATGCTAGGAGTCTCAATCTTGCTACACTGGACAGACTAGGACGTCAGTTTGCACCAGGCGTAGACAACATCATAGAAGACGGAGTTTGAAGAAGCTTTACCCGGCCATTGAGCAACATTGTCTTGACAAAAACCATAAATACGTATTAGGTGTAGATGTCTTACACGCAGAGGAAAACGGGGAAAGAGTCAGCCAGTTAGAAATTTTAGAAATTAAAAAAACCGTTGTGTGAACCTCACATCCATTATTAAATGAGCTAACCCAATTCAATTATTCATCTCTTTTAGATGATATCTCAACTCCTAGATAGAAGTAAGACCTTGGGCCCCATTCCGTAGATAAAAAGTTCTAGTCTGATGTATAACTTTATTCCTAGATATGTTTAGCCATGCCGAATTGTGTAATTCCAAATGCAATTTTCTTTAAAATGACCATTGAAATAATTTTACATGAAGCCCGGAATCGATACATTAAGAAATAGAGACTTTATCTTTGCCTTATGGTCATGTTCATCTCTGCTTTATCATCTTTGGAGTCAGTAATGTGTTTTAAAATAGGCTTACAACCCGAAGCCTAGGTTGTGCAGTAATTATAATAAAAAGTGTGAAACAAGGCAAAAAACAGTGCATGTTTAGTTAATTTACTATGTTCCACCAAGAACCCACAGCTGATTCAATTAAAGTCACTATGTTTGTCTCAAATGTAGATACAATAATATAAATAAAATTATCATAGTGATCTGTATGAAAGTTCTAGTGTATCCTTTTCCTTATGTCCAATCTACTTCCAACTTTTTTCTCCTTTTTACTGAATGAAGTTTATGAAAATAATAAATGATTGATTAGAAACTGACACTGAATAATCATAACAAATCCTTTGCTAGAATTATATGGAAACGAAAAAAAGCACCAGCAGCGCGATTCGATATAAATTCTTCGCGCTTACGAAATTATGCGCTTATTGGCTCGGCTGCGGACGCCTTCAATTTTAGCGACCATGCAAAGTGCGAGTATACAGAAACACCTAAAATTTTCAGACTCAATTTTCCTGAAAATGGTTGAGAATTGCGTCTTCCTCTTCACATAAACTGAAGTACTTCCCGTGCGCTACACACACTAAGAAGGAAGGAAGGAAGGAAGACTGTATTTAAGGTCCCGTCGACATCAAGGTCATTAGAGGCGGAACACAAGCTCGGATGATGTCAAGGACGGGGTAGGAAATCGGCCGCGCCCTTTCAAGGGAACCATATCGGCATACGCCTGGGGCGATTTAGGTAAATCACAGAAAACCTAAATCTGGTTGGCTGGACGTGGGTTTGAACCACCGACCTTGTGAAAGCGGATACAGTGTGCTAACCACTGTGCTGTATACAGTCTGGCAGTATAAATTAATTCGATGGTGGGAGCAGATGAAAAAGACTTGAGAGTTGGACGGACAACTGATTTACAATCTCACAAAAATTTAGGTACAAAAATATTCATTTCTATTTTCTCTAATAACGTACAATAAGTAGATACACTATGTGATCAGAAGTATCCGGACTACTCGCTGAAAATGACTTGCAAGTTCGCGATTATGCTGGAATTCAATATGGTGTTGGCCCACCCTTAGTCTTGATGACAGCTTCCACTCTCGCAGGCATACGTTCAGTTAGGTGGCGGAAGGTTTCTTGGGGAATGGCAGCCTATTCTTCACGGAGTGTTTCACTGAGGAGAAGTATCGATGTCGGTCGACGAGGCCTGGCACGAAGTCAGCGTTCCAAAACATCCCAAAGGTGTTCTATAGGATTCCTTTCAGGACTCTCTGCAGGCCAGTCCATTACAGGGATGTTATTCTCGTGTAACCACTCCGCCACAGGCCGTGCATTATGAGCAGGTGCTCGATCGTGTTGAAGGATGCAGTCGCCATCCCCGAATTGCTCTCCAACAGTGGGAAACAGAAGCTGTTTAAAACAGCAATGTAAGCCTGTGCTGCGATAGTGCCACGCAAACAATAGGTGTGCCAGCCCCCTCCATGAAAAACACGACCACACCATAACACCACCGCCTCCGAATTTTACTTTTGGCACTACACACGCTGGCAAATGACGTTCACCGGGCATTCGTCATACCCACACACTACCATCGGATCGCCACATTGTGTACCGTGATTCTTCACTCCACACAATGTTTTTCCATTGTTGAGTCGTCCAATTTTTACGCCCTTTACACCAAGCGAAGCGTCGTTTGACATTTACCGGTGTGATGTGTGGCTTATGAGCAGCCGCTCGATCTTGAAATCCAAGTTTTCTCACCTCCCGCCTAACTGTCATAGTACCTGCAGTGGATCGTGATGAAGTTTGCATTCCTGTGTGATGATGTGCATAGATGTCTGTCGCCTATTACACATTACGACCCTCTTCAACTGTCGGCGCTCTATGTCATTCAACAGACATGTTCAGCCCGTAAGCTTTTGTGATGTATGTGTCCTTCCACGTTTCCACTTCACTATCACATCGGAAACAGTGGACCTACGGATGTTTAGAAATGTGGGAATCTCGCGTGCAGACGTATGACACAAGTGACACCCTATCACCTGACCACGTTCAAAGTCCCTGAGTTCCTCAGAGCGCCCCATTCTGCACTCTCACGATGTCTAATGACTATTGAGTTGGCTGATATGGATTACATCTACATCTACATCCGTACTTCGCAAGCCACCTGACGGTGTGTGGCAGAGGGTACCCTGTGTACCTCTATCGGTTCTCCCTTCTATTCCAGTCTCGTATTGTTCGTGGAAAGGATTGTCGGTATGCTTCTGTGTGGGCTCTAATCTCTCTGATTATATCCTCGTGGTCTCTTCGCGAGATATACGTAGGGGAGAGCAATATACTGCTTGACTCTTCGGTGAAGGTACGTTCTCGAAACTTTAACAAAAGCCCGTACCGAGCTACTGAGCGTCTCTCCTGCAGAGTCTTCCACTGGAGTTTATCTATCATCTCCGTAACGCTTTCGCGATTACTAAATGATCCTGTAACGAAGTGCGCTGCTCTCCGTTGGATCTTCTCTATCTCTTCTATCAACCCTATCTGGTACGGATCCCACACTGTTGAGCAGTTTTCAAGCAGTGGCCGAACAAACGTACTGTAACCTACTTCCATTGTTTTCGGATTGCATTTCCTTAGGATTCTTCCATGAATCTCAGTCTGGCATCTGCTTTACCGACTATCAACTTTATATGATCATTCCATTTTAAATCACTCCTAATGCGTAGTACCAGATAATTTATGGAATTAGCTGCTTCCAGTTGCTGACCTGCTATTTTGTAGCTAAATTATATGGGATCTATATTTCTATGTATTCGCAGCACATTACACTTGTCTACATTGAGATTCAATTGCCATTCCCTGCACCATGGGTCAATTCGCTGCAGATCCTCCTGCATTTCAGTACAATTTTCCATTGTTACAACCTCTCGATACACCACAGCATCATCTGCAAAAAGCCTCAGTGAGCTTCCGATGTCATCCACAAGGTCATTTATGTATATTGTTAATAGCAACGGTCCTAGGACACTCCCCTGCGGCACACATGGCACACCTGAAATCACTCTTACTTCGGAAGACTTCTCTCCATTGAGAATTACCTGGCAGTAGGTGGCAGCACAGTGCACCTCATACGGAAAATGTATGTTTTTGGGGGTGTCCGGATATTTTTGATCACATAGTGTGTCAACGACGCAGACGCATCCAGTGGCATCTTTTCTGTGGTCAGGCAGTCTGCTGGTAGATTTTCAGCGACCTGCGCTAATCAGACTCGTTACAAAGGAAATGCACGACGGTGGACTTTTCTGTTCCCACTCTTTTACACGCAACAGGCCAGATACTCATTTACTAGCCGTAGCCCAGTACGTGGAAGGCATTACTTAAAAATAACATAAAGTCACAGAGAGTCACTCAGCTCTGCGGAAACGTGCTGCGCGCGCGCGCGGAGGGAGGTCGGAGAGCCGACCGGCGCTGGGAAATGGCTGTGACTGCGCCGGACTGCGCAGGCGCAGTCTCGGCGCCGCTTCCTGTAATGGCCGTATCGGCGCCTCCAAAATACGGGTTCGTTGCTCCCGCCACAGCAACAGGCGCAGATAAAAAGGAAGGAAAGGAGTGGTGACTCGAAACGACGAGCGGGGAAGGGGCGTGTGCTTGGCGGACAATGAGAGCGTGTGAACAAGACGGTTACGGCGCCTACTGCACGTGCCGTGGCCCGCAGCCCACCTGCCGCCAAATCACAGTGCAGGGGGCGTAACGTGCTAAGTGAGTGCGGCTGGCCGGCGCTAGGTGACAGCCGCCGTGTTGAAGCCACTCACTGGCGCCTCTGCTGCATCGCGGTTCTTCCCACCTCTTCTGATTACGGAAGAAAAGACACCGCACAGCCTCTAGCGCTATAAGTCTTTGTGTCGCCCACGATCGCGTATAAATCTTCTCGTGCAGAACGTCGGTCCTCTTCAGCAGCATTTATGACCAGGTATGAGCTATTAACAGTTTACTACATGCATAACTGATCGTACTGTGACGGGGATGGAAGGCCTTAGTCCCTAACACAAAAAGAGTATCTGCAAAAAAAAAAAAAAAAAAAAAAAGTCCAGATTAGTGTGCGTAGGACTCACGCACTGAAGGATCCGTACAAACTTTACTACAAACGACAAAAGAGGTTTTGCAACACCTCGGGTCCGAAAGTTCCGGAACCTGTACAGAAAATTGGAATAGAGATCAACATAAACATCATTTCCGCCCTTTTTATTGCTCATGACAACGACACATTGCATGTTGTACCACCATACAGCGAGACCTACAGAGGTGACGGTCCAGATTGCTGTACACATCGGTACTTCTAATACCGAGCAGCAGGTCCTCTTGCACTGATGCATGCCTGTATTCGTCGCGGCATATTATCCACAAGTTCATCAAGGCACTGTTGGTCCAGATTATGCCACTCCTCAACGGCGATTCAGCATAGATCCATCAGAGTGGTTGGTGGGTCACGTCGTCACTAAACAGCCCTTTTCAGTCTATCCCAGGCATGTCGAGCGATGTCGTTATCCTGAAGGAAGTCATTTACAAAACGTGCACGATAGAGGCGCGAATTGTCGTCCATGAAAACGAATGCCTTGCCAGTATGCTGCCAATATGTTTGAACTATCGGTCAGAGGATGGCATTCACGTATCGTACAGCGCTTACGGCGCCTTCCATGACCAGCAGTGGCGTAGTGGCGTACGTCGGCCCCACATAATGCCACCCCAAAACAGCAGGGAACCTCGACATTGCTGCACTCGCTGGACAGTGTGTCTAAGGCGTTCATTCTGACCGGGTTGCCTCCAAACACGTCTTCGAAGATTTTCTGGGTGAAAGCATATTCGACACTCATTGGTGAAGAGAACGTGATGCCAATCCTGAGCAGTCCATTCGGCATGTTGTTGGGCCCATCTGTATCGTGCTGCATGGTGTCGTGGTTGCAAAGTTGTACCTCGCTATGGACGTCTGGAGTGAAGTTTCGCATCAAGCAACCTACTGCACATAGTTTGAGTCATAACACGACGTCCTATGGCTGCACGATAAGCATTATTCAACATGGTGGCGTTGCTGTCAGGGTTCCTCCGAGCCATAATCTGTAGGTAGCGGTCATCCACTGCAGCAGTAGCCTTTCGGCGGCCTGGGCATGTCATCAACAATTCCTGTCCCTTTGTATCTCCTCCCTTTCTGAACAAAACCGCCTGGACACTTCCCTTCTTGAGAGCCCTTCCTGGCACAAAGTAAAAAAGCGGACGCGATCGAACTGCGGTATTGACCGTCTAGGCATGGTTGAACTAGACAACACGAGCCGTGTACCTCCTTCTTGGTGGAATGACTGAAACATCAGCAGTCGTACCCCATCCATCTAATAGGCGCTGCTCATGCACGGTTGTTGACATCTTTGGGTGGGGTTAGTGACATCTCTGAACAGTCAAAGGGACTGTGTCTGTGATACAATATCCACAGTCAACGTCTGTCTTCAGGAGTTCTGGGAACCGGGGTAGCCGTCCGCGGTGGCCGAGCGGTTCTAGGCACTTCAGTCCGGAACCGCCCGACTACTGCGGTCGCAGGTTCCTGACTCGGGAATGGATGTGTGTGTGATGTCCTTAGGTTAGTTAGGTTTAAGTAGTTCTAAGTTCTGGGGAACTGATGACCTCAGATGTTAGTCCCAAAGTGCTCCGAGCCATTTGAACCATTTTTGGAACCAGGATAATGAAAAACGTTTTTTGATGTATATATTAAGGAAAGGCAGTTCACGTGACAAGACTCAAATATTGTATACGATACGAATGACGATAGGAAAATGTTGCGGATATGGATAGAGCATAGCGTGTAATTTGTCAAATGTCTGAATGTATAGCGGAGACCACTGTAGTATGTTTACGTCAAACGTTACAGTGGTGGTTCTTCGAGCGAATATAAGAGTAAAGGAAATAAATACCGAGTGGAAAGCCCATGCCTACTCTTATCTTTCTTTCTTTTTCCTCGTTCATCGGAGTTTGATTCAGTCCATTGATACACAACTTGGTGTATGACGTACGTACGTGACATCACTTCTTGATCCCATTTTGGTTAAATCTGATTGGTGGAACTTGTTTCTCCCACGAGGCTGCTACAGCTGCCTCTGGATGTAGCAGCTCCACGTCACCATAGTCTAAACGTCTCCATTTATAACTACATGTCAGTGAATCATGCCACCATATAACTCTACGAACCTCTGTAGGGAGATATCAACTATACCACAAGTATGACAAATAATTTTTTTCTCTCTGTGGTCTCTGCTTTATAGCAGAAGTTTTTGTAACTAATCATTCCTAAATGATTCATTCACCTAAGCTGTAAGGATTCAGCATATACAGTGTGCGGTATCTCTTTAATGTTCAATCTTAAAATCGCGTATTATACTTGGAAAGCCAGTTCGAGAGTGTCTTAGTATTTTTATTGATTACTTACAGTTCGTGCAGATGGCGTCAAGTACATCATTACACAACACGAATAGCTTCCTTGACATTTCGTCTGCAATAGTAAATTCCCACATCCGTGGTATATTTCAGTTCTGTAGATATTATTAAGTTTAGATCATTCATATTCCCTATCTTCGTGTCCCGTTTGATGAGCCTGGCATTCTACGTGAGACTTACGTACAAGATGTATGAAAAAATGCCAGAGTAAGGTAAAAACGCATAAATACATGGCCGAAAGTCCTTCATTTATGAGATTTTAATGAGAGGAAATTTTGGAAAGATCGCAAGTAAAAAAATGGTATCAAATGTCAAAAATGTACTGCGATTACTTCTGTTACTGGTTGTGTGACTAGTGGCTGGAATGAATGGGCGCTGCGTTTGCCTCTTGGGTTTACCATACAGTCGCTCCTCTTTTATGGCAATTGCTCTACGTACATGTTGGTATCAGATGCATTATGTGTGTGTTTGTGTGTGTGTGTGTGTGTGTGTGTGAGACCCCACACTGTGCTCTCACTCTCGAACTGGCTTTCCAAGTAAACTTTGCGATTTTAAGATTGAACATTTTGTATATGCTGAATCCTTACAGCTCCTACGGAGTCGGCGTAGGCAAGAAGACATTCAAGTAACAGATTAAAATCGGAACATAGCAGCCACGCCACCATAATCAGCGAACAGCCGCTACACTAAACAAAGAAAGAAAGAATGCTATGGCCACCTTCACAGGTATGCGTAGACTCGAGGAATGCCGAGGTACAAACATGCCAGTGTGAACAATGTAGCATTGTGTAGCAACAGGTTTGGATGTAGGTACAGTTGTAGTTAGTCGGCAAACCTCAAGTTATACCGAGGCTGCCAGTAACATATCTACTAACATAATGTGGAAGTTATTCACATGGAACTCGAGTTAATTCCTTTTATTTAATGTTTTTAATTGATTCTTATTTTCAATTTTCGGTTTTATTTCTACATGAATATTTTAACATAATTCATTGCTACATACTAAATATAAGCCATTTATGTCAGCATGATTATTGAATATGTAAGACCTGTTCAGAGCTTCCATATAAGAAGTCAGAAATTCGTGGCAATAAACTGAAATTGAATTGAATGATACACTTTAATATGGATCTATATGTCTGGATGCTGTACAGTTCTTTTTCCGTACAACAAAGTTTCCAAAATAACTATGAAGCCACAGAGCTGTGTGATTCTTTCGCTGTGAAAGTAAATCACACCCGTAAGAATCGATTCCCTAGTACTTACTTATCTCACGTTGTTCCTTCTGAGAAAGGCTACATGATTCATTACTGAGGTCCATTTGTATGTTTACGGAAACATTTTGACAACGTTCATTAGAATATATTCTTTGACACTGTGAAGGTAGAAAGGATAAAATGCAGGGAGCGAAAGGTTATCTATAAGTTGTACAGAAATAAGACTGCAGCTCAAAAGACATGAGAGAATGGAAGTAGTAGAGAATGGAACGAGACGGGGTTGTAGCTTATCCTCCATGTTTCTGCATCTATTCACTGAACAAGCAGTAAAGGAAACTAAGAAGAAATTTAGAAACGGAGTTAAAGTTCAACATCGTAATACTGTTCAGTGGTAGTAAACGACTAGGAAAATCAGCTGAATCGAATGTGCAGTGTCTTGAAAAGAAATTATAAAACGAAGAATGACAAAAGTAAAACGAAGGTAGTGTAATTCAGTCCACTCGAATTAGATAAATTCGGTAATGAGACTCTGAAAGTAGCAGGGCGTATAGATATTTAGGGAAGAAAATAATTTTCGATGTCAGAAATAATAATGACATTAAACGCAGAGCTGTAATTGAAAAGAAAATATTACTCGAAGAGAAAAATATGTTAATTTCCGGTATAAATGTCTTAGAGAATGTTTATGAAAGAACTTGCCTGGAATGTAGCCTAATAAGAAAGGGAAACCCGGATGATAAAAAGTACGGACGAGAAGAGAATAGAAGCTTTTGAAACATGTTACTACAGAAGAAAGCTGAAAATTGGCTATGTACATAGAAAAGTTCTCGAAGAGCTACTGAATCGAATCAGGGAGAAAAGAGTGTTACTGCGGAACTTGACTGACAAGGGAACGGTTGATAAAACTCACCATGCTGCATCAATGAATAAATAATAATTATTTCGGTACTGGAGGGAAGCGTATATGTGCTTGCGCGTTTGGAAATTTTTTGGAAATTTGTGGTAATTTTCTATGGGACCAAACTGCTGAGGTCATCAGTTCCTAGATTTACACACTACTTAATCTAACTTAAACTAACTTACGATAAGTACAACACACACACACACACACACACACACACACCCATGCCCGAGCGAGGTCTCGAACCTCCACCGGGGGGAGCCGCGCTAATCGTGACAAGGCGCCTCAGACCGCGCCACTACTCCGCACGGCGCTTGTGTGTTTATTGGAGGAGTGTAAAAACTGTAGAGGAAGACGAAGGTTGGAATACATTACCCACGTTCAAGTGGTGGTACAGTGGTTGGATAAAAATATCGAAATACCATGCGAAATGGACTCGTGAACACAAATGCAGATACTAGCCAAGCATGCGGCTGACCACAAACGGCACTTGAGCAATATCTTCATTTCGTCCAAGTGTCAGACGTGATCAAAATAGTCTTCTGATCATTGCATTATGTCGGACCCATATGAATTGTGCGTGGGTAAATTTTTGGCGCTCGCATGTTGGGTGCTTCCGCAATCTAGGTAGCTGAAATGGTGGCACCGTATCGATGATTTATACAGCTTACAGGAAAAAAAACATCACCACCCTCTAAGCCAAAGCGCGAACGAAAGTGTGTTTTGTGTGATTCTGACGGGCACTGAAGAGGATTGTGGCGGAAAATAAGAGAACAACAGCAGCAAAAGTCACTGCAAAACTACACTCATGCTCATAAATTAAGGATAGTTGCGGAATGTGGTACTACACAACGTGGCACTACACAAAACTGGAGCTAATAGCATAGGCACGTAGGGAACACACATGACACAGATCTGTCAGTCCACAGTATTGGTGATAGGTTGAGAAAACCGACCCGAAACATGTTGTTGTTGTTGTGGTCTTCAGTCCTGAGACTGGTTTGATGCAGCTCTCCATGCTACTCTATCCTGTGCAAGCTTCTTCATCTCCCAGTACCTACTGCAACCTACATCCTTCTGAATCTGCTTAGTGTATTGATCTCTTGGTCTCCCTCTACGATTTTTACCCTCCACGCTGCCCTCCAATGCTAAATTTGTGATCCCTCGATGCCTCAGAACATGTCCTACCAATCGATCCCTTCTTCTGGTCAAGTTGTGCCACAAACTTCTCTTGTCCCCAATCATATTCAATACCTCCTCATTAGTTACGTGATCTACCCACCTTATCTTCAGCATTCTTCTGTAGCACCACATTTCGAAAGCTTCTATTCTCTTCTTGTCCAAACTAGTTATCGTCCATGTCTCACTTCCATACATGGCTACACTCCATACAAATACTTTCAGAAACGACTTCCTGACACCTAAATCTATATTCGATGTTAACAAATTTCTCTTCTTGAGAAACGCTTTCCTTGCCATTGCCAGTCTACATTTTATATCCTCTCTACTTCGACCATCATCGGTTATTTTACTCCCTAAATAGCAAAACTACATATGTGCTACAAAATGCCAATGTTTCCTGCGCATGTACCCCGACATAAATATGGGATATGATCACCATGCATACGTGCACAGGCCGCACAACGAGTTGGCATACTCTGGATCAGTTGGTCGAGCAGCTGCTGGGGTATAGCCTCCCATTCTTGCACCGGTCCCTGTCAGAACTCCTGAAGTGACGTAGGGGTTTGAAGACGTGCAGCGATACGTCGACCGAGAGCATCCCAGACGTGCTCGATGGGGGTCTAGGTCTGGAGAACAGGCAGGCCACTTCATTCGCCTGATATCTTCTGTTTCAAGGTACTCCTCCACGATGGCAGCTCGGTGGGGCCGTGCGTTATCATCCATCAGGAGGAAGGTGGGACCCAAAGCACCCCTGAAAAGGCACACATACTGGTGCAAAATGACGTCCCGATATACCTGATCTGTTACAGTTCCTCTGTCAAAGACATGGTGGGATGCACGTGCACCAATCATAATCCCACCCTACACCATCAAACCACGACCTCCATACAGGCCCCTTTCAAGGATATTAAGGGGTTGGTATCTGGTTCTTGGTTCACGCCAGTTGCGAGAATCAGTGTTCAGACTATACCTGGGCTCGTCCGTGAACATAACCTGGGACCACTGTTCCATTGACCATCTACTGTGTTCTTCACAACAGGCTTTACAGTCTCTCCTGTGACCAGGGGTCAGTGTAATGCACCTTGCAGGTGTCCGGGCGAATAAACCAAGTCTGTTCAGTCGTCTGTGGACTGTGTATCTGGAGACAACTGTTCCAGTGGCTGCGGTAAGGTCCCGAGCAAGGCTACCTGCCGTACCCCATGGCCGTCTGCGGGCACTGATGGTGAGATATCGGTTGTACACTGTGGGCGTCCCGTACTGTAGCACCTGGACACGGTTCCAGTCTGCTGGAATCCTTGCCATAACCTTGAGATCACACTTGTGGCACACAGAGGGCCCGCGCTACGATCTGCTGTGTTTGACCAGCCTCCAGTCGCCCTAGTATTCTACCCCTCATAACGCCATCAATATGTGTTCTTTGAGCCATTTTCAACACACAGTCACCATTAGCACGTCTGAAAACGTCTGCACACGTACTCGCTGCACGTATTCTGACATGCACCAACACACCTCTGCATATGTTGACTACTGCCAGCGCCACTGTGCGACGACCGCAGGTCAAATGCACCGCATGGGATACCCCAAAGTGATTTAAACCCGCAAACCGCCCATCAGAAGCGTTGTTTCACCATGTATCAGCAGTATCCTTAATTTATGAGCATGAGTGTAGTTGTCACACTCGCGAACCCTATCGCCACCAACACAACATGAAGGGAGCTCCATAGGCAGAGAACTGCTGATCGAGCTGGAATTCTAAAACCACTCATCAGTGATGCAAATCACCGTAATAGGGAAACGTACTGCCGAAGCCATAAAACGTGTGCTACGAAGCAATGGAAGAAAGTCATTTGATAGCATGAGTCTTGTTTCACTCTGTCTCCTGCTTTTGGCCAAGCTCACGTCCCAAGAGTGGAACATGGCGGGGGTCGACGATCATTTGGGCAGCCGTATCGTGGTATTTCATGGGCCCCATGGTTACATTACAAGGTCGCATTACAGACGAGAATTATGTGACCGTTTTGGCTCATCAGGTCCATTCTATTGTAGAAAGTCTGTTCCGCACTTATGGATCTGTCTTCCAAGGTGTCAGGGCCACTGTTCACACATTTCGCATCGTTCAGGACTAGGTCTGCGTGCGCGAGAATGAATTGTTGCATCTCCCCTGGCCACCACGATCACCAGATCTCAATATCATTGAGCCTTTGCGGTCTAACTTGGAGTGTAGGGTGCGTGATCCCTATGAACTTCCATCGTCGTTACTTGAACTTCCCACTTGTTTTGCTCGAAGAATGGTATACGATTCCCTTAAAAACCATACAGGACCTGTATTTATCTATTCCGAGACGAAAGGAAGCTGTTTTGAACGCCTAAGTGCTCCCTGCACCGTACCATGCGTGATAATCTGGTGTGTTATTGGTGTTACCGTACTTTTATCCACCCCCTGTTGACAGCAGTATTTAAGTAGAGGCGAGGAAACGTGCACAGAATACACTGGGGCAGAAAGCTTCATCAAACCAGTCTTCGGGCTGAAGACCCCACAGCAGCAACTGAAGCTACTTCTATATGAACCATTTAACCACTGAAAACATTGTAGGTACAGTGAAAGTAAATGACTTTATCTTTATTGTGGCTAGTAGTTGACTTGGAAGCGTACAAATATAATAGGTAGAATATTAAGGGTCCTTCAAACTAGAAAGTGGTTATTCGTTGTATGTAACGTCACTTTCGTATCTTTAACGCTGGTTGGCTATATAAATGCCAGCAGTCACGTGCAGTAATTTTTTTTTCCCTTTATGGAGTCAACGCACTCATCGTGAAATCTTAAGACACAAAATGCTACGTTAGTTGTTAGAATTAAATGCCTGTTAACGCAACTTGCTCTGTAACTTCTGAGAGAACTAAGTCATTTACAAAAAACGATGGGATCGATAGATCCACAAGGTGTGCTACGAAATTTTTCTCTAATTAAACTGCAATATGCTGCACCACATTAAAAATGGGGAAGGACGTCTGCCTCATCCACACTGCAGCTTACTCCACAGACGTAAATTTACTACATATTTCATACCCACATGTGCGTTAGGCACTGAAAAGGAGCAGGGGCAAGAATTAAAAATTTTAACTGTGAGCAATAAAAATATTACGAGAGTTGAATGAAAAGTAATGCCTCCACCTTCATTAATTCGGTTTGGATGGGAATATTTTAACAAATCAAAAGGCAGAAATAATCCATAGAATGTGATCTTTAATTACCAATATTCATTTTTCCACCTAATCACCATCCAACCGGAAACATTTCTGCCAATGATGAACAAGTTTTATGAAGCCGTCACGGAAGAAGTCGACACTCTGTTTCCGCAACCACAGTCTCACAGTTCTCTCAACGTCTTCATCAGAAGCATAATGATGTCCCTGCAGATCGTCTTTCACTATCGGGAAGAGACGGAAGTCAAACGGTGCTAAATCTGGACTGTATGGAGGATGCCGTACGGTGGTGAGATTCAGTCTCTGAAGTTGTTCTAGGCGCTGCAGTCTGGAGCCGAGCGACCGCTACGGTCGCAGGTTCGAATCCTGGATGTGTGTGACGTCCTTAGGTTAGTTAGGTTTAATTAGTTCTACGTTCTAGGTGACTGATGACCTCAGACGTTAAGTCGCATAGTGCTCAGAGCCATTTGAACCATTTTTTTGAAGTTATTCTCTGGTGGCACGTGAAGTGTCATGCTGCAGGAAAACATTTCCCTTTTTCTTTCGGACCCTTCTTAGCCATCGTTCCAGAGTTCGGAGCGTTGTGATGTAACGCTCTGAATTTATTGTTGTCCCACAATCGAGGAAATCGACATGGACAACACCCTCTGCGTCCCAGAACACTGTGGCGTGCAGCTGAGGTGTGGGTCTTGAATTCCTTTTTCTGGGGCGAGTCTTTATGTCGATATTCCATAGACCGACGTTTCGTCTCCGGGTCTTAATGGTGTACCCACGTTTCGTCTCCTGTCAGAATTGATTGAAGAAAGGCGTCACCTTCATTCTCGTAACGCGAGAGGAGTTCCTGGCAAATTTCAAGTTTGTGCGCTTTCATTTCAGGAGTCAGCATCCGAGGTACCCATCGTGCACAGATTTTCCGATAGCCAAGCACAGCAATAATGTGACGCACACGTTCTTGTGAAATGCCGATTGTGCTTGCAATTTCTCTCTGAGTGATACGAGGATCGTCCTGAATCAATCTGCCAACATTTTGCTTGTGAAACTCGTATTGTCACAGGACGTCCAACTCTTTGTCACGCAAGTCAGATGTTCCCGCCTCAACATCTTTAAACTTACTCGCCCAACGACGCACAGTACTCACATCAAAACAATCACTATAAATTGCTTTCATTCTCTGATGTATCTCCTTTGGGGTGACACCTTCTGCTGTCAAGAATTCATTGACTGCACGTTGCTTAAATCGCATTAACCGACCGTCTGCACAGAGTTCCGTTCTTTACACTATAACTATACAAATGTTCAATGCTAAGGCTTCCCGCCATCTGGAGCTGTGGAGAATTGGCTTCGGAAGAAGCCAGTACCTGCCGCATACCAATGCTGCCAACTGTTGAAGAGTTACGCAGGTGGAGGCTTTTTGGTCAACCCTCGTATTTTTTAAAAAATGTTAAATTATTTTGTTCACAGTGAAGCAAAATTTTTCTCTTTATATTAGAGTTGTCTATATCACCAGGTCATAGGTTCTGGACTCTGCTTTCAACCGTTGTGATTCTATCGACTGATAATAAAGTTTATAAGACCTACATGTTAATGCTGAAAAGCTCCTCTCAGTTAAAGTACCCAGAAATGAACCATCTTATGTTCACATCGCTTCTCATCTACATCTACATCTACATCCATACTCCGCAAGCCACCCGACGGTGTGTGGCGGAGGGTACCTTGAGTACCTCTATCGGTTCTCCCTTCTATTCCAGTCTCGTATTGTTCGTGGAAAGAAGGATTGTCGGTATGCCTCACTCGGTGTGCTTGCCGGGGGGTCTCGTCCGTAATGTGGAGGAGGCCCTTCCGGCAGCTATTGAACGCACTGGGTGTGACCGGCTGCAGATAGTAGCACATGTCGGAACGAATGACGCCTGCCGCTTGGGTTCTGAGGCCATCCTTGGTTCCTTCCGGCGGCTGGCTGATTTGGTGAAGACAACCAGCATCGCACGCGGAGTGCAAGCTGAGCTTAATATCTGCAGCATAGTGCCCAGAGTCGATCGCGGTCCTCTGGTTTGGAGCCGTGTGGAGGGTCTAAACCAGAGGCTCAGACGACTCTGCGACTATAATGGTTGCAAATTCATCGACCTCCGTTATTGGGTGGAGAACTGTAGGGCCCCCCTAGACAGGTCAGGCGTGCACTACACACCGGAAGCAGCTACTAGGGTAGCAGAGTACGTGTGGCGTGCACACGGGGGTATTTTAGGTTAGAGGGACCCCCCCTTGGGCGAAACGATAAAATACCTGACGGCTTACCAGAGAGGACATTATCATCGTTGATAAAGAACGTCCGTCCTCAGAGACCAAAAACAGGAAAAGTTAACGTAATATTGGTAAACTGCAGGAGTATCCAGGGCAAGGTTCCTGAATTAGTATCTCTTATTGAAGGAAATAGTGCGCATATAGTATTAGGAACGGAAAGTTGGTTAAAACCGGAAGTGAACAGTAACGAAATCCTAGACACAGAATGGAATATATACCGCAAGGATAGGATAAACGCCAATGGTGGAGGAGTATTTATAGCAGTAAAGAATTCAATAATATCCAGTGAAGTTATTACCGAATGCGAATGTGAAATAATCTGGGTTAAGCTAAGTATCAAAGGTGGGTCAGATATGATAGTCGGATGCTTCTATAGACCACCTGCATCAGCAACCGTAGTAGTTGAGCGCCTCAGAGAGAACCTGCAGAACGTCGTGAAGAAGTTTCGTGATCATACTATTGTAATAGGGGGAGACTTCAATCTACCAGGTATAGAATGGGATAGTCACACAATCAGAACTGGAGCCAGGGACAGAGACTCTTGTGACATTATCCTGACTGCCTTGTCCGAGAATTACTTCGAGCAGATAGAGAACCAACTCGTGAAGCTAACGTTTTAGACCTCATAGCAACAAATAGACCGGAACTTTTCGACTCCGTGAATGTAGAAGAGGGTATCAGTGATCATAAGTCAGTGGTTGCATCAATGACTACAAGTGTAATAAGAAATGCCAAGAAAGGAAGGAAAATATATTTGCTTAACAAGAGTGATAGGGCACAAATCGCAGAATATCTGAGTGACCACCATCAAACGTTCATTTCTGAGGAAGAGGATGTGGAACAAAAATGGAAAAAATTCAGAAACATCGTCCAGTACGCCTTAGATAAGTTCGTACCGACTAAGGTCCAAAGTGAGGGGAAAGATCCACCGTGGTATAACAATCATGTACGAAAGGTACTACGGAAACAAAGAAAGCTTCATCATAGGTTTAAGAGTAGTCGAATCATAGCTGATAAGGAAAAGCTGAACGAAGCGAAAAAGAGCGTAAAGAGAGCAATGAGAGAAGCATTCAACGAATTCGAACATAAAACATTGGCAAACAATCTAAACAAGAACCCTAAAAAGTTTTGGTCATATGTAAAATCGGTAAGCGGATCTAAATCCCCTATTCAGTCACTCGTTGACCACGATGGTACCGAAACAGAGGACGACCGAAGAAAGGCAGAAATACTGAATTCAGTGTTCCGAAACTGTTTCACTGCGGAAAATCGTAACACGGTCCCTGACTTCAGCCGTCGCACGGACGCCAAAATGGAAAATATTGAAATAAACGATATCGGAATTGAAAAACAACTGCTATCACTTAGTAGCGGAAAAGCATCCGGACCAGACGAGATACCCTTAAGATTCTACAGTGATTATGCTAAAGAACTTGCCCCCTTTCTATCAGCAATTTATCGTAGATCGCTGGAAGAACGTAAAGTACCTAGCGACTGGAAGAAAGCGCAGGTCGTTCCCATTTTCAAGAAGGGTCATAAATCAGATGCGAATAATTATAGGCCTATTTCGCTTACGTCAATCTGTTGTAGAATAATGGAACATGTTTTGTGTTCTCGTATTATGACGTTCTTAGATAATACAAATCTCCTTCATCATAACCAACATGGATTCCGCAAACAGAGATCATGTGAAACTCAGCTCGCCCTATTTGCCCAAGAAATTCACAGTGCCGTAGACACTGGCGAGCAGATTGATGCCGTATTCCTGGACTTCAGGAAGGCATTTGATACGGTTCCGCACTTACGTTTAATGAAAAAAATACGAGCTTACGGAATATCGGACCAGGTTTGTGATTGGATTCAGGATTTCCTAGAAGAAAGAACACAACATGTCATTCTTAACGGTTCAAAATCTGCAGATGTAGAGGTAATTTCGGGAGTACCGCAAGGAAGCGTGATAGGACCTTTATTGTTTACAATATACATAAATGACTTAGTTGACAACATCGGTAGCTCCGTGAGGCTATTTGCAGATGACACGGTTGTCTACAAGAAAGTAGCAACATCAGAAGACTCGTACGTACTCCAGGAAGACCTGCAGAGGATTAATGCATGGTGCGACAGCTGGCAGCTTTCCCTAAACGTAGATAAATGTAATATAATGCGCATACATAGGGGCAGAAATCCATTCCAGTACGATTATGCCATAGGTGGTAAATCATTGGAAGCGGTAACGACCGTAAAATACTTAGGAGTTACTATCCGGAGCGATCTGAAGTGGAATGATCACATAAAACAAATAGTGGGAAAAGCAGGCGCCAGGTTGAGATTCATAGGAAGAATTCTAAGAAAATGTGACTCATCGACGAAAGAAGTAGCTTACAAAACGCTTGTTCGTCCGATTCTTGAGTATTGCTCATCAGTATGGGACCCTTACCAGGTTGGATTAATAGAAGAGATAGACATGATCCAGCGAAAAGCAGCGCGATTCGTCATGGGGACATTTAGTCAGCGCGAGAGCGTTACGGAGATGCTGAACAAGCTCCAGTGGCGGACACTTCAAGAAAGGCGTTACGCAATACGGAGAGGTTTATTATCGAAATTACGAGAGAGCACATTCCGGGAAGAGATGGGCAACATATTACTACCGCCCACATATATCTCGCGTAATGATCACAACGAAAAGATCCGAGAAATTAGAGCAAATACGGAGACTTACAAGCAGTCGTTCTTCCCACGCACAATTCGTGAATGGAACAGGGAAGGGGGGATCAGATAGTGGTACAATAAGTACCCTCCGCCACACACCGTAAGGTGGCTCGCGGAGTATAGATGTAGATGTAGATGTAGATGCCTCTGTGTGGGCTCTAATCTCTCTGATTTTATCCTCATGGTCTCTTCGCGAGATATACGTAGGAGGTATATGTCAATACGTAGGAGGTATATGTCAATTTTTGGACGTATTTTTGCAGGACTATATGTGATCCCTAGCTGTGTAGCCGTCCTCTCATTCTATCAAGAATTTCACGGCGGGCTACTTCATTTGCTTTTAGTTCGCGACTGACTTGTTCCCACACTTCTTGAAATTGAATAGTAGTTGCACAGCACCACTTTGAATTCATTCACTTAATTAACAGTGTAATGAATGTCACGATATGTATTTCATAATTATTTATATCAAACAATGTATCAGTTATTGGAGAAACACATGCAACAGGAAAGTCGAGAAAACTGAAGCATCGTACACATTGATTTCAAACTCATGATTTGAGGCATTTGTTTCTCCTTTGCTTTTTTCGTCTACGTCTATCATTCCTAAACTTTCACCAAAAGAAGTATTCAACTATGGAGCATAGGAAACTCATTTAAATGCCAACGTTTACCAGGCAAAGAAGATACAATAAGTTGTACTTTCTAAAGAGAAAGACAAATTCTTTTGGGCGCTAACTGCGTCCAATATATTGTGTAGTTGCCTATCTATAACTGCCTGTCACTTTGAACTTACAAATGAAACCCGTATTTTTCTACATCTTTTCAAGAAACACACTCTGTGTACAGCACACACACGCTTCAGCGCTTCGTCTAATTTCGAAAGGAATGTCCTCTGGACTAAGTAAGTGATTTTTTGTAAGGGTTTTTTTAGAACTTTCTTGTGGTGAACTTCCCACGAGTTTTCTCGGGGTTCTGCATTTATTGAGAGTCAAACTTTAAAAAATTTGATTTAAAATTGGAACAAAAATATTTTGTGTGCTAAACCGTCTTATTGTGAAACGCTAAAAAACAACTGCAAGACGGACGTTCCGACAGTGTTTCCAGCGATCTTCTTCATGGCAGGTAAACTCATTTGAGTCGCCCTGAAGCGAATCGCTTCAGTTTTGAAGAAAAAGGCAGTCGTATAATTGTTTTAGTGTTTCATAATGTCGCAGCATAATTGACTGACGTCAGAGTTCTATGTACGTACATTAAATTATAACGTGCTAGATCTCTGTTAACTTCACGCCGAGACTAACAGCTTAACTACAGCACATGGTGGACGAGTTCGCAGTCAGCCCAGAGATTTGCAGTACAGGTCGCTAATGGGGACACGTAGCGTCAAGTGCAGTGTGACGCGCTTTGAGGACAGCACATTCGAACATTTATTCAGCAGTAGCTTCACTTATGTTTCCTATTTCCTACAAGATGCGTTTCACATGTGCATACACTGGCGCACTGCTACCCATTAAGGAAAAATCATGAACGAAAGAAATTTTGTCAAGTATGGCAAGGTGCACGTAAGGTGTGAAGCGTAGGATTCGAAATTAATAATACAGAGGAACAGTTGGATACGATTTGTGGTCGAGATCAGAAACTGAAATGTACTAAATCAATGTGTCAATTTGAATCAGCACAAGTTATTTCAGTCAGAAGTGACCTTACCGCAAACAGGCACTCTTAAGTTAGATCAAAATTACGTATCGTATGAGAGTAGATACCAAGTCTGTCTGTGCTGGTTGATCTTTGAGGGGAACTGGCATTGGCTAGCTACTGTAGCAATGCATATTGACATTAATGTGAGACGTATGCTGTTGCTCCACCTTTCTTGAAATTCAGGTAAGAAAGCGCTTTTATTGGGATAAAAAGTAAAATATGCTCATCGTAATTTAAATGGTTTTAATCAAACATCCACTGCAGTTTAATTTAGTTGTTTAGTTTGTATTGTATTGAACTGGGGAGCTAGAAACGACGGAGAGGCTTCGTCCCCGCTGTAGCCCTCAGTGGTTCACAACCCCACAACAGGCTACAGCAGTCCACTCACCCCACCGCCGCCCCACACCGAACCCAGGGTTCGGCACCCAGTGGAACGCCCCCCCCCCTCCCCCCCCCGTCTCACACCAGACTTGAGAAACCCCAACTGTTTGGGTGGTAATTGTCGTGTACACGTACCTGGAGACAGTGTTTGCGCAGCAATCGCCGACATAGTGTAACTGAGGCAGAATAAGGGGAACCAGCCCGCATTCACCGAGGCAGATGGAAAACCGCCTTAAAAACCATCCACAGACTGGCCGGCACACCGGACCTCGACACTAATCCACCGCGCGGATTCGTGCCGGGGAACGGCACGCCTTCCCGCCAGGAAAGCAGTGCGTTAGACCGCGCGGCTAACCGGGCGGGCTACTGTTTAGTTTACTTGGTACTGTTCTCTTAAACACAGGCTAGGTGCTGTTTCTCATATGATGTGATATAATGATACATTTTTCAGCTAGTGAACTGTTGGTGGTTATTTAGAAACTGGCAGAAAGCAACAGCAGAGAAGACAGCATTGACCTAATATGAATGTGCCTACACAATCGTATGTTTATTTGCCGGAGAATTTTACCCTTTTTCGTGTAACAGCAGGAAACGAAACTGCATTTCAGAACATAACACAACTGCAGACAGTGACCCAATGAAGGAAACCAAGCCAGAAACTGAAAAGGATATTTTTTAGTAACGTGGACGTATTCATCAATGTATGCAAACATTTGTTTATTTTCTAATCTTACTGTGTACGTGATCTCTTCTGTGATGGACTGTAGAATAATATAATGTGTTTCATACTTGTAAAATATTGTCTAGGTTGTAGCTATAATATAATTTGAAAATATTATTCTGTATTTAACGTAACACTGCGACCTTGTTAGATGTGTATTTTATCTACGTTAAATGTTGTAGCTACTGAAATCCTTGTACGTCAATGTTTATTTACGAGTATGAATTTCACAAATACATTGGTAGAAAGGTTATCACTTTCGAGAAACAACTCGTTTGTAATTAAACTTAAAAAGTAACTCATCAATTGTGAAAAGTTAAGTAATGTAAATAATCAACATTTGTGATTGTTAATGATACACTATTGGCCATTAAAATTGCTACACCAAGAAGAAATGTAGATGATAAACGGGTATTCATTGGACAAATATATTATACTAGAACTGACATGTGATTACATTTCCACGCAATTTGGGTGCATAGACCCTGAGAAATCAGTACCCGGAACAACCACCTCTGGCCGTAATAACGGCCTTGATACGCCTGGGCATTGAGTCAAACAGAGCTTGGGTGGCGCGTACAGGTACAGCTGCCCATGCAGCTTCAACGCAATACCACAGTTCATCAAGAGTAGTGACTGGCGTATTGTGACGAGCCAGTTGCTCGGCCACCATTGACCAGACGTTTTCAATTGGTGAGAGATCTGAAGAACGTGCTGGCCAGGGCAGCAGTCGAACATTATTTGTATCCAGAAAGATCCGTACAGGACCTGCAACATGCGGTCGTGCATTATCCTGCTGAAATGTAGGGTTTCGCAGGGATCGAGTGAAGGGTAGAGCCACGGGTCGTAACACATCTGAAATGTAACGTCCACTACTCAAAGTGCCGTCAGTGTGAACAAGAGGTGAACGAGACGTGTAACCAATGGCACCTCATACTATCACGCCAGGTGATGACGAATACATGCTTCCAATGTGCGTTCACCGCAATGTCGCCAAACACGCATGCAACCATCATGATGCTGTAAACAGAACCTGGATTCATCCGAAAAATGACGTTTTTCCATTCTTGCATCCAGGTTCGTTGTTGAGTACACCATCGCAGTCGCACCTGTCTGTGATGCAGCGTCAAGGGTAACCGCAGCCATGGTCGCCGAGCTGATAGTCTATGCTGCTGTAAACGTCGTCGAACTGTTCGTGCAGATGGTGGTTGTCTTGCAAACGTCCCCATCTATTGACTCAGGGATCGAGACGCGGCAGCACGATCCGTTACAGCCATGCGGATAAGATGCCTGTCATCACGACTGCTAGTGATACGAGGCCGTTGGGATCCAGCACGGCGTTCCGTATTACCCTCATGAACCCACCGATTCCATATTCTGCTAACAGTCATTGGATCTCGACCAACGCGAGCAGCAATGTTGCGATACGATAAACCGCAATCGCGATAGGCTACAATCCAACCTTTATCAAAGTCAGAAACGTGATGGTACGCATTTCTCCTCCTTACACGAGGCATCACAACAACGTTTCACCAGGCAACGCCGGTCAACTGCTGTTTGTGTATGAGAAATTGGTTGGAAACTTTCCTGATGTCAGCACGTTGTAGGTGTCGCCATCGGCGCCAATCTTGTTTGAATGCTCTGAAAAGCTAATTATTAGCATATCACAGCATCTTCTTGCTGTCTGTTAAATTTCGCGTCTGTAGCATGTCATCTTTGTGGTGTAGCCATTTTAATGGCGAGTAGTGTATTTTGCAAGATCTCTTTGAAGTGCTCTATCATTACAGCTCCTGATCAAACCTGTCTATAAAACTACCCGTTTATCATTTTTGACCGATCTTTAATGCTTAACTTCCCCCTGATTAATTCACATTCGGAATAAGTGATAACCTCGCTAGATATGTCGAATTCTTTCGTGCAATAAACACGACGCTACCACTGGCGACTAGCCCAGGAACCGGTGGAATCCCCACCACACTCTGTACCCAGCTTGAGGCTCAGTTAGCCCCTCTGTTAACTAGAATTCATCGTAGAGCCATCGAACAAAAATCCGTGTCTTTCCTTTGCTTTCCTTATGTTCTGTCGTGTCAGAGTCGTGTCTTCTTACGAGTTAAAGCGAGGCAAACGACCCAATCCAAAAATAATTTACATTACAAAGACGTTATTCGGTGCTACAGCTGTAACCATACTCTATAAGAACTCTGATGTGCGTATCAGAGGTTACTTTCCACGGTGCCTCGCTTAAGAGTTCCTTTCCCTTTCATTCGCGCCAAGCGACGTGGTGCAGTGGTTAGCAGACTGGACTCGCATTCGGGAGAACGACGGTGGAAGTCTCCATCCGGCCATCCAGATTTAGGTTTCGCGAGGTTTCCCTGAACCGCTCCAAGCAAATGCCTGGATGGTTCCTTTGAAAAGGGCACGGTCGATTTCTTTTAGTAACCCGAGCTTCTGCTCCATCTTTATCGACCGTTATGTCGACAGAACGTGTTAAATCCTAATCTTCCTTTTCTTCGTTTCATTTGCCTATACAGTCGAGAAGAATTTGTGCTTCAGTGCCCATGAGCGTGCCGTAATTAGTCGAATCTTTTTTTTTTTGGGGGGGGGGGGGATCCCTACCGAAGCGGTACGTAGGCGATTGTAATATTCCACAATTTTGGTTACTAAAATTTAATAATTAATCTTTCACGGCCTATTTTACGTCTGTTTTCTGGCATATACGAGCCCTGGTTTTTTCAACTTTTCCCTGACGCTATCACGTGGATCAGTTACACTAGGGACCTTCTATGCTGTATAAGTTCAATGTCCCCTGCAGGCCATATTGACCCTGAGCTGAGGTAATCAACAAAAATAATTTTCACGGGAACTACGCGGTGCAGTAACATTAATGTGCCCAACGCCCATGTTCGACGTCAACATACAATAACCAAAGACGGCAGGTGGCAGCACTAGCAGTGAAGGATATATAAAGCGTGTCGGGGGGACGCCAGAAAGAGTGCAATCGTTGTCGTAATGTGGAAACGGAGTGATTTACCTGACGTCTCTCGTTTCACTAAATTCCTTGTTTTTTTAATAACTTTTCTTAGTAATTTTGAGTAGTTTCTGTAGTGTGCAACTACTGCAGGATTGCTAGTTCTTCTTGACAACAGATACATAAGTTGAATGTGTACAGGTGATGGCTACAAAACTGATTTTCTTCAAATCCAGCAGGTTTCAGATCCAAAAGCATTATGCTATTAATACCTTACGTTTTGTCGATGACCAAGCTGCTATCGCCTCCTCTGAATATTCGAAAAGCAGTCCACCTTCAGCATAACATAGAAACAAACAAAAAAAAAAAAAAAAAAAAAAAAAAAAAAAAAAAAAAAAGGAACTGAGGCACCTCGAAACCTAAAACTAAATCTACGATCTTTTAGCGAAAATAAATTGTATCAAAAAATATACTGATATGGGTTCTGCCTCTAACAAATGTCAGATTTTAATTACTCAGTCGGCATGTCAATTAAGAATACGACCGAGATATCGAGAGGAAAGTGACTGGTTTCTCGGGTGAGTGTGGCACAGTCAGTTGAACAATATGGAAAACCTACCATACAGAGACTCGGTTGACTTTTACAACGCAATGGCTTTCCCAACTTTTCTGTATGGCAGTAAAGTAAGGTTGCCAAAGGCCAGCGACAGGAGCAGGATTCAAGCAGCAGAAATTGTTTCGAAAGAAAGGAACACTTGTAAGAGGCTGGATCACATCTGAAATGGAAAAATCCAATGAGAATTTAAGATCTTTTGAGTATTAGAAGAGCTTCAAAACAATGGAGGCTACCATACAAAACCGTATTTCCGAAAAATTCGATCGATTTCTTCTACACCAATGAAAATAGAAACTTCGAGTTAATTTTTTTATTTATTTTCAGCACAACCACCACAGTTGAGAAGAGTATATCAGTTACAGGCAGGCACATATAATGTTGGGGTATTTCTTACGATTACCTTTAGGATCAAAATTGTTTCCTACCTTTCACAAATAGTCACGGTACCCTTGACCGGGGCCGAGGTACACACCTAGACAATAGTCACACTCGTCTCATACTTTTGCGAGCATATCTTGAGTTAATGCATTCGTTTCATTCGCTATGCGGCACCGCATTTCAACCAAAGTTGTTGAAAAAGGATGCATGTAATTACAGTCTTCTACAGTCTGACAAAAAAGAAAAGGTTACCTTGAGATAAGGAGACCTTCGGTGATCCGTATGCCAATTACGATCGATCCAATGCTGAGATAGCTCGATGTTAAGAGCCACTCTTACATGCGGAGCAGTGCATAGTGTTCCGTCGTGTGGACAAATAAAATTTTCTGCG
Organism: Schistocerca cancellata; assembly: GCF_023864275.1. Lineage (NCBI taxonomy): Eukaryota > Metazoa > Arthropoda > Insecta > Orthoptera > Acrididae > Schistocerca > Schistocerca cancellata. Next base: position 301,128,963 of record NC_064628.1, read on the forward strand.
TGTTCTAACAATTGTGAAAATACTGAGACCTGTAAAATATCCGAGTACGTGATTCCTGGAACCGCCATTTCCGCAAAAAGGTACGGACCACAAATCGATTCTCGGGAAAGTCACAAATCACACAAAGCTTTGGAGAAGTTCCCTCGTGCTTGGCTACGGTATGTGGCCTTTGCGTTCCGCATGTTAGTACGTTGCAGTGGTTCGCTTTTCCACTTAAAAGGAACATAGCCTCTTCTCTAAACACAAAACGTGAAGAACTTTTGTTATCTTACATCTCCATGCTTATAATGAATTCACGTATCTCTACACGTCCTTGTTTATCATCATCATGAAAGGCTTATTGCAATTCGAATTCTAAAAAAAAAATGGCTCTGAGCACTATGGGACTTAACTTCCGAGGTCATCAGTCCCCTAGGACTTAGAACTACTTAAACCTAATTAACCTAAGGACATCACACACATCCGTCCCCGAGGCAGGATTCGAACCTGCGACCGTAGCGGTCGCGCGGTTCCAGACTGTAGCGCCTAGAACCGCTCGGCCACAACGGCCGGCCAATTCGAATTCTGTATGGTTATGGAACAGTTTCCGTTTGTAAACTGTTTACGTGTTGCCGTTGATACAAATTGTGCCCGGCAAAGTGTCACTACCCAAAACCGGTGCCGACGCAGCTGCGGTCCACAACCAGTCGTGGATATCAGGGGTGAACGCCGACTGCAGAGAAGTGTGTGGGTGAATAGGCGTGCAACTGTTGAGTAACTGACCGCCCAAACAAGAGACTACCATCAGTGTCTGTAAACTGTTAGGTTTCCGTCATGGTTAGAGTGGGCAAAATGACGCTACCCAAAATCAGCACCGAGACAACAGTAGTGCACCACGACGTAGATGAAAGGGGTGAACGTCACCTGCAGAGATGTGTATGGCCGAAGAGACGTGCAACTGGTGAGCAACTCACTGCCCAGATGAACCAAATGACTACCAACCGTGCTCTTCAACGGCCTTTCCGGATGAACCACGTTTTATGCACCATCGGACAGATGGTCGTTGGTGTGTTTGGCGTGAAACGTCTGAAAGTAAACACTCTTCGACAATCGCTGGAAGGGTCCAGGGCGGAACACATTCCTTGGGACACTTCGCAATTCTGGAAGCCACAACGGATCAACACAAGTAGGCATCTATCCTTGGAGAGCATGTCCATCCCCACGTGCAGTATGTTTTTCTCCGGCACGATGGCATCTACCAGCAGGACAACGCAACGTGTGACACGGCTCGCAGTGTACGTGCGCGGCTTCGATGAGCATCAGGATGAGTTTAGCGTAATGCCCTGGCCACAAATTCTCCGGACTTAAATCCAATCGAGAATCTGTGAGACCTCCTCAATCAGGCTGTTCGCGCCTTGAATACTCAACCGAGAAACCTAGCGCAGGTAGCTACGGCACTGGAATTCGGCATGGCTCCAGATCTCTTTCGGTACCTTTCAGAACGTCATTGATTCCCTTTCTGCACGTGTCACAGCGGTCCGGCAGCAAAAGGTGGTTAATCAGGCTTTTGACAGGTGGTCACATTAATATGACTGCATAATATACAATCGCTGGACAGATTAAGAGGTGGAGGACAGTCACTGAGTTAGATAGAGACGGGTAGTCCATCAGAAGTGAAGGTCTGGAAGTGGTCACCGGTCTATGCTACAATGCATGGATTCGGAATGCATCCACCATGAATGATGAGCACTGCAGCGGTGATCGACTAGTCTGCGTAATCAAACGGTATGTGAACCATGGGAATCTTCAAAAGGCGTTCTGAAGATTTAAAGCAAGCGTATCGCTGTTACACAACGCTAGTAGGAATATGTACGTTCGAGAACATAACTGAATTGTATTACGGGCGTGTTTTCGTATAAAAGTAACATAGCTGACAAAGAATTAAGGCGCTCGATCTAATAATAATTAACAGGTAGTACGGTGAGTTGCTCTGAACATTGGTTCTTTCCACTACTATGCCTCGTTAATGCTAAGATCAGAGAGAAACGAAACTAGAACTGTCGGGAACCTGACCGATCGAAAAGGGAGGGTAGATATTAATAAAAAATGGCTCTGAGCACTATGGGACTTAATTCTTAGGTCATCAGTCCCCTAGAACTTAGAACTACTTAAACCTAACTAACCTAAGGACAACACACACAGCCATGCCCGAGGCAGGATTCGAACCAGCGAGCGTAACGGTCGCGCGGTTCCAGACTGTAACGCCTGGAACCGCTCGGCCACCCCGGCCGGCGGTAGGTATTAATAGGCCACGTTAATGTTTTATTGGGCAACTGCCTTGCCGCAGTGGATACACCGGTTCCCGTGAGATCACCGATGTTAAGCGCTGTCCGGTGTTGTCGCCACTTGGATGGGTGACCATCCAGGCCGCCATGCACTGTTGCCATTTTTCGGGGTTCACTCAGCCTCGTGATGCCAATTGAGGAGCTACTCGACAGAATAGTTGCGGCTTCGGTAAAGAATACCATCATAACGACCAGGAGAGCGGTGTGCTGATCCCACACCCCTCCTATCCGCATCCTCCACTGAGGATGACACGGTGGTCGGATGGTCCCGGTGGCCACTCGTGTCCTGAAGACGGAGTGCTTTTTTAATTTTTTTATTGTATAGGTTAAGGCTAAAGGCAGAATGTATATGTATGTATTGACATTGGGCATAAGCCTATCAGTAACAAAAATCATTATCGAATATTCTGTTGTATAGTAACAATAAATGTGTTTGTTTTGAGTTCATTTCTTAAAAATATTTTCAACTTCCATATTTTAAAAAAGACGGATAAATCAGTTCAATAAATTTTTAATTATGAAAAGGTTTTTGTGTGTGTGAAGTTAGCTAGTTTTATGTGATGGCATTTGTGTAGTGAGGTTTAGAAGTTTCTCATGCATCTGCGTAGTCCAAGGTTAGTGCACTTTGTAAGGTATCAAATTAAATTCATTAAAAGTTACGGGCAGTAATAGTGACGTGGTAGACAACGGCTAAACTTTTCAGTAGTGCTGTACGTATGTTGGGCTGCTGAGTGTCAAACAAAGTGTTTAAAGGTATTTCTTTGACAATCAGTAATAATCCAGTACGTTCCACTTCCCAAAATCCACGTCTCTTCCGAAACTAGTTATCACCATCAAGACTGAAGGCTCCTTCGGCTATGAACAGGCGAACGAGCTAGTTGCAGCAGAGGATTCATGGCGTTGAGTAGTGGTCTGCGTGTCACTTCTCCAATTGGTCGGTGAACGGTACCAATGTTCCAAAAAGGGGCGCGTGAAAACGCGTCATATCTCGGATCCTATTGATCACAGAGATAAGCGGCCAAGTTCAAATGGTTCAAAAAGCTCTGAGCACTATGGGACTCAACATCTTAGGTCATAAGTCCCCTAGAACTTAGAACTACTTAAACCTAACTTACCTAAGGACATCACACACACCCATGCCCGTGGCAGGATTCGAACCTGCGACCGTAGCAGTCCCGCGGTTCCGGACTGCAGCGCCAGAACCGCTAGACCACCGCGGCCGGCTAAGCGGCCAAGTGCTGTGGATAGCTTTAGGCCTAGCGACCGTTTGTATACCTGTCGGAAGAACGGGCGTACTGTAGCTAACCTACAGGTCAGGGTCAAAATTTAAACATTACTCGCCTCCTCCAGCCAAGCCAAATTGAGAAAATCGGTTGGTTCTTTTGCATTAGTTGTGATCTAACTTAGACATAACGCGGCTTATAAAAGCACAATTTGTTCATGGGCGGTTCCTGAAAAAAACCCGAAAAAATACATTTGGCCATGAAGAAAGTACCAGTTGTTGAGATGGCTGGTTTTTCTATTCATGGCAGGTAGTCGAATTTTTTACTATATGTTCTTAAGATGATATTCTCGGGGAACGTTGAAACTTCTTTCGATATCATTATCCGTTACCAGAATAGAGAAGTTCGAAGTTACCGTACCTACACAGAAAATTGTGAAAACCGGTTTTAGCCGTCATTGAACCTTGGGCCGCAATTCTCTAAATAATTAATCGTAGCAAGTGGCTCACATTTTAAGAGTACATTCGTTAGACATTCATCTGGAAACTCAATTCTCCCGTTTTCGAAAATGCATATCCACTATCAAGATATATGATTTTTGGATACCTGAAGTCCCAGTTGGGAAGACGGCCAGTTGCATAATTTCTTCTCATGGAAAATCAGCGAAATTTTTACATGATCTTACGATGAATTTCTCAGGGAATATTGATACTTTTTCCGATATTCCGTTACCGATATAAAGAGATGCACGTGATATCCGGTCTGGGGGCGTAAATGTAGTTTTAACTGACGTGGTGAACACATGGCAAGGATTCCAGGGTCATCGCAAGGGTTCTGGGGCCACCAAACTATGTTTGTAGGCAGCAGTTTTCACCAATTAAAGATTATGAACCACCGTCTCCTTATAACAATGAGAACTTCATGCCTAAACAAAAATACGCTAAGTGGAACTGCAGTGACAAAAAAACTGGCCAAAAAGGGAGTCTGTATGCCTTCAAATAACTTAAAATGGCTTCTAAAAATTATGTAAAACTGGAAAGACTGAAAATTCAGAATTATGTTTCTAATACAATTTTTACTCTTTTTAAGATACGTATCATTTTCAATGAATTGCGATTAATGAACAAGTATACAGAAAAAATTGTAAAGCAAACGACTTAACCTTCTTTTATACGTACTTATCTGTAGCTTTTAAGTTGAAAAGTATACAAGTGTGTCGAAGTGTATAAATAAACGGTCAAAATTTTACTTACCTGTAGCATTCGTTTTGTATAAGTAGCACACCCTGGTGCAGTAGAGAAAAGAAGGGAACCAGAGCAAAAATGTTCACGTGAACATGTGTGGCATTGTAAGTCGGGAGGCCCCATCCGGGGAAGTTCGGCCGCCGAGTTGCCAGTCTTATTTCAGGTGACGCCACGTTGGGCGACTTGCGTATCGGTGATGATGAGACGGTGATGAAGGCAATATAACACCCAGCGCATGGGCGGAGGTAATGTCCAATCAGGCCGGGAATCGAATCCGGGGCTGCTGCATGGTAGGCAAACACGTTACCACTCAGGTAATCAGGCGGTCTGTACGTTTTGAGAAGGAGTAGCAGAGAGGCAGCGACGGTGGAAGAGAGAGAAGAGAGGACATAGTGATGGTGGGAGATAAAGCGGCAATCAAAGGGACAAAGGGAGACGGTGAAGTCAATAGCAGTGAGTATTAAACGTCAGGAAATGTTGACGCTCAGTGGTAGTAAAAGAGAGAGATGGATGGAGACAGAATCAGTGGGAGAAAAAGAGAGAGAGAGAGAGAGAGAGAGAGAGAGAGAGAGAGAGAGAGAGGAGTGGAAATGCAAAATACAGGTGAGTGGAGACCACACGTAGGTCTTGGATCTGCACACTAACAGACCAACGATGTTTAACTCGTAGATACAGGCGAGGGCGCATTTTAGACCGAAATTCTGAACATGTGATTATAGAGGAAAAAATTAAGTTAGAAAAAATGGTTCAAATGGCTCTGAGCACTATGGGACTCAACATCTTAGGTCATAAGTCCCCTAGAACTTAGAACTACGTAAACCTAACTAACCTAAGGACATCACACACACCCATGCCCGAGGCAGGATTCGAACCTGCGACCGTAGCAGTCCCGCGGTTCCGGACTGCAGCGCCAGAACCGCACGGCCACCGCGGCCGGCAATTAAGTTAGACCTCCTAGAAGTTTTGAGATGCCGAGATGTGGTGGTGACAGTGGCAGTGGGAAAGAAAGGTAAATGGAGACAGTGTAAATGAGGGAGTAATCAGTGGCAGTGGGCTATGTCGTAAATCAATATGACGAAAAGGAGACAGTGGGAAAGAGACATACACTGAAGTGGAAAAAAAAGGGATAGCGATACGCGCATATAGAGATGGCCATAATATCGCGTACACAAGCTATAAACGGGCAGTGCATTGGTGAGCCTGTCATTTCATCTCAGGTGATTCGTGTGGAAAGGTTTCCGATGTCATTATCCCCCACGACGGGAATTAACAGACTTTGAACGAGGAATTGTAGTTGGAGCTAAACGCATGGGACATTCCATTTCGGAAATCGTTAGGAAATTCAGTATTCCGAGATCCACAGTGTCAAGAGTGTGCCGAGAACTCCACATTTCATTTCAAGCATTGCCTCTCACAACGGTCAACGCAGTGGACGGCGGCCTTCGCTTAACGATCGAGAGCAGTGGCGTTTTGTGGGAGTTGTCAGTGCTAACAGACAAGCAAGACTGCGTGAAACAACCGCAGAAATCGATGTGGAACGTACGATGGAGTATCCTTAAGTACAACGCGGCGAAGTATGGTATTTATGGACTACGGCAGCAGACGACCAACGCGAGTGCTTTTACTAACAGCACGACATCGCCTTCAGCGTCCCTCCTGGACCCGTGATCATACCCGTTGGACACTAGACGACTGGGCTGTGTTTATATGGTATGGACTGGGTCCTCTGGTCCAAATGAACCCATCATTGACTGGAAGTGATTATGCAGCCATTCGTGGATTTCATGATAAAAAACAAATGGAATTTAATGGATTACGATGCGCCATGTCGCCGGCCACAGCTGTTCGCGATTGGTTTGAAGAATCTTCTGGACAGTTCGAGCGAATCATTTGGCCACCCAGTTCCCCAACAATCCCATCGGACATACACTCCTGGAAATTGAAATAAGAACACCGTGAATTCATTGTCCCAGGAAGGGGAAACTTTATCATGCAGAAACACCACTATTTGATCTGAGACTTCTTTCTCACTCTGCGAAATTCCTTGGGTTCCTTTCTGACGAAATGTTAACTTCAACAACTGTTGTTGTAGGTATAATGCCATGTTTGCTTTTTTCATCGTTGCTGTCAACACCACTAGCACTCTATTGTGAGTTACTCGTCGACTAGTCAGTCCAACTATGCTTCCTAGCCTCATGCTGTGCTCAGCATTGGATAATTCCAGTCCCGGCCCACTGTTGGCAGTAGCAACCAATGTTGCGGCGGTTGCGTGGCAGACAATATGTGGCACGTCGAATGCTGTAAACATCACTGGCGTTTTGCGCCCTCCTTGTAAGTATCCTCAAAGATTACAACAAGAACATGTGAGGCGTTGACAGAACTTGCAAAGCTACCAAATGGCTAGGTGAAGAGTGAATAAAATGTTGTCAAAAGATTTTCTGCTATTTATCGGAAGCTACCTCTTTGGATATAAAAACACATAATGGCGAAGAAAGGTGACTGGAATTCATGGTTGATCTTGGGGAGCAGTTGGCCGTATCCTCTCCCCTACAATGCTCGTGAATTGTACGCCCACCTCGAACACAAAAGGCCTTTCGTGGTACTGGCAGCTATTTTTACTTTATACACTCCTGGAAATTGAAATAAGAACACCGTGAATTCATTGTCCCAGGAAGGGGAAACTTTATTGACACATTCCTGGGGTCAGATACATCACATGATCACACTGACAGAACCACAGGCACATAGACACAGGCAACAGAGCATGCACAATGTCGGCACTAGTACAGTGTATATCCACCTTTCGCAGCAATGCAGGCTGCTATTCTCCCATGGAGACGATCGTACAGATGCTGGATGTAGTCCTGTGGAACGGCTTGCCATGCCATTTCCACCTGGCGCCTCAGTTGGACCAGCGTTCGTGCTGGACGTGCAGACCGCGTGAGACGACGCTTCATCCAGTCCCAAACATGCTCAATGGGGGACAGATCCGGAGATCTTGCTGGCCAGGGTAGTTGACTTACACCTTCTAGAGCACGTTGGGTGGCACGGGATACATGCGGACGTGCATTGTCCTGTTGGAACAGCAAGTTCCCTTGCCGGTCTAGAAATGGTAGAACGATGGGTTCGACGACGGTTTGGATGTACCGTGCACTATTCAGTGTCCCCTCGACGATCACCAGTGGTGTACGGCCAGTGTAGGAGATCGCTCCCCACACCATGATGCCGGGTGTTGGCCCTGTGTGCCTCGGTCGTATGCAGTCCTGATTGTGGCGCTCACCTGCACGGCGCCAAACACGCATACGACCATCATTGGCACCAAGGCAGAAGCGACTCTCATCGCTGAAGACGACACGTCTCCATTCGTCCCCCCATTCACGCCTGTCGCGACACCACTGGAGGCGGGCTGCACGATGTTGGGGCGTGAGCGGAAGACGGCCTAACGGTGTGCGGGACCGTAGCCCAGCTTCATGGAGACGGTTGCGAATGGTCCTCGCCGATACCCCAGGAGCAACAGTGTCCCTAATTTGCTGGGAAGTGGCGGTGCGGTCCCCTACGGCACTGCGTAGGATCCTACGGTCTTGGCGTGCATCCGTGCGTCGCTGCGGTCCGGTCCCAGGTCGACGGGCACGTGCACCTTCCGCCGACCACTGGCGACAACATCGATGTACTGTGGAGACCTCACGCCCCACGTGTTGAGCAATTCGGCGATACGTCCACCCGGCCTCCCGCATACCCACTATACGCCCTCGCTCAAAGTCCGTCAACTGCACATACGGTTCACGTCCACGCTGTCGCGGCATGCTACCAGTGTTAAAGACTGCGATGTAGCTCCGTATGCCACGGCAAACTGGCTGACACTGACGGCGGCGGTGCACAAATGCTGCGCAGCTAGCGCCATTCGACGGCCAACACCGCGGTTCCTGGTGTGTCCGCTGTGCCGTGCGTGTGATCATTGCTTGTACAGCCCTCTCGCAGTGTCCGGAGCAAGTATGGTGGGTCTGACACACCGGTGTCAATGTGTTCTTTTTTCCATTTCCGGGAGTGTAGTTGGACACTGTCAAGAGGTCATTTCGTGCACAAAATCTTGCACCAGCAACTCTTTCGCAATTCAGCTATAGAGGTAGCAAGCCGCAACATTTCTGCAGTGCGCCGAGCGGGATTAGCCGAGTGGTTTGGGGCGCTACAGTCATGCACTGTGCGGCTGGTTCCGGCGGAGGTTCGAGTCCTTCCTCGAGCATGGTTGTATGTGTTTGTCCTTAGGATAATTTACGTTAAGTAGTGTGTAAGCTTAGGGACTGACGACGTTAGCAGTTAAGTTCCATACCATTTCACACACATTTGAACATTTTTTTCTGCAGTGCACTTCAGTATTGCTGAGTCCATGCCACGTCGAATTGCTGCACTACTCCGGGCAAAAGGAAATCCGACGCGATATTAGGAGGTATCCCATGACGTAAGTGTATGTAGACAGTGCCAGTGACAGGGAGATGCTGAGTACGAAGACTAAACTGCTAGAGGGACTGGGTAAAAGCATACAGAATGCTCAGTGTTAAAAGAGAACAAATATGTTCGAGTACTAACATTTTTGTTGAGGTATCTAGAATGAGGATTGTGGCAGCTGTTTCCCCACTTTTCTGTCACAGTCTAAAAAAAAAAAAGTCTTTGCCTTTTCTGTGCTACGATACGGGCGTTTTACCACTGGTGATTTTATCACTGATAATTCCGAACGAACGTTAAGCCGTCGGCACACGGACCGTGCATTCGAGCATTGAGCGTGCCGAGTTTCTGACGTCATAGCGTGGAATGGCAGAGCAATATCTGGCATGTCAGATATTCTGAGCGTGCGTCTGAGCGCTGACCAATGAGATGGCACAACGTCACCTACGTCACAGGCACGCCGTCTCCCTTCAGTACAGTGTTGTGAGGCGCCATATTGGCATTCAGTTCAAGCCTATATGTATATATGCCGTTTCTGAGCACCAGCAAATTGAGAATCACTCGAAAACCCGTTGTTAACTGTGTGATTCGTTCCAATAAAATAATGAGAAACATCATATTCGTGGCAAAAGAATTATTGTAACTTGCGTATTATGAGAGCAGGTTATTTGAAGGCAACTACACACTGAAGACCCACCCAAAACGCATTGTTCTTGGTACAATTTGTTATAATTAAATTTCAATTAGTAACATATCTATGATTAAGGTTTTCAGCAAGGGGTAGCATAATATGATTAGAAGCAATGTGTGGGTTGCTGATTTATCGTAGCCGGCACGGTAACTCAGCGTGTTCGGTCAGAGGGTTAGCTGCCCTCTGTAATAAAAAAAAACTGAGTTAATGGGTCAACGACGAACTGAAACGGGAATCTTGCGACGTCTGCCCCGATCAGATAAAAAGAAAAATAAAAAATAAAGACGGGACGTAAGCTCAGCGTGTGCGGTCACAGGGTTTAACTACCCTCTGTAATAAAAAAAGAAACTGAGTGAACGGATCAACGAACAACCGGAACGAGTGTCTTCGGACGTCCGCCACGAACAAATTCAACGAAGAATGTAGAACAAAATAAGATCAACAAAAAAAAAATTGAGCCGGTTGGCCTCTGTAATAAAAAAAAGAAAACTGAGTGGAAGGATCAACAAACGAACTTGAATGGATCTCATGTGACGTCCGCAACCACCAAACACAACGATCAACAACGAACAAAACGAAAAAAAAAAAAAATCGTAATGGGTAGCGTCACTATTCTGAATTGAGTTGTTTGTTGGGGCGGCGGTTCGCGTCTTGACACTTCCAAATTTTTTTTCCCTAACATTCGCGTTTTTATTAGGTTCTGATACTTTATTATTAGTTCAATATAGGTATATACTATGATATTTTATCTTATGTAAATATAAGTTCACCCCATTTTGAGGGGTGACTTTGGTTCAAATGGCTCTGAGCACTATGGGACTTAACATCTATGGTCATCAGTCCCCTAGAACTTAGAACTACTTAAACCTAACTAACCTAAGGACAGCACACAACACCCAGTCATCACGAGGCAGAGAAAATCCCTGATCCCGCCGGGAATCGAACCCGGGAACCCGGGCGTGGGAAGCGAGAACGCTACCGCACGACCACGAGCTGCGGACGGGGTGACGGGGCGTTATGGGACCATTGCTTTTCACAATATATATAAAGCGGATAGGCACTTGGTGCAGGGAGTGGCAACTGATCCTTAACAAAATGGTTCAAATGGCTCTGAGCACTATGGAACTCAACTTCTCAGATCATTAGTCCCCTAGAACTTAGAACTTAGAACTAGTTAAACCTAACTAACCTAAGGACATCACACACATCCATGCCCGAGGCAGGATTCGAACCTGCGACCGTAGCGGTCTCGCGGTTCCAGACTGCAACGCCCAGAACCGCACGGCCACTTCGGCCGGCGACCCTTAACATAGACGAATGTAATGTATTGTGAATATGTAGAAAGAAGGATCTTTTATTGTATGATTATATGGTAGCGGAACAAACACTGGTAGCAGTTACTTCTGTAAAATATCTGGGAGTATGCGTACGGAATGATTTGAAGTGGAGTGATCATATAAAATTAATTGTTGGTAAGGCGGGTGTGGGGTTGAGATACACGGGGAGAGTCCTTAGAAAATGTAGTCAATGAACAAAGGAGGTGGCTTACAAAACACTCGTTCGACCTATACTTGAGTATTGCTCATCAGTGTGGGATCCATTCCAGGTCGGGTTGACAGTGGAGATAGAGAAGATCCAAGGAAGAGCGGCGCGTTTCGTCACATGGTTGTTTTGTAAGCGTGATAGCGTTACGGAGATGTTTATCAAACTCAAATGGCAGACTCAGCAAGAGAGGCTCTCTGCATTGGGGTGTAGCTTGCCGTCCAGGTTTCGAGAGGGTGCGTTTCTGAATGAGGTATCGAATATATTGCTTCCCCCTACTTATACCTCCCGAGGAGATCACGAGTGTAAAATTAGAGAGATTCGAGCGCGTATGGTGGCTTTCCGGCAGTCGTTCTTCCCGCGAACCATACGCGACTGGAACAGGAAAGGGAGGTAATGACAGTGGCATGTAAAGGACCCTCCACCACACACCGTTGCGTGGCTTGCGAGGTATAAATGTAGATGTAGAATATGTAATTAAAAAATGGGGGTTCCTATTTAAAAAGAAACGCAGTTGATATCCGTTTGACTTATGGCAGCGCCATCTAGCAGGCCAACCATAGCGCCATCTGGTTTCCTCCTTCAAGCTAGACGAGTTTCGTTGTTTGTAGTTTTTTCGTTTGATGCTTATTTCGTGAGATATTAGGCCCGGTCAGTATCTTATGGACCACCCTATAGAGTGACATGGAGAGCTGCATCAACCAATCTTCGGGCTGAAGACCAAACAACACAACATTAGAAAAAATACTGCTGTATGTTTGGGTGTGAAATTCGTCAAGAATTTTGGCTGGAATATCGCCGAGCAGCGAGTTTGAGCAGTGGCGTATCCAAAGCAGCAGTGTAGGCAGATAAGGCGGGCAGACGACACTTGGCGTGCGTTTCGCTGAGTGCGCAGGCGGCCCGGCCGCCGCCGCCGCCGCCGCCGTGGCACACGAGTCGTTGGCCGGCGAGCGTTCACCCTCCCACGCGCCGCCGCAGCCTGCCTCCGCCGCTCTGGGAAGAGCAGGCTCGGGCGCCCACGCCGCCGTCTTCCTCGTTCCGCGCCGCGAGCGCTCCGCCGGACGCGCGGCTCCCCGCACGCACTCTCACTTTCAGCGCGCGTCTCCGCGCACATACGTATTCCGCGCGCACAGCTGTTTACTGACCGTAACAACAACAAACGCAAGTCGATATGACAGACGTAGGGGATCCAGTCAGAGTTAAACACAGCTTTGAAAGACTTGTGATCAAATGAGACAGGGAGCATATCCAAAGCTGTCGGCACACGGACCGTGCTGTCGAACTTTAACACTGAGCGTGCCAAGTTCAACGTGCTGCTGAACGCTCAGGAACGAAGCGACTGGGTGCATACGGTACGTGGACCCCAGCGTGGTATTCGCGATCGCAACGCACTCCAGCGGCAGTTGAGGAAAGTTTCTAGTTCGTAAATCACACTGTTTACTCAACGGGCGCGCGTAAAATTCCCACGTTAGCGCTATTGAGCCGCGCGGGATTAGCCGAGCGGTCTCGCCGGCACGGTAGCTCAGCGTGCTTGGTCAGAAGGTTAGCAGCCCTCTGTAATAAAAAAAAAAAAAAAACTGAGTTAATCGATCAACAACGAACTTAAACGGGTGTCTTACGACGTCCGCCCCGAGCACATTCAACGAACAAAATGAGATAAAAAGATAAAAAAAAAGCGGTGTCAGGCGCTGCAGTCATGGACTGTGCGGATGGTCCCGGCGGAGTTTCGAGTCCTCCCTCGGGCATGGGTGTGTGTGTTTGTCCTTAGGATATTTAGGTTAAGTAGTGTGTAAGCTTAGGGACTGATGACCTTAGCAGTTAAGTCCCATAAGATTTCACACATATTTGAACATTTTTAGCCCTATTAAAACGCCCATTTCCCCCATAGTCCACGAAAAGGGAAGTACCACGTCCAATCAATAAGGACACAGGCTTATAAAAGTTCCATTACAAACAGCGCGGTACAAATTTGGAATACTTCTCGGCATAAGATAAACATTATTTCATCATTCCCACATGTTAGTAAAACCCCAAGGTCTAACATGATCACTGTTCCTACCCAGTAGCAGAATGTTTGCAACATGTGAATTACGAAGTGTAAAAGAAAAGTGAGCAAATTATATCTATACAAGTAGCGCAAACTGTCCTCTAAAATAAACCAATCGAACTGGATTCGAACCTGCGACCGTAGGAGCAGCGCGGTTCCGGACTGAGCGCCTAGAACCGCACGGCCACCACGGCCGGCTAACATTCCGCCAGAGCGGACGGTATTTGCTTCGTGATACATTACCCGTGTTAAAACGGACCGTTTACCAATTGCGGAAAACGTCAATATCGTTTTGATGTATGGCTATTGTGATCAAAATGCCCAACGGGCGTGTGCTATGCATGCTGCCCTGTATCCTGGACGACATCATCCAAGTGTCCGGACCGTTCGTTGGATAGTTACGTTATTTAAGGAAACAGGAAGTGTTCAGCCACATGTGAAACGTCATAGACGACCTGCAACAAATGATGATGCCCTAGTAGGTGTTGTAGCTGCTGTCGCGGCTAATCCGCACATCAGTAGCAGACAAATTGCGCGGGAATCGAGAATCTCGAAAACGTCGGTGTTGAGAATGGTACATCAACATCGATTGCACCCGTACCATATTTTTACGCACAAGGAATTGCATGGCGACGACTTTGAACGTCGTGTACAGTTCTGCCACTGAGCACAAGAGAAATTACGGGACGATGACAGATTTTTTACACGCTTTCTATTTAGCGACGAAGCGTCATTCACCAACAGCGGTAACGTAAACCGGCATAATATGCGCTATTGAGCAACGGAAAATCCATGATGGCTGCGAAAAGAGGAACATCAGCGAACTGGGCGGGTTAATATACGGTGCGACACTATGGGAGGAAGGATAATTGTCCCCCATTTTATCGATGGCAATCTAAATGGTACAATGTATGCTGATTTCCTACGTAATGTTCTACCGATGTTACTACAAGATGTTTCACTGCATGACAGAATTGCGATGTACTTCCAACATGATGGATGTCCGGCACATAGCTCGCGTGCGGTTGAAGCGGCATTGAATAGCATATTTCATGACAGGTCGATTGGTCGTCGAAGCACCACACCATGGCCCGCACGTTCACTGGATCTACGTCCCCGGATTTCTTTTTGTGGGGAAAGTTGAAGGATATTTGCTATCGTGATCCACCGACAACGCCTGAAAACATGCGTCAGGTCATTGTCAATGCATGTGCGAACATTACGGAAGGCGAACTACTCGCTGTTGAGAGGACTGTCGTTACACGTATTGCCAAATGCATTGAAGTTGACGCACATCATTCTGAGCATTTATTGCATTAATGTCTTATTTACAGGTAATCACGCTGTAACAGCATGCGTTCTCAGAAATGATAAGTTCACAAACCGACATGTATGACATTGCAACAACCGAAATAAAATGTTAAAACGTACCTACGTTCTGTATTTTAATTTAAAAAACCTACCTGTTACCAACTGTTCGTCTAAAATTGAGAGCCATATGTTTGTGACTACTACAGTGCCATATATCACAAAGCGAAAAAAGTGGTCCAACTAAAACATCCATATTTCTTGACGTACTACACGAATACGTAATAAAAAGTGGGGATTCCCATTTTTTAAAAAAACGCAGTTGATATCCGTTGGACCTATGGCAGCGCCATCTAGCGGGCCAATCATAGCGCCATCTGGTTTCCCCCTTCAAGCTAGAGAGATTTCGTTCTTTGTAGTTTTTTTCGTTTGACGCTTATTTCGTGAGATATTTGGCCCGGTCACGATCAATGGACCACCTTGTATACTGAACAAGCCTCTTCATCTCAGAGGAACTACCGCATCCTGCAATCTTCTGAAACTGCAAACCGTTTTCATCTTTAGATCTCTCTCTACGATTTTTACCCCCATACTTCCCTCTAATGCTAAATTGATGATACGTTGATGTCTCAGAATGTATCCTATCAACTGATCCCTTCTTCTAGTCAGATTGTGCCACAAATTTCTTTTCTTCCCAGTTCTGCTGAGTACCTCCTTATTAGTTATATTATATTACCCATCTCATCTTCAGCACTCTTCTGTAGCACTACATTCCAAAAGCTCTTATTCTTTCCATGTCTCAACTGTTTAAGCCCATTTTTCACTTCCATATATGGCCACACACTTTACAATTACTCTCAGAAAAGTCTTCCTAACACATAAGTCTATATTCGATGTTAACAAATTTTTCTTGTTTAGAAACGCTTTTCTTGCCATTGCCAATCTGAAATTTACATCTTCTCTATTTCCGCCGTCATGGGTTATTAGGCTGCCCAAATAGCAAAACTCATCTTCTACTTTCAGAGTCTCATTTCCCACCCAAATTTCCTCAGCACCATCTGATTTAATCCCACTACATTCCTTTATCCTTGTTTTGGTTTTGCCGGTCTTCGTATTATATCCTCCTTTCAAGACAGTGTCCGCTCCGATCAACTGTTCTTGCAAGTCGTTAGCTGTCTCTGACATGTCTCTGTCGTGGCTGGCTCTCCCAAGGCAATCAGTAGCTGTGATGGAATGTCGTCTACTTCTGGAGCGTTGTTTCGACTTACGTCTCTCAGTGCAGATTCTTTCCGCAGTATCACAACTTCCTTCTCATCTTCATCTATGTGCTCTTCCATGTCTATAACACTGATTTCGGGTAAATCTCCGTGGTATATACTCTTTTTACCTTTCATCTTTCCCTTCTTTGCTCAGGACTGGCTTATCATAGCTCTTGATACTTACATGTTTGCTTCTCTTTTCTCCAAAGTCCCCTTTAATTTTCATGTAGGTGGTGTCTATCTTTCCCGAGCGATAAATGCTTATAAATCCTTTCATTTGTCCTCTAGACATCCCTGCTCAGCTATTTTGCACTTCCTGTCAATCTCTTTCTTCTCTTTCGCCCGCTTCATTTACTGCATTTTTATATTTTGTCCTTTCATCAATTAAATTCGGCGTCTCCTGTGTTATCTAAGGATTTCTGCTAGACCTTTTCTTTTTACCTATGTAGCATCTGCTGCCTTCACTATTTGATCTCTCAAAGCTAGCCATTCGTCTTTTACTATATTCCTTTACCATGTTCATGTCAGTCGTTGCCTAGTGCTTCCTCTGAAACTCTCAACAACTTCTGCTTCTTTCAAGTTACCCAGGTTCCAACTCGTTAGTTTCCTACCTCTTTGCAGTTTGTTCAGTTTTATCTACAGTTTATAACCAATAAATTTTTCTAACAGAACTGTGAAAAATGAAAGGTGTTCACTTTGAGGCAATACTCCCACATAAAAGTTTTATTCAGATATTACGTTGGTTTTACACACTGTTGTCGTGGTCTTGATTCCTAAGGTAGGATGATGCACCTGACTTGTGCAAGCTTCTTCGTTCTTTGCCTAACTACCGCAACCTACATCCATTTGATCCCTCTTACTGTAGTCAACTCTTGGTCTTAGTCTACAGGTTTTACACCCACGCTCTGCTCCACATTAAGAAACTCATTCATCTCTTACGCCTCAGGATGTATTCTGTTAACTAGTTCCCTGTTTTAATTAAATTGTGCGAAAACTTTATTTTGTGCCCACTTCGCTTCAGTACCTGGGAAAAGCATTCGACAATGTTAAATGATGCAAGATGTTCGACATTCTCAGGAAAGTGAGTGTAAGCTTAAGAGAAAGAGGGGTCATATACAGTATGTACAAGAAACTAGACAATCAAACGAGAATAGAAGGCAAAGAACGAGATTCTCTCATTATAAAGCGTAAAGCTAACGCAAGGAATCATTGGCCCGTACTGTTCAAAGTGTACATCGAAAAAGCAATCGCCGAAAAAAAAGACCCAGGAGTGAGATAAACATCTAGGGTGAAAGGCTATCAAATGGTGAAATTCGCTGATGACATTCCTATCCTCAGTGAAAGAATTGTGAAGGAGAGAGACGTGTGGAAAATACTGGGAAGAAGAACGGACAGGCTGATGGGGCAAGTATTAAGACATCAGGTAATAATTTCCATCATGGTGCTACAGGGAACTGTAGAGGGTAAAAACTGTAGGGGAAGACAGAGATGGAATACATCCAGCAAATAACTGAGGGCCGGTCGGTGTGGTCGTGCGGTTCTAGGCGCTTCAGTTTGGAACCGCGTGACCGCTACGGTCGCAGGTTCGAATCCTGCCTCGGGCATGGATGTGTGTGGTGTCCTTAGGATAGTTAGGTTTAAGTAGTTCTAAGTTCTAGGGGACTGATGACCACAGATGTTAAGTCCCATAGTGCTCAGAGCCATTTGAACCATTTTCAAATAACTGATGACTTAGGAAGCGATTGCTACTTTGGGACGAAGAGGTTGACATAGGAGATAAATACGTACCAGATAGTACCAAGACAGATAAAAAAAAAGAAAAACTTCGTTAGTTATTCAATCTGATGTGTAATCTACAGCATTCTTCTGTAGCATCACATTTAAGAAACCTGTATTCTCTCGTTGTACTTCATGTACAAGCCTACTCTCACAAAAATTCTCACGCTTTAATTTATAATAGATGTTAGTAAACCTCGTTTTATTGCTATTTACAGTCCGCATTTTACCTTTTCGTGCTATTTTGAGTCTGCACTATATATCCTCTCCATTTCGACGATCGTTACATATTTTGCTGCCAAATACCACAACCACTTTACTACTTCGAGTGCTTCATTTCCTAACCAAATTCCCTAAGCATTGCCTGATATAATTCGACAACATTCCATTACACTTGTCTTACTGTTGATAATGTTATAACCTGTTTTCAGGGCACTGCCTTTTGCCGTCTCTGGCAGAATTACAATGTCATCGGCAGTCTTCAAAGTTTCTGTTTCTTCTTCCTCAATTTTATTTCGCTTTACAAATTTCTGCTTGGTTTCCCTCACAGCTTGTTCCGCCACTTAACTTCCGGCGCCAGCTCCTCATGATGGATCAAGCGTGTAAGTTGCTCGCTGCTCCGACTTCACCCGCTCACCATACTATTTCTCGTCCACCTCTGGGGTGCCTTTTTTCCAACCGTCCACGAGCCACAATACCGTTTGGGATCCGCGTGCAGCATATACTGAAGTCACTCGGTGTAGAGACACTACGACCCCAAATCCTGGGTTTTAACCGTCTGCCGCACTGGTTACTGGAGAGGACCAGAGTGATTTTAGATTTGCGGTAGACGATAGCACTCCTGCTTCCTTTTTTAATGTGATATTTTCTGACATTTTATCTGAGCACCACGACTATGTCGCTGTTTTTACGGATGGGTTGAACAGAGGGATTCTGTTGGTTTCTCTGTTGTTTTCCCCATTGTGTCCTCAAGGTTCGACTGCCTCAAGCCTTTATTGTCTTTGATGCACAGTAGTATGCAATCTTGTGGGCAATACAACAGATTAGACTTTCGTCAAGTGCTAAATTTCTTGTCTGTTCCGATTCTCTGAGTGCTCTTCACTCTCTGGAATGTTTGTACCCAGCAGATAAAGTAGTCCACACTATCGAGGATAGCCCCCTCCACCTACAACGGCTGGGGAAGGAGGTGTCTTTCTGCTGGGTACCAGTGCACTTGGAAATTGTGGGAAAGGACGGATCTAGCAGCCAAGGAGGGGGGGGGGGGGGCTTGATCCTTAGGTATTTCTCTGTGCGATCCTCCTGTACCCAGTGTCTTGCGTCTGTGGGAGAATGAGTGGCTGGAAGCGGCCGACAATAAGCTACGTGACGCAAAGCCCACAACTAGGCTCGGGATATCTCCTTCCAGCCACGTCGACAAGACTGGCCTTCAGATAAGCCACAGCCCTACGACTCATGGCTTCATGCTCCGCCGACAGGACTCTCCAATGCTTAGCGCTTGGGGCGTACAGATCACTGTGCGCCACATTTTATTAGACTGCACTTTATTTTCCGACCAGCGGGTCGTGGCTGATTTGCCGACGGATCTGCAGTCTATTTTAGATGCTCGGGAAACCAATAAGGTTCGAGTTTTAAAGTTCTGTGCACTGTCCAACGTTATTATTAAGATTTTAAGGAGATGGTTCTAATACATTCACGGGGTGACTGGCTAGACGATATTTTACGTAAATAGCCAGCCAGTGACATTTTCCTGTGTCTTCCCTTTAACGCCATTGTTGTTTTACTTGTGTTTTAGTCTCCTGTATAGCATTTGTTATTCTTTCCCGTTGTCTTAACGTGTATGGCCACTGCACAATTGTTACTTTTAAAATGAGTAAGGGTGCTGATAACCTCGCAGTTGAGCGCGCACACACACACACACACACACACACACACACACACACGCACACAGAGCTTGTTCAGTGTACAGATAGAAGGACATCAGGGATAAACCTGCCAAAACCTGCCCCCCTCCCTTTTCGACTACTCTTTCTATGTCTTTTGACTTATACAACTGCAGAATGGTTTCTGTATAAACTGACATAACCTTTAGCCGTCGGTACATGGAATAACGCCGGTAACGTTGACGTGCATGCAGACGAGATATCCAACGTCACGAGACACAGCGCCGTCGGCAGACAGAATGATCTGGTAAATGTGTTTTTGCACTCTCAGCGCTCTGCAGATGCAGTTGTAGGCATTATTTGGCTCTCAAACCAGACAATTTGTTCACGAAAATGGATACGTATAAGATTCCTACATCATCTCTATTAAAAAGCTCATTCCTACCTTTTCCGTATGCTAGTCATGTTGTTCTGCCTGTTGTATACGTAAATAAAAACTTTAATATCCGTGAGCATGTAATAAGACAAAAAGGAAAGTTGCATGTCCAGTCAATAAGCACATAGGTTATGAAAGTCCACCAAATCTAAAAAAGAAACTGTTGTTAGAGAACGTATTATATTTAAATGACATCAAGTGTTACTGAAATTATTTCTACTAATTTCGTAAGAAAGTCTCACAACCTTTTCGAAAACGGGAAGGCGAAAAAAAAAATTGATCCAGTATCACTCGAACTCTCTGTCGTTTTCATTTCTACTCTGAAGGTGGTGATCCTACCCACTACACATTTTTTTTAATGAACCGCTGCAGGAGCAGGACGACGGGTAGGGCAGGGGTCGACACCCGAAGCCTGGCCATCCCGCCGCCACGCCCAAGCAACGTGTTCGAGTTTGAGGATCGAAGGATCAGGAAGAGGATGTAGTGGGTTTGTCGATGTTGTTTTATTTATTTATTTCTTTAATTTTTATAACATTTTTTTGTATTATAGATTTATTTTTGTTCCATTACAAAGAAAGATCCTACAACTGCCGTAGCCGAGCGTCCGAGTCGTCTTCTCGTCTGTTGGGGGGGGGGGGGGGGGTTCCCCCCTATTCCGTCCGTAGAGGATCAATATGCTCCAGGATTCTTCTTCATTTTCAGCGTCTCATACCCGGAACGCCCCAGTGAGCAGGAGGATCCGCAAATAATGAACCTAAATAATTTGCGAAACGAGTTCTGTACTTCGGGTGGCGGCTGAAAGCTGCATGTGTCGTCATCAATAGGGACCCAAAGTCGAGTGTGCCTTTGGGAGCATCGCAAAATATGTAGTAAATGGCCATGCCTTTCAGCCAGTTAACGGCGTTCGTTCTGGTTGATGGAAAGTATACGCCTTCGGGGCGCAATACATCATCAGGGGAGATAGACTCCGGCAATCGCCGCAAGAGTAACGCCAGCATGCGCTGCGTCAGTAGCCAGCACTCGCTGGTCGCGGTACACGTCAGACGGTGTGCATCAATATTACGGTCTTTTATAAGCGTTAATCGCCGAAATGTCATTAATGTACATTTAATTATAACAAATCCTAACAAGAAGACAGGTTTTTCAAGAATTTTCACTGTGCCGCTGCCTTAAAACGGCATACTCTCATAACATATGAGCTGTAAGCGATAATAGCTAAATACGAAAAATCTTTAACCACCATTGTGCCGTTTGCCGCCGTTTTATTACAACTAACCGTACTAATAACGATTCGTTCTCGAGACATTCAATGTGAGATCTAACATAAAATGTAAGGTGTAACATAAAACCCACCGAATACAGTATGCACTTGTACTGAACCCGACAAGTACAATATGGCGTCTTGCCTTCTGCGGGCCTCACACATTCTGCTTGTGACGTTGGGAGCGCTCTTGCTTCCTACTGCTTCTACTTTACGTGACAAATTGCCGAAATATCGCATAACTAACTTAATGTTTCACGTGACGAAACGGTTAGTCAACGTGAAATAGCAGGTAGTGACAAATCTCGTAGAATGCAACGTCAGCGTCCCGCTTGCTGACTGCTTTTCACTCCCTTCAGAATGTCGACGAGTATCTTTCACTCAGGACTGTCAAAAGCTTCTGTTAACTCTAGAAATAGTTTAATCGTAGGTTTGCCTTTCTCCTGTCCATCTTCTAAGATCAGTCGTAGTGTTAGTATTGCCTCACCTATTCCTACATATATCCAAGATCCACACTGATCTTCCCCGCCGTCAGCTTCCACCACTCTTTCAATTTTCCTGTAAAATTCTCTTCAATATTTTGTAACTACAATTTATTAAGTCCTTAGGTAAATGCACTTATCAGCACATGCCATATTTGGAACTGTATTTATTACATTCTTCTTCAAATCCGTTATTTGACATGTCTCGGATATTTTCCACAGCAGATGGAACAGTGCCGTCATCGCTGGCTCTTCCATTGACCTAAATAATTATGAGGAAATTTTGTCTGCTCCAGGTGCCTTGTTTCAACTTAAGCGTTACAATTTTTCTTCTTTTTTGCCTGTTCGCTTTCTCTGTGAAATCGGCATTGTTATATGGGTTGAAGAAATGTGACAGATGGTGGCCAGATGCCCTCTTGCCCCCTTCATTCCCCGGGACGGAATTTACGTACCTCATCTCTCTGTGTCTAGAGCAACTCTCATGTTTCATTGAGAGACCATTTTCCAAATGTTTGCGTAGTATGCATCTGAAGTGGGACGTTAGTAACCGCCCCGTGTTTACCTAGCTGGATGTGGGAAGCAGCTAAAACCACATCCAGGCTGGTCAGGGCTCTTACCTAGTTGGATGTAGGGAGCCACCGAAAAACCACGTCCAGGTTGGTCAGCTCACCAGCCTTTGTTGTTAATCCACGAAGAGGATTATTTCCGGCCAGGCTGGCCTCCCTGAACCCGAAAGGAGAACATTAAAGCGCTCGGCTATCCGTCCTCCTCTTCTTATGCCTTTCAATGCTCTGTTTAGTATCATAATAACCGGGGTAAAAGCCTCTATGTACAGACTGTTTTGGACAGGTAGCTTGCGCTCTACAGAGTGTAACAAAAACATACGGCACAAATTGCAACACATATTTCTCACACGTAGACGAAGAAATATGTTACACGAACGTGGGTCTGGAAACTCTTTTTCCAAGTCACAATTCATTTTCTCCAACTTTAATCGTGGGAAATACACGCGAACAGAACACCTCAGCCCATACCAGATGCGACTCTTTTTCACAGAAGATGTTCAATACAAATGGTTCAAATGGCTCTGAGCACTACGGGACTTAACATCTTAACATCTGAGGTCATCAGTCCCCTAGAACTTAGAACTACTTGAGCCTAACTAACCTAAGGACATCACACACATCCATGCCCGATGCCGGTCGTGCGGTTCCGACTGAAGCCCCTAGAACTACTCGGCCATAACGGCCGACATGTTCAATACACTTATCTGCAGTGATGTACCCCCAGAGTATTGCGTATGGCTTAGCAGCCTTCCATAATACGGGCACGGAGACACTGAACATCTTGTACTGGGGTTCCATGGACAAGATCTTTCAAATGCACCTACAAATAAATGTCCAGCCAGCTTAGGTCCGGAAAGCATGGAGGCCAGGCAACTGTCACGTCGCTATCGATCCTACTGTCACCGAATCTGTTATTTAGAAGCCGGCGGACATGCAATGAGGAGATGCACTCTCGTGCACAAAGTACAAATTTTGTCTCACAGCTAAAGGTTCATCTGCCATACAGTCACCAACAATGCCGGCAACCGAGCGCGGTGGAACAGTGGTTAGCACACTGGACTCGCATTAGGGAGGATGACGGTTCAATCCCGAGTCCGGCCATCCTGATTTAAGTTTTCCGTGATTTCCCTAAATCGCTTCAGGCAAATGCCGGGATGGTTCCTTTGACAGGGCACGGCCGACTTCCTTCCCTAATCCAATGAGATCGATGATCTCGCTGTTTGGTCTCTTCCCCCAAATCAGTCCAGTGCAATACCGGCGCAAAGATTGACATAAAATCTCTGCTGATGACTAGCAAAATGTGTGTCAAATCTTATGGGACTTAACTGCTAAGGTCATCAGTTCCTAAGCTTACACACTACTTAACCTAAATTATCCTAAAGGACAAACACACACACACCCATGCCCAAGGGAGGACTCGAACCTCCGCCGGGACCAGCCGCACAGTCCATGACTGCAGCGCCCAAGACCGCATGGCTAATCCCGCGCAGCTGATGACTTGCTTCAGCAATTGTGTGAGCACTGAAGTCTGCCGTTACATGCCGGTTGTGATAATTTACAATACGATCTCGTTGAAACTCGTTGGAGAAAATGAGTTGCAATATGTAAACAAAGCGTACCTTCGTCCATGTGGGAGGAATGCGTCCTACAACTTGTGCCGTACATTTTTGTTGTAGTTCTGTACTCGTGCAC
Source organism: Schistocerca cancellata (assembly GCF_023864275.1). Classification (NCBI taxonomy): domain Eukaryota; kingdom Metazoa; phylum Arthropoda; class Insecta; order Orthoptera; family Acrididae; genus Schistocerca; species Schistocerca cancellata. Next base: position 301,153,134 of record NC_064628.1, read on the forward strand.
AGAGACGTTCATGGAAGCATTTGATTTTTTTAGGGAGACAGCGTTCCAAGACACTTCCACTTTTCATGGGAGTTGATGGACGCACGTTGCCGATAATGTATGGGAAGTCCCATTACGTCTTACGCTTCATAGGGGAGCGGTATGATACTCAAGCTGATAGGTAACAAGTAATTTGTAGACTTATTGGTTGAGGGAAATAAGTGCACGTGGGCTGTCCTACAGTAAGAAGCCATCAGAAATGTATAAATGATGATAATAGCATTGGATGAATGGTGAGCTGGACGTGTCCTACTTTGTTCATTGTTCCTTCAACACCAAAAGTGGACGATTACTGCTCGTAGCTCAGGTACCACTAAACAGTTTCTAATGGCCTTGGTTGACCCTCTTCATGCAACATCTGTCCTAATTTATACTGAGTTCGCAGTGAGGTCTCTGATGGCTGTTCGTTCAGTGTGAAAGTAGAACTCGAACCTGTACGATGCTGCTGTTCAGAACTTCGACGAATGAAATGTTGCGACTGCATGGATAATATCACTGTATATTAACACTGCTAACTTGTTCGAATCCTGCCTCGGGCATGATATGTGTGATGTCCTTAGGTTAGTTAGGTTTAAGTAGTTCTAAGTTCTAGGGGACTGATGACCTCAGAAGTTAAGCCACATAGTGCTCAGAGACTTTTTTTAACTTGTTGCTTGGAAACAAATCTGTTGTTGCCAAGAAACTGTGCTGCAGATTTATCTCGTGAGCTCCCAAGTGCAGTTGGACGAATGATAAACTGAAATTCAGCTGCAAGTCAGTGTTAATAGGGCCTCCAAATGCATGATCGGAATTATAAGCAGGCTACACTAAGCCTAGCGTCCATCAAACGTATCTGCTGTACTTAGCCTAAAAACCTAGCTAAGTTAATATATGTACAGGCAGGAACTTGCGGTGAAAAATAATGTTCACAACTCAGAGTGATTTTAGAACTTAACAAAATTGCGTTCATTAATTTTTCTTTGACGTTTATCACAGCTTAACAGTTGTCTAGCACTGAATTAATGATTGTCTGAGCGAAAGCTTCAACGAAACCGGAGTAGTATCTCGCAGTATGTATCACTTAAACTTCCGAAAAAATCTCGGATGATAAATGAAAGTTCAGCGCGAGTTTAAAGTTAATGTGCCACTACAAGAACTAGTTAAAATTAAAAGTTGAGATCACTCGCAAATAACCGCGGTAAAGTCTCAGGGCTCACACTAGTTTGTCTAACGTGAAATATTCAAAGTTCCCCACAAATGAAGATATTACAGAGTGTTTGTCAGCAACACGCAATTCAACACGTAGAAAAATCTCGTCACACTCTAGACGCTATCTGTTGTCGCTCAAGTGTACTGCACTCTCCCGAAAGATGACTACCGATCGACTGCTCCTGAAAGCATTGATCCACTGACAATAATAATCGACCGACCAACTCACCAGTTGCCCCGAGCGAGAAGGCTGCCGGCTATTTAAGCTCTCGGTCGGTTGTGAATAAACCTCACACACTTCCGATTCCCAGATCATACTTAAAACTATGAATTTTATATTATGCACGTGTGTCATACGTCATTTTGTATGAAAATTTCCTGAGATTTCCACTGCTGTTAATGGTTTTTCACAAGTTAATTACGATTTTGATAAGGTAAACACTGTCTTACACTGTTTTGATGCTAACAGTTATAAACAATTAAAACTAAATACATTAATTTCTCCCTATCTACATTTATTTCGTAATGCTGCTGCTACTTTCAACTTTTCGAGTTATCACTACTGGTTTCATGTGACCTGCCACAAATTCCTCTCTTGCGCCCAGTTTTTCATCTCAAAGCAGCACTTGCAAATTACGTCCTCACTTATTTGCTGGATGTACTCCAATCTTTTAGCATGCCCTTACGCGCAGTGTCAACAGAAATTTCATTAATAAAATGCAAACATACGCACCCCACAGATAGAAAATTCAATTCTGTGCTGCAAACTTGCATTCTCAGAAATTGCTTCTTCAAATTAAGCCATATCTTTGAGACCAGTATATTTCTTTTGGCCAAGAATGCCCTCTTAGCCAGTGTCAGTCAGCTTTTTATGTTCTCCTTGCTCCTTCGTCTGCGTTATATTGCTACCTACGTAGCAGAATACCTTAACTTCATCTACTTTGTGTCCACCAATTCTGATATTAAGTTTTTCGTTGTTCTCATCCTGATACCTCTCTTTACTTTTGTCTTTCTTGGGTTTACTTTCAGTGCGTATTCTATACTCATTAGATAGTTCATACTATTCAACACCTCTTGTAATTCTTCTTCACTTTCGCTGAGGATAGCAATGTCATCAACGAATCTTATCATTGTTATCATTTCATCCTGAATTTTGATTCCACTCTTGAACCTTTAATTTCCGTTATTGCTTCTTCGACGTATATCTGGAACAGTAAGAGCGAAGGACTACATGCCTGTCCTGCACTCTTTTCAATCCGAGGGCTTCGTTCTCGGTCTTCCCCTCTTATTGTTCCCTCTTGGTTCCTGTACAAACTGAATATTACCCTTCTTTCCTGATAGATTACCCCTTTTTTTCTCAGAATGTCGAAGATGCTGCACCCTTTTATATTGTCGAAGACTCTTTTCACATCGACATATCCTATGAACGTGTCTTGATTTTTTTTTCAGTCTTGCTTCCATTATCAACCACAACGTCAGAACTGCCTTGCTGTTGCCTATACCTTTCCTAAAGCCAAACCGATCGTCATCTAACTTATTATTTACGTGAAAAATCAGATTTTTACGCATGGAATCCACAATCCGGCTTGTAATTTAAAATATGTAATGTTTATAAGAAATCTTCTAAGATATTCCGATAGTGCTCAGTGAGACCTATCGGTAGAAATATAGAAGCATAATTTGTGAGAACCCCTTCACACGTTGTCACGAAATTAATTTTCGAATTTGGTTTTAGACACAGAACCTTTAACATTAAACAACTTACAAACTACTTTTATCGTCGAGGAAGCGTTTTATTCTCGTATTCGTCTTATTTTTGCCTTTATAACCGAGTTACTGGCTTCTCTGTACCCAGTCTGGTTCAGTTTTTATTGAGTTCAGTCTTACTTAACATTTATGCCTGTCACTTATTTCAGCCATGGCGGTCATTATTATAGGGATGTATCCTCAGAACGTGCACCGTCATTGGATCACAAAAACCAGATGTACACCTGATATTTCAAGTCAAAGAGCTGGATCAAGCTTATGGTAAGACCCTTCAACCTCTCATAGACCCGCAATACGACTGCACTGAAATTTAATTAACTGCACAAAATATGCTGTTCGATGGCGTTCAGCTATATCAACAATAATTACTAAGCGAGTCGGTCGGAAAACAACCGTTCGGTTTTACGGATTCGACGTTTAGATGGTGATAGCGTGGTCCCTAAAAAAAATGTTCTATGGGACCAAACTGCTGAAGTCATCGGTCCCTAGACTTACACACTGCTTAAACTAACTTACGCTAAGGACAATACACACACCCGTGCCCGAAGGAGGGCTCGAACCTCCGGCGGGAGTGGCCGCCCGATTCGTGACATGGCGCCTCAAACCACCTGCCCACTCCGCGCGGCCGCGGTCCCTAGTCAATCTACAGTACAAGACTGTATATCTGTGAGTATTGCATGCAAAAACTGGATTTGCTGCCCAAGTATTGTTTTTTTTTTATTGTGCGTTAGTGTATACAATAATTGTTTCAAGAAATCGGCGAGTTACAAACTGCATATTGTGAATATTTCACTTCAGAAATCATAATATTACGGTCTTCTACTGAGGCCTTGAATCAATCGTATTTTTAAAAACTGCATTTACATCTTTACTCAACAATGCGAAGTGTGAGGCGGATGCGTTTTTGGTTGCATCATGTTGATGTTAAGGTCTTCAGTCCGAAGACTAGTTTGATGGAGCACTCCATACTAGTCTACTGCTGAATAACTGACGAAACCTACAATTTGAAACTACTTAGTGTATTCATGCCGAAGTGTTCTTCTACATTTTTGCTGCCACACTCACTCCGTTTCCAAACCGGAAATTTCTTAAAGGCTGATTCTTGCAGAGAAGAAAACAGCAACCATCTGCTTTTAATATTGTTATTCATACACGTAATAACGTCGTTACAGGTTTCGAACTGAAGAGTTCATCTTCAGATGGCTGTTCACGTTAAGATACACATTTGGCTCTGAGCACTATGGGACTTAACATCTGAGGTCATCAGTCCCTTAGAACTCAGAACTACTTAAACCTAACTAACGTAAGGACACATCCTTGACCGAGGCAGTATTCGAACCTTCGACCGTAGCGGTCGCGCGGTTCCAGAGAAGTGCCTAGAACCGCTCGGCCATAAAGGCCGGCGATACACATTTTTGTTTACATTACTTTAAATTTTTTACGTATACCATCACGTAACAGCTGTCTGATGATGAAACTATCAGTTCTAAATCGGTAACGGCCCTTTTTAGTGAATAAACACGAGTATTAAAAGTGTTTGGTTGCTGTTTCCTTCTCTAATAGAATCAAACTTTATTTTGTGCACACGCATAGTCTCAAAATGTCGGTTTTCGACAAAACAGCGTGAATATTTCTGGATATCTCAGGATGTGTCCTATCAATTGACTCCCTCTTTAGTCAAGGTGTGCCATAAATTTCATTTTTCACCAATTCGAATCGTTATCTCCTCATTCGCTGCTCAATCTAACCAATTAAACTTCAGCATTCTTGTGTAGAACCACTTTCTAAAAAAGCTTCTACTCCTTTGTTGTTTGAACTGATTATTGCTTCTCACGTTTCAGTAGTGTAAAAAGCTGCACTCCCGACAAATACTGTGATACAAGATTTCTTAACATTTAAATTTACACTCTAACACAAAACAGGAAGACGCAGCCCGAAGAAATTATCGTAATGGGACGGAAATCAATAGATGTGATGTACATGTGCAGACAAACAAATGATAAAGATTTCAGAAGACTTGGATTATTTATTCAAGAAAGAGAGCTTCTTAAGTTGAGCAAGTCAATAACGGTTTGGTCCACCTCTGGCCCATATGCAAGCAGGTATTCAGCTTGGCACTGATTGATAAGCGCTGTGCAGCGCGGAGTGGCCGCGCGGTTAGAGGCACCACGTCACTGATGGCGCGGTCCCTCCCGCCAAGGCGAGTCCTCCCTCAGGCATGGGTGTGAGTGTTGTCCTTAGTGTTAAGTTAGTTTAATTAGTGTGTAAGTCTTGGGACCGATGACCTCAGCAATTTTGTCCCATAGGAATTGACACACATTTGAACATTTTGAACTCTTTGATAGAGTTGTTGGATGTCGTCCTGAGGGATATAGTGTCAAATGCTGTTCCACTGACGCGTTACATCGTCAAAATCGTGAGCTGGCTGCAGGGCCATGCCCATAGTGCGCCAAACGTTCCCAATTGGGGTGACATCTGGCTCCCTTTCTGGCCAAAGTACGGTCTGGCAAGCACGAACACAACCAGTAGCAGTTCTTGCTGTGTGCGGCCGGACGTTATTTGATGATATGGAAGCCCTGGAGGATTTGGCATGAAGAGCAGCAAAACGGGGAGTATAACGTCGACGAAACACCGCTGTGCTGAAAGGATGCCGCAGAAGACAACCAATGTGGTCCTGCTATGAAAAGAAATAGCATCCCATGCCATCACTCCTGGCTGGCGAGCCGTAAGACGGGCGACAGACAAGTTGGTATCCCACCGCTATCCAGGGCGTCTCCAGACACCTCTTGGTCTGGAGACTCATTGACTGGAGCAGAACTAATATGTCTGTCTTCAGCGACGAGTCGCATTTCGAACTGAGCCGCAATTACCAGCGAAGACTGGTCGGCAGATGCCCAGACGGCAGTTGGATATCAACCTAATAGTCTCCCCTACGACACCCGGAAGCAGGAGTGATGGTCTGTGGCGCCATTTGTTTTCATGGTAGGACCCCTTTGGTTGTCATGTACGGCTTCCTTACTGCACAGCGGTAGGTCAACGATATTCTACGCCCGGTTTTGTTGTCCTTCATGGCAAGTCACCGGGGCTTACAACATTCTCGCCCGCACACGGCCAGAGTTTCTACTGCTTGTCAAACTCTACCTTGGTCGCCGGATTTCTTCCAAATTGTTAACGTTTGGCGCATTATGGACAGCCCTCCCCCTCCCCCACGCACTCCCACCGCTCCGCAAAGCAACTGGGGATTTTAACGATCTATCGCGCCCACTGGACAGAATTTGGCACAATATCCCCGAGGAGGGCATCCAACAACTCTGTCAATCAATGCCAAGCCAGTAACTAAGACCAGAAGTGGACCAACGCGCTGTTGACTTTCTCAACTTGTGAAGCGCTTTCTCTTGAATAAATCATCCAGTTTTTCTGAAACTGTAATAATTTGTTTGCCTGTAGACGTACACATACGGAATTCTGTCCCATTCAGATAATTCCTTCGCGGTGAGTTGTTTTTATTGTCTCAGAGTGTATATTAGATTTTAACAAATTCTGCTCTTCTAGCTATGGGCAGTCAGCGTTTTATTTCCTATTTCAGTCATAATCAGTTATTTTGCTTCCCAAACAGTACAACTTATCTACTACTTTTAGTCTCTTATTTCCTAATCTAATTCTCTCAGCATAGCCTACGTAACATTACCATTGCTTTGCTTTTGTTGATGCTCATACACTCCTGGAAATTGAAATAAGAACACCGTGAATTCATTGTCCCAGGAAGGGGAAACTTTATTGACACATTCCTGGGGTCAGATACATCACATGATCACACTGACAGAACCACAGGCACATAGACACAGGCAACAGAGCATGCACAATGTCGGCACTAGTACAGTGTATATCCACCTTTCGCAGCAATGCAGGCTGCTATTCTCCCATGGAGACGATCGTACAGATGCTGGATGTAGTCCTGTGGAACGGCTTGCCATGCCATTTCCACCTGGCACCTCAGTTGGACCAGCGTTCGTGCTGGACGTGCAGACCGCGTGAGACGACGCTTCATCCAGTCCCAAACATGCTCAATCGGGGACAGATCAGGAGATCTTGTTGGCCAGGGTAGTTGACTTACACCTTCTAGAGCACGTTGGGTGGCACGGGATACATGCGGACGTGCATTGTCCTGTTGGTACAGCAAGTTCCCTTGCCGGTCTAGGAATGGTAGAACGATGGGTTCGATGACGGCTTGGATGTACCGTGCACTATTCAGTGTCCCCTCGACGATCACCAGTGGTGTACGGCCAGTGTAGGAGATCGCTCCCCACACCATGATGCCGGGTGTTGGCCCTGTGTGCCTCGGTCGTATGCAGTCCTGATTGTGGCGCTCACCTGCACGGCGCCAAACACGCATATGACCATCATTGGCACCAAGGCAGAAGCGACTCTCATCGCTGAAGACGACACGTCTCCATTCGTCCCTCCATTCACGCCTGTCGCGACACCACTGGAGGCGGGCTGCACGATGTTGGGGCGTGAGCGAAAGGCGGCCTAACGGTGTGCGGGACCGTAGCCCAGCTTCATGGAGACGGTTGCGAATGGTCCTCGCCGATACCCCAGGAGCAACAGTGTCCCTAATTTGCTGGGAAGTGGCGGTGCGGTCCCCTACGGCACTGCGTAGGATCCTACGGTCTTGGCGTGCATCCGTGCGTCGCTGCGGTCCGGTCCCAGGTCGACGGGCACGTGCACCTTCCGCCGACCACTGGCGACAACATCGATGTACTGTGGAGACCTCACGCCCCACGTGTTGAGCAATTCGGCGGTACGTCCACCCGGCCTCCCGCATGCCCACTATACGCCCTCGCTCAAAGTCCGTCAGCTGCACATACGGTTCACGTCCACGCTGTCGCGGCATGCTACCAGTGTTAAAGACTGCGATGGAGCTCCGTATGCCACGGCAAACTGGCTGACACTGACGGCGGCGGTGCACAAATGCTGCGCAGCTAGCGCCATTCGACGGCCAACACCGCGGTTCCTGGTGTGTCCGCTGTGCCGTGCGTGTGATCATTGCTTGTACAGCCCTCTCGCAGTGTCCGGAGCAAGTATGGTGGGTCTGACACACCGGTGTCAATGTGTTCTTTTTTCCATTTCCAGGAGTGTATTTTTAAACCACTATCCATTATGTTCCGCTGCACTTCCAAGTCCTTCCAATATCGTCAGCTAACTTTTTTTATTCTCTTTGTACTTTAATTCCCTTTCCAAACTTCTCCTAGGCTTCCTTTGCTTGCTCAGTTTACAGATTTAATAACAATTAGAAAAGGTTACACCATAGTCTCATTCGCGTCACAGCTACTGCTTCCCTTTTATGTTCCTCGACTCTTAAAATTTTCTGTACAAATTCCTAATGACCTGTCGCTCACTGTATTTTATTGTTACTGTCTTCAAAATCTGAAAGAGCATAGTCCAGTCGACATGGTTAAAAAAAGTCTACCTAAGTTTACAAATGCTATAAGTGTAAGTTTGGCTTTCTTCAATCTATCTTCTAAGATAATTCCTACGGTCAGTATGGCCTCGCGTATTTTTACATATCCACCATATGTTAAAATGTCCTCCATTTCCAGGCTGTAATGAACGTTGGTGGAATGCAAGCTTAAAACATACTTTTTTTCCACTGTCATGTTACTTTAGTACTCCTGAAGTATGATGAAACTTCGCAGCTTAATAGTATCATTTTTCTTTGGCCTGTTAAATTCGCTACGATGTGTGTGGAGGATGACTGACAGAAGGCCTTTCTGTTAGAACATCTGTTATGTTGGAGTCATGATCATTATCAAACTTTTATGTGGGAGATGGTAGAACGTTTCTCGTTTTGAAATACATGCTCTCAGAAGCTGCTGTCGGAAAATATCTTCCCTGTAACGAGTCTTATAGGAGATACGTAGGGTTCCTGTGGACAGTCTTGCACGTATCAAATATGTCTGTGACAAATCGTGTATCCCATATTTGAAATATTTTCACCCCTTGTTTTGTTTCGAGCTTAACGTTCCTTCCCGACTGACGATCACCGTCAAAAACGTATTCATTTCATGAGACTTTGGGATATAACACAGGTCAGCGGTGTGATCGTGAAGTATAAATCACAACCAGTTGTCCCCTGCGGTCGATGATAAAATTTTCGGTTAGTGTGAGGCTTTGAACCGGATGCCCTTGGATAGCTGCACATGTTACAGCGCCGCTTATGGGACGGGGCCCCAGATCGAATCTGCCCAGTGGATAAACAACGAGGGTCGGGGCGCCGGTCAGCCTGGATGTGGTTTTCGGCGGTTTCCCACATGCCACTACGCGAATACCAGCCTGGCACCAATGTGCCTCCTCAGTTATATGATTTGCAAATGTAAAGAAAACTATCAATCACTTTCTCATGAATACAGACAGTTGGGGCAGATATATTCTGTCCGGGGGGGGGGGGGGGGTAACAGGGTGTTGACACTTCTTAAATGAACCATGCCAAATCCGTTCCTTACTAGCCAACTCTGCTCCGATGAGGGACAAAGGCATAAGAAAAAGAAGAAGAAGATGATAAGGTTTTGAACCTATCGAGTACGACCGCATAAACGTGACATCTGCTACTCCCGTGCTTTAATGTAATTGAATAAGAAATACGTACATTCTGGCAGAGAATTCAATGCAGTTCTTGTAGGTAAGTAAATCGGCAGTGTTGCTTACTCTTGCGTATTGCATTTTCAGCGATGATCTTACAGAAGAAGTCAGATAAAGGAAATGTAAAATTAATAAGGAGGTGTGGGAGGCGACGTCGAAACCTTACATCATGGAAAAAAAAGGACTGTGATGCCAAGGTTGGTTGATAACCTTGAGGAATAAACGTGACTGGAAATGGACAACTTAATAAATATAACCGAAGGTTTCTTAGATTCTTCATTTATCAACACAGCAATTAGTGGACTTACGACATTCGTTCTAGGGTGAATTAATCGTGTGAAGCCATCCTAAAAATAAGCTAATAGGCAAGGGAGGCGGGATGTAGAAATATTAAGGTTTAACGTATCGTTCACGGCGAGGAAATTCGAGACGGATCACGGATGGGCTCCATCTTCAGTGATGCCAAACATTTTCTTACGGCTAGCCTCAGTGTACACGAGGGTCACATTTCTGTCCGGAGGAAATATGAAATTTCACTGGGCTGTAAGGCAGATGTGTTACACTGACCTCCAGTTAATTAAATTCGTCCGTAGTGATGTCGGAATTCTGTAGTGTACTGTTAGCGTGTCGTGTCTGTACATGACTCAGAATGTATTCTGCATAAATGATTTTTCAAAATCTCATACTCAGTATTTGCGCGCTACGCGACAGAAGAAAGCAGGATGCCGATGATGATGGTGTTTGGTTTGTGGGGCGCTCAACTGCGTGGTTATCAGCGCCCGTACAATGTCCCAACCTTTGCTCAGTCCAATTTCGCCACTTTCCTGGATGATGATGAAACGATGAGGACAACACAAACACCCAGTCATCTCGAGGCAGGTGAAAATCCCTGACCCCGCCGGGAATCGAACCCGGGACCCCGTGCACGGGAAGCGAGAACGCTACCGCGAGACCACGAGCGGCGGATAGCAGGATGCCACTTAACAGTCAAAATGATAGCGTCTAACACGTAAGATGCCATTTTAGCACCAAGTGCCCATTACAGTGCAAGATGTTTACCGTTTCTGGACAATGGAAGCCGACGTAATGGCTTGCTGGCCATAAATTCAGCCCGCAAAAGACGGCGTCGAAGGGTCGACGCAAACAGATGCTTACCCGCCAGTTCAAAACAATGGATGAAACTGTGCGTTTCAATAAGGCCGAGCTGAGACGTCGTTGTCATACAACATTGTCGGCAACTGCGCGTCACTCCGTACGACTGTTTTGTCTGCTAAGCTGCACAAGCGCTAAACTTTCTAGCAGCATGCCCTGTACATACAATGCGTGAAGCGGTATGTAAACGCAAATCCTGATAAATCTTCGAAGTGGTGGAAAGATCCGCAAATCGGTTTAAATGCTGAGCTCTATAAGACTCTGCACTTCACAAAATGAAAAGAATGAAGCATCCGATGAAAACGGAGTCAACTCATACAAATATCAGTGTGGAATGATCACATTTGCTCCACCGAAGGTAAAGCTGGTGGTACACTACGGTACACCAGTAGGGTACTAGGTAAATACAATGTCTACAAAGGAGATTGCTTACAAAATGCACGTGAGAATCTAAGAATTTTGCTCAAACGCGTGGTTTCTATATCATATAGGACTAATATGGGATATGAGCGTATATAAAGAAGGTCAGCACGAATGGTCACAGGTTTGTTTAACCCACGAGACAGCGTCACAGAGATGCTGAAACAGCTGAACTAGCATTCACCTGAAGACGGGCATTAACCACCGCGCAAAAGCCTACTATAAAGTTTCAATAATCAGTGTTACATAAGAAATCTAGAAATATACCCGAAAGACAATATTAGACTAATTACAGCGTAAAAAATGACACGTAAACAAAATCATTCTTCCCTCTCTAAATGCGAAGTGGAATGGGAAGAAATCTTGATATATGTTACAACGATACGTACCCTCTACCATGCACTTCACAGTGGTATATCTAGATGTAGTTTTAAGACCAGATATCTTAAACATCAGTTTGTCCCGTTCACTCACATGCTAATACTGTGTCCTCTGTCGTGAACGAGGGGTTTTATCCGTCGCCCTCAAATTACCACTCTCAACTGAATGAGCTTGATGTATACGGAAGCGCAAAAGAAACTGGTATAGGCATGCATATTCAAATACAGACATATGTAAAAAGGCAGAATACGGTGCTGCGAGTGGCAACGCCTATATGAGACTACAAGTGTCTGGCGCAGTTGTTACATCAGTTACTGCTGCTACAATGGCAGGTTATCAGGACATAAGTGAGTTTGAACGAGTGATAGGACACACCATCTTCAAGGTAGCGATGAAGTAGGGATTTTCCCGTACGACCATTTCAAGAGTGTACTGTGAATATCAGGAATCCGCTAAAGCATCAAATCTCCGACATCGCTTCATCCGGAAAAAGACCCCGCAAGAACTGGACAAACGACGACTGAAGAGAATCGTTCAACGTGGCAGAAGTGCAACCCTTCCGCAAATTGTTGCGGATTTCAATGCTGGGCCATCAACAAGTGTCAGCCTGCGAACCATTCAACGAAACATCATCGATATGGGCTTTCGGAGTTGAAGGCCCACTCGTTTGTCCTTTATGGCTGCACGACATAAAGCTTTACGCCTCGCCTGGGCCCGTCTACACCGACGTTGGACAGTTGATGAATGGACACTTGTTGCCTGTTCGGACGAGTGTCGTTTCAAATTGTATCGAGCGGATGGATGTGTACGGGTGTGCAGACAACCTCATGAATCCATGGGCCCTGCAGGTCAGCAGAGGACTGTTCAAGCAGGTAGAGGCTCTGTAACGGTGTGGGGCGTGTGCAGTTGGAATGATATGAGACCCCTGATACCTCTAGACACGACTCTGACAGGTGACACGTACGTAAGCATCCTGTCCGGTCACCTGCATCCATTCATGTCCACTGTGCATTCCGACAGACTTGTGCGATTCCAGCAGAACAACGCGACACCCACAAATCCAGAATTGCTACAGAGTGGCCCCAGGAACACTCTTCTGAGTTTAAACACTTCCGCCTCCCAGACATGAACATTATTGAGCATATCTGGGATGCCTTTCAACGTGCTGTTAAGAGGAGATCTCCACCTCCTCGTACTCTTACAGATTTGTGGATAGCCCTGCAGGATTCATGGTGTCAGTTCACTCCAGCACTACTTCAGGCATCAGTCGAGTCCATGCCCTGTCGTGTTGCGGCTCGCGGGGGACCGTACACGACAGTACACAGGTGTACCAGTTACTTTGGCTCTTCAGCGTAACACTGGCCTTTCCGGCCATATGACATAGAGCGCTACTGGGCTACATGTATGAGACCTTCCTGCAATCTAAATCATACATTACCAGTACTCTATTTTATACATCTTCCTTGTTCATATTCATTTCGACTTCCTGCTGGTTTTCAAACACCTTAGTGCGCCTAGGCAGATTTTTCCACCTGGTGCCCCGGACGATGGTAGACCGAACATTTTGATTGCTTGGATCATATTACTCCCTTAGAAAAACTGAAGTTTTGTGGAACTGACGGTCTTACAAACAACTGGTTTGAATTACACTTAAGAAAGAGAATACAATAAGTTTTGTTGACTGAGTCAAAAAATATTGGAGGGAGAGAAAACGTCACTAACTAGGAAATCTGGGACAACACACTATATTCAGTTCTGAAGAACAAGTAGAGGCATACCAACAACTGATAAAGCACATTAACACGAACCAGTAAACAGTGTAAAAATGTCCAAGTATTTTAGTTATGCATATTTCAAATGCGAACATTTTTATTTGGATTCACCGTGACTTATTGATATCGCGTGAAACAACAAATTTATTGTTACAAGACACAATTTCTTCATTTCCATGACACTTTTCAGAGATCTAAACTTTCTTTATGAATTGGATTTATATCGATTAAACAGACGACTGTGGGATAACCTGTGGAACTGTTTAGCAGAAGACGACAAAAACAAAACACTATTTCAGACTTCTTCTACTAGACGGTGCCACAGATGATGTCAAAGTCGTAACTCACTACTTAAATGGTTCGCTGCAGAGTACCACTTTGAATCAGTACGCTATACACTGCGGTGACAAAACTCATGGCGTATCTCCCAATATCTCGTCAGACCTCGTTTTCTCCGGCATAGTGCAGCAATTCGACGTGTCATGGACTCAACAAGTCGTTGGAAGTCTGTTTCAAAATTAAAAGCCACGCTTCCTCTATAGCCGTCCACAATTGCGAAAGTGCTCACGTACTGACCTTTCGATTAAATCCCGTAAATGCCCTATGGGATTCATGTCGGGCGATCTGGGTGGCCACATCGTTAGCTCGATTTGTCCAGAATGTCCTTCAAACCAATCGCGAATAACTGTGGCCACCAATGTGGCGCATTTTCACCCATAAAGATTCCATCGTTATTTGGTAACATGAAGTCCATAAACGGCTGTAAGTGATGTCCAAGTAGCCTAAAATAACCATTTCCTGTCAATTATCGGTTCAGTTGGACCATATGACCTAGTCCAGCCCACGTAACCACAGCTTACATCGTTATGGACCCACCACCAGTTTGCACAGTCTTGACAACCTAGGTCTAGGGCTTCGTGGGGTCTGCGCCACTCTCGAAGCCTAAACTCTCACCAATTAGAATCGGTACTCATCTGAGCAGGCACGGATTTCCAGTCGTCTAGAGTCCAAACGATATCGTCACAAGCCCAGGAGAGGCGCTGCAGGCGATGTCGTGTTGTTAGCAAAGGCACTCGCGTCAGTCGTCTGCTGCCATAGCCCATTAACGCCATATTTTGCCGCAGTGTCCAACGAATACGTTCTTCCTACGTTCCACATTGATTTCTGCAGTTATTTCGCACAGTGCTGATTGTCTGTTAGCACTGACAATTCTACGCAACGTCGCTGCCCTCGGTCCAAGGACGTCGGCCACTGCGTTGTCCGTGGTCATAGGTAATGCCTAAAATTGGGTATTCTCGACCCCCTCTTGACAATGGGTCTAAGAATATTAAATCCCCTAACGATTTCCGAAACGATTCCGATTTCCCATGCATCTAGCTCCAACTACCATTCAGCATTCAGCTCTGTCAATGTACTGCCCTTTTATAACTTTGAAAGTAGGCTGTTTAGGTTTTTATGTTGGTAACGCCACGTAGCGCTCTGTATGAAAATCACTGACTGTGGTGTGTGCAGTCTGTGGCTGGTTAGCATTGTTAGATATTCGCTATTGTAGTTGGAGGTGGATGTGGGGAGAGAGATGGCGGAGTTTTGAGAGCGGATGATCTGGACGTGTGTCCATCAGAGAGAGTAAATTTGTACGACTGGAAGTCATGAACTGATATATATATATTATGACTTTTGAACGGTATTAAGATAAATACATTGTTTGTTCTCTATCAAAATCTTTCATTTGCTAACTATGCCTATCAGTAGTTAGTGCCTTCAGTAGTTAGAATCTTTTATTTAGCTGGCAGTATTGGCGCTCGCTGTATTGCAGTAGTTTGAGTAACGAAGATTTTTGTGCAGTAAGTGATTCATGAAAGGTATAGGTTATTGTTAGTCAGGGCCATTCTTTGTAGGGATTATTGCAAGTCAGACTGCGTTGCGCTAAAAATATTGTGTTTCAGTTTAGTGATGATCAAAATAAGTAAAGAGAGAAATGTCTGAGTACGTTCACTTCTGCTCAGCTGTTTGAAAATCAAATAATGTAAGAGGTTTATCAACACAGTAATTCATTAATTTTTCTAAGGGGACGTTCCAACTTGCTTACGCGATAGTACTACCATCTGCATATGTGCATATCGCTGTCCCATGACGTTTGTCACCTAAGTGTCTCTCTCCATACTGTGTGTGCAACACTTACATCTATATCACACCAGAGGAGAAGGTGGTGTAGAATTTCAATTTATATGCTGTCCTTATGTGGGAAACCCAGTGAGAACAAATATCAAGAAAATAAAAGAAATCGAAAATGTTCCCTTGCGACATTTCTGAATTGTGTTTTTAGATGTTGGTTGATCTGTCGATTCACTTGAATCAGTCCATCAGCAAATTTCCTTTTAATTCGCCTAAAAACTGTACTGGGTTTGGAGAAGCAGGGTTCAAATCTCTTTCTGGCCATCTAGATTTAGGTGGCACTTGGTTTGTCGAAGTTGGTTTAAGCTAATGACGGGATTTGCGATTTGTTTTCCCGTCTTGACAGATAAACACTAATTTTTCTTCTTTACTCTCCTTTCATCTCAACACTTAGAGGAAACGACAGTCTTGATATAATCTAGCTGTTCTGCAACTGTTCCTGTCTTGAGAAGCGCAGACTTTAAAATTCTCTTTCTCTCTCTCTTTCTCTCGAAATTTCTATGAAGTGGATTTTTTTATTTTATTTTATTTATTTATTTATTTATTTTTACTGGTTTGATGATGCGCCCGCATCTCGTGGTCGTGCGGTAGCGTTCTCGCTTCCCACGCCCGGGATTTTCTCTGCCTCGTGATGGCTGGGTGTTGTGTGCTGTCCTTAGGTTAGTTAGGTTTAAGTAGTTCTAAGTTCTAGGGGACTTATGACCACAGCAGTTGAGTCCCATAGTGCTCAGAGCCATTTGAACCATTTGAACCACTGGTTTGATGCGGCCCGCCACGAATTACTCTCCTGTGCCAATCTCTTCATCTCAGAGTAGCACTTGCAACCAATGTCGCCATTTACTTTCTGGATGTATTCTAATGTCTGTCTTTCTCTGCAATTTTTACACTCTACAGCTCTCTCTGGTACCATGAACGTTATTCTCTGCTGTCTTAACACATGTCCTATCATCCTGTCCCTTCTTCTCACTGTTTTTCATATATTTCTTTACTCTCCAACTCTATGGAGAACCACCTCATTCCTTATCTTTTCAGTCCATCTAATTTTCAACATTCATCTGTAGCACTAAATCTCAAATGCTTCGATTCTCTTCTGTTTCGGTTTTTCTAACGTCCGTGTTTCACTACCAAACAATGCTGTGCTCCAAACGTACATTCTCAGAAATTTCTTCCAAAAATTGAGGCCTATGTTTGATTCTACCTGACTACTAGGAATGCCTGCTACCCTGATTTTAATGTCCGCCTTCCTCCGTCCGTCATTGGTTATTTTGCTGCCTAGGTGGCATAATTCCGTAACTTCATCTACTTCGTGATGATTAGCTCGAATAGATTCAAATAAAACCTACCTTAACAGCTTTCTCTGCCGGAGCAACTGTTTTATTGCTGTGTCAAGACAGTGGAATCTTTGTGCATAACTGTTTTCAGGTTTCTGTACATGACGCACTGAATTCTTCCACAAACTTTGGGTAACACTTTGCAGAGCGAAGTGACAACTGTAAAGTATCATTTATTTTAAAATTATTGTTCTTCTTCTCTACCTTGTTCTTAACAAATGCTCAAATAAGTTTAATGCTGTTCAATTCGGAGTGCGCTACAGGTAACCACAGAAGTTTAACATTCCTGTCCACTGGTCGCAATATACTTTCCAACTGGTATTCTTGCACCTTGAAGCGCGGTCGCTCATATTCCAGTAGGTCAGCTCTAGTAAATTCGTCTTATGATGTGGCATTAGATGGGAGCTCTTGCTTTCCAGGCATTCAATAAAAGAATCATTCCTCCATTTTGTAGATGGATTTCGTAATGCTGGATTTATCACTGCGGATATGGAGCATAATCTAAAACAGTCACAGATCTGAGAACGCTCCTAAATCACTCTTTGTAGTTTCTGGCTTTCATTTCAGAATGACAACCTGCACCTCCCTTTTGCCCAGTAAAACATAAACAGGCATTTTGCACTAGCCTCTCTTCGTTCTCAGTGTGCCTCATTGTAACCTTTCTTCCTCAACCGGACGGTGTTTGAATTCGTCCTTTCTAACCATACCATTCATGAACACTTGCTGTGTAATTACATTTGCTGATGCATTAGGCATTTTTTTTCCCTGCTAATCAAACTTTCTGGAAAGATTTGAACCACACCAACTCTCACCAGTCTAATAAACAGTCCATCCAATGTTGTGTAAGTGTCTTATTTCTAGCAAGAACTCGTCTCTTTTTCTTGCTACTTGGTTATTTTCCATCAGCACAAGTTTTCCGTTGATGTTTTTGTATCTGAAGAGCAATTTTCGAATAGCTCGCCAAAGAGTTGTTTCACACATATCAGGAAAATCTTCCACTTCTCTCTTCAACTTCTCCAACACGGCTGCCACTGTTGGAAACTGATTTTCTACACAGATGTCGTGGATTTTTCTTTTTCCAACACAAACTCTGTCACCTGCTACAACGCTTTTCTGTTGATACAAGACATGAAGTTTCTCTATATTCTCTCGAAATTCGCTTCACTGTACTTTTACTAATACCTAGACATTCAGAAGTTCTGTTTACCGACTGAACTGCGGAACTGTTCTCGCCCTGTTCTTTCTCGGCCTCTAGGTAAGCACGCACACTGATCATCATTGACTTTTCACTACTCCGTACATGATGTATGGTTTCGCACAAAAACAAGGCAGCTAATTATGTTACGTGCACTGTCTCAGACGAATACCTAACAACGAATGAGAGCACTTGTTTCCTATCTGACACGAAGCAAGGATGTAACCACTGCAACAATGAACAATGAAATGGGAATGCTGTTCAAATGTCCTGCAACATAACGCACGCGGGCACTCGGCTCACAGAAACACAAAAGCAAATAAATTAAAGATGTCATATTGGTGCTTTAGATTTAAGTGCATAAAAACATAACAGCTGTGAAAGGCAACAACAGAGCTCGTATTTACATTTTCCGTATTGATTCTATGTATCAAGATTAGACGAATTCTAGCGCTCTACACCCTCCATTATTAGGGCAAAACGACAAATTAGAAAGCAACGACAATCCTTCTGGAAGTTGAGTGTGGTTGTTTCTTTAAACTGTGTCCGCCGCTCGTGGTCTCGCGGTAGCGTTCTCGCTTCCCGAGCACGGGGTCCCGGGTTCGATTCCCGGCGGGGTCAGGGATTTTCACCTGCCTCGAGATGACTGGGTGTTTGTGTTGTCCTCATCATTTCATCATCATCCAGGAAAGTGGCGAAATTGGACTGAGCAAAGATTGGGTAATTGTACGGGCGCTGATAACCACGCAGTTGAGCGCCCCACAAACCAAACATCATCATCATCTTTAAACTGTGCAAAGGAAATTTTTCTCCTAATTGCGATGACTTCTACGACTCCTCAAATTTGACACTCGCCAGAAAATGGTAGAAAAAGTACGCTTTATACTTCTATATCTACATCTACATAAATATTCCGCAAGCTACCGTACGGTGTACGGCGGAGGGTACAGTGCACACGACTTGTCATTTCTCTTCCTGTTCCAATCGCAAATGGAGCGAGGGAAAAACGACTATCTATATGCCTCCGTATGAGCGCTAATTTCTCGTGACCTATCTTCGTAGTCCTTAAGTGCAATGTATATTGGCGACAGTTTCAAACGCCAGCTCTCTAAATCTTCCCAAAAGTGGTTCTCGAAATGAACGTCGCCTTCCTATCAGTGATTCCCATCTGAGTTCTCGTAGCATCTCCGTAACACTTATCGTGTTGTTCAAACCTACCGGCAACAAATCTAGCAGCTCGCGTCTGAATTACTTTGATGTCTTCCTTCAATCCGATCTGGTAGGGATCCCAAACATTCGAGCAGTATCCAAGAATAGGCCGCACCAGTGTCGTATATGCGCTAGCCTTTACAGGTTAACCACTCTTTCCTAAAATTCTCCCAACGACTCGAAGTCCACCATCCGACTTCCCTTCCACAGTTCTCACATGCACAATCCATCTCATATCGCTTTGCAACGTTACGCCCAAATATTTAAACAGCTTGGCAGAGTCAATCAGGACACTAGCAATACTGTATCCGAACATTACAAGTTTGATCTTCCTGCTCATCCGCGTTAACTTACATTTTTTTCCACATTTAGTGCTAGCTGCTATTCATCACACCAACTGGAAATTTTGTCTAAGTCGTCTCGTATCTTTCTACACTCACTCAACTTGGTCACCTTACCGCACTCAACGGCGTCTTAGCAAACGGACGCAGATTGCTGCCCATCCTGTCCGCCAAATCATTTATGTGCATAGTTCACATAACTAATGATGAAGTATTGAATAGAATTTGGGACGTATTGCAGTAGTTCGAGTAACGAAGATTTTTGTGAGGTAAGTGATTTCTGAAAGGTATAGTTTAATGTTACTCAGGGCCATTCTTTTGCAGGGATCTTTGATAGATTGCGTTGCACTAAAAATATTGTGTGTCAGTTTAAGCACAGTCGTGTATAATTTGTTCTAAAGGGACGTTTCAACAAATTTAGCATTGGAGGGCAGCGTGGAGGGTAAAAATCGTAGAGGGAGACCAAGAAATGAATACACTAAGCAGATTCAGAAGGATGTGGGTTGCAGTAAGTACTGGGAGATGAAGAAGCTTGCACAGGATAGGGTAGCATGGAGAGCTGCATCAAACCAGTCTCAGGACTGAAGACCACAACAACAACAACAACAACAACAACAACAACATAGAGAACAATAGCGGTCCTGTCACACTTTCCTGGGGCACTCCTGACGATACCCTTGTCTCTGATGAACACTCGCCGTCGAGGACATCACATTGCATTCTATTATTTAAGAAGTCTTCACACCAATCACATATCTGTGAACTTATTCCATATGCTCGTACCTTCGTTAACAGCCTGCAATGAGGCATCGTGTCAAAAGCTTTCCGGAAATCTAGAAATATGCAATGTTGCCATTCATCCATAGTTCGCAGTATATCATGTGAGAAAAGGGCAAGCTGAGTTTCGCTCAAGCGATGCTTTCTGAAACCATGCTGATTCGTGGACATAAGCTTCTCAGTCTCAAGAAAGTTTATTATATTCGAACTGAAAATATTATTAGGGATTCTGCAGAAAATCTAAGTTAGGGATACTGGTCTGTAGTTTTGCAGGTCCGTTCTTATATACTGGAGTTACCTGTACCTTTTCCCAGTCGCTTGATACTTTGCGCTGGGCGTGAGATTAACTATAAATGCAAGCTATGTAACGAGCCAGTGCCGTAAGAGTAATGTAAAATCCAAGTGGGATTCCATCTAGACCTGAAGATTTATTTAAATCTTTCAGTTGTTACTCTACGCCAGGGATGCTTGTTACTGTGTCGTCCAAACAGGAGTCTGACTGATGGTCAAATGACGGTATGTTTGTACGATTCTCCTGCGTGAACGATTTCTTGAACTTGAAATGTAGAACTTCGGCTTTCGTTTTGCTATCTTCAACTGGCATAGCAGACTGGTCAACAAGAGATTGAATGGAAGCCTTAGATCCGCTTGCTGAGATTTGACGGTGATAGTCGTACGCTTCGCGCATAGATCTTTTCACAGACGCCCGAATCTCTACTAACCTTTGCTTGTTGTCATGTGCGCGTTTCCTTTTGAACCGAGAGTGCAACAGCCTCTGCTTCTTCAGTATCCTCCGAATTTCGTTATTAAAGCATGGTGGAACTTTTCCATCGTTTATCCACTTACTAGGCACATAATTCTCCAGAATACGATTTGCAATCTGCTTAAACTTTGTCCATAATTTCTTTACCTCCATCTTACTATAATTGCCGTCAATTCACTGTCTATGTGAGATGCTAATAACTTCTTATCTGCTCTATCTAGCAGAAACACTCTCCTGGCATTCTTGACTTGACAGTTTCTGTAATGACATCGTCATCGCCAATCCTCGTATCTATACTGATATTGTCGATAAGGTCCGGACTATTTGCAGCTACAAGCTATAATATATTTACAACGTGTGTGAGCTGCCGAACTAGCTGCTCAAGGCAGTTTTCAGAAACGTGTTCAAAAGTATTTCGCATGGCTGTCTGTCTGTACCCTTTCTCCCCCCCTCTTAATGAATCCATAGACATCCCGGTCTACACTCGGTAGGTCCAAGTCGCCTCCAACTAGTACTGCATGATCTCTCTTAAATATTGCCATGTATGCCGGCCCACTTTTAACCAAATAACAGTTGACATTTCCACGATTCCAACAAGATATAACACATCAATGTTGGTCATGTGATGTGACCAGAATATGAGCTCAAAGTCAGGGGTCAATCATTATGAAATGAATAAAACTTTTTACTTGAAACAACTTTGGACGACTTGCGTTTCGATGATGATGATGAAGACAACACAACACCCAGTCTCGGAGCGGAAACAATCTCCGACCCGGCGAGTATTCGAACTCTTACCCCCTCAGCCGCACTGGCGCTATAGTTACGGAGCTGGATAGGGCTTAGCAGAACAAAGAAAGAATCGGTATCTTCAGCCAAGTTGATTTACCACCTGTTGGATGATGTAACATGCTTACAGGCGAAACGTGGTGCTATTAGGAAGTGTATATCAATAGTTTAGCCACATGGGCTGCATAGTCATAGTGAAAATAAAACAAACGAAACCAGTTCATGGTGTCTTGTCATGACACGCAGAGTCAATAAGGTGCATATGATGTTCAATGTGTAACGCGGCCGTCGGGATTTTACAAAAAAGATGTTAATTCACTGAAAATGTGACTGTGAAGACATCGGATTATTCGACGACGAGCTGCAACTAAATTTCAGTGCGTGCTATAATACTATCCTAGTTTCATGCAGCTAGTAATTAGAATGTAAATGAATGTAGCTAAACAGCTACGACAAACGGAACATTGAGATGGAGTAGCTAATGATGTGTTACAATACAGCACTGAATCACGTAATAATCTAGTAATGACTACGATAATAATGCACACCATCATATATTCACATTAAAATACTATTCAACTACTAAGCAGTATGACTACTCATACAAATAATACAGTGCAGCTGCTAAGCTGAAAAATTTACTGAAATGGCTGAAACAGCGCGCTCGTAATAAAGCTTTATACTTGAGTGCCAAAATAACTTGTAATAAGTGGTTTTGAAATTAATTAAAGAAATAAATCAGTTTTTACACACTCTTTATGTTCTAAATGGGGAGTCAAAACAGTTGTACGAAATTGCACTTTACAAGTAAATATCACTTAACTGTTTTGTTGCTGTGACTTGCTGCTTGGTGGAAGGCAAATAATTTCCATATCCTTCCTCGCTCACTTTACAGCCAAGTTATGTTAGTTATCGCACAGGGGCACACTTCTTCATGTAGTATCTCCATAAGCATTTCTTCGGCCATCAGATAATATAGTTGCACACGCCATTGCTACAACGAAAGATTGCAAAGACTGCTACTCTCAAAGTTGTTACAATCAGAAAGACTGTTTGGGACTAGTGCACCTCTCGTACAATTATAATAAATGTTTCACGTACTTTGTTTCTTGTTAACACACATTCTACTTTTTAGTATAGATAAACTTTTGAAATAACTGATTACACAAATAGTATTATGCACAAATGCTAAAGTGCTCATGCAGAAATGACAATATTTGTGCAAACAGTTTCCTACGCTACCAACAGATGGCGTTGCTGGTTTACAGTTTCGGAACATTCGCACTTACTCTGAAATACCTCAGGTCGGATTGTGAATTGAAGCTAACAAACTCACAAATGAAAATTATGCTGTGCTTCTATAAGGGTCGACGATTCCTGTCGGACGATGATGTACAGCAGGCGATAACGGAATTAATCACGGAACAGGACACGGTGTTTTTCCAAACGTGTATTTTCAACATGCTGTGTGAGAGGGATGGCCTCCGAATGTAGACTTTTTGATTGTGCCTTATTTTTTTAATAGAATGGACTGATACACATATTTTTACTGTAAGTGTGATATTTAGTTAGTCATCAGGAAAGTAACAATATTGCACAATATCTATTTTGGTAAAATATCGCGTGAGACGGCATAATTATATTAATCGTATAAGATCCGACATTATGATCGTAGCAACTCAACTGAAATGACGTGTTTCATTTTATTCCAATCTGAAATCTGAAATGGCGTTGCATTCACAAATAATGTGTCAGATTTGATTGCAACACGAAAGCTTGCGCACTTACATCTTTATTGCATTCGTGCTTTATTGAACAGAGTATGACAAAGCGGAAAGTAGCAAAGTGTGTTTAGCTTCACGGAAAGAACCTCAGTGTATTTCACCGTCCGTACGTTCTTGGTGAAAGGTGGTTTCCGTTTGCTTCTCAAGCTGACAGGTCATGGAAAACAAGAGAAGTGGATGGTGGATTATAGTGACAGTCTCGATGTAGCGCTAGTGTAGGAAGATAAGAAAGGCGTTGACCTGTATCCGGGAGACAGTAGTCACAGTCGAGATAAGTTTGTTGGCAGAGGAATGTTACCAGGTGAGAAGTGACGCAGATGCAGTCCAAAGAAATGTCGTATAGCTCAATCAGAGATAAGAAAGCCTAGACTAGTTACATATTTTCCAATATAGTATCCATCTTCAACTGAGTAGAGAGGGATATGAAGTTACTGTAAAATAGCTACTGTTAATGGGTTTATAGTCAACAGTATTTCTATGCTTAAACAGTATCACCCTGAATGGAAATTCTTAGTAGCTTAACTAATAGTGGTACAAAGCACGCCCAGAGACGAAAATTAGCACAACATAGGAAGACACTGGCGAAATATCTCAGTTCTGGATGAAACCAGTTGACTAAATACGCGAGAGTAGTTTAAAACCATAATGTGTCGAAAAAAGAAACATTAAATAAAACGCATTTGTAATTCTAAAAAGCAAATATGATAAAAATGGCAAAAGATCTAGGTCGAGAACTGAATAATGGAACTATGGATTATGGTGGCTGCACTGAAACACATATGCAAAGTAGCAAAGAAGAAGGAAGAGATTTGGCAGAAGGTTATATTCTGAAACATTGTAATGTTGTTGCTTTAATTTTCTTTGATAGCGATGCTGACAGACAATAAAAGCGGTTTAAAAGCTGTGAGCTGTCTGGGGAAGTTAACCCTGCATTACTGCGCAACTGTTTCACCAGGTATCCAGTCTAGCTTACCAAATTCCCAACCAGACTAACATTAATTGTAATCTTTTAATAGTCATCGACAACTGCTGATATATAAGAGAATTTAAATAAAAACAAATAAATCAGTTTATATTTGGAAATTTATTTTAACATTGATCATTGAAATTTCAGGATATTAAGCGTGAGTCATAACTAAGCTGTTGCCTTATTTAGGACTGTGAAAATGTGAGTTCGTAATCTTACGGAACACATCAAATATGGAGTCAAGATTGGGAGACTGCATACAATACTGCATTCATAAAATAACACACGAAGAACGTTGAAACATACGCAAGAGGAAATTAACCACAACCAACCGATTCAATTTTCACCCAAAGAAGTTACGTTCGTAGCACAATCCTGTCCGTCATGTAATTACCACACACTGGTATACTAAATTCATACTAACTCTATGTGAAATCTTCCCGAAAAGAATAGCTGAGGGCTACTTTGATGATTACACCACATGCTTCACGTGGTCAACTTGGTTTACACAAAGAGTGTAACTCCACAATAATTTTGATAATTAAAATAAATTAGATCGAAAAGCAATTTTCAAAAGAAAAACCTCGAATTGGTTACTATCGTCTTACTATTAACCTGATGGGTCAAACAATTGTATAAGCACGTGGTACTGGTCTCACAAAGTACATCCCACGTGGGTTGAACATAAAGAAAAGTTGCTATATTGAAAAATATTGTCAAGACGAGATGTTATAATCTCACGCACATTCACATTGAAGATTGATGATGCTAGTTAGAGTTACTGATCAACACGTGGTTCCACTTTACTCATAAAGTAGTGACAAAGCAACTACCGGAATATATTCTGAACTTCACACTCGAATTACACTGCGTTGCAATTTAAGATAACATTAGATATTTTAGAGCTAAACCTGAAATAAAGGTGATCAAATTTTCAGTTAGGCTGAACTTAAGAAATCCATTGTCCTACGGACTTAGCAGATACGCGCTTAGCCGGAGATCTTACCACTTCAGACGCTCGCCGCAGACAGACTGACTTGGTCCCTTCCTGAGGGTGGCTCACAAATACAAACGGAAGTGGCCAGAGGGGTAGCTACCTATACCAACATGACAAGGGACGGACAGGACCATACTAAGGATAGAAACCTCTTTGCTTTTAGAAAGCATAGCTACCTGTTGCGACGTTGGGCCTACTGTTCTCTAGCAGACAGGCTTATCTGCTACCATCCAGCATGCAACTAGAAATACATTTGCTCATTCACCCTCTCACACAGAAGGGAAGGGGGATGACAGTATCTTATCATATACAGTATACAAAAGAAAGCGGATGTAGGTTCCGTATGAGACTGTGTGACATGAATTACATATAAACTGTGTTTTAAAGTGCAGTAGTGTGACAGATCGTTCTTGTTAATGTGTAAAAGTAACACGTTTCACTGCTCAGTCTCCTCCCAGATAGTCAGAAACACCACAGTAAATTTAGAAGAGGAATTTATGCCGTAAATGACAACAGATTTAAGAAATTAACATGAAAGGAATCCAGCAGAGACCTTTCAACATATTTTTATTGTTTAAACAACAGGGACGTTGAAAACGAGCGTAATGAAACAAACTTCAAGATGTTCACACTAACTTCTTGTAAAAGTCCTTCACTTTACATAACATATAGCGCACTACAGTGCACTCAGTATAGGTCACGAGGAATGCTGGAGACGTCACTGAAGTCGTCGCTGAAGCTAACGCCGGGTGCAGGTGATTGAATGTCGCACCCTATTTACAGATGTACAGAAAAATCTATTAAAAGCATTGTGACAATAAAATAAACGACAATAAGCTGCATTCTTCGTAATATCAGCGCTCTGCAAACCACAATACGTCGGATTGTACGAATGCCGGACATTTTCCACGCATGACATTCGCCGCGCCGGACATTTTCCACACTTGCCCCTTCGCCAGGTAGCTTGAGTAGCGATCCCTCAGGTAAGGGACGCCCTTCCTCGTACTTCTTCTGTTCGCTTTCAAACCGAGGGACCTTCTTCTTCGACATCTTGGCGAAATACAGAGCTTCTTTTCCGAGATCCCTCTGCCTGTACGGTAGCTTCCTTTCACCGTTACTGTCCATCGCCATTAGAGCAACAATAAAGGAACGATGTAAAGAGAATGCGAATGTACGCTAGTCATTTCGTTTTGATCACTACATTTGAGGCTACTTTAATTACTACAACTGCATGCCCAAAAGACAATAAGGAAAGAAGAAATGGGTATGTGAATTTTTGAAAAGAAGAACGACATACTCCGTATTAATTTACTCTCTACAATCCGATATCCCTTGCTGTGAAACATTAGTTAATAAAGTGTAGTGGGACAATGTTCAAAACATGACTGAAAGTACGTTCATCAACAGAGATAAGAACATCTATCATTGACATGTCATCTAAAGTCGACGTACAATTTTAAAATGTTAGAAATAAGGAAATGAACTACTACAGAATGCTATCCTTGTAACGTACCTTGTTCTACATTGTTTAGCTCTGTTATTTACAGGGTCACAGAGAAAGCATCCTAGGTTTTGGAGGGAAAAGCCGTAATTGTAATGATCTGCACTACAAAAGAAACAAGAAGCACAACTTAAGGAAAAATAATGTAATGTGTGTTCCACCTCACAAGCGACATTGAAGCAGGTAGTTCCTGGACAGAGGTTATATTCGACAACCGGAATAAATTAATAACTGGCTGTTTTTACCGACCCCCGGTCTCAGATGATTACATTTGGCAGTGACTTCAATCTATCTTCCGTATGTTGACAAAAATACATTTTCAGACCCTACTGTAGATAGAAAACAACTTCCGTAATTGTTCTAAATGCTTTTTTTAAAATTATTTTGAACAATTAGTTCACGAGACCATTCAAATTGTAAATGGTTACGAAAATACACTTGACCTCTTAGCCACAAATAATCCTGAGCATCACGACTGATACAGGGATTAGTGAACACACAGTCGTAGCGAGGCTCAATTCCGTAACAAAGAAATTCAGTAAAACTAACCGTGAAATATATCTGTTTATAAAAGCAACTAAAAATTCGGTTCACGTCTATCTAAGAGACAGTCTCCAATCCTTCCTAACTATGGAAGTGAAGACCATATGTGGTTTAAGTTCAAAGAAATAGTATCAACAGCACTCGAGAGATTCATACCAAATAAATTAATAACAGACGTAACTGATCCCCCATGGTACACAAAACACGACAGAAAGCTGCTGCAGGAGCACCGAAAAAGGCGCATATAGTTTAGACGAAAGCAAAATCTCCGAGATTGGCGAAGTTTTACTGAGACTCGAAATTTGGTGCGGATTTCAATGCGAGATGTATTTAATAGTTTCCACACTGAAACTATCTCTAGAAATGTGACGGATAATCCACAGAGATTCTGGTCCTATGTTAAGTAAACCAGCGGAAAGGCTCAGTAAGTACCTCTACTGCGGGTCAGGCGATGTTTGAGGAGGAGGAGGAGGAGGAGGAGGAGGGAGAGGGGGAGGGGGAGACAAGGGACCCAACACTTCGGAGCAGGTAAATTAGTGAAAAATGTCAGCCGTGGCAAATGTCCGCACACTGACTGTACACGGGGAAGGAACTACTGTAAGCCTCCGCCGCTTAAGGCTGACCTCTCTGTTATTTAACAGGTTTCGCATGGCCGATATTTTCAAAATCCATGCTGGCTGGCATGGGGCAGGTCGTTCTGTTCCAGATACCTCATTACGCTTCAGCTCAGAAAATGCTGAAAGATTTTGTAACCAACTGATGACAACGATTTTTGAAGGCATTTTTATGGATCACTCCCATTCCCTTCTTGTACGCCCTCCAGTCACCAGCGCCTAAGTTCGATGTCAACGTGCAATAACAACACACAGAGGGCAGGTGTTAGCAGTAGCAGTGGAGGATATATAATGCTTGTCGGGGGGATGGGGATTACAGTATCGTCGTAGTTGTAATGCGGAAACAGAGCCATTTATCTGACGTCCAAAAGGGCATGTGATTTCGGGCCAAGAGTGGAAGCATTTTCGAAACGGGTAAGTTTGTAAACTGTTCGCCTGCCGCTGAGGTTAAAGTATACCGTGCATGGCAACAAGGCACTATCCAAAACATGCGCCAAGGCGTATGTGGTGCACCGTGGGCCATAGATGAATTATGTGAACAGCAGCTGCGCAGATGTCCGGGCGGACGGGCGTGCAACTGACCGCCCAGATGAACCAGGGGCTACCAAGAATGTCTCATCAATGACTGTTCACCGAACGTGCCTTCACATGGGTCTCCGTTGCAGGCACTTGGTTCCTGCATCCACATTGACTGCTGTTCATCGGCGACTAACGCTGGAATGTTCACGCCAATATCGCAGCTCCTGTGGCCACCAAACTCTCTGGCTGTAAACACAGTCGGCAGTCTATGGGACCATCTCGATCAGGCTGCACATGTGATGGGCCCTCAACCGAGAAACACGGGTGGCTTCGGCACTGGAGTGGGAGTGACTCCACATCCCTGCTGGTTCTTTCCCGAAACTCGTTGACGCTCTGCACGTCTTGCAGCGGTACGCGCTGCAAAAGGTGGCTATTGAGGCTATTGACAGCTGGTCACATAAATGTGATTGGATAGTGTAAATGGGTGTAGCCAGCGATTTCTTCCATCTACTGCGAAAACTCATTTGTTCGAGGTGCCTACTAAAAAAAAAAAAAGTGTGACTAGGACCTCCCGTCCAGTACACCGTTCGCCGAGTGCAAGACTTTCGATTTGACGCCACATAGACGACTTGCGCGTCGATTGGGATGAAATGATGATGATTAGGACAACACAGCACCCAGTGCCTGAGCGGAAAAAATCTCCCTCCAGCCGGGAATCGATCCCTGGCCTTTAGGATTAACATTCTGTCGCGCTGACCACTCAACTCCCGGGGGTGGACGAGGGGGGTCTACTGAACTGTACTGTTCAAAGAGGAGCAAATTCAGTCTGAAGTTCCGCATGGATTCTAATAAGGATTACATGAGGCCCTGGGGTTTTGTTCAGCTTCATCCATTTCAGTCCGACGTCAATTACGCTATTATTTATGTCACTCGTCTGTGTAGTGTGCTATGATTAAATTCGGCAGTACTTCTGGTTTTTGCTGTGTAAGGGAATTTCTGAAAATGATGCTCACCATTTCTGCTTTTGCTTCGCTACCCTCATCTTCATTTTCAGTTTGCACAGATACTACCTGCTAGTGCTTTATGATAAATGCGGGCGGGGATCTGAACCACGGCCCTGCCAATTGCGATTACAGCGCCTCAGCAATGCTTGACCTCACTCACAATACTGCCATTACAACAAAGTGCCTGATTTACCAAGACATCTTAATATTTTATCTATACCATCTCACTAGATGCTGAAAAACAAGTGCATTAGCCTGACATGTGACAGCATTTCAACATGAAGCACCATCAACTAGAAGGCGGATGACACTAACTCTCTCCCTCCACCACCTCTCCAACACTGCTTACCGATGAAACCTCTTATCATTCACATTCGCACCAACAGTCTGTCACCAATATCCCAGGAATAGGCCACCCGTTTTCCGAGCTTCATTACAAATTCATTATTATAAACAGTAACCTTAATTCCTACAAGCTCGCTGGTTTCTGCGTCCTAAATCTCACCCAGCTTTCCTAAAATCTACCTGCACAGAACTATCCTCCCAATCTTACAGTAAAATTCTTATTCTTGTACAGGATTATTCAAAAAAGGCCGTGGTCCATGGAATTCTTCTATTCCTAACGTTTCGTCTAATACTACGTTGGACATCTTCAGAGGTATGGCTGGTCCTTCTGAGTCCTGCCGACCATGGACCACGGCCATATTGAAACGTTGCCTTAGAAAAATTGTACATCACTGTGCTTAAACTGACACACAATATTTTTTTTGCGCAACGCAATCTGACTTTCAATAATCCCTACAAAAGAATGGCCCTGACTAACATTAACCTATACCTTTCACAAATCACTTACCTCACAAAAATCTTCGTTACTCGAACTACTGCAATACAGCGAGCGCCACTACTGCCAGCTAAATAAAAGATTCAAACTACGGGAGGCACTAACTACTGATAGGCATAGTTAGCAAATGAAAGATTTTAATAGAGAACAAACAATGTATTTACCTTAATAGTCATAATATATATAGCAGTTCATGACATCCATTCTTACAAATGTACTGTTTCTGATGGACACACCTCCAGATTATCCGTTCTCAAAAATCCGCCATCGCACTTCCCCACATCCACCACTGCTGGCGGCTCACCTCCAACTGCGCAACGCTACGCGCTGTTAACAGCCAAGTGCCCAACACTACAATGGCGAATATTACAACAATGCTAACCAGCCACAGACTGCACACAGCACAGCCAGTGATTTTCATACAGAGCGCTACGTGGTGTTACCAATAAGAGAACCTAAACAGCCTACTTACAATATAACCCGGAAGAATTATCAACAACAGTACCATCCGGTCGTGAAAGCCTTCATTGTATGATTCAAAAAGGTTTACAAACTGATGTCGAATATCGGGCATACAACCAGGACCTGCAATCACACGAGAGGGCGCTACGGTCTCGTGTGGGCTGGCATCGTCCGAGACTTTAATTGGCCGTACATTCTCCCGGATCGACTTGACCATCATACGTACCTCGTATTCCGGAGAGAGCTTCTGACGGACGCTGAATTATGTTCACATGCTATTCGTCGTTGAATTCGATTTCTGCCACTAATCATTTCAGTAAACAAGTGAGGGCACATCCGTAGGCAAACTTTTCCGGCCGCTGGACTGGTCGCGATGGGTCAGTCGCAAGGCCACCACGATCGATTTTTTTTTCCTGTGGGAGAATATGAAAGGCCTTATGTATGAAACACCTGGTACATTGCCGGAGGACCTACTAGTCAGCAGGATGTCCTCTACATACAACAGGTATCTTTGAGAGGGTGCACCATTCAATGCAGCGTCGACGTCAGGCATCTGGACAAAACTTGCAGCATATCCTGTAGTGCGCACCCATTTGTAGCATGTGTCTAAATAAATGCAACCCCATTTAGTAGCACTAGATGGCCTCTGCGATCCCCGAGTCCCATGTGATTACTGATCTGTGTCGCCGGCCGTTGTGGCCGAGCGGTTGTAGGCGCTTCAGTTTGGAACTGCGCGACCGCTACGGTCGCAGGTTCGAATTCTACCTCGGGCATGGATGTGTGTGATGTCCTTAGGTTAGTTAGGTTTAAGTAGTTCTATGTTCTAGGGTACTGATGACCTCCGAAGTTAAGTCCCATAGTGCTCAGATTTTTTTTTTTTTTTTTTTTTTTACAGGCTCGACAAGGAAGAGCGCGGTTGGTGAGAGTCTGAATGAACAGTAATGTAAACTGTTGCTTTTGTCCAGTGCAACATGAATGACTGACGAATGAAGATCTGATCCATGTGCATCGTTGAAACTCAGAAAAAATTCCTGAACTACCTTCGAAATTTTGACGCCGGAGTTCGACTTGACTCTGCATAAATGCTACACCGGGCGTGAGCCCTGCCCAGCAAGATTACATTTGAAAGCTGTGACGTGCGTCGTGGGTCGCACTTGGACAGCTCAGCCGTTAGAGCAATTGGCCGCGGAAGCCGAAAGCCCCAGATTCGAATCCCAATCGGGCACACAGTTTTAATTTGCCAGGAAGTTTCAAATCAGCGCACTCTGTTACAGAGTGAAAATTCGTCTTGGAAACCATCCCTTAGGTTAGGGCTACGCTACGTCTTCGCAGTATCCTTTTTTCCGGAAGCAATAGTCCCACGCTGTGTGTAGGAGAACATCTGTGAAGTTTGGAAGGTAGAGGTGAGCTACAGCTTGATGCAGAGCTGTGATGGTGTGTTGTGTTTGGATGGCTCTGGGGATGGAAAACGTGCCCGTCACAGCCAAATGCTCCACGTTCAAGTCTCCACCCAACACACAGTTTTAATCTGCCAGGAAGCTTCGAATCAGCACACACTCCGCTCCAGAGTGAAAATTCATTCTGGAAACTTTTCATTTCCTTCTTGAATCTTCTCGTCAGGCTCTAACCCTTTTCCTTACAAATTAGTTCTTGTCGTTGTTGTGGTCTTCAGTCCTGAGACTGGTTTGATGCAGCTCTCCATGCTACTCTATCCTGTGCAAGCTTCTTCATCTCCCAGTATGTACTGCAACCTACATCCTTCTGAATCTGCTAAGTGTATTCATCTCTTGGTCTCCCTCTACGATTTTTACCCTCCACACTGCCCTCCAATGCTAAATTTGTGATCCCTTGATGCCTCAAAACATGTCCTACCAACCGATCCCTTCTTCTAGTCAAGTTGTGCCACAAACTTCTCTTCTCCCCAATCCTATTCAATACCTCCTCATTAGTTACGTGATCTACCCACCTTATCTTCAGCATTCTTCTGTAGCACCACATTTCGAAAGCTTCTATTCTCTTCTTGTCCAAACTATTTACCGTCCATGTTTCACTTCCATACATGGCTACACTCCATACAAATACTTTCAGAAACGACTTCCTGACACTTAAATCTATACTCGATGTTAACAAATTCCTCTTCTTGAGAAACGCTTTCCTTGCCATTGCCAGTCTACATTTTATATCCTCTCTACTTCGACCATCATCGGTTATTTTACTCCCTAAATAGCAAAACTCCTTTACTACTTTGTCTCATTTCCTAATCTAATTCCCTCAGCATCACCCGACTTAATTTGACTACATTCCATTATCCTCGTTTTGCTTTTGTTGATGTTCATCTTATATCCTCCTTTCAAGACACTGTCCATTCCGTTCAACTGCTCTTCCAAGTCCTTTGCTGTCTCTGACAGAATTACAATGTCATCGGCGAACCTCAAAGTTTTTACTTCTTCTCCATGAATTTTAATACCTACTCCGAATTTTTCTTTTGTTTCCTTTACTGCTTGCTCAATATACAGATTGAATAACATCGGGGAGAGGCTACAACCCTGTTTTACTCCTTTCCCAACCACTGCTTCCCTTTCATGCCCCTCGACTCTTACAACTGCCATCTGGTTTCTGTACAAACTGTAAATAGCCTTTCGCTCCCTGTATTTTACCCCTGCCACCTTCAGAATTTGAAAGAGAGTATTAGTTTGAAAGAGAGTATTAGTTCTTACAAAACAGCAAAAAAAAAAAAAAAAAACAAAGCGAACAGTCGCGTTTAAAAATGCTATTTATAAAGCGCAAGTACCCCCGATACCGGTTTTGAGTTGACAAATTCTTAGTCAGACCGCTGTACGTGCGATGTTGAGCGTTTTTTCGCTGCGGTGAAAATCCCTTACAGCAGTGTTGCCATACAGCAAAAGTCAGTGCAAATTAGGGTCTACGTAGTTCGATTTTATTCCGAACTAAAACAACATTAACTATTTTCCATATGAGGACTGCGTTACTTTTGTGTTCCTTACATAAAAAAATCTGCTTTATTTACGGCACTGGCGACTGTTTTGGAGTTGATATTTCGCAGAACACTAATCAATATTAATCGCTTTTCTATACTTTGTTGATACAGATACAGCAGAGAACACCTAAATATTTGCCCACATTGGTATGCATAGAACTATAGAGATTCTTAAAGAACATTTCGATATTATATAAAGGATGATTCAGTTATTACGTTACAAAGTTTCAGGGATGATGAGAAAGGGAAATACATCAGTTTGAGATAAGGGGCGCCCGTCCGGAAAGACCGAGTCGAAAGTTATAAGCGAAAATTGTTCGGATACCTCTGACAGTGGATCTCTTCTACTGCAAGCTCTTTCCTTTCCTGATTTTGGGTGGAGGTGATTCCTCCTCTGTGTTTTTCATTCCAGTCTCTTGAGGTCGATAACATGTGCTTCTCTGCTTAGATCTTGAAACTTTGATGTCTTTCCTTGAAGCGTTGGTGATTTTTGTGTCATCCGAGCTGTCGAA
The DNA here is from genome assembly GCF_023864275.1 of Schistocerca cancellata. Lineage (NCBI taxonomy): Eukaryota > Metazoa > Arthropoda > Insecta > Orthoptera > Acrididae > Schistocerca > Schistocerca cancellata. The sequence continues at coordinate 301,187,814 of NC_064628.1, forward strand.
ACGTATTTGTCAGTAAAGTGATGATCTTTGTCGCGCTTCCATGATTTTCCATCACTAGCCTGAGACAGCTTACAGAACACTAACTTCGAATAGCAGTTATCTTGTACTGCAATTATAAGACGCTATTTGGAAAAGAACCATGGCTAATTGGAAAAGAACCAGTGATGCTAGTAAGCTGATAGAATCAAATAGGTCTTGGAAGAGTGACTAAATAGTCTGAATTATCGCTGTGGTCTGTAGAATTAATACTAGTTGCAATACTCTGAATGACTTAGGGTGCAGGGCCTAGATTTGAGTCGGTAATGAGGTCATTAGATAGCGAGCCCTAAAATAGGGGTGTGTGTTGAAGGAAATAGATTGTGAACTTGTTGAAGAAACGATGCACATCTATATCTACATGCTGAGCAAACCACCACACGGTGCATGGCGGAGTGTACTTTATACTACTGCTAGTCATTTCCTTTCCGATCCTATTCGCAAATGGAGCGAGAGAAAAAAAAGACTTCCGTACTAGCCATGCTTTTTCTTGTCTTTGCGGTCTCTATGAGAGAAGTGTGGTGATGGCTGTAGGATCGTTCTGCAGGCTATCGCTTATGCCGGTTCTCTAAACTTTCTCAATAGATGTTCATCATTTTGGTTTTCATAGTACAGCATAGCCAAGTTTGCTGACAAAAATTACTGGATTTCAGATCCGTCTTTAATACAAATACCTGTTTTTATCATCCCAAACATATTTCAGCATCTTTGTACCTTCCCCAGGGGATACTTTTATTCAGTTTTTAATTTTTACACCGTTAGGTTCTGCACGATCTTCGTGACATTGCTGTATTTTGGTAGCTTGTCATATTTCGAAATATCCGTTTTCAACTGTCTTTAAGATTGGCACACAACCACAATACATGCTTTTGCGGAACTTCACTCACGAGTTACACTTTTTAGCTTTGAAAAACAAGGTAGTTATGTTGCTGATGTGTGTCCCGTCCCGGTTGATATTCACCTGTCAACCGTTAACTTTGTGTGGGTGAATTTACACTCTTGGATCACTGGACATGAAACTGTTGACTACTTACTTGTTACCCAAACTAGCTGCTGTGACTGAGTACAGTGCTAAACTGCCAATGCGTACTACGTAGAGTCATGATGGAAGATTGGCACGCTACGGTCGCAGGTTCGAATCCTGCCTCGGGCATGGATGTGTGTGATGTCCTTAGGTTAGTTAGGTTTAAGTAGTTCTAAGTTCTAGGGGACTGATGACCTCAGAAGTTAAGTCCCATAGTGCTCAGAGCCATTTTGAAGATTGGCAACAGGAATGGGAAGAAACAAGAAACAAATATGAGAAGTACGCAGTAATTCAGTCGTCGTTTCTCTGTTTCTCGAAACCCTATGCATATTCAGTTTCTAGATTACTCGTTTTTCTAGCAACCTGACTCAGATTTAATTACGGATATTTTCCTAAACATCATCACTGGCCGCACATTGTCTTTCCGCTCGTGCGAGAAGAAGAGGACGCAGATCACCTTTTCTTTGAGTGCCTCAGGAAATACTGCAGTCCTTTTACATGTACTTGTGAAGCTTGGCCATTCGTCGTCAACCTGTGTGACAACTCTCAGACATTTCAACGCGTTGTACAGATTTATAGTTGTTTCAGGTATCCGTATCTGTCACGAACAAACGACTGTGTGAAAGTGTTTTTTCTTCTTTGGATTTACAGTGATTATACTGTATTGGTTTATCCGCAACTATGTATTCCAAGATGCTACTCCAGGCGAGTGTAAAATGAATGTGCGCAACGGAAAATAATAAACGTTAAAATGAAGATTTGGCCCTGTGTGACTACCCCCTGAAGCTAATCTTAGGATCTCTTAATTCTATAAATTACCATCTAAACATAAATGAACGACGAAGTCAACTAATCCTACTAAATGATAAAAGTTGTTCCTGCTTATATATTTATTATAGATTTAAAAAAAACCTTTATGCTACAAAGTTTATATTTCCTAAGTGAATTTACTAATCAGTTGCCCAGCTCTGCCCCTTATTATGACTGCGCGATCTAATATCAATAACGCTAAATGACTAACATCATCTGCGTATCAAACACTAGAAGACACTACTTTCAAAGATGATCTACGGTGGTGTGGAACCTTAGTGGAAATATACTAACGTGATCACAGCTTTATAGCTTTTATAGTACTAATAAGCCGAAGCAATTTGCGATACCACCGTATGTACTGCGTCCTGTGCGTCGAAGTGATGGTTCTCGTACTCGTCTGCGATGATGGAAGAACTCCAATCACAAATAAATTCTTTCAAACACTAGGACGGCACAAGGCGGTACTTTGACTAATATACTCTAATACTGTCTTCTCCTCTGCGTGTTCTACAGACGAGAAACGCGAACTCACAGCCACAAGACATAGTTCAGATAACGTCTCAACGTAAGTATAGGCAGAGGAAGTGCTCTCAATTACTGAACGCTGCGTACTCAACGACGACTTCCAACTCGGAGGTGAAGTCCAGAATCGTATAGGTTCGCAACAGTACAGTGCCTAAATGTTCGAACTATAAACTCTCCTGAGAGCAAAGACAGCAAGTCCGTCTGTACGAACAAAGCCGATGTCGAGCGACCGTCACAGACGGGCGCTCACAGCGGAAGACCTCGTCTCTCCACCGCTGGCCTCCCAGCTAGGCTCGACTCCCCACCCTCGTAATTCCGAACGACTCATATCCCAAAACCACGGAATATTCTCCCTCTCTACAGATTCTTCCGACGCCGACCAACCATATTTTAGTCTTTTGTCGTCCAGCGCGGAAAGTTTGCGAGGAGAAACCTATACCCGTACAATGGTGAGCTTCTGAGTAAAAATCCTTGGAAATAACCCGGCCTGCGTGGTTTCCGAGGTGCCGCTTCTTCGTTCCTCTCACCTGCGTCCAAATTTTGCAGAGTTCAGAAGTATTATCCGATTATCCTTCTGGCCCTGCTACTATAGAGGCCAATAGCGGCCGGTCGCCCCTGTAATGTGTCTTCGCCCTCAGGTGTCACGACGTCCGTCTAGCTACTTCCTGTGTTTAAGCGGGACCAGCACACCTGTGTGGGCCTTCCATCCAGGGCTTGAGTTCCGCCTGCCGTTTCATCTCAACTGGCGTTCCAACCTCTACTAGTACAGGCAATCATTAATTACGCCGTCCTGATAATAAAGACACTCCGTCACCTTTCATGCAATAAGCGCTAACAATTACTTACAAAGCGTAAGTGACAATGTCAGTCTCCTATATGTATTCATATATACGATATTCAACCTATCAAATGAAACCTACTTGTGTTTGTAGATCACGGCAAAGTATGTTGAACGGTGCTTGTAAGGTGAGAAATTATAGCCACCTTACAGTATGTACTTTCTTGAACAAATGCGGTGTGTGTCTTCTAAAAAAGTGAAAAATATTGCAAGAGGCGAATTGTAACATGTAGCATTGTGACATATAAGGTAACTAGGCCGGAGAGTGAGAAACAGTGTGTTGTAATCGAGTCACCACATGGAGCGCCCTCTCCTTCAGCACGTCAATGCCAGACCACACACTAGCGCTGCGACATCTGCAACAGTCCGACGCCTTGGGTTCACTGTCATCGATCATCCTCCATACAGTCCCTTCTTAGCCCCATCCGATTTTCATCTGTATCCAAAACGTAACGAACACGTTCGAGGGCTTCATTTAAAAACTGAAGAAGCAGTGCAGGCAGAGGTGAGATTGTAACTCCGTCAACAAAGTCAAACATTCTACCGTGACGGTACCGGTAAACTGATCTCTCGTTGGGAGATGTGAGTTCGCCGCCGGGGTTATTATGTTGAGAAATAAACATGTAGTCATGAAGAATAAAAATGTAGAATGTTAAGAACATTCGTTTTATTTCAAAATTTTGAAGAGTTTTCACATAAAAAAATTCGGAGACATTACTTTTCAGCACGCGTCTGTACATTTTGTTGTTGTTGTGGTCTTCAGTCGTGAGACTGGTTTGATGCAGCTCTCCATGCTACTCTATCCTGTGCAAGCTTCTTCATCTCCCAGTACTTACTGCAACCTACATCCTTCTGAATCTGCTTAGCGTATTCATCTCTTGGTCTCCCTCTACGATATTTACCCTCCACGCTGCCCTCCAATGCTAAATTTGTGATCCCTTGATGCCTCAGAACATGTCCTACCAACCGGTCCCTACTTCTTGTCAAGTTGTGCCACAAACTCCTCTTCTCCCCAATTCTATTCAATACCTCCTCATTAGTTATGTGATCTACCCATCTAATCTTCAGCATTCTTCTGTAGCACCACATTTCGAAAGCTTCTATTCTCTTCCTGTCCAAACTATTTATCGTCCATGTTTCACTTCCATACGTGGCTACACTCCATAAAAATACTTTCAGAAACGACTTCCTGACACTTAAATTTATACTCGATGTTAACAAATTTCTCTTCTTCAGAAACGCTTTCCTTGCCATTGCCAGTCTACATTTTATATTATCTCTACTTCGACCATCATCAGTTATTTTGCTCCACAAATAGCAAAACTCCTTTACCACTTTAAGTGTCTCATTTCCTAATCTAATTCCCTCAGCATCACCCGACTTAATTCGACTACATTCCATTATCCTCGTTTTGCTTTTGTTCATCTTATATCCTCCTTTCAAGACACTGTCCATTCCGTTCAACTGCTCTTCCAAGTCCTTTGCTGTCTCTGACGGAATTACAATGTCATCGGCGAACCTCAGTGTTTTTATTTCTTCTCCACGGACTTAAATACCTACTCCGAATTTTTCTTTTGTTTCCTTCACTGCTTGCTCAATATACAGATTGAATAACATCGGGGACAGGCTACAAACCTGTCTCACTCCCTTCCCAACCGCTGCTTCCCTTTCATGCCCCTCGACTCTTATAACTGCCATCTGGTTTCTGTACAAATTGTAAATAGCCTTTTACCCCTGCCACCTTCAGAATTTCAAAGAGAACATTGCAGTCAACATTGTCAAAAGCTTTCTCCAAGTCTACAAATGCTAGAAATGTAGGTTTGCCTTTCCTTAATCTATTTTCTAAGAAAAGTCGTAGGGTCAGTATTGACTCACGTGTTCCAACATTTCTACGGAATCGAAACTGATCTTCCCCAAGGTCGGCTTCTACTAGTTTTTCCATTCGACTGCAAAGAATACGCGTTAGTATTTTGCAGCCGTGGCTTATTAAACTGATAGTTCGGTAATTTTCCCATCTGTCAACACCTGCTTTCTTTGGGATTGGAATTATTATATTCTTCTTGAAGTCTGAGGGTATTTCGCTTGTCTCATACATCTTGCTCACCAGATGGTAGAGTTTTGTCAGGACTGGCTCTCCCAAGGCCGTCAGTAGTTCCAATGGATGTTGTCCACTCCCGGGGCCTTGTTTCGACTGAGGTCTTTCAGTGCTCTGTCAAACTCTTCACGCAGTATCGTATCTCCCATTTCATCTTCTTCTACATCCTCTTCCATTTCCATAATATTGTCCTCAAGTACATCGCCCTTGTATAGACCCTCTATATACTCCTTCCACCTTTCTGCTTTCCCTTCTTTGCTTAGAACTGGGTTTCCATCTGAGCTCTTGATATTCGTAGAAGTGGCTCTCTTTTCTCCCAAGGTCTCTTTAATTTTCCTGTAGGCAGTATCTGTGAGATAAGCCTCTACATCCTTACATTTGTCCTCTAGCCATCCCTGCTTAGCCATTTTGCACTTCCTGTCGATCTCATTTTTGAGACGTTTGTATTCCCTTTTGCCTGATTCAGTTACTGCGTTTTTATATTTTCTCCTTTCATTAATTAAATTCAATATTTCTTCTGTTACCCAAGGATTTCTACTATCCCTCGTCTTTTTACCTACTTGATCCTCTGCTGCCTTCACTACTTCATCCCTTAGAGCTACCCATTCTTCTTTATTTCTTTCCCCCATTCCTGTCAATTGTTCCCTTATACTCTCCCTGAAACTCTGTACAACCTCTTGTTTAGTCAGTTTATCCAGGTCCCATCTCCTTAAATTCCCACCTTTTTGCAGTTTCTTCAGCTTTAATGTACAGTTCATAACCAATAGATTGTGGTCAGAGTCCACATCTGCCCCTGGAAATGTCTTACAATTTAAAACCTGGTTCCTAAATCTCTGTCTTACCATTATATAATCTATCTGATACCTTCTGGTATCTCCAGGATTCTTCCACGTATGCAACCTTCTTTTATGATTCTTGAACCAAGTGTTAGCTATAATTAAGTTATGCTCTGTGCAAAATTGTACCAGACGGCTTCCTCTTTCATTTCTGTCTCCCAATCCATATTCACCCACTATGTTTCCTTCTTTCCCATTTTCTACTCTCGAATTCCAGTCACCCATGACATTTAAATTTTCGTCTCACTTGACTACCTGAATAATTTATTTTATCTCATCATACATCTCATCAATTTCTTCATCATCTGCAGAGCTAGTTGGCATATAAACTTGTACTACTGTAGTAGGCATGGGCTTAGTGTCTATCTTGGCCACAATAATGCGTTTACTGTGCTGTTGGTAGTAGCTTACCCGCACTCCAATTTTTTTTATTCATTATTAAACCTATTCCTGCATTAACCCTATTTGATTTTGTATTTATAACCCTGTATTCACCTGACCAAAAGTCTTGTTCCTCCTGCCACCGAACTTCACTAATTCCCACTATATCTAACTTCAACCTATCCATTTCCCTTTTTAAATTTTCTAACCTACCTGCCCGATTAAGGGATCTGACATTCTACGCTCCGATCCGTAGAACGCCAGTTTTCTTTTTCCTGATAACGACATCTTCCTGAGTAGTCCCCTACCGGAGATCCGAATGGGGGACTGTTTAACCTCCGGAATATTTTACCCAAGAGGACGCCATCATCATTTAATCATACAGTAAAGCTGCATGCCCTCGGGAAAAATTACGGCTGTAGTTTCCCCTTGCTTTCAGCCGTTCGCAGTACCAGCACAGCAAGGCCGTTTTGGTTAGTGTTGCAAGGCCAGATCAGTCAGTCATCCAGACTGTTGCCCTGCAACTACTGAAAAGGCTGCTGCCCCCCTTCAGGAACCACACGTTTGTCTGGCCTCTCAACAGATACCCCTCCGTTGTGGTTGCACCTACGGTACGGCCATCTGTATCGCTGAGGCACGCATTTACATTACATTTTATGTAAGAATAAGTTGGCTGTCCGATGTGAACAATAGCTAAAAAGAAAAAAAAAATTAGCCGTTTGAGCAAACATTTAGTAACACTTGCTTTCTGCTTCACAATGCCGATTGCAATTACGCTGAACCCTCCAGATGTCGCTGGCAAATGCGCGACGTATGAGTCGTTGGTCCCATTTATTCGGGGCGCGTGCCTTGCCGCGTCACGAACCTGTTTACCGATTACTCGGCGGCCGGAGAACACTTGTTTAAACACCGAGCAGGCGGAAGTCCTGCTGCAGCGGCCCTCCACAAGACACCTGCCTGACGGATGCGTGATGCAGGCAAGGGCAGCCAGCGTCTTCTCTCGTTTAATTAGCCAACTAGCTACAGCGTAATGGGGATAATGTCCGAGTAGGATTTGTTTCTGTAAATGCTTGACCTAAAATAACCAAGTTACGTAACGATGCGCCTCAAATTGCTACTGCCAATTGCAGTTCGGCTCCAAGTCTTTTCACAGCATGCTGAAGCGTTAATCTGAGAGCAACACTTGCACCGTCCAGTCACACCAACGTGGCCATCCGTCAGTGAGCTTGGATAACCACGTCTTGCAGCGCGGGCCGCTTCGGGGAGTGCAGGAGGAGGGTCAATGCGATTCTGAAAGCTGCCGAAAGGGGTGTGCAGCCGTTCAAATGGTGCAAATGGCTCTGACCACTATGGGACTTAACATCTGAGGTCATCAGTCCGCTAGACTTAGAACTACTGAAACCTAACTAACCTAAGGATATCACACACATCCGTGCCCGAGGCAGGATTCGAACCTGGGACCGTAGCATTCACGCGGTTCCGGATTGAAACACCTAGACCCGCTGTGGCACAGCGGCCGGAGATTATTGCAGGCTACGTGAGTAGTTGGCAGGCTTAGCCGTTTCGGAAATGCTTTCACCCTTGAGGCAAAAGCCAATGATGATGTCCTTTTGGACGTCAGACAAATCGCTCCTTTTCCACCTTTCGACAACGACTGCACTGCTTTGTATACCATCCAATGCTAGTGCTGCCATATTCCGTCTGTGAGTAATTACTGCTCGTTCACGTCGAACATAGCCGGTGTTGAATGGGCCATGGTTACTAATAACAGTTGTAGCGGCTTGCGTCATGCAGATATTACGAGCCAATACATGAAGTTTATGACTCGGCTGTCATCAGAACACAGTATCTACCACCTTAAACACTTTACAGAAGCAACTTCTACACCGTAAGAGTACAGGTCAACGAAGCTTTCCATACAGACTGTAGGTGTCGATCAACGATGGTATCCAAATGGCAGATGTAAGCGACTTATAGAAATCCAATGTGCCTAACACAAACACCATGACATAGTTATTCTTATGAGATCACAATAGTTTGCTACGTCAATTCGCAGTCACAGTAAAGTCTTAGCCTCCAACATAACCCACACCTCGGGCTACGATGCAGATCAGTCTGTCGCAGCAATCAACGTCCAAACAATAACATATGTACAAGAGAAATTTTGTTAGTTTTCTTTTCTGTTTGCCCACGTATGACTTCACGCGGCTCATCATTACGTCATGGATCACAGCCGACATACAGTGCAGATATGTGCAGTTTGGCTCGACTTCTTTCAGTGACAGCTGGTAAACAAATACTCTAATTGTCTTAGACAATAGGTTGTAATTATATACTGTACATCTGCAGAAACTGAAAAGCCAAAATATTATGGCTGCCTTGTTAGTAGCATGTACACTGTCGTCCTCCTCAAACCTCTGCAGCGCGATTTTGGCCTTGCAACAATCTCAGTTGTCATGCTGGAAAATGCAATCGGCATCGGGTAAGACATTAAGCGTGAAGGAATGTAGGAGGTCCATAATAATGTTCACATAGTCCATAGTTGTCATGGTGGCTTCGATTACTATTACAGATGGAATGGAGGTCCACGACAATGACGTCCTCAGTACAGGTATAACACAATCCCCAGCGGCCTGCGTCCGTGGTGCGCTGCGTGTTTGGAGCAGCGATTCGCCTGGATGAGGGCTCATCCGCACACGCCCAGCAGAAAAGTGATTCGTCCTACCTGTTGACATGTTTACATTGATCCACAGCAAAGTATCGTTGTTTCTGTTTCCACTACAATTGTAACTGACGATGCCGTTGGTCATTATGAGAACACGGAGTGCTCGTTTGCTGCGTAACCTCATGTTCAACAAAGTGCTCTGATCCGTGAGCTTCGAAACACTTGTGCTTTCACCGGCGTTGTACCCTGTCATTATATCTGCCACAGGTCACCGAGAAACTTACTTTACAGAGCGGGCAAGCCAATAACTTCCGTGTTTCGTGATGAGGCATTGACCTCCATTTTCCACAGATGCTCACGACAGTCGCAAACAGTTGAGCAGCTCCGCCTGTACCGAGATGATTGTACCCAGGCGCTGTTCCGTGGCATTCTGGCCTTTATCAAAGTCTCTTATGTCAGTGCCCTTCACCACGTATGGCCCATATCGTCGCTAGTATGATTCCTCATTCAGCTCTGCTGTGCTGATATATTTTCCTTCCTGCGTCACACACCAGCAACGCCGGAAGGCGGCATTATATTTCGCTCTGGGCAGTGATCATAATGTCTTCGGTGTATAATCTCAGCAAGTCACTACGCAATGAACTGTAGAGCGCATTTGGAACAGTCATTAACCACTCTCTGTTCTACCACGCAAGGAGTGAGGGAGAAGTAATTGTGGCTGCTTCTTGTATTATTCGTACGCATGCGACAGTACGCGCTACCAGTGTGTTCCATAACGCCCCGCATAAAAACAGTATTTTCCAGAGTTCATACCTTGGGTACTATTCGTGACAGAAAAGTATGATAGCCCTTGGACCAGGGGCTATTTGTATACCAAACGGAAGATCATCTTACTCTAACGTACAGTACAGGACCACAGTTTGAATGTTACGAACTTAACCCAGCTTAGGTAAATTGAAAAAATTGTTTGGTTCTTTTTGCATTAGATGTGGTCCAAGGAGCTTGTGCGCACACAAGCGGTTCCTGAGAAAACCTGAAAAAAGGATTTTTCACCATTTTTTCGCCGTCAGCAGCGGATATCTAAATAACTAAGCCCAACAAACTGCTCAAATATTAACTGTACGAATATACAGTTAAAATTAGGCATTTATTTAGAAGTGCCATTTTCCCATTTTCTAAATATATGCATCTGCTGTCGAGCAATACCCCAGAAAAATAGTCTTTGAGTACCAAAACCGAGCCGTGGATTCCAAGAGAGCTATGCATTGCAAATGTCTGAAATTTTTGCGACATATTTCTAAGATCCCGATCTCGAAGAACCTTGAAGATTTTCTTACGTGTTTATCTGTTTACGAGATACAGAGTCACGAAGTTACTCTACTTGTACACGTACAAACAGGTGTGAGGTGAATACGTAGTTTATAAAGTGACACATAATGACAAAAATGGTGAAAAAGTCTCCGTTATCATCCGAAGGATTCTGTAAACCCCATGTTGTAGCACTGAAACCCGAGAAAAATTTTTGTGGTCGTAAAATCCGATCTGAGGTATGAAATTAGTTTTGCGTGATTTCAATTTCACGTAAGTAAACTATCAAAATTTTACTGACGCATAAAGTTCTTTTCGCATGATTGATAAAGGGAACCAGAGGAAGAAAGCTTCTATCGAAGCACTAAAAAGACGAATACGCTCAAAGACTGGGTGAAAAGTGAGGTACCTGCTGCCTCAATCTACCTTACTGTACACCTTTAAAAATGTTCACAAAAATTTTGGCACAGAAACATAATTGCAATTTTGTGCTGAGAGAGACGGAGACAGTGCCAATGGGAGAGGAATATGGTGAAGCACAAAGGAGACAGCATCTATGACAATGACAACGAGGAAGAGTGAGGAGACAGTAGTAGCAGAACAGAATGAAGGAGACTGTGGCTGTGAAAGAGGGTTTTGATGGATATATTGCTACAAGGAACGTTCAGTTGCCTGTGGCTCTTTACAGAGTAAATGCATTTCGTTTGACTTCTTACAGTCACTGATCATTGTATCAGTATTTAGTGACAATACCTTCACAAAAATACATATGTTGTCGGTAGAAATTGTATATTTTGTTTGGAAAATCAAGATACATTTACTCACAGTGCTTACAACTGACAACATTAATGTCCACTTCAGTCTTTGCCCTGAAACGGGTCTGTTTTCTGGCGGAGCTATTCGGACGTTGTTAAGGTCTCTATGTGAGCCTCTGCATGAGATTTTATTTAAAATAACCACATTTCAATATCTCTGGTACCTGCATTTACGGTGCAGTTAGTATATTTCCTCCGGTATAAAAATAATGAACAGCTGAGGGCGTTAGTATCATCCACAGTTTATACATTTTTCATATTTTGTGCTAAACTGTCTGCTGATCGTCCGATTCAGATGCACTTCTGCAAATCCCATTAACTTCTGCTGCTTCTCTGAGTCCCACACTCATGTTTACAATGTCTCATGCCATATTCCACTGTACCTGTCCTTTCTTTTCCCTCCTGTAGTAATAAAACGAGTGAATGTGTGTGTGTGTGTGTGCGCGCGCGCGCCTGTGTGTGTGTGTGTGTGTGTGTGTGTGTGTGTGTGTGTGTGTAGCTACAAATTCTATGTGCATCATCGTGTCATTCACGTAGTCTGTTACTGTGACATTATGGCTAACTATGGTAAATGCTGGGCGGGTAGCGAAGAGGTTTGTTTTGGCCTTGATCAACACGTTGTCTAGGTTGACACAATACAGTAGGCCTGCTCTGTTGTCATTACCGTTGTAGCTCTTCACTGTCCGCTGCGAGTTTGGTAAGAAAAAAATGTTCAAATGTGTGTGAAATCTTATGGGACTAAACTGCTAAGGTCATCAGTCCCTAAGCTTACACACTACTTAACCTAAATTATCCTAAGGACAAACACACACACCCATGCCCGAGGGAGGACTCGAACCTCAGCCGGGACCAGCCGCACAGTCAATGACTGCAGTTTGGTAAGATCAGTCTCTCGTAAGACCTTCGCCTCGATAGTGTGATTAATGTTTGAATTTGTCCAAGTCCTAACGCTTTTCTCTTACAACTATATAATTATTTCGTGTGACGAATTTTATTTTAATATCTCGGGTGTTTAATACATTGAAATTTATGTGATTTCGTAGGCTATTGTTTGAGCCCACTAGTCACGTGAGTCCACTAGTCACGTAAACACGTATAGATGTATTACATGGGTAACACTCAGATCAATCAGTTTCTCATTTTTCTAACTGCTCGTGCGTATGCATTAAATGTTATCACTGTGATTTTTCACTGATTTAAGTCCATTTTATTCCGTACCTTTCATTCTTCCGTACTTGCCTTTGTTCGTTACGACCACGTGCTAGTTTTCATGTTTAAGAGCTTTCAGCTCTTACATCTTGCTACTTTTGTGATAAATTTAGTGCATTTCCAGTCCGTTTATCCTGAGATTTCTTATGCGTTCGGTAATTACTTTGTTCGTTGCGACCATGCTTTCGTGTTTTGGATTAAGTGCTTTTTGTGCTATAGCTTCAATAATGTTCCTCTTACACGGTATATTTAAATTCAACGTGTTTTTTAGTTCATGTTTGTTTATTTCAGTGGTAGCTTTACATATTCATCCTGCATGTTAAAATCGACGGAGCAGGAGCTCTTCGTTAGCCACGTGTGGTCGTCGTGGAGGGCCTTTCTCCGCTACGTAAACGTCACAAACTTAATGTGGGTGTTGAAGGCGGGCATGGTTAACTCACCCTTTGATTATTCCTGTTACATAAAAACCACGAATTGAGTAGTGGATTCAGAGGTAAGGTTTAAGATTTGTCAAATATGGAACTTAATAGATCAGGCACCTGCAATCGTCACATTTTATTATGTTCACAAGTGTTTCAATTAATACATCTCTGTCAATAAATGTTGTATTCAGGCCTTCAGGCACTCAAATACATCCCAGCCCCATCCCTCTCTGATCCAGGAAGCATTGTACAGCACTTTCTAGCGCAGGAATTGAATACAGGCCATTGTTTTTCATGGATGATGTATTATTTAAATTAGCCCAAGGTTAGATGGGTTGGATACTACGTTCTTCAATGCACAGCCTTAACTACCAAACCAGAGCCATGACTATTCAGGCTGCAGCCGCAGTCATTAAGTGCGCAAATTCCCGCGAAGTAGGCGAGCTAGCGGTAGCAGCAGCGATCACACTGTTTATCTGTTAAATACAGTAGCCTTTTACACGTAACGTAGCAACCATTTAACATTAACAGTGGTATAGCGCAATATGCTACTGTTTACTGACAAAGAGTTCACCTACACCAGCCACATCGTGTTATGGTGATTGCATACTGCAGTATTTTCCTCCTTTGTGAAGGTATTTACGCAGAAAAACATATAATTAGGTTTAGAAACCGAATTAATCAAAATTACTTCATTACTCCGTAACGAGCCACCTGAGACCACGGGTACTTCATACCAAAATACTTAGAAAATATTCTTGCAAATCTTCCAGTAGTTTGGACTCAGCGCACACTCCGCTGCAGAGTGAAAATCTCATTCTGGAAACATCCCCTAGGCTGTGGCGAACCATGTCTCCGCAATATCCTTTCCTTGAGGAGTGCTAGTTCTGCAAGGTTCGCAGGAGAGCTTCTGTAAAGTTTGGAAGGTAGGAGACGAGATACTGGCAGAAGTAAAGCTGTGAGGACCGGGCGTGAGTCGTTCTTCGGTAGCTCAGATGGTAAGAGCGCTTGCCCGCGAAAGGCAAAGGTCCCGATTTCGAGTCTCTGTCGGGCACACAGTTTTAATCTGCCAGGAAGTTTCATATCAGGGCACACTCCGCTGCAGAGTGAAAATCTCATTCTGGTTACATCCCCCAGGCTGTGGCTAAGCCATGTCTCCGCAATATCCTTTCTTCCAGGAGTGCTAGTTCTACAAGGTTCGCAGGAGAGCTTCCGTAAAAGTTTGGAAGGTAGGAGACGAGATACTGGCAGAAGTAAAGCTGTAAGGACCGGGCGTGAGTCGTGCTTCGGTAACTCAGATGGTAGAGCACTTGCACGCGAAAGGCAAAGGACCCGAGTTCGAGTCTCAGTCGGGCACACAGTTTTAATCCGCCAGGAAGTTTCATATCAGCGCAAACTCCGCATCAGAGTGAAAATCTCATTCTGGAAACATTCCACAGGCTGTGGCTAAGCCATGTCTCCGCAATATCCTTTCTTTCAGGAGTGCTAGTTCTGCAAGCTTCGCAGGAGAGCTTCTGTAAAGTTTGGAAGATAGGTGACGAGATACTGGCAGAAGTAAAGCTGTGAGGACCGGGCGTGAGTCGTTCTTCGGTAGCTCAGATGGTAAGAGCGCTTGCCCGCGAAAGGCAAAGGTCCCGAGTTCGAGTCTCGGTCGGGCACACAGTTTTAATCTGCCAGGAAGATTCATAGCAGCGCACACTCCGCTGCAGAGTGAAAATATTCTAGTTTGGATTCACCTTGTATAAAAGTGTGATAAGCTCCTTCCACAATATGTCATTCTTGAGTGTTAGTTCGATAGTATTCCCGGAAAGAAGACGATGACCTGATCAAGTGATTACACATAGTTTGTAAAAGAACGTCATCCACAACAAGAACCTTTTCCGGGAGGATCGTGTGACGTCGACAGTGATATAAAAAGCAAGTTCATCCCAAGCACAGAGGTGAACAACCTGTGATAAACTTCTATGCTACGAACTACGCTCATTACAGGACAACAGTTCCTTGACACCGAATTTATTTTCTTACGAGGGAACCCTCCATACTGTAAATCACGGATTTTTATGCGCTTCAAGTATGTTGTAGAGGCACTTATCCTGACTTCCTGGCTATCCGTTTTTTAGCGATGGGCCTAGGTTTTTGAGAAAAGTGATTTTGAAGTTCATTGCGCGCTTTGTATACCCTTAACATTACCTATATTCGGAGCAAGTCAGAGTAGCGCAGGGGTAAAGGTTTGTAGCTAGCGTGCTGGAGGTACCGCGTTCGAATCCCGCTCGTGTACTTTTTTTTTCAAGGGCGATCGAATTTTTCAGTTTTATTTCAAAGAATATCAACAAACAGTGTAAGGTGTGCGAAATTATGAAGATATTTTCAGTTATTAATTTTTTCTTTCATACAATATTACAAAATCTTATTTCTCATCGTCCACATTGCTTGATGTGCCAGAACAATACTGTGGGCGAAACTTATCATAGAAACAACAGAAGCACAAATTTTCGCAGAACCACTCGCATTTTATGAAAGCAACCGTCTTGCAGGCGCTCGGTTCCTTCATGAGCGATACTGGGAAACACTGTTCTTTTGCATTCAAAAATACTTCTCTTTCATTCGCTAATTTCGATGCGAACCATGCGTATCTAATCATGCTTTCAAAATTAGGTGCGCTGAATTGATGTAGGAATAGCGAATGTAATTTTATCGAATCTTCCCTAGAAGCAATCTTTCTATCGTCTTTTATCAAGTCGGTAGCATTTATAATTTCGCACACCTTACACTGTTTGTTGATATTCTTGGAAATAAAATTGAAAAATGAGATCGATTTTGAAAAAAAGAAGAAAGAAGTACACGACCAGGATTCAAACACGGTACCTCCAGCGCGGTAGCCGTGAACCTTTACCGCTGCCCTACACTTACTTGCTAGAAACATATTTTTATACAAAGCACGCAATGAACTTCAAAATCGATTTTCTCAAAACCAAGGCCGGTCGCTAAAAGTCCGAATGCCAGGTACTCAGTGTAAGTGCCTCTACAACATATTTGAAGCGGATCAAAATCCGTGATTTACAGTAGGGAGGGTCCCATTGTTAGATCATCAGATCGACGTTTGTGTATTTTCCAATTAGGACTGCTGCGCGAGCCCAAATTTAGCCCCTAAGTCAGCAGGCTACAGTAGTTTGTGCACAGTGAGTCACTTTCAGTCACTTAAACATCTCATGACATCATGTTGGTTTTCTAGCACTAGTGGATGAGACAGTACTGTCCATACTGAGGGAACGTTTGCGGCGTTCAGGGGAAGTCATTAATTAACGACAGAAAACAACACTCAGAGAGTTAACTTAAAATATTATGAACTAACCCCCCCTGAAGTCGACTCGAACCTGCTTGTTGTCATCAGTGGTCACAGTATTGAAGTCGAGAACATTCTTCATTTCCAAAATCAATTTTTCACTCTATAGTGGAGTGTGCATTGTACTGAAATTTGTCCTATACATCAAAAACGAAAATAAAATCTTGAAGTAAGGGTGTCCATATTTCACATGATGAGTTGGAAAATTATCGACTGTGGTATAGTGGTTCTAGGCGCTTCAGTCCGGAACCACGTGGCTACTACGGTCGCAGGTTCGAATCCTGCCTCGGACATGCATGTGTGTGATGTCCTTAGATTAGTTAGGTTTAAGTAGTTCTAAGTGTAGGGGACTGATGACCTCAGATGATAAGTCCCATAGTGTTTGGAGTCATTTGAAGCATTTGAAAATTATCGGATGATTTCCTGAGCTACAAAATTTAATTAGAATAAGGTCAATTTGAGATTGTATAAAGGCATAGCGTCTCCTGCTAAGAGGATAAGACGTTAAACGAGCAAAAATTTTAAGATAGAAAATGTGTAATTGAGTGTAGTTGTGCAGTAGTGAGACATCAGACTCTCTGTCGAGACGTCAACGCTCCAGAGCCCCGTCCGGCCATAAATCGCTTAAGGACACTGCTGCGATGATTCTTTTGTAAAGACCGCGCTGCTGTTTCATTCCCTGTTCTTTCCTCGTTCAGAATTGTGCTCTGTCTCAAATGAGTTCCGCGCTCACGTGAAGTTAAGTCTTAATTTTCCCTATTTTGTAAGAAAAAAAAATTGTTAAAATATATTTTCTCTGATGCGAATCGTACAAAAATATAGCAAAATTTTTTGACGTTTGTAAAGTTCATCTCCTACATCTACAGTTAGGGGTGTACGTGAATGCGAATATCCGCAATAATAACTTTGCAGATAAATAACTGCGTCCTGAGGATATCCGCAATAGTTATTACTTTTGGTCAAAAATTAATTGATAGTGTCAATATTTTGTATCTGCGTTATATGCTATCGGTGGAAATGGAAATGTTGTGTGGCGAGGGCCTCCCGTCGGGTAGACCAGTCGCATCGATAATAAACTTTATTATTTTTCTTTTAAGTCACTATTATTATCCATTGGGGACAGAGTGCCACTATATTGGCTTGAATTCGGAGTGTCCTGGAGAGGATATATGCTTTGTTGACATCTGCAATGGCATGGCACCATGTCCTTCTACCTGGTTTTCCTCAAAGTTACACTAGGGGTAAGAAAAACTGATTGGTTAAAGCCAACGCCGCTATTTTAGTTCTGAACAACCGGTGTTTTCGGTATTTGTCTGCTCTCTGTTGTAACAGATGTTTTTATTATTTGCTAATAACATGGTAAAAAAACGAAATATCGATTAGTCATTACAACGCTGCTAAAGTTTTTCGTATAAACCTTTTTTAAAAGAATGAGTAACTTTTACTCGTACAATTTGCATTGTTTTGAAATACTGCGTTATTATAGAAAATGAGAGAAGCGATCACTTTTATTTTAACAACAATGCCATCAGAAACGCGCAACAGACACATGACATAAGAATTGATATAGCATTGCTTAGACAATAATGTAAATATTACCATGTGGTATGGCCAATTAGACGGTGTGCATATACTTGCAGTGTGCAAGACTTTCCCATCTGGTCTATGGTTCAAATGGCTCTGAGCACTATAGGACTTAACATCTGAGGTCATCAGAAATTAGAACTACTTAAACCTAACTAACCCAAGGACATCATACCCATACATGCCCGAGGCAGCATTCGAACCTGCGACCGTAGCAGTGGCACGGTTCCGGACTGAAACGCCTAGAACCGCTCGGCCACCGCGGCCTGTCATCTGGTCTATATGGTCGTCTTCGGACATCAGTTGTATTATAGAATGGCACCATCCTCAGTTTGGAAGTTTTTACAACATGCAGTGTCAATGAAGTACAATGCCCCATTTACTTTAAAAGATTAAAAACGCGAGGAACCACAACGAATTTGTGGCATAATATAAGGAGAAATCTTAACGGTCCATTCACAGTTTGCAATAAAAGTAGAAAACAGCTGATCTGCCGCCTATGTCTACATAACGTGCCTTCATCTGCTTGTAGACCTTAAGATAGGATAAACTAGCACGAAAAATACAATGTTTCAACCTCATTTTTCATTTATTAGCACTATTTCTAATGACGAAATTATTTTATGATCGTCGGTTACAACATGGTTTTTGAGCAGAGTTTCAAAAAATTAGAATCAGTAGGAGTATACTGGTGATTTTTTGTAGCAGCCAGCCACTTATCATTTTTCGAGATAAGCAGCAAACGGCGGACGGACTTAGTTTTCGGTTATTTACCTATTTAATTTAATATTGTGGGTCTATGTATCTTAAGACTGAGGGAGTCAAAACTTTTCAACCTTTGTTCCATTTCTAAGTATAATTCGGGAAAGAATAGGAATTAAAAACCGAAAACGTTTCAGAAACCGGTTATTTCGAGCGGTTTTAGTAGTCCGCCTAAACCGGCATTGAAAAGAAAAACCGACATAACCGAAAACCGGTTTTTCAGTGATACCCGCCTTCCCTAAATTACACATGCATCCTGTGTCTAAGGCATTAGCATCTGTCTTACATCTGAGTCATTCTTGAGTCGTGTACGAAAACGGAGGTCACTTATGCTACAAAGATCCCTGAAGACTGTTCTAGGATTCACAATGAAATGAATCTTCGTATCATCGTATGGCACCTGCTCACTATGGCCGATATAAAAGCAGTGAATCTTTAAATTATTTAAATACGTTTACTAGTACTCAATGCAACGCTTATTTCACTGAGCTGTTTGGCACGTTAAAACCAGTCAGCAATTTGGTGAATTAACGTACATGTGACAAATAAACTATTGACTAACTTTATAACAGTACGCAATATGTGATGACAACTAGTAACACGATTTTTGACTTACGAATGTTGAGGATATATTCCGCACGATATTTAACACAGTCAGTTTCATTAACTATGAGAGAAAGTTGAGCGTTATGGAACGCATCAAGAATATAAGAGATTACGTTGTGCGAGAGCTATTTTCTTTCAACCTCGGGTCGCAAAACGGAAACCACAGAGAAAATCAAACATGTTTGTTTGAATTATTTAGTTGCACTTTCCAGTTACTACTCTACATAGATGCCACTCCCACATTTATCGAAGCGTGGTACCAACTTACCAATACCCTCCTTATAGAAGGCAGCCATCTGTGATTTCTGCCACTTTTACATTAGATTAGATTAGATTTACTTTCATTCCAATTGATCCTTAGTGAGGATGTAGAACATGTGAGGATACAGAACACGTGAGGATGTAGAACATGTCAGAAAAACAATAGTACATGACAAATATATACAACTGAAACAAATAGGCTGATGTACCTTGCACAGGTCACAAGAGGAATGATCGTAATTTTATTAATGAGCACTATATGAAAGAATCATTTTACAAACACTAATGCACTGAATTTAAAATAAAAAAAGTTTTTTTATTTATAAGGTAATAATCATGTAATAGAACTACTACAGTACTTATTTACAATGAACAAAAATGGCTCTGAGCACTATGGGACTTAACATCCATGGTCATCAGTCCCCTAGAACTTAGAACTACTTAAACATAACTAACCTAAGGACAGCACACAACACCCAGCCATCACGAGGCAGAGAAAATCCCTGACCCCGCCGGGAATCGAACCCGGGAACCCGGGCGTGGGAAGCGAGAACGCTACCGCACGACCACGAGATGCGGGCTTACAATGAACACATTACTGCACTGAAATTGTGCACAAGTTATATTGTACTTTATATATAGGCCTACACACAAACACACACAAATCAGTTGGTTCTACTGAGAAGTTCATCAACGGAGTAGAAGGAGTTGACCACCAATTCCTACGCTGGTCTGCAGCGTGTTGTCTGTGCCAAGCCGGCCGTAGTGGCCGTGCGGTTCTAGGCGCTACAGTCTGGAACCGCGAGACCACTACTGTCGCAGGTTCGAATCCTGCCTCCGGCATGGGTGTGTGTGATGCCCTTAGGTTAGGTAGGTTTAAGTAGTTTTAAGTTCTAGGGGACTGATGACCTCAGAAGTTGAGTCCTATAGTGCTCAGAGCCATTTGAACCATTTTTATCTGTGCCAAACTGTTGGCCTCGTAGCCAGCGGTTCATGTGGGCAAAGAGATGAAAATTGGACGCAGTCAAGTCCGGGCTATAAGGTGGGTGATCAGTTTCCGTCAAAAATGCTGCAGGCGCGTCTTCGTTCCCTCGTGGAGCGCAGCCGCAAATTGTCATGTAGAAGGAGATGGATGATAGTTACATTATGTAGGTTGCATGAAATCAGGGGAAACCTCTCAGGAAGACATCGCAGGTGGCGAAAACATAATTTTCTAGGCATCGTTACGTGCTCACTGTTCGGTAGATACCGGTAGACGCCATCGTCTCGAGGAAAAACAACCTGCATGCAAGGATGGACGTGTTCGACAAGGATAGCTGCATACTTGTGCTGATGCATTGTGTCTTCCAGAGTGACGATAATGACGATATCACCCAGGGAATGCCAAGTAAACATGCCCCAGATCATTATGCTACCTCCCTTGTTGCAATGTGTTCGTTTTCAGATGTTTAACGCCGAACACGCCAACGGCCATCTGTTCGATGGAGCATAAAAGTTGATTCATCCCAAAAGGCCACCTGTCAGCAAGTCAGTGGACGTGCAGTTACGGTACGGGCGTGTGAATTCCAGCCTTCGTCGCCGATGAACGTCAATCAGCATGGGTGCATGAACCACCCACCCACTACGGAGGCCCATAAGCCGCAACGTTCGCTGAACGGTCGTTGAAGAAACACTGTTGGTAGACCCTTGGTTCACTTGGCCAGTGAGTTGCGCAACAACTGCAGATCTACAGGGCGACAATAATGGAACCACACGAAATAATATCGTCATAACTTCAGAACGGTTGGCGTCAGGACGTTCAAACTGGACGGTTGGCCAGGAGGCATGATGGGAATATTTTGGTTTAGCGACGAAGCCCACTTTCATTTGGATGGGTTCATCAAAACTGGCGCATTTGTGGGCCTGAGAATCCGCATTTCGCGATCGAGAAATCTCTTCACTCTCAGTGGGTACTGTATGATGTGCAATGTCGCGTCACGGAATAATCGGTGCGATATTCGTTGATGGCACGATAACTACCGGACGATAAGTGAAGGTTTTGTAAGATGGTTTCATTCCCATGATCCAAAGCGACCTTTATTTCGACAAGAGCCGCGCGGGATTAGCCGAGCGGTCTTGGGGCGCTGCAGTAATGGGCTGTGCGGCTGGTCCCGGCGGAGGTTCGAGTCCTCCCTCGGGCATGAGATTGTGTGTTTGTCCTTACGATAATTTAGGTTGTGTGTAAGTTTAGGGGCTAATGACCTTAGCAGTTAAGTCCCATAAGATTTCACACCCATTTCAACATTTTTTTTCCGACAGGATGTGGTTCATGCAAGACGGAGCCGGTCCCATCGAAGCAAGAGTGTGTTTGATGTCCTGGAGCAGCACTTTGGGGACCACATTCTGGCTCTGGGATACCCAGAGGCCACTGACATGGGCCTCGATTGGCCGTCATATTCTCCTGATCTGAACACGCGCGATTCCTTTTTGTGGGGCTATATTAAAGAAAAGGTGTACAGCAATAACCCTATAACCATTGCTGGGCTGAAAACAGCCATTCAAGAGGTCAGCGACAGCATAGTGTTCCGACATTTCAGTGGGCCATGTAGAAACTCGCTATTCGTATGCGCCACATCATCGCCAATGATGGCAGGCGTATCTAACATCTCATAAACTAAATTCGACTACCTGTAGTGACGTTTACATGTTGAATAAAGTGTGCCCACGCCGTAGTTTGTAACTAATTAACGTTCTTTTTCATACAGTATTTTCCCGTACACGTCTCCGCAGCCGTCGTTCACCCATGTCATCTATGGCCCGTGGTGCAACACAATTATTTCGACGTTGCAAAAGCTGGTTAAGGTGAGTGGACAGTAGAATTTCTTTCTGTTTCCATACTCTCTGGATTTGGCAGCACCGGACTCTCACTCACTTTCGTGAACTCATTAATAAGGAAACTGCACTCGAAGGGCGGGCTGATGCGTGATAGAGGTGTTCTCTTTTCATAGCGAAATGACACTATACTAATAGCATACAAAACACAAAAGTAGTTCCCCAATACTTACCAAATTTTTTTCGTAAGAGGCAATGTTTGGTTATCCTACTATTTCGAGCAGAAGAGAATAGTCCAAGACGTAGCAAAAACTAAAATATAAAATGTTTATCGCTCTAGGTTATCGAAAATAACTAAAAGAAATAGACTGCGTTCAAGCTTGAACAACAAGAAACCAAAGCCTCAAGTCTGAACTATTTCTTTCCATACACAACTCAGCACGTTATTTACAATCAGTATGTCTGGTCTGTCAATCATTAACTGTGGTGTCTTAGTTTTAAATTACGTAATAAATTACCTTGCATGAAGATGCACATTCGATAAACACCTCTTAAGGAAAACAATTTATAGAAAAATAAAATGCTTGAGAAGAATAGTTAGTATTGAGTGCATACATCATTGTCATCGTAAAGAATTGTGGACGTAAAGGAAGAATAGCTGAAATTATTACGTTAGGGACGCAATTTTTGTAACACTGAATCGGTTAGGGTGCTTGATGAAGTGCCTCCAAGGAGAATTGTTTGCTTTAAGCAGTGTCCTCGAAAAAAAAGGAAACAGTCATCATTATCTTGAGCCATGAACGGATGAATACAGATACTCTCAGGAGTAGCTTAACGTGTACTACTCAGACATAAATTGTAATCTGAGTGCACGGTCGTTAGCAATAGCCATCAAACATCTTTCTTATTTCACCCTCTGGTAATAAAATTGAAGGGCAGGGCATCCAGCAGAATATTTCACCTGTGCTCTATCGTAGAGAGCCCCTTTCGCCGTTATTGCACCAGTGTTCTTCCAATCAAGCATTAACATTTACAACGAGATACATTTTCACCGCCACACTTTCGTCCCGGTATACTCAGTGACCGACCATTAGCTGCACGAGCTGTCTATCCGTGGTCACAGGGGACATTTCTATGCGAGACAGAAAGGCGACCATCGCCCACACGCATCGGAGTCGATGTCCCCTCAGGGACACCTGGTCTCTAAGCCATCTTCTGTTTTGCGTGTGTCTCGAGAGCTCGACGCAAATGTGCAGCATTGTTGCGAGAGAAGCCTGCATGGAAATTTTATGCACTCATTCCTTAGAAGAAACTTCCGATGTTACCTGCTAGTGTAACAGAATGGGGCCTTTTTCCACAACAATGTTTCTGTCTGGATTCTGTGACTGATGATGTGGAATGCTGATGGTTATGGACTCAGTATTAGTAACGAACACCGTAACTACAAAGATACTCAGATATCGTAGGAGTCCCACTCATTGTTAACTTCCACAAGCCGACGGCCGACGAAGAACGTGCAAGGATCCAATAGCTCCAAAACAGGATCATTACTGCAACGAAATGCGCGCACGCACACGCACGCACACACACACACACACACACACACACACACACACACACTTTAGGTGCTAAGCATCGAATAATAAATCTGCTACTCTCTGTATCACCTATACAAAATAGTGCACATCTTTATTTCAATGGAAAAAGGGAGGAAGGAAGACTGCGGTTAACGTCCCGTCGATATCGAGATCGTTAGAGGCGGAGCACAAGCTCGGAGTTTGTGAAGGATGGGGAAGCAAATCGACCGTGCCCTTTCAAAGGAACCATCCCAGCATTTGCCTGGAGCTATTTAGGGAAATCACGGAAAAACGAAATCCGGGCAGCCGGACGTGGGTTTGACCCGTCGCCTTCCCGAATATGAGTCCAGTATGCTAACTGCTGCGCCACTTCACTCTTTGCTGATGCCAGAGATGCCGAACTTATCTCAGCTATACATGATAGATCAAGGAAACAATACACATTAAAATAAAATAAAATACGATCTTACACCACTTTCGCTGCTATTCATAGCCTTCGAGTCTCAAAAACGCTTCCGGAAATTATATCGTAACTTTCGGAGAAAAGGAAGCTATTGGGACCTATTGTGTTACTTACGGGACATTTAAAAATAAAATAGGGAACATGAAATAAATATGCAACGACACATCTGAAACGGAAGACAGCCGGCCGCTGTTGCCGAGCGGTTCTAGGCTCTTCAGTCCGGAACCGCGCTGCTGCTTCGGTCGCAGGTTCGAATCTTGCCTCGGTCATGGATGTGTGTGATGTCATTAGGTTAGTTAGGTTTAAGTAGTTCTAAGTCTAGGGGACTGTTGACCTCAGATGTTGATGCTTAGAGCCATTTGAACCATTTTGAAACGGAAGATAATGATTGTGCAGAGTGTCAACAGAGAGAAATTTGTTCCTCGAATTTTGCAGTAATAATATGCGTTCTCTTCCCTCTAAAGAAACCTTGTATCCCGCCAAAAGTGTTTAACGATTGGAAGAAAAAGATCACAATATGACGATGGAGTATTTGAGGTCCAAAGGGATCAGTATTGGGCCCACTGCAAATATCACCTGTACGCTGACGTCTTTCGTTCATATTTGAGTCCAGTACAATAAACCTGTGCTCAGCCATCCGGCGTGTAACTGCTGATTTAATTGCCTTGTGAGGAGCAGAACATACATTTGAAAATTGACGCATGTAAAACGCAAGCAGTCTTAGTCGCTCATAAAACACATACTACCACGCATTTCAGAGACTCTCTTCCACCTCCAGTCCTAAACATCACAAAATAACTTTTTCTTCTTCTCCAAAGAATTTGCAGATAATTCTGCATCATCACTAACGAGTACACTGCATTAAACACACAGCTGCAGTCTGTAAGAAGGTGTCAGAATCACTTTATTAACTGTAGATATATAATAATAAAGTATTTCCTTCCGTTTTTCTTAAATAGCTCATAGAGTCACTAATACTCCCAGTACTTAACTATGGTGATGTTATTCTCCACGGAATTTCGTACAAAAGCTCACACAGCCTAGAACTGGCCATGAATGCTTGTGTGCGATACATTTGTGACGTACGCTACTACGACTATAGTCGTATCACTCCGGACTATGAACAGTTATTATGGGTACGTGCCGATAAGCGTAGACACTTTCATAGGCAATGTTTCCTCCTTGTCTTCTCAATCATTGCACTCAGTCTTATTTCCCTTTGCAACTGTTACAATACAAAGTAAACAGCACAGCAGAAATACTGGTTCTCAACCAAATACAGTCCGCTCTGCTCCATTACATAAAACCGCCATGTTCTCAAATAATTTTCTGCATCAGGAATCCGACTTCGGAACAATCATTCTCAAAATATCAGCGAAATTATGTTACTCCAAGCTTCCCAAAGGCAGCTAATAGCCCATCTTGTATCACAATAGCCATCTCTCCCATAAATACCTTGTGTTCTGCCATACGGCAGGTCTTGTCATGGGGGAAGCCTCGTCAGAGAGTTCCACCGCATGAGCGTCTAGGGAAGTGATTCCAGTGGTGGTTTCCCGTTGCCTTCCACTGATGATGATAAAATGATATTGAGGACAATACAACACCCAGTCTCTGAGCGGAGAAAATCTCCGACCCAGCCGGGAATCGAACCCGAGCCCCTTGGCGTGACAGACCGCCGCGCTGACCATTCAACTATCGGAGTAGACTCATCCATAAAATGAGGCGACAAAAGTCATGTAATGCCACCTAATATAGTGTCGGTGTAATATTGAGCCATGCTGGCTGTATAGTCGACCATAATTGCGAAAATGTTGCCGGTCCATGATTTTGTCCACGAACTGACCTCTCGATGATGTCCCAAAAATTTTCGATGGGTTTCATGTCGGGCGATCTGGGAGGCCAAATCATCGCTAGAATAGTCCAGAAAATTCTTCAAACGAGTCGCGTACAATTGTGGCGTCGTTGTTCATAAAAATTTGGTCGAAATTTGCGGCCATGAAGTCCAAGAATGGCTGCAAATGGCCTGAAAGTAGCCGAACATAACCATCGCTAGTCAATTCAATGTAAACTCATTCCATGCCATTATGGAGCCACCACCACACTCGAACCCTACCACCGGCTCTTACCAACTGAAATCAGGACTCATCTGACAAGGCTACGGTTTACGTCTTCTAAGATCGAACCGATGTGGTCACGAGCCCAGGAGTCTGCGTGCTGTTAGCAAAGGCATTCTCGTCGGTCGCCTGCTGCCATAGCCTGTTAATGTCAAATTTCGCCGCAATGTCCTAAAGCATACGCTCGTCGCACACCCCACATCGATTATTTCACGCAGTATTGCTCGTCTGTTGGCACTGACAACTGTACACAAAAGCCGTTGCCTTCGGTCCTTATGTAAAGGCCGTCGGCCACTGGTGAGAGCTAATGCCTGAAATCTGAAACTTCCTGGCAGATTAAAACTGTGTGCCGGACCGAGAAGTGAAGCTGTGAGAACGGGGCGTGGGTCGTGCTTGGGTAGCTCAGTTGGTAGAGAACTTGCCCGCGAAAGGCAAAGGTCCCGATTTCGAGTCTCGGTCCGGCACACAGTTTTAATGTGCCAGGAAGTTTCATATCAGCGCACACTCCGCTGCAGAGTGAAAATCTAATTCTGGAAACATCCCCCAGGCTGTGGCTAAGCCATGTCACCGCAATATCCTTTCTTTCAGGAGTGCTAGTTCTGCAAGGTTCGCAGGAGAGCTTCTGTAAAGTTTGGAAGGTAGGAGACGAGGTACTGGCAGAAGTAAATCTGTGAGGACGGGGCGTGAGTCGTGCTTGGGTAGCTCAGTTGGTAGAGAACTTGCCCGCAAAAGGCAAAGGTCTTGATTTCGTGTCCCGGTCCGGCACACAGTTTTAATGTGCCAGGAAGTTTCATATCAGCGCACACTCCGCTGCAGAGTGAAAATCTCATTCTGGAAACATCCCCCAGGCTGTGGCTAAGCCATGTCTCCTCAATATCCTTTCTTTCAGCAGTGCTAGTTCTGCAAGGTTCGCAGGAGAGCTTCTGTAAAGTTTGGAAGGTAGGAGACGAGGTACTGGCAGAAGTAAATCTGTGAGGACGGGGCGTGAGTCGTGCTTGGGTAGCTCAGTTGGTAGAGAACTTGGCCGCGAAAGGCAAAGGTCCCGATTTCGAGTCTCGGTCCGGCACACAGTTTTAATGTGCCAGGAAGTTTCATATCAGCGCACACTCCGCTGCAGAGTGAAAATCTCATTCTGGAAACATCCCCCAGGCTGTGGCTAAGCCATGTCTCCGCAATATCCTTTCTTTCAGGAGTGCTAGTTCTGCAAGGTTCGCAGGAGAGCTTCTGTAAAGTTTGGAAGGTAGGAGACGAGGTACTGGCAGAAGTAAATCTGTGAGGACGGGGCGTGAGTCGTGCTTGGGTAGCTCAGTTGGTAGAGAACTTGCCCGCGAAAGGCAAAGGTCCCGATTTCGAGTCTCGGTCCGGCACACAGTTTTAATGTGCCAGGAAGTTTCATATCAGCGCACACTCCGCTTCAGAGTGAAAAAGTCATTCTGGTCTGAAATCTTTTATTCCTGTCACACTGCTGGTACTGTGGATCTCGGAATACTGAATTCCTTAACGCGTGTACCTCCAGCTACCCTTCCGAGTTTAAAGTCTGTCATCTCCCGCCGTGCGGCTATAATCACGCCGAAAACTTTTTCACAAGGATCAGTTGAGTACAAATGACAACTCTGCCACTGCACTGCCCTTTTATACCTTGTGCAATCGATACCACCGCCATTTGTGTATGTGGGCATCGTTATCCCATGACTTTTGTCACCGCAATGTGTGCTGCTACATCTCACTATCGTCAATATCCCCCTTCCCCACCGGGCGAAGTGGCCGTGTGGTTCTGGCGCTGCAGTCTGGAACCGCGAGACCGCTACGGTCGCAGGTTCGAATTCTGCCTCGGGCATGGATGTGTGTGATGTCCTTAGGTTAGTTAGGTTTAAGTAGTTCTAAGTTCTAGGGGACTAATGACCTCAGAAGTTGAGTCCCATAGTGCTCAGAGCCATTTGAACTATTTGAACCCCCTTTCCCCCTGCCTCCCCCTAGCTATTCCCTTTTCTTTTTCGACCGAGATCTTCTCTTGTTTCCTTCTCTCTCCACTTCTGATAAAACTAAACATGGCTTGACATGTGCGAAAGTAATGTGTAACGTTCTAAATGCCTCGTACTATTGTTATGATTAGTGTCGATTATTATTATTCTGAAAATTTTTGTAATATCTTCGGTATGTGTTGTTCCTGGTCAGATGTAAAGAGTACCTCAAGGCCCCACTCTGGTCAGGCTAAATAAGCAATAAATAAATAAACTAGAAAAGGGGTTTACAGCTCGCTTTTAGGAATTTAATGAAATACTATTTAATGTTTAACTACCAAATTTTATTTAAAATGTTAATAAAGAGTTTCGAAGACATTTCTTTTAAGGGGTGAGTCAGACTTTGCTCGGTGAGCTTATTTACAATTTATAGACAAAAGCGTAATAGAACTATATGAAAAAGTTTATAATAGTATTATGGATTACCAGATACGTTGAATCGATATAGTGCCCTCATGGGAAAAAAGAAAATAGCAACTTTACTTTAATATTGTCGTGTGTTATCCCGTATTAGTACGTGCTAGGAAGAAAATATCTTTCAGATATGATTATGAAATGACGGTAGAATTCATCTGCATTTTCTTATGACGGTCCCATTTCTGCCGCTGACTTGTTTCCATTCTTGATCACTTGTAAGCTAATGCGATATCAACTTTAGAGATAAGTTGTTGATATACGAATATTTGTGGGATGAATTTACTTATTTCAGATTCTTTCAGTTCTAGAAATGCCTCGCTCCTGTATCTGTTGGAGCATTAAAATCAAGATATCAGAAAATTAAAACTAAGCTCGTTAGCGCTGCCAGCTTTTCTTTTGTGAAGCCATTGTGGGTAACTCTAAAGCCGTTTAAGCTTCAGATGATACAAGCTTTAGTTCAACAGATGGAGAACTGAGCCGATAGCAAACTTTGTTCCGCGCACAAGTAATTCTAGATAACTAGTAAGAATCTTTAAATTGCGTTGAAAGCATGGTGCAAAGAAGGACATACATTTTCTCTGGATTTCCACATAAGATAAAAACTGTTCTAAAACCACAGATTTTCATGTTAGGATACGTAAGAAACTAGGGAGAGGCATCAGTAGGTCAAGCAGGTAACGGCGCCTGCGGACAACACAACGCGACACACCCTGCCATTCCCCTGCACGCCATCGTCCGGCAATTGAGTCAGATGGAAGCAGTGGGGTCGGTGAACTCAACCACTTCCCCAAATAGAACGTCGTAGCAGTCTCTCTGACAGCGTGTAATCACCCTGATCCGGATAGGATATGGTGATAAGGCTCATGGCTCCACACTCTGACAAGAGGACCTCCTTTTCTGGCAAGCGTGTGGTGCGGAAATCACTAGATGCCATATTTTACGCAGGTAAATTTTACATTGTGATAAGAGGAAAGTGAATCAATGTTGGGTCCTGTCCTCTATTTCAGCTGGCGGTCAGACGAGTGCGGTTTTCTTTTTAAAGTATTGTGTCTGAACTCCAAGCCTTTTAAACTGGAGTTTTTTTGTGTGCGTGATACATCTTTAGACTAAGTATCAGCGAAGCAGACTTATGACGTATTTTAGACCATTTCAGGAGAAGTTAGACAACATACTACTCCCCCCCCCCCCCACCGACACACACACACATACATTTCGTGTATTGACCACGAGAAGAAAATGCGAGAAATTAGAGCCAATACAGAGGCTTATCGACAATCGTTCTTCCCACGAGCTATTGGCGAGTGGAACAGGGTTGAAGGGACCAGGTTGTGGTACCAAAAGTACCCTCCGCCACACACCATTAGGTTGCTTGCGGAGTATGATGTAGATGTAGATTACATTATAGCTTTTTTGTTAGATGTTTTAGAATATACATGATTTTATTATTTTTCCGTTCTGCCGGCCGGTGTGGTCAAGCGGTTCTAGGCGCTTCAGTCTGGAACCGCGCGACAGCTACGGTCGCAGGTTCGAATCCTGCCTCGGGTATGGATATGTGTGATGTCCTTCAGTTAGTTAGATTTAAGTAGTTCTAAGTTCTAGGGAACTGACGAACTCAGATATTAAGTCCCATAGTGCTCAGAACCATTTGAACCATCTCTGTACGCACGAGCGCTCGTTTGTGTGTGTGTGTGTGTGTGTGTGTGTGTGTGTGTGTGTGTGCATGTGTGTCTGTGCATGTGTGTCTGTCGCATATAGACTACGTTCATATCTTGTTGATTTTTTATTGTTTCACTGCTAAAATTATTTTCTGTTATTTAATTTTACGTTTCAGCTTAAAAAGGTGATTCTAGAAAACTCTCAAACGAATATTACCTGTTTTAACCAGACTCGTCTCATAACAGAATTAAATGTAGCCGCTGAAGACCTGGTCGTCGTACACCCAAAACAATATGTAATCACCATCGTCATCATCAACAACAATTTTTTATCCTGGCAAACTTCTTTCCCCTGCAGTAATAGTTTATTTTCAGTTCAGTATGTTATAAGCCGAAGGAAAGAAAGAATACAGCAATATTTATTGTGAGTTATTTAAGGCGTGTACCGGAGTTGTGACTGCTGAACTGACTTAGAAAGTAGAAACAAAATCTCCACAGACAAGGGGTACAAGCATGTTAACTTCATCCACCTACCACGTAATGGGCCCGGGCCCGATTCCCAGAATTTGTGTGTCCTTCATCATCATTTTCATCATCACTGATATGCAAGTCGCTGAAGTGACGTCAACTGAATAGAGTTTCTATACGGCGGTCGAACTCCGAAGGGGATGTTCCGGCCAATAAATGGCATACGATCATTTTCTTCCTAGTTGTTCATGCTTGTCCGAAATTATTCCAGGCAAATGGAGGGGTTGTTCTTAATGATACGCCATGATCTCCACCTCCTTCCTTTTATTGCGAACTGCTGAGTTTTGTGAAGTTATTTTTGTTGTTATTATTGCGTAGTTCAACCCTTTTTAATTCTGCTTTGTTTCCTCCTCTACACAGTGTCATATTGTTATTACAGTTTCCATGACACTGAACCAACGTGACATAATTTGTATAGAATTAATATTAAACCTTATAACACTACCGGTTATTACCTCTTGAGAAAATTCACTATAATATTATTCCTATGAAAGGAATTAAAGTTTGACCGTGATCGTGTGCTAATGGAAACTTATCGGACGAAGTTTCGTGGATAGGTAGTAGCAGTTATTCTCACGGGCATCGAAATGACGTTATTCAGTTGGTAAAGTAGACGAAAGATGGCCACCAGCCTAATTAGGCAAAATTATCCCCCGTAAATATAACCTGAATGAAGAAAACTTAGTGTTGTATGTGACTTTACTTGTGAGTGCATTTTCTTTTTTAAATTTGATACAAAACAATAGCACAGTGTGGCAAGCGTTTATAGCTATTCATGAGCCTCAAGCAGGCGATAGGATGTTAAATATTTAGGTGCTGATCATCGACTCTCTGTGCCACGATGACTTTTTGCGGTACTTCGCGCCGAACCACCTTTACATTCCCGCCTACAGGTTTTCGTTGAGGAGGGACATCCCTCCAGGTATTATACCTGTAAAAATCTGCTTGCTCTATGCGTGAACCAGTTTTTCACGCACTATTTTAATACACTGACATTATAAAAAAAGACAGTTTTAGAAAATACATTCGCAATTCAGTTCTTGTCAAATAACTTTACAGAAAATAAGAAGCATTAATTACGTAGAACAAGAACATAGAACGCTGAAACACAGATATTAAATTTTCCATTGAAGAACACAGAAATTACATGAAATAAATACGGGGTGTTCAAAAAGTCTCTCCGCAGTGCCGTATGATTGTTAGCCGCGCGTGCCGTATGTCGCAGTGAATATACTGAAATGAAACTCAGTGAAATAAAAGTTATTAATTTGTTGAATATTCATTTTTACTTACAAATTTTCACATTAAATGTTGTAAGTGTCCCCCCTGTTGTTGAATACACAATTCAATTCGTCTAATCATGTTTCCAAACGTAAGCTGTAATATTTCTCCTGTAACATCGATGGTTCAAAATGATTCAAATGGCTCCAGGCACTATGGGACTTATCATCGGAGGTCATCAGTGCCCGAGACTTAAAATTACTTAAACCTAAGGACATCACACTCATCCATGCCCGAGGCAGGATTCGAACCTTTTACCGTAGCAGTAGCGCAGTTCCGGACTGAAGCGCCTACAACCGCTGGGTCACAGCGGCCGGCTTATCGATGGATTTTGGACGGTTTTTATGGACAGTTGCTTTCTCTGCACCACAGAAGAAAACGTCAGGTGGTGTTAGGTCAGGCGATCGTGGAGGCCAAAGTCCCTGTGAAATTATGCAATCACCAAAAACATCAACAAGCAGTGACACTGAAACGCGAGCTGTATGCTCGGTTGCACCATCTTGTTGAAAATAACCGTTCAGTATTTCACTTAACAGAAATTCTCCTATGAATGGGTACAGAATATCACTCCAGTACCGTTGTGCGTTTATTGTCTCGTTGAAAAATAAACCCACAATCCGACGTCTAGAAATTTCAATCCAAACTACTATTTTCACAGAATGAAGTGGTTCCTCATGAATACACAATGGATTTGCAGTACTCCACATACGAGAATTTTGCGAGTTCATGTACCCGGATAAAAGAAACCATGCCTCATCAGTGAAAAGCTTTTCATCCCTTACATTTTGTTGAACGAAATTTTTGAACCATTGGCAATAAAGCAGTCTCTTGCCGTGATCAGTATTTTTCAGTTCTTGCACGATTGTTACTATGTATGGGAAAAGTTCTAATTTTTTCCTTACAGCTGTGTGGGCCGTTCCGACACTAACATCGATTTCCTGGGCGAGTTTTCTTACTGACTTGTTCGGACTCATGGACATTTTATCGGGAATATCGGATAGTTTATCCTCAGGCAAAACGCTAGGACGACCACTTCTCGGTGCATTCATTATTGGCAATTCATTATTGGCAATAATCATTATTGGCAATAAGCTCTTTTTGATTAGCGAGCAGATTGAATAAATTTGGACCATACAGTACTCCTAAATTAATTTCAAGATCTTCTTGCGATCATGTATTGTGCGTTTTGCTTTGACACATCCTGTAACACCATTCCCAGCACAATCTCCGTTTGGCATTCGCACATCTACACACACCTCTGTACTACATCACATGAAGGGCCTATTTCAATAGTAGTACAGGTTCATTACCTCCACTTTTGTGTCTATAATGCTTCTGAAATTAATGATACAAACAAACAGAAAGAAAGATTCATCTCTAGCAAGAAGCCATATGCTTGAATGTTTCTGGTATCTCAACTGCAGATTTTTCAGCGCTCATTTAACTTCAGAACTCTGTATCTCACAATGAACAAAAGTTGACTCGTACCACTACTGAAGTAAGCCCTTCACATATGCTTCGCATCTCCTCTCTGCCCTTACCTGTATGGTTCTACACTTTTGTGCTAACGGTGTAATTGTTCCATGAAAGATGTGTTTTGTACAATATATACTAACCTGACATTTCTGGGATGTTCGCTACAACGATTTGACATAATTATTTCTTATTTATTCCTACAGCGTACCTCACATTTTCATAAACACCAATTACTGATAAAAATCATAAATACATATAGTTACAAGAACGGTTTTAAACTCATGAAATCAAGTAGCTGAAAAATACGTGAGGCACTGGGTTGTAGTGTTACATGTGCCCCAGGCTTCACTGATTTGTATTGTCAGTTCTATATTCAATGAAACGTCCAAACACGCAACACGGTACTAGCATTCTGTTCGTTCTGTTCTGCTCGTAACGGTAAACAAATGAGATATAATTGTCTCAGTACCACGTTTCTGAGCAAATTGTTTGAACTATTACTAGAAGCTATATCTGTAAGTTACGTGGTGTAAGACATGCAATAATTCGTCATTTACATTAACAAATCCGTAATGCAAAATTTATCTCTTATTATCCTAGTATATTAAGTGTAGCTGTTATACACATTGTATAATAGTGTAACATTTTATTATTCTTTTCATAACAACATTCTGAAATTTATTTAAATAATTGTAACATCATTATTCACTTAACATGAAAAGCAAAATTAACATGTAGGACTTTCATTAGTCAGTCTTTTATCAGATTTTTGTCCAACGAATAACTTTTAAATAAATCTTTTATTCCTACCATGATAGGTATATTGTTCACTACCATCTATTGCACTCTTTCCACCTCTTCAGTTCGTATGTATTGGCGTGTTTTGCACTTTTACGAGCACAATTCGCTCATTTACAATTCTCTCCATTTTCTGTCCTCTTTAGTATGATATGTAGCCTTTCTGTGCCTTTAGGGTGTAACTGTCTTTACATGGAATAATTACTGTTTATTTACAAACACAGCTTCAAATCTATTATTTATTTTCTTACTTATTCATTTACACTACAAACATTATTGTCTGTACTCTGGTTACGCTTCAGATATAATATGTTACACATATATAATCTTTTGCTTTGTATTTTAGACAAACTCGTGCGAGGAATTTTCTCAATTTTAAAAGTAACGTTCTAAACTTCTATTTTGGAATTTCATTACCTATCTCACTAGACCTTTAATGATTTATCACAAGGACTATTGAAATTTATTGGTTTTAAATTTTTATCATGTCTCCTTATCCTTTCGTTATCACTCTTGCACATTTTCTCTCTGCGCCTTTCTTTCTTCCATACAGTGTGTAATTGTTGTCAGGGACGAAACTTTATCAGTTCCTCCACCACATTTTTTAGTTTAACATTTAAGATAATCCCACTTGGAGTAAACAAGCTAATTTTGTATGGTAACGAATTCATAATTTCTTCTATCTCAGCTGCATATTTGTCCCATGTCCTGTGGTGGTTGTGTCATGAAGAACCTCCCAAGTTCCTGCAAACAGCATTCGAAAGGGTTACTCGTTGGGTTGTACATGGGTATGTGCTTAGCTTCCACTCCTTGTTCTTTCATATCATCATTCCAAATGCTGGAAATAAATTGAAGTCAATTATCTGATAATATTACCTTCTGTTTCCGAATTTTTTAAAAAAACAGTCATTTGTCAGTTTAGTGATTACTGCCTTTGCAGTGGTCTTACATAAGGAATACAATCAACAAATTCTGGAAAGGTATCCAACACGACCAATGTAGATGCAAAATTTGAAGATACATTGGGTGATGGACCATAAAGATCTGTCGATTGGTACTTTTTGACATCTGTCTTGTGTTCTTTTCTCTGTTACTTTTCTGTTAATGCTAAGAACTGTTACTGATTCAACGATTTTACTTACAAATTTTTTTGGTCCACAGTGGCCGAAAACCAAGTGGAAATAAAATTAACTCCAACACCTGTTTAGGCAGCCCACATAAAAGCTATTATTTTCTATTTTCGTTGCTTCTCAAATACAAAAATCAACTTAAATTTTATAATACTTTCATAACTTTGCAAGACTCATCCTCAAATTTGGTTTTAACTGAATTTAAATTTTTTTCTTCGTTGTGGTAGTAGCATTTGCTTTCACATACACTCTCTGTACTCTTTCTTTCTCCCACGTCCCTGAAATAACATTGTTTTAAACAATCACTCCACATCTGTCTTATTAATTACATCGTCAGGATCGTACAATAACCATGACAATGTGACAGCTGTTTAACTGTCTACACCTTTTATATATAATATTTTTTAGTCAACTGTTGTATAAACAACGCCTACTTGGCCAGTCTGCTATGCAACAGACATCAATTCTTTAAAAATATCAAGTCAGTGCACACCACAACCCTATGTCCCGTTTGATGTTTTTAAAGTGTCAGACAACAGCTACAGCTTCTGTTCCTTAGAGAATATAATTCCTTTCGTATTTGGACAGCATGAAGCTCGAGACGTCTGTCGTACGACGTTATTTATTTTCTCGTTCTCCTCCATCCTAGAAAATATGAGTGGCAATACCATAATTAAAAGAGTCAGTCCCCATACGGAACAGTAATGACGAATCTTGGCGATGCAATGTCTGAGCTTTCATAACTTTTCAGCTTTTCAAAGGGCAACTCTGTTTTCTTTAGCAAATTAAACAAATCTGGATCATTCCACATACTTCCCATAAAAATTTCAAAAGCAAAGAAGCGATTTTAATTATTTCTGAGTTTCTGGTGGTGACTTTCCCCAAGTCTTCAGTTCTACCTGTTGTTATGATGTAACATAAAAATTCTATTTCACTCTTTACAAATTCTCATTATTTACCTTTAAAGTCATTTCACCACTTCTCAATGCTTGGAAAATCTCATTCATTAATTCACATTGTTCTTCCCATGATGACGTCGCTATTAGCATAGAAATTCTGGCATTAAGTTCTTCATCTGATACACCATCTAGAGCTAGGATAAACACTGATACCGAAGTGTTTAATCCAGTAGGAATAACCTTTTATTGATATCATTTTCCTGCAAAGAGAAAAGTTGTTAATTTCCTTGATTCTTTCTGCAGAGGAATTTGCCAATATCCCGTTGTAAAATCCTGCTTAGTCAAATACCGCAAGGTGAGAAATTTTTGAAACATAATATCTAAGCATTCTGGATGGTCCATTTTCCATTTCATCACTTTGTTCAGGTCTCATATGTCTATCACAGTTGTGACACCTTTATCTTTCTTGTTCATTAAAACAACTGGATTGTTATATTGAGTTTTACTTCATTGTATTAATGCTTGTTCTTCCATATGAATGATTTCTTTTTCTGTACTGCCTCATTGTTGGCTAATGGTAGCCGATAAACTGGACCATAAAATGCTTCATGTGGCACTGCCTCAATTTTATACACGAAATGTTTTACAAAACCAATGTTTGATTGAAAATACTTCTTTACTATAAATACATATCCTCTGTTTATTCAGTCTATTTATCTTGATACTAGGTCTACAATAGTTTTAATTCGTTCCCAGAACCATAAATCCTATTTAAATTTCTAAATGATAGTACTCTAATCGTTCATCGAGCTCATCATAACTGGGCAATGACAGTAGACACAAGTGAGATTTCTGTTTTATTTACTTTATCGAGACTTATCACCATATTATCTTTTTCTGCTGAACACCTCATAGTGTTATTACTACATTTAGTGTTATTACTACACTTTATATTTTATCAAGCAATTCATAACTACAATCATCTTGGTTTTCGACTGAGGTGCCACCAAAAATTATGTGCAAATGTAACATCTCCAATAGAAAACTGTATCAGATCTTGAGCTTTAGGAGGTTCACTTCAAACAGCGGTATCACCTATTAACTTTACCCTTAAAATAGATATCTCCACTATATCAGGTGCTGTTTTAAAATACGAGTAAAATGATTGAGATAGGTCGCTGATTTGGCTACCACTGTCTACCAAAACGTGAGTATTCATTCTAAATATCTTTCCAGGAATCAGATTTGCACACATTGATCACATTCAAAACCCTCATCCTCCCATAACAGATTTTACTTATTTTCCAAACCACTGCATAAAATATACTATCCTGTGTACGTAGTTTATCTGGAGGTCTCTTGTGCCTCTTCCAGCTTCTTTCTCCTACTTGGTGTAAGACATGCTTTATTTCTGTAGCTTTTAATGGACTTTCGATTCCCCCTCTTCATTATTTATATCACGACGTAATATGCCCACATTGACGTCGTATACATAATCGTATACATAACAACCTTCTCATTCCCTTATTAACTTCTTGGGATCATCGACTACTACATGCTCGTGGCCCTTAATAAAATTTCCGTTTGCCTACATAATTCTGTCGACTTCTTTACTTTTGGGAATGGCATTAAATACTTTTTGATTTGTTTGTACTTCACGTGCTCCACGCTCCTCTTTCTTTCGCTAATCTACTCTGTACGGCGTGGCATCTCTTTTACATTACTCGTCTCTTTCATTTTGCACGCTTCGCAATCATTACTAGTGTTTACAGTTTGATTTCTTTTCCCACCAATGCTTACTTTTCTTTCCCTTTCCCATTGTTCTAGTCCGTCATACATTTGACCTAATTGCACTATCCATTATCTATCGTTTACTGATGTTTTGGTAGGCCTACTTAGGTGATTGGTAAAGTGTTTGCCTCCCACGCAGTGGGCCCGGGTTCGATTCCCAGCCGGACTGGAGATTGTCTCCGCTCGTGGAACTGGTGTTGTGTTGTCTTAATCATTGTCACCGACACGCAAGTCGTCCAGTGTGGCGTCACCTGAAATAAGACTTGCAACTCGATGGCCGAACATCCCCGGATGGGGCCTTCTGGTCATCAGTGCCACACGATCATTTCATTTGACTTAATACAGTTTCTATTTCCTTATCCATTGTAGTTTGGCTTGTTGCTAGTTGATACTGATTGGTTATCGGCATTGCTAGCCTAATGTTGTGCACCCGACTTGCCGTTATTTCAACAAGCCATTCATTTTTGTTCGAAGTCACTTTCACTTCAATATGTATACGAATATCGTCTTTCTTACCTTGACTATTACGCTGATGACCTTCTCTGTGAATCTGTTCGCTATTTTTTGCATTTATTTTATTGTTATTTGGCTATTGTTGAAGTTAAAACTTTGCCTTTGTTGGTTGAGCTTTATTTTGCAGCGTGCTCTTCTACTGTAGCAGATCTCCGTATTCCGTACAAATGTTCATTGTGGTCAGCTCCCCTTGGACCACAGACCTTTCCTCTTCCTCTATGTCCTTCCACTCAGGCTAGTCTCACATTATACTCATTATTCTGGTTATTATTACTATTATATGGTCTGTTGTAGTTATTACTGTTATTGTTATTACGCTACCGGCTCTCATTGTCCGACACCACACATCGATCTGTCTTACTCTTCTCAAGAAAACGTCCCTATCGCACTCTCCCAAACTATAAGACACTGCACACTACAAGGTAATTTTTTGTGTGGCTCGGACAATATATGTTCTTCCGGTGCACAGCTTTTCAAGTGTTCGATCTTTTTGTAAAGTTCTTCGAAATATTCCCATGTATTTTTTTCCCCTGTTTGGTCATTCTGAAATTCATGTTTCTGTTTATCGCGTGACCAAAATTCGTCCTCAAACCTTTTATAAAATTCTTCTAACGTCTCGCTCGCTTCTCAATCACGAGCTACTCAATTACGATCATCACCACTTAATTTGGTGCTCGCAACAGACACACGGTCCTCTTCACGAAACTGCTGCGCTTCAACGCGATTCAATGCATCTTCTTCAAATTCGGGACGTTCGTTGCTGCCGTGGAGGACACGGTTCCGTCTCCTCACGGAGAAGGTACCAGTTTCTCGGAGCCGGAGCGAACCTCGGGCAAAAAGTTTGTGCGATGGCGTGCTACGTTGCCGAAAACGTTCGTGATACAGCCGACTAGTAGCTCTTCGGTAACTCGAGCACAGGCATTGAATAGGTCTCACTGTAAGACAGACGTTAAGTGACATCAGATGACCGTCTGACGTAGTACACGTCATCCCGTCTGCCGTGCTGCACGACAGTACAAGCAAGTGTGAGACTTTTTATTTCCCTTAGCAGACGTTGATGCTTTATACATCTGAAGTGAAACCGTCGTAGAACGGAAATGATACGTTTTCCTGGTATGGGTTCCTACTCAAAATTTTATGCACTCAGTCCCCTCTATAAGTCGTAGAAGTTCGTAGGGGGAATTTTGGAACACCCTGAATAAGGAAAGTGTTGCAGGACGGTGAAACCAAGAGTAGGTGACATGCTGGACGCCCTCATTTGATCCCAGAGCATTGAGGTCAGAAGCTTACCCATTCTACAAAAGCGGTATCGGCGCGATCAGTGGTGGATCTTACTGCAGCATGCAGTGCTGGTGTGTACACATATGATTTGGAGCACACCGTACAGCGCATATTGTTGACATGGAGATTATCCCTATGTGTTCCCATGAAGTCTCAACGACATCGCCATCGATAACATGGGTATCTCTTACTTTGCCTCATGAAGGGTGTATTATGACTTTTTATTGTAAATCTGTCACATATAGCCTAATTCCTGTGTACATTCATGTTAGCTTACATTTTACGATATCTATATACAGGGAGTAAATAAATGGAAAGTCGGCGAGAAATGCATGCTTGAGCACAGTGAAGAGTCGAAGAAACTAGTACACTTGCCTAATATGGTGTAGGGCATCCCAGATATGCTCAGTAGTATTCATGGCTGGGGAGTTCGGTGGCCAGCGGAAGTGTTTGAACTCAAAAGAGAGTTCCTGGAGCCACTCTGTAGCAATTCTGGAAGTGCGGGGTGTCGCATTCTCCTACTAGTATTCTCCAAGTCCGTCGAAATGCACAATGGGCTTGAATGGATGCAGGTGATTAAACAGGATGCTTACGTGTCAACTATCAGTGTCGTATTTAGACGTATCAGGGATTACATATCACTCCAACTGCACACGTCCCACGCCATTACAGAGCCTCCACCGTATTGAACAGTCCACTGTTGACATGCAGTGTCTATGGATTCATGAGTTTGTCTCTATACCCGTACACGTCCATCCGCTCGATACAGTTAGAAACGAGATTCGTCCGACCAGGCAACATGTTTCCGGTCATCAATAGTCCAGTGTCGGTGCTGACGGCCTAGGTGAGGCGCAAAGCTTTGTGTCGTGCAGTCATCAAGGGTACATGAGTAGACCTTCTGCCCCGAAAGCCCGTATCGTTTATGTTCCGTTGAGTGGTTCGCAAGCTGACACTTGTTGATGGACCAGCACTGAAACCTGCAGCAACTAGCGGAAGGGTTGCACTTCTGTCACTTTGAAGAATTCTCTTCAGTCGTCGTTGGTCCCGTTCTTGCAGGATCTTTTTCTGGCCGCAGCGATGTCGCAGATTTGATGTTTTAGCGGATTCCTGATATTCACGTTACACTCATGAAATGGTTGTATGGGAAAACTCCCACTTCATCGCTATCTCGGAGATGCTATGTCCCTTCGCTCGCGCGCCGACTATAACACCACGGGCAAACTCACTTAAATTCTGATAGCCTGCCATTGTAGTAGCAATAACCGATCTAACAACTGCGCCAGATACTTGTTGTCGTATACGGGCATTGCCGACCACAGCACCGTATTCTGCCTACCATCGTTACCCAAACTTACCACTATTTTGCAGGGAGAATGGTACTGGATTTCATACAGGATCTGTATTTATCCATTCCGATACAACTGGAACCTGTTTTAAATGCCAATGGGCCTCGTACATCATATTAGGCGTGATGTGTTTTTGGAGTGTCCATATTTTTTCCGCACCCTGTACAGGTATGTTAATTGATCCATACGTGTGTTTTAGTTATAGACTGCTGAAGTATCGAAAGAAAAATCTAAAAATATATTCTTTATGTAATTCCTGTTTTACTGTCGTTACACTAGAGTGATGTTTTGTTGTGTTCCGAGCGCCACCCGGAGGCGGATGTACAATTTACTGTATCATCTATGACTCAGCAGCAGTCACTATGCGCTTGTCCTTGGTAGGTTCATCTATTTGATGTAATAGGATATACAGTTTTTTTTTAAGATTTCACATCTGTAACTATATTTTTGTTTCATCAAGTAGGAAGCACAAGTTCTGTTCTGTAATATTTGAAATAACGTGTATCCCACGTTTACTCCTTATTTGTCGTTCGACAGACTTCATGATGTCAGTTTGTCGAAATGCGTTACCGATTTGAAGAAATAAAGTTCGATCTTTACTGAAAAAATTGTATAAGTGCTTACTTTTGGCAGACCTCTGTAAATACCACGGGTGAAGGTGGCCATATAGGCAGAGGACACGGCCCTGTGTACCACGAGCCTTAATGCACCGATACTGCAACAAAGAATTGAGAAGGCGACAGAACACTTCGGAGGCTACACATCAAAATGGCGGATAGCCGTAATCGCAAACAAGATGCAGGCTATCACTATTGCGAATATACTACCAGTCCTAACGCCGCTCATAGTAAACTGCACATCTTCGGCCTCATACCTTGGAGCCACACTGTACACACTTCTAACAGGGCACCAGTACATAGAAGTAGTACGTGGCAAGACCCTTGGACGACTCAGTTCTCAACCTACACTGTACGCTGCCGGTCCACGCCGGCCTTGCTGTCTGCAAATGCTTAACACGACCTCTACTCGAGGATGCTTGAGCCAATGCTACCGACACCCACATCCGAAAGCTGCTGCGAAATCAGAACAGGGCTGTGCGACTGGCTCTACACTTTCTTCGTCACTATCCATAACGAAAACTGCAGCTACTGGCTGATGTACCGCAACTGAAAAAATAATATGTGGAAACACCAAGGAAGTTCTACCAACAGACTGCTAGCTATACAGATATACACGTCAAAAACATGGTCACCATAGGCGAATACCGGCTCCCTCTATGATGCAAGACACAAAGCAATTTAAAGGCATTAGCTGTCTCTGGGCACTAAGTTATATCAATGGGGAAAGTTGTAATTTTGTATCGTGACGAGATTCGAACACAGGGTCCGCCGCTCGTGGTCTCGCGGTAGCGTTCTCGCTTCCCGAGCACGGGGTCCCGGGTTCGATTCCCGGCGGGGTCAGGGATTTTCACCTGCCTCGAGATGACTGGGTGTTTGTGTTGTCCTCATCATTTCATCATCATCCAGGAAAGTGGCGAAATTGGACTGAGCAAAGACTGGGTAATTGTACGGGCGCTGATAACCACGCAGTTGAGCGCCCCACAAACCAAACATCATCATCATCATCATCATCGAACACAGGTCCCCTGCTTGCTAGGCAGAGGCGCTGACCACGACGCCATCCGGACACAGTGGTCAACACAACTGCGTGGACTACCCTAGCACCCCTCCTGTCAGACACAATTTCTAAATTTATCCACACACTACTGATGTAGTGCCTCTTGCCTATTATCCTGACTACTCTCGGCATTCCGCCGATTCCTGTCAGAGCTCGAGATTGGTGCGCATGTGCACTGAAGGAATCAGTAGCCATTCTCGTCTTAATCATACACACTGAAGCGCCAAATAAAATGGTATAGGCATGCGTATTCAGATACAGAGATATGTAAACAGCCAGAATACGAGATACTATTGGCAATGCTTATATAAGACACCAAGTATGTATGTATGGCTCTGAGCACTATGCGACTTAACTTCTGAGGTGATCAGTCGCCTAGAACTTAGAACTAATTAAACCTGACTAACCTAAGGACATCACACACATCCATGCCCGAGGCAGGATTCGAACCTGCGACCGTAGCGCTCGCTCGGTTCCAGACTGCAGCGCCTAGAACCGCACGGCCACTCCGACCGGCTAAGACACCAAGTGCCTGGCGCAGTTGTTAGATCGGCTACTGCTGCTACAATGGCAGCTTATCAGTTTTTGTGTTACAGTCAGGCACGACCGATGGTACACAGCGTCTCTGAGGTAGTGATTAAGTATGAATTTTCCCGTACGACCATTTCACGAGTGTAGCGTGAATATCAGGAAACCGGTAAAACAACAAATCTGCGACATCGCTGCGGCCAGAAAAAGATCCTGCAAGAACGGCACCAACGACGACTGAAGAGACTTCTTCAAAGTGACAGAAGTGCAATCCTTCCGCAAATTTCTGCAGATTTCAATGATGTATCATCAACAAGTGTCAGCGTGCTAACCATTCAACTAAACATCATCCTTATGGACTTCCGGGGCCGAAGGCTCACTCATGTACCCTGATGACTGCACGAAACAAAGTTTTACGCCTCGCCGGGACCCATCAACACTGACATCGAACATGACTGGAAACATGTTGCCTGAT
Organism: Schistocerca cancellata; assembly: GCF_023864275.1. Classification (NCBI taxonomy): domain Eukaryota; kingdom Metazoa; phylum Arthropoda; class Insecta; order Orthoptera; family Acrididae; genus Schistocerca; species Schistocerca cancellata. The sequence goes on from NC_064628.1 coordinate 301,232,118, forward strand.
CGGACGAGTCTCGTTTCAAATTGTATCGAGCGGATGGACATGTACGGGTATGGAGACAACCTCATGAATCCATGGACCCTGCATGTCAGCAGGGGACTGTTCAAGCTTGTGGAGGCTCTGTAATCCTATGGGTCGTCTACAATTGGTGTGATATGTGACCCCTGATACGTCTAGATTCAACTCTGACAGGTGTCGCGTACATAAGCATCATGTCTGATCACTTGCATCCATTCATCTCCAGTTTGCATACTGACAGACTTGGACAATTCCAGCAGGACAATGCGTCACCTCACATGTCCACAATTGCTACAGAGTAGCTCCAGGAACACTATTCTGAATTTAAACACTTCCGCTGGCCGCCAAACTCCTCAGATGTTCAAATGGCTCTCAGCACTATGGGACTCAACTGCTGTGGTCATCAGTCCCGTAGAAGTTAGAACTTCTTAAACCTAACTAACCTAAGGACGTCACACACATCCATGCCCGAGGCAGGATTCGAACCTGCGACCGTAGCGGTCGCGCTGTTCCAGACTGTAACGCCTAGAACCGCTTGGCCACTCCGGCCGGCTCCCCAGATGTGAACATTGTTGAGCATATCTGGGATGCCTTACAACGTGCTGTGCAGAAGAGATCTCCACCTCCTCGCACTCCTACGGATTGATGGACAGCCTTGCAGTATTCATTGTGGCAGTTCCCTCCAGCACTACTTTAGACATTAGTTGAATCCAAACCACGTCGTGTTGCGGCATTTCTGCGTGCTCGCGGGGGCCCTACACGATATTGGGCAGGTGTGTCAGTTTCTTTGGCTCTTCAGTGTGTATCTGAGTGGCACTATATCAGTAGGGTGTGGGTAAGGTCTGACGGGAGTCGTGCTTGGGTAGTCCAATTATCCCATCATTGCAAACCAAGCTAGAACTCTTAGAGGAATCGACGAAATGCATCATTTAATGAGGATAATGGGCAAGAACCTCTACATCAGTAATGTGTGGTAAGTTGAGACTTTGGGTCCGACAGGAGACTTTGTAGAGTGGCCCATGCAGTTGTGTTGACCATTGTGTCTGGATGGCGTAGTGGTCAGCGCGTCTGCCTACTAAGCAGGAGACCCAGCTTCGAATCCCGGTCCGGCACAAATTTTCAGCTTTCCCCGTAAATATAAACCAATGTCTACTGGCAGCTGAAGTCTTTAATACGCCTTGATTCATAGTGACTACAGGATCAAAATGGTGTCTGATCCGTTGGACATATTCGAAAGAATAGACACCACATATATACACTGTGTGATGGCCGCACCACCTTCGAGAATAATATGGTGCGATAATTAAAAAAGTAAAATAAAAATAAAGACTACAGTGCAGTCAGTGTCTGGGACATAGAGTTGACGATCAACAGGCGCTTTAAATTAAGAACAACTCGCAAACTGCTATTATGGCTCCGTATTAGCTGTAGAATATTTCAGAACAAATGAAAGTCTGTGCTGTAGCGGGACTCGATCGTGGATTTCCCGTTTGGGGCGAGCGGTCACCTAAGTGGTTAAGGTGACAGCCCGTGACAAGCGGGAAATCCAGTTTCGATTCCCGACCCTGCACAAATCTGCGTTTTTTCTGAAACATCTTGACGCTTACGAGGAATCATAATCGCAATTTGCCAGTTCATTCTTAATAAATAATTGAAATACTTAGGTAGCATAAAAAGGATCCACAAAATCTGCAACAATCAATGACAGAAGTAAAACCGTGACAGAATATCGAAAGTACTGTTAAAAATTCATCTTAAACTGGAATTAAGAACTTCCAGTACTGAATCTCACGTCATCGTCGTCGACATCGACAAAGACTTTCTAGCTTCAATATTCCAGTTTTACTACATTCTCAAAATACTCTTCCTCAAAACAAGGCCGGTATTTGGGATTAGTAGGCTTATTTTGGCAAGAAATGCCCTCTTTGCTTGCGCTAGTAAGGTCTTTCTGTTCTATTTGATTCATCTGTCACGTGTTATTTTGCTTCAAGGTAGCAGAATTTTTGTCAGCTTCACGGTCCTCAATGTCGATGTTAAGTTTATCGCTAATCTCATTTCTACTATACTCATTACCTTCTCCAACTCTGTTTTACAATCTGTGTACAGTGTGTCCTCATTAGACTCTGCATTCCATTCGACATGTTCTGCTGTTCTTCATTTTCACTGAGCATGGCACTGACATCAGCAAATCTCATCATTGACATGATTTCACCGTAAATTTCAATCCCAAGTCTGAACTTGTATTTTCGTATTTGCTTTTTCTACTCGTACTTATACTGGGTGTCCGAAGATGAATGGTCAATATTGAGGGATATACAGAAATGCTGATTTGTTGCAAAAAACTTCTTGGGGACGTAAGCCCTATTAAAAATGGTTTCCAAGATAGAATATATTTAATGCACATACATTTTTAAATCCAGTCATTTTAGAAGAGCAAATAACGGGACAGAATTACTTGCATATTTTGCATAGTTCGTTCGTTGAACAGGTTGAGGACATTCCTTCAGCTACTCGGACTGCAGTGCACTTGCTGCGCGACGGAGCACCACCACATTTTTAACAGACATGTGAGGGGACATCTCAACCGCACTTAGCCTACGCTAGATTGGTCGTGGTAGTACAGTAAACTGGCTGACAAGATTGCCAGACCTTTTGTCTTTACGTTTTTGTTAATAGGGTTCAATGAAGTCTGAGGCGTACAAGTGGAAGGTGAATACACGAGATGAACTGTTTGGTCGCATCGGCTGACGCCGTCATCATTAACGAACGTGTAGAGGCACTCAGACCAGCAACACGACATGTTCTCCAAAGAGTACAAAAATGCACTGAAGCTGATGGTGGGATATTTGAACGTCTGTTGTGAACTGTACAAGATGAGTACTGTGATGTGTCCGGTAATGTTTAGAAGTGAATGTGTTAAAAATACACATTTTTGACTGAAAACTTGTAAAGCACGTGTTGCAATGTTTGCAAATTAAGGTACATGTGTAAACCTGACAATGCACTGAATCAAACAGAAAATAAATGACAAGATGTATATTGAGTGTGTTATATCTCCGGGACCATTCGGAATAAGGTATATTTCCATATAAACATTTTTGCTTCAAATTATCGTTCCTGTCATATCGCTGAATACTCATCATTCCTCCTGTAGATTGAACAGTAGGGATGAAAGCCTACATCCCTGTCACAGGGACTATTTCGGTCGAGCACTTCGTTCTTAATCTTCCGTATGTCATTTCTCCTTCTCAGCTCTTGTACGTCTACATCTGTCTACACATATAATAGTACTATAAACCCGTCGTGTCTCTTTTTGTGCCTGTTTGAACACGCTAATATCCAAAACAACTACACTAACTTTCATTGGGTTTTCACAGGAACCTTGAGCGTAGCTTGGGGTAACATATAGGCTTCAGTCCATTAAAATCGGATCGGGGAAAGAAAAAGATATAGTATTTTAAAGTTTTATCGAAAATCGTCTGCTCACATTAGTAGACCTAATGTTTATTCTTCAGGGCATACCACACCAAAGAACCAACAGATGGCGCTGTTAGTCTGTTATTTCGGTAACATGTGTATTTTCGAAAGTTTATGTCAGTGACAGAATTAAGCACTGCAGTCTTATTTTTCGAATACATGCTAACAGCGGATTTACATGGCTTGTTACGGATTTACTGGTTTCACTTTGTGTGTTTAAAACTTAACGACTTTGCATTAATTCTTTCGGTAGGTTTGATTCATATTATTTGCTGGGAAAAATGAATTTATTGAGCCGGCCCAGTGATTTGGGATCCTCCTCATTACACTTTGATTTCGATTTGTTTATGAATAAAAATGAGGTCGAGTCTTTCTGAAGAAACCACAACGGCTAAAATACTGAGGATTATGGGGTCTCAACAATCCAACGAAGTCTGTGAGGCTAAACTTGCTGCAACTCAATATCTGGCTTTAACTCGCTGTTTGTAAACTCCTCCCGAAATTGAGGCACTGCATAACTCTAAGGGCATCATGCATTATCTCGCTGCTGACAAGGGAACCTCCCCATCACACCCCCCTTAGATTTAGTTATAAGTTGGCACAGTGGATAGGCCTTGAAAAACTGAACACAGATCAATCGACAAAACAGGAAGTGTGAAACTATGGAAAAATAAGCAAAACATACAAACTGAGAAGTCCATGTGCAAGATATGCAACATCAAGGAGCGCCGTGGTCCCGTGGTTAGCGTGAGCAGCTGCGGAACGAAAGGTCCATGGTTCAATTCTTCCCTCGAGTGAAAAGTTTACTTTCTTTATTTTCGCAAAGTTATGATCTGTCCATTCGTTCATTGACGTCTCTGTTCACTGTAATAAGTTTAGTGTCTGTGTTTTGCGACCTCACCATAAAACCGTGCCATTAGTATACGAAAGTACATGCCTCTCCAATGGGAACCGAAAACATTTCATCGCAAGGTCATACGTCAACCGATTCCTCCACAGGAAAACACGTCTGATATATTCTATACGACACTGGTGACGGCATGTGCGTCACATGATGGGAACTTGTGCACTTGGCGAATGGGTAAAAAGATTCTTCTACCTTACCCGATTTAGGTTTTCTTGTGGATGTGATAATCACTCCCAAAAAAAGTGATGAAACCATAAGAGTTTGTCACAAACTGAAAATAAAAAATTAAATTTTTCACTCGAGGGAAGACTTGAACCAAGTACCTCTCATTCCACAGCTGCTCACGCTAACCACGGGACCACGGCGCTCCTGAGCTCACTATCCTTGATGTTAAATATGTTGCATATGGACTACTCAGTTTGTATATTTTGCTTATTTTTTCATGGTTCCACACAACTTCTTCCGGTTTTCTCGATTGATCTGTGTTCAGTTTTTCAAGGCCTATCCACTGTGGCAACTTATAACTAAATCTGAGGGGGGTGCGATGGGGAGGTTCCCTTGTGAGAACTCTTCACTCACAGCGGTTTAAAATTACATCTCTCTAATGTGTTATCAAAGAAGCAGAAATTTTGATGGGGGTTGGTGCAGGTGAGAGAGTATTTATATTCCGAACCCTGTGAAACCTTCCCATCTCCTCTATATCTCTTTTTTTTCCTACGCAACCTTCCCTTCTACAATAATCTATGTAACCTTCCCTTAGGATTTCTATCTCTTGCTTAGTAATAACAAATGAAATCTTCCTTTTGAAATTAATTCTCTTTCTCTATCTTCGCATACAAATTTAAATGCTGCTTATTAAAAGTTATTTTCTGATTATTTCGACGAAACATAGAATGTCTCGTTGTCGTGGCCCTCAGTCAAATGGCTCTGAACACTATGGGACTTAACTACTGAGGTCATCAGTCCCCTAGAACTTAGAACTACTTAAACCTAACTAACCTAAGGACATCACACACATCCATGCCCGAGGCAGGATTCGAACCTGCGACCGTAGCGGTCACGCGGTTCCAAACTGACGCGCTGAGAACCGCACGGCCACACCGGCCGGCGGCCCTCAGTCGTTACCTGCAATAACCCTAAACTGTTCCTTACCTTTTTTCACTGTTACTGGATCGCCATCTGACTGCTACATCGAACTGCGACATGAATATAATTACTCTGTTTTACAATACTGTATTAGCTCCTGGTGGGCTGTCATAATAAGTGGCTGTATTTATTACCAAAGCTGACGTTATTCTTTAATAGCAAAGCTGACGTTATTCTTTAATTAATTTGATTGAAGTTACGTAATTCATAGTTAAACTTTTTCTTGATAACAATAAAATTTTGCAAAGTTTTACGTTGATGGTTTTTGAGATGGATTATAATCAGTAATGCTATATTGCTGGCAAAAATTAATTATATTCTGAATGAAATGATTTTAAAAACGTTCAAATGGGACTTACTGTTTACTATAATCTTACAATTAGCAATGCGCAAACATAGCTTCAGTAGACTTGAGTTCCTCAAAAAATTAATTCAATAATATTAGTTCCTCTTATTATAATAGTTAGCTGATGTCTCTGTACATTCGTTTATAATCTCTTGTAAATCATAGCTAGTGGCTGGCAGGCACACCGCTCCTCTCAACCTCTCGCTTCAGACCTGCTACCGACTCGCTTCACTTCTCGCTTGCTACTGACTTCCTACGAACGCTAAAGTGCAGTCTCTCCTGCCAACAATGCTTCCTGGTGCAGACAATCCCTGCTACCATTACAAAATGTATCAATGCGCTGTCTTTCCCGCTCTTTTCTTAAAATGTATCCATACGCTGTCTGTCCCGCCCTTTTTAAAACTATATCAATGTGCGGTCTCTCTTGCCAACAATACTTTGGTGCAGACATTCCCTGCTACCACAATTATTTCCAACATGACAAATATTTATTATTCCTTCTTAATCCTATTAATAAAATATAAACATCTTTCATAAATTGTGGTTTGACAATAGACAGTAGAAATGTACACGTCATACACCTGCATATTGCAAATAATTTACCATTTCGTTTTAAACGTATGCAGCATCCGGTGGGTATATGTTATGCTGTCTCCATGAACAGAGTACAAGTCCAGACACTACATGTTGCAGGCGTGGATCTAAGTGCCAGCTGCTTTTTGCGTGGCCGTTGAATATAAAGAAGCTTTATAAGTCAAAAGTAAATTCCACATACAGAGTCTCGGGCAAAGCTATAAATAAATATCTGGGCAATGCCAGTGTTTCTTAACCGTATTGTAACATAAAAGGGGCAGTCAAATGAGAACTGTACACCCACCACAACAGGACCGTGGAATGATTAGATTAAAAAGTAAGCACGACACGGGTTTAGAGATTTATCCCAGCAGGAGACAAGACGATCAATTCCTGTTTCGAAGAATGCGGTCGGCCGCTGGCCAAACGACAGTCCTCGTCTGACTGAAACCGACGTCCATGCATTTATTTCTTCATGTGGCTAAAGACATGAAAATCACACAGTGAAAGGTCCGGGGCGTATGGTGCAGTGTTTCCCAGTGAAATGGCTGAAGAGCAACCTCCGTCTGATTGGCAGTGGGGGGCCGGGCATTATTGTGCAACAGGATGCTCCCGGCTGTCAGCATTCCGACAGCCTGAAGAAAAATAGTAAAGCCAACAATGGAAACACACGACCCCGCCGGAGAAATCCATAACTGTTCACACAAGTTCTGGTAAGGTCATGATGACTCCCTTTATGGAGGGCACGGGCCCTCTGCTTGTCGACTACCTCAAGCGTGGAATCAAAATCAATACACAGTGCTTTGGAGACATTTTGCATAAGTATGATGTGCCATAAAGTCAAAACGCCGAGGAATGTTGCCAGATGGAGTCATCCGATTGCACGATGACGCACACCAACCCACGCTGCCAATCGGACTAAGGCTACGCTCCAGTAATTTGATTGGTAACACTACAACATCCTCTGTGCAGTCCAGATCTTACACTGTGTGAATTTCACATCTCTGGCCAACTGAAGAAAGGCACGTCGGTTTCACTCGGGCGGGGAAATGCAAGAGTGGGTGCGTACCCGACAGCGGCTGACCGCGTTCTACGAAACAGGAACTGATCGTCTCGTCTCCGAGTGGGATAATGTGGTAACACGTGTGGTGATTACATTTGAATGAAATCATTCTATAGCCCCGCTGTGGCAGGTGTTCGGTTTTCGTTTGAATGCCTCTTAAATGTACCCATGTCACCCTGCAGTTAACACCTATTTACCTGAGAATTTCGAACATCTTGCACATTTGTCAGACGCTTGTTCTAGGACGATGAATCCCATTAATGTGTCCTAACTGCCCTCCGTCCACGTACACATTTGAGTCCCGATCAGTGCACGGGAGTGAACTGGAAGCTGCGAACTCCGCTTAAGCAGGTAATGACGGTAAATCGGGGCTATGGCAAGAGACCGTTCTCGCGTTCGTCTGTGTCACCCATACTCCCTGTTACTGTCGTAGCCGCCGGAGTGGTCCACGAACGTCGGAGCCGGCGCTGTCAGTGCAGACGGGTCGCGTCAGTCTAGACGGGAGACCGCCGCTGCCTCTGAGGGAGTATTTAATTAAAAAAGGCGTCGTGTATCGGAGCCCCGCCTAGTGCATACGGAGAAGGCGCAGCTTCTGGGAAGAGCGTCGCACAAAGAGCGCCTTGTTATAAATAGCCCTTCCGGCCACGCTGCGCCGCGGTGCTGCTCGGCTGGTCTCGGCGGGACCGAGCGGGTGTGACGCGGCCGCGTGGGTCTGTGACAGGGGGCAGCGCGCGTGCAATTAGAGCCGAGCCGCCCATGCATATTTAGCAGTTCCGCTCGATTATGCCGGCGCGTGAAGGCTTTCCCGGGAAACTGCCTCACCGCCGGCTATTGTTAAGTCGTTTACGGGGTAGCAATTGGACGCCAATCGCGCCACCGGCCCAGTTGACTGACTCCAGATCCGAGCAATGCGGAAAGGCGTCCGCTATCCGCACGTGTCTTCGTCCTCGCTCTGGGAAGTCTAGCAACAATTCACTGTGCTGTGTATTGTGATCATACACTAAGGTTCCAAGAGTCACGGGACAGCGATATGCACATACAGGAATGGCGGTAGTGTAGCTTGCACGAGACACAAACGGGTGTAACGTCCCCTTAGAAAAATTATAAATGACTGTGCTGATAAACATCTTATGTTGTTTGATTTTCAAACAGCTGAGCAAAATTGAACGTACTCAGACATTCACTAAAGTGACACACAATATTTTTAGCGCAACGCAATCTGACTTTCAGTAATCCCTACAAAAGAATGGCCCTGACTAACAATAACCTATACCTTTCATGAATTCTTACCTCACAAAAATCTTCGTTACTCGAACTACTGCAATACAGCGAGCGCCAGTACTGCCAGCTAAATAAAAGATTCTAACTACTGAAATCACTAACTACTGATAGGCATAGTTAGCAAATGAAAGATTTTGATAGAGAACAAACAATGTATTTACCTTAATAGTGTTCAAAAGTCATTATATATATATATATATATATATATATCAGTTCGTGACGTCCAGTCTTGTCCGCATCTCGTGGTCGTGCGGTAGCGTTCTCACTTCCCACGCCCGGGTTCCCGGGTTCGATTCCCGGCGGGGTCAGGGATTTTCTCTGCCTCGTGATGGCTGGGTGTTGTGTGCTGTCCTTAGGTTAGTTAGGTTTAAGTAGTTCTAAGTTCTAGGGGACTGATGACCATAGATGTTAAGTCCCATAGTGCTCAGAGCCATTTGAACGATTTTGAACCATCCAGTCTTACAAATTTACTGTCTGTGATGGACACACGTCCAGATCATCCGCTTTCAAAACTCTGCCATCTCTCTCCCCACATCCACCACTGCTGGCGGCTCACCTCCAACCGCGCAACGCTACGCGCTGTTCACATCCAGCTGCCGAACACTACAATAGCAAACAACAATGCAAACCAGCTACAGACTGCACACAGCACAGCCAGTGATTTTCATACAGAGCGCTACGTGGCGTTAACGACCTAAAAACCTAAACAGCCTACTTACAAGGGCAGTGCATTGACGGAGCTGTCGTTTCCACTCAGGTTGCCGGACCATTATATGTCAAATCTGGACATCAAACAAAAATGTCCTACATGGCCCTATTGACATGTACAACAACATGGGCCATTCATACTGAACTTGCAACTGTTATGTCCACTGACAGATTTTTGATGGCCGTGCAACGCTTTGCAGGACGTAGGAGACTACCAATCACTGTCTACTCAGACAATGCTACAACGTTCCATGCAGCCAACTCAGAACTGTCGGTGCTTTTCAAAACCATGCAGCATACTGACGTACAGCTCTGCTGTGCTCACCACGGAATCACTTGGAAATTCATACCACCACGTGCGGCTTGGTGTGGAGGCTGGTGGTAACGCATGGTAGGCTCAGTCAAGCGCTGCCTGAGGAAAGTTCTTGGTCGCTCCCAGGTGGATGAAGAGAGCTTAAACACCACCTTGATCAGCATAGAAGCCGCAATAAACTCACGACCCGTCACTCAAGGAGAGAGTGACACTACATTGACGCCAGCCCACTTTCTAAATGGTGGGAAATTAGTAATAATTCCGTATGGGCCAGAGCCAGCAACTAGAAGGGACCTTGCCAAGGAGTTCCGACTTAGACAAAAGGTTAACGACGACATCTGGCGCAGGTGGAAGACAGAATACCTCCTGCTGCTAAGACAATACCATGAGGTGAAGGGATACCCTTCGCAAAGGAAACCGAGAATTGGAGAGGTTGTTCTGCTCCAAAAAATGGTTCAAATGGCTCTAAGCACTATGGGACTTAACATCTATGGTCATCAGTCCCCTAGAACTTAGAGCTACTTAAACCTAACTAATCTAAGGACATCACACAACACCCAGTCAACACGAGGCAGAGAAAATCCCTGACCCCGCCGGGAATCGAACCCGGGAACCCGGGCGTGGGAAGCGAGAACGCTACCGCACGACCCCGAATTGCTGGCTGTTCTGCTCCAAGAAGACAGCAAATGACGGCATTTGTGGAAGAGGGCTGTGGTAGAAGAAGTGCGGCATGGCAGAGACAGTAAAATACGGTGCATCATCCTCCGCCAGCCAGATGGTATGTCTGTCGCCTGGTCCAGCTGGTCATCCCCCTCGAGATGGACCAGGGTGGGGAGGATGTTGGGGAATGATGACTCCTACGCCATCTGTTAGTGTTCTGTTAAGTATGTACAATGTGCTGCCGTCTGTAGCGGATTTATTTTAACTGTAACTGTAAAATGGATGTGTGAAAATAAAGGTGAGTGTGGGCAGAAGTTTACTGTGTCCTTGATTTCACTGGTGTGTAGCAACACAGGTGATTCACGTGAAAAGGTTTTCGAACTGATTATGCTCGCGCAATGGGAATTAACACACTCCGAACGCGGAGTGGCAGTTGGAGCTATATGCATAGGACATTCAGTTTCGGAAATTGTTAGAGAGTTCAAGTTTCCGAGATTCACAGTGCAAGAGTGTGCCGAAATATACAGTTTCAGACTTTAGCTCTCACTAAGGACAACGCAATGGCCGACGGCCTTTACTTAACTACCGAGGGGGGGGGGGGGGGGGGCTACGCTTGCGTAGAGTTGTCAATGGCAACAGACAAGCAACACTGCACGAAATAATGCAGAGATTAATATGGGACGTACCACGAACGTATCCGTTAAAACAGTGCGGGCTATGGAGGCAGACGACCGACGCGAAAGGCTTGCTGACAGCGCAACATCGCCTGCTTCGCCTCTATTGGGCTCGTGACTACACCGGCTGGAACCCAGATGACTGAACAACCGTGGCCTGGTCAGATGAGTCCCAATTCAGTTTGGTAGGAGCTGATGGCAGGGTTCGAGTGTGGCGCAGACCTCACGAAGCCGTGGACCCAAGATGTCAACAAGACATTCTGAAAGTTGGTGGTTGCTCTATAATGGTGTGAGATATGTTTACATCGATTAGACTGGGTCCTCTGGTCTAGTTGAACCGACCAGTGACCATAAACGGTTATGATCGGCTACTTAGAGACGTTTTGCAGCCGTTGGTAGACTTTATTTTCTCGAAAAACGATGGAAGTTTTAAGGATGGCAACGCTCCTTGTCACTGGACCACAATGGTTCGCGATTGGTTTGAAGAACTTTCTGGAAGGCTCGAGCGAATGATGTGACCACACTGGCAATACTTTCCCAGTTATGGACGTATCCCTAGCGAAGGGGACTTCGAACGACTTGTTGAGTCCTTGCTACTCCGTGAAAAAGAGGTCGCACACGATATTCGGATATACGTTTGGTAAGCATTTGTGGTCATGTATCATATTGTATCATGCATTTAAATACACTGAGTGGTTAATACAAGTGCCGCTACTCACAGAGGTCGAGTGAGCGGTGTAATTATCATATCGCAGCCAAATGTGGTAGATACTGTAAAGAACTAGTTCCATATACTGGGTGGTCCATTGATCGTGACCGGGGCAAATATGTCACGAAATAAGTATCAAACGAAAAAACTACAACAACGAAAGACGTCTAGTTCAAAGGGGGTAACCAGATGGCGCTATGATTGGCCCGCTACATCGCGCTGCCATACGTCAATTGGATATCAACTGCGTTTTTTAAACAGGAACCCCCATTTTTTATTACATATTCGTGTAGTACGTAAAGAAATATGAGTGTTTTAGTTGGACCATTTTTTTCGCTTTGTGGTAGATGGCGCTGCAATAGTCACAAACGTATAAGTACGTGGTATCACGTAACATTCCGCCAGTGCGGAAGGTATTTGCTTCGTGATACATTACCCGTGTTAAAATGGACCGTTTACCAATTGCGGAAGAGGTCGATATTGTGTTGGTGTATGGCAATTGTGATCAAAATGCCAACGGGCGTGTGCTATGTATGCTGCTCGGTATCCTGGACGACATCATAGAAGCGTCCGGACCGTTCGCCGGATAGTTACGTTATTGAAGGAAACAGGAAGCGTTCGCCACATGTGAAACGTCAACCACGACCTGCAACAAATGATGACGCTCAAGTAGGTGTTTTAGCTGCTGTCGCGGCTAATCCGCACATCAGTAGCAGTCAAATTGCGCGAGAAACAGGAATCTCAAAAACGTCGGTGTTGAGAATGCTACATCAACATCGATTGCACCCATACCATATTTCTATGCACCAGGAATTGCATGGCGACGACTTTGAATGTCGTGTACAGTTCTGCACTGGGCACAAGAGAAATTATGGCACGATGACAGATTCTTTGCACGCGTTCTATTTAGCGACGAAGCGTCATTCACCAACAACGGTAACGTAAACCAGCATAATATGCACTATTGAGCAACGAAATTCCATGATGGCTGCGACAAGTGGAACTTCAGTGATCTAGGCGGGTTAATGTATGGTGCGGCATTATGGGAGGAACGATAATTGTTCCCCATTTTATCGAGGGCAGTGTAAATGGCGCAGTGTATGCTGATTTCCTACGTAATGTTCTACCGATGTTACTACAAGATGTTTCACTGCATGACAGAATGGCGATGTACTTCCAACATGATGGATGTCCCACACATAGCTCGCGTGCGGTTGAAGCGGTATTGAATAGCATATTTCATGACAGGTGGATTGGTCGTCGAAGCATCATACCATGGCCCGCACGTTCACCGGATCTACGTCCCCGGATTTCTTTTTCTGGGGAAAGTTGAAAGATATTTGTTATTGTGATCCACCAAAAAAACCTGACAACATGCGTCAGCGCACTGTCAATGAATGTGCGAACATAACGGAAGGTGAACTACTCGCTGTTGAGAGAAATGTCGTTACACGTATTGCCAAATGCATTGAGGTTGACGGACATCATTTTGAGCAATTTTGCATTAATGTGATACTTACAGGTAATCACGCTGTAACAGCATGCGTTCTCAGAAATGATGAGTTCACGGAGGTACATGTATCACATTGGAACAACCGAAATAAAATGTTCAAACGTACCTACGTTCTGTATTTTAATTTAAAAAACCTACCTGTTACCAACTGTTCTTCTAAAATTGTGAGCCATATGTTTGTGACTATTACACTGCCATCTATCACAAAGCGAAAAAAGTGGGCCAACTAAAACATTCATATTTCTTTACGTTCTACAAGAATATGTAATAAAAAATGGGGGTTCCTATTAAAATAAAACACAGTTGATATCCGTTTGACCTATGGCAGCGCCATCTAGCGAGCCAACCACAGCGCCATCTGGTTTCCCTCTTCAAGCTAGAGAAGTTTCTTTCTTTGTAGTTTTTCGTTTGACGCTTATTTCGTGAGATATTTGGCCCGGTCACGATCAATGGACCACCCTGTATATTGGTTAGGAACGGGATATGGGAAGAATAGGTCAAACAACTGGGAAAGGCAGTTTGTTCAATATGAGCATCGGAGACGTTGACTAGATGCAGTACAGCGGCATATTTGTACCTGGTGGCCAAAACCGGAATTAATTTTTTCCAGCGTAAATCGGTTCTCCATTAACGTAAAAAATGGTTCAAATGGCTCTGACCACTATGAGACTTAACAGCTGTGGTCATCAGTCCCCTAGAACGTAGAACTACTTAAACCTAACTAACCTAAGGACATCACAATCATCCACGCCCGAGGCAGGATTCGAACCTGCGACCGTAGCGGTCACGCGGTTCCAGACTGAAGCGCCTAGAACCGCACGGCCACACCGGCCGGCCCCATTAACGCATTAGAGTATTATCAAGTTTCATAACCACGCGAAGTTTACAGTCCGCACTGGATCTCCATGAGTAGCTGCACTTCATTATAACCACACAGTATGTAAAACTGATATTATTAATCAATTAATCGTTCGCTCACACAGACATCGCAACACTGCTTGGTCAGGCAACTACAGTGCCATATCTTTATAGATCCTCAGGGTGGCAGCAATCTGAAACGAAGAACACTTGACATGAAATGTTCCGATGGTGTCAACTGTTAACGATCAGTACTTGGGCTAATGGCCAACTTATCACACCTTTATTATAAATGTTCTCCTGATGCCTCAAAACGCGCTTATTTGTAAAGGTTATTAATTAATTGTAACCTCGGTACATATGGGGCCCAGGTGTAGCCGCACTGGCTCTTGAGCAAAGATGTTTGACGACCACTGCTCCGCCGCGCGTGGTGACCGCGCGGTCTCGGGCGTCTTGTCACGGTCCGTGGTTCTCGCCCCGTCGGACGTTCGAGTCCTCCCTCGGGCATGGGTGTGAGTGTGTTGTCCTTTGTGTAAGTTAGTTTGAGTTAGATTAAGTAGTGGATAAGCTTAATGACCGATGACATCAGCAGTTTGGTCCCGTAAGACCTTACGACGACGGCCACAGTTCCACTCTGTGAACATTGGACCATAACTGGCATGAGTATGTCTCTGTAGGAAACGCATTTTTAATGGCCAGACAGGATGGGGATATACGTATAGGGATATGGTGTCTGTTCCTTCGGACATGACCTGCAGCCGTCTAGAACGAAATTAGAATTATATTAATACGTTCAGCTGTTAACGGGCGTTGATATATATCAACGGGGACAGGTGAAAATGTGTACCCAACGGGGACTCGAACCCGGGATCTCCTGCTTACATGGCAGACGCTCTATCCATCTGAGCCACCAAGGGCACAGAGAATAGCGCGACTGCAGGGACTATCTTGCGCACGCCTTCCGTGAGACCCATATTCTCACCTTGTACGTCCACACACTACATTCGCAGTGTCCCACCCCATCACACTCATTACTCGTGGAAGACATTCTTACCAAGTCCCGTAAGAATTCGGGGAAAATGTGTGCATCCGCACAGAAGAAGAAGGTCATGGCCGGTACTGCCACCACTATATACTTATATGGATATGATGTCTGTTCTTACAGACATGTCCAAAAGAACATCATTGTAAGTTGTTATTTATCTGTATTAGAACAGCGAATATTTTTATAGCGCTTCTCGTTGGTTTATTGAAAAGAAATACGCAAGAGGGAAATTAATCATCAATAGTATATTTCTTTACATTAACTAAAACAGTCTGATGAAGAGCAGACAGTTTTTGGATACTACTCCTGTAGAGAGCAACTGGTTTCGAGATTAAAGATGTAGTTACTTCCATTTTAAAATGCATTTTCATATGTAAAGATATTTTCTTGATTGTTGTTCGCCGGCCGAAGTGGCCGTGCGGTTAAAGGCGCTGCAGTCTGGAACCGCAAGACCGCTACGGTCGCAGGTTCGAATCCTGCCTCGGGCATGGATGTTTGTGATGTCCTTAGGTTAGTTAGGTTTAACTAGTTCTAAGTTCTAGGGGACTAATGACCTCAGCAGTTGAGTCCCATAGTGCTCAGAGCCATTTGAATCATTTTTGATTGTAGTTCGATAAACAGAAAGAAAGGTAAACGCTTGAGGGAGCTAAGCCAGTAAAACAAGCGTGGCAGATAGTGCTACGCTTACAACTTCCTGGATTGATTCTTTTGTGAAATCAGCAGAAAGCAGACAGGCGCTGTCGAACAGTAGTAACACTTGATGCAGTTTCCTTATTCGCTTTCTTGTGTTGCAAGCATAAGGCGTCTCAGTTGCTAGTAACAGACGCCAAATGCGATAGCCACACCCCTAGGATGCAGTTCTTAACACAAAACACCTTCTTTGTGTCATCAGGTGCATAACGTTACATTGTGAGGACTCACATTGGCGTTTGCTTCAAATATTTTTTGTTAAGGCCAATCATTATTTGATTTTTGTGAAGTTAATAGACAGTGGTTCAAATCACCATATCAACATCCTGATTTAGACTTTCCGCTACTACCTTAAACCGATTAAGGCAAATACTGAGATCTTTTATTTGAAAGGGCACAGTCGATTTCCTTCCCTGTTCCTCCATGTCGTAGGTTCTGCTTCAACTTTAACTATCTCGTAGTTGACAGGTCGTTTAACCGATTCTACCTTTCTTTCTTTTTGTCTTCAACATTGCCACTGAATGCAAGTGTCTCACGAAGAGTAAATAGTCGCAGTTTATCGTAGTTGACACTAATCGGGCGGACTATATTGGTGAAATCTAAAAAAGTCAACCATCAAAGCACGTCTGTTCTTCGTAAATGAGGAGAATAATTGACGTCGAAATGACCCTACTTGAAACGAGAAAACTATCTTCAGCCGTGTTACCTTACTCTACACACAACACAACTGTATTCTGCCTCCAAACATCTATTAAATCCAAAGAGAGTAAAATGACACAAATGTTAGATTTTTATACCGGTTAATACTCCAGTTTCTAACGTTTAAACAATATTCCTCATAATATCCAAATGTGCAAGGTTCAATAAGTCACCACAACAATAATTTAGAACCTCAAATTGAAGATTGCGAAATATATTAATAGCAGGCAGCGTGAGAACACGGCAAATAAAACCTCCATAAAGTTCTGCATCAGCCTAATTTATTAAGGCCGTCTCTTTCCTCGGTGGACTACATACATTAATATTCTTCACATAATGTTACATTAGAAGGTCACTACTCAATTGCCTAAACAATTATACCATATGAAATTAGGTTCAAAAATGTAAAGAAAAGAGTGTGCTTCATATGAAACTTCCTGACAGATTAAAACTGTGTGCCGCGCCGAGACTCGAACTCGGGGCCCTTGCCTTTCGCTCGCAATCTCATTCTGGAAACATCCCCAAAGCTGTGGTTAAGCCACGTCTCCGCAATATCCTTTCTTTCAGGAGTGTTAGTTCTGCAAGGTTAGCAGGAGAGCTTCTGTAAAGTTTGGCAGGTAGGAGACGAGGTACTGGCAGAAGTAAAGCTGTGACGACGGGGCGTGAGTCGTGCTTGGGTAGTTCAGATGGTAGAGCACTTGCCCGCGAAAGGCAAAGGTCCCGCGTTCGAGTCTCGAACCGGCACAGTTTTAATCTGCAGGAAGTTTCATATCAGCGCACACTCCGCTGCAGAGTGAATATCTCATCCAGTGTGCGTAATGTCTGGCCTTTTCGTTTCACTGCGCCAGGTTTCTTACTAGTCTACAAATACACTGTAAGACAAAAACGACGCACCATGAAGGAATTATCCAAGTGGGACGGAAATCAGTAGAGGTGGCGTACATGTACCGAAAAACAAATGATTACAATTTCAGAAAAATTGGATTATTTGTTAAACAGAAACAGCTTAACAAATCGCGTAAGTCAGTAACTCTTTAGTCCACTTGTAGCACTTATGCATACAGTTATTCGGCCTGGCATTGAATGACATTCTTGAGTGTCCCCTGAGGAATACCATTCTAAATTCTGTCCAACTGGCAAGTTAGATCGTCAAGGCCCCGCGATGGTTGGAGGGCCCTGCCTATAACGCTCCAATCGTTCTGGTTTGCTGACCAAGTTACGGTTTAGTACACAGGAAGACAAGCAGTACAAACTCTCGCCTTGTGTGGGAGGGTGGAGGGTCGGCATTATCTTGCTGAAGCTGAAATATAAGGTAAGGATGGCTTGCTAGAAAGGGAAACAAAACGAGGCTTAGAATATCGTCGACATATCACTATGCTGTAAGAGTGCCACAGATGGCAACCAAAGGGTACTCCTGTGAAATGAAATGGCTCCCTGACAATCACTCCTCGCTGTCTGGCGGCGACAGTCAGGTTGGTATTCAATGGCTGTCCAGGGAGTGTCCAGACACCTCATCGGCCTGTAATCTCGTAGACTGGAGTATAATTATCTTTAGTGATGAATCGGGCTGCGAATTGAGTCCCGATGACCAGCGAAGATGTGTCTGGATTCGTCCCAGACAGCGGTGGAATACCAACCTGACCGTCTCTCTCAGTACCGCCCGTGAACCAGGAGTGATGGTCTAGGGTGCCAATTATTTTCATAGCAGGACCCATTTGGTTATCATTCGCGGCACTCTTACAACCCAGCGATACGTCGATGAATATTCTATGCCCTGTTTTGTTGTCCTTTCTGGCAAGGCATTCTGAGCTTACATTTCAGCAAGATAATGCCCGGCCGCACGCCGCAAGAGTTTCTAATTGTTGTCTTCTTGCTTGCCGAACTGTACCTTAGCCAGGAAGGTCGCCGGATATCTCCCCAGCTGAGAAGGTTTGGAGCGTTATGGGCACGGCCCTCCAACCAACTCGGTATTTTGACGATCTAACGCGTCAGTGGGACATAATTTGGCACAATATTCCTCAGGAGGACGTACATGAACTATGTCAATTAATGCCAAGCCTAATAACTGCTTGCATAAAGGCCCGAGGTGAACCAATGCATTACTGACTTATTCAATTTGTGAAGCTCTTTCTCTTGAATAAATAATCCAATTTTTCTGAAATTGTAATCATTTGTTTGATTCTACATGTACATCACATCTACTGATTTCCAACCCACAGGGATAATTCCTTCGTGGTTCGTCATTTTTTGTCGTAGACTGTTCCTACATTAGCAAAGAATCACAAGTGTTTGTCTCTATATGTGTATCACATCTGCCGATTTCCGTTCCATTCGGATAAATTGTTCGTGGTTCATCGTTTTCTGTCGTAGACTGTACATACGTAAGCGTAGAATCATAAGTGGAAAGCAACACTTCCTACAGAACTTCTCGCATCCTACCTTGTTGCCAAGCGTGTTGAGAACCGCTTCAGCGAGCATGTGAAACCCAAAAAATGTTTCAAATGGCTCTGAGCACTATGAGACTTAACTTCTGAGGTCATCAGTCGCCTAGAACATAGAACTAATTAAACCTAACTAACCTAGGGACATCACACACATCCATGCCCGAGGCAGGATTCGATTTCCGAAAAGCATTTGACTCAGTACCACACATACACTTATCAAAAGTGCAATTATAGCGGTATGAACTGATATTTGTCGCTGGACTGAGAACTTTTGGTAGGGAACACTTAGAAGGTTATCTTGGAAGGAGAGTCATCGTCAAATACAGTTTTGCCCCAGGGAAGTGTATTGGGAGCCTTGCTATTCCTGTTGTATATTAATGACCTTTTCGACAATATAATTATAACCTCAGATTTTTTGCAAATGATGCAGTTCTCTATAATGAAGTACTATCGGAAAGAAGCTGCATAAATATTCAGTCAGATCTTGATAAGATTTCAAAAGTGGAGCAAAGAATGGCGACTTGCTTTAAATGTTCAGAAATGTAGAGCTGTGCACTTCACAAAACGAAAAAAGTAATATACTTTAATAGTAATATCAATGAGTCACTATTGGAATCGTTCATCTCGTACAAGTATGTGGATGTAACAGTTCGTACTGATATGAAATGAAATGACCACATAGGCATAGTCGTGCGTATATCAGGTGTCAGGTTTCGGTTTATTTATAGAGTACTGGGGAATTGCAATCAGTCTACAAATGAGACTGCTTACAAACCACTCGTGCGACCGGTTCTAAAATACTGCTCAAGTGTGTCGGATCCGTACCCAATATGACTAACAGGGGATATTGGACGTATACAAAGAAGGGCAGCATAAATGGGCGCAGCAAAGTTTCAAGAACCGGCTTTATATGAACACTCTAGCAATATACTAAAATTGCTTACGTATCACTCGCATAGAGATAGTGAGGATAAGATTAGAATAATTACTGCACGTACAGACTCATTCAAACAATGATTCTTTCCCCGCTTCATACGTGAATGGAAAGGGAAGAAACCATAATAACTCGTACAATGGAAGGTATCCTCTGTTATGTGCCTCAAGGTTGTTTAAAGAGTGTCGGTATAGATGCAGAGTACTAAAATCTGGTCAAAATTATGCATTGGGTAATCGAGGCAGCTAGCGAATATTGATGTGCGTGGAGAAGCAAATGTATGTTTCGAGCAGGCTGTAATCAACTTCCAGAGAATCAGAATCTCATCCTTCATTACGATAAAATCATGAACCAGCCGGCTGTGTAGTGCGGTTGTCTGTTGGAATGCTTCTAACTTCGTATGCCGAAGGACTGTGTTCGATTCACACATCGGACAACCACGAATAGGCCCTCTTATCCTCTGGTAACGCCAGCTGATCAACGAAGGTTTGGATTGTGGTTCTGGATAGACATTAAACATGATGTCCCTTCGCTACCTACTGGAGGAAACTCGGCGTAGCTTGGGTCATGACAAGGTGCAAATCGCAAAAAGTTGAAACCCTGTCAACAGTAAGCTTTCTTTCACCAGAAATTTTAATTTATTAATGAGAGAGTCGTCTTGTAAAGTCACAGAGCACTTATTTCCTGTTGTATTTGAACCTGAGATGTTGAAAGTATTCGTACTGGACGGGTATTGAAAATCAGGCCTATTCTTTTGCCGGATTTGACCACTTTGAGACGATACAGTTCCGTCGCTTCGTTGTTTCACCAGGGTTCTAGACTCCTAAATGTCTGCACGAAAGGCGAGGTCTGGGTTCCAATCTTGGTTGGGCACAAAAATTTTCATGACATTTCAGGTTGTAGCACGTGCGTATCAAACAACAGGTGAAAAATAATAACGCTTTTTACGCCTCTCCATGCGTTTTCAGTCATAACAGTTGGTGTTGGTTTCGATACAGAACTTTCCGTCATGTCATTTCAGGTTCATACACGTCCATCCCAGTTACTGGTGGAAAAGAATTTGATAGTCACTGTCTCTTTTTGTGCAGTCAACAACGACGATGTGTGTGGTGTTCGACTCTGGGTCAGCACAGAAACTTTCATCATGTTATTTATAGTTCAGACACGAGCACATCTTGGTACTGGTGGAATAAACCGATATTCAGAGTCTATTCGTGGCTATATGACGACAAAGATAGGTGTTGGGTTCTGCTCCCGCTAACACAAAACTTTTTCGGTCTCGACATTTCAGTTCCATTAATTTCGTTACAGGCAAAATTTTCGATATCTGAAATTTGAATGTGCTTAGTTAACTATCTGGTTAGGTGCTGGATCCGAATCTCCATACAATACAAAACTTCCAACCATGTCCATTTCAATTTAAACAATCAGGCACTTTGTTAGTTGTGACTAAAATTAGATTTTTGTGGTTAGTTAACGGGGATAACATTTGCTGCACTGGAGACCCGGGTTCCAGTTCAGTGAAAAAATTTTCATTATGTAATTTCAATTTAAAACTAGCTTTTCGAAATACATTTACTGCGATAAATTTGAGTTTGCATGCGTTAAAAAGTGCCTCATCTCTAATAACGTGTTTTATGATATTTTCGTTGTCGTAGTATCTGTTTGCAGCTGGATTAAGAACTACATGGGCAGTTTTATCTAGTGCTCTTATAGTAACCATTTTGTGTAGTCAAACGACTGTGCCGAAAAGAGAGCAGGAGACCTGCAAGGCAGTTACATTATGTGGTTTACATACAAATCAGATGGAGCGCAATTCAGGTCGTTCGGATACTTTTGAGCGTATTAGTACATGTACATTTATATAGTTAATTTTTACTAAAAATTTGTAATCGTTTCTTGCAGTCAGAGCAATGTTATTCCATATTTCATACACTTCGTACAACTCTTGGCTTTTTAGTCACTTGGTGTGTATAATGTGTTCTTAATTTTGTAATGAAGCCAGACGAATATCCTGTTTGTAGACAAATGTCCTGTTTATGTCACGACTTGATGTAATTTTGAAATCAATAAGATCGTAAAATGCCTAGCAATGGCGTGGGAATATTTGCGCTGTTGTAACTGACAAGTTTTTGTTTCGATGGACGGGATCTGCATTGCATTGGTATAACAAAACTCAGAGGTTTAACTTGCTGTTGGCTACCCTCCTTTTCATCCAATTTACACCGAGCTACATAAGACCGGGTGGTAGCGGTAGCGTGCTGATTTCGGCACACGAAAGCGTCTTTAACATCCGTTTTAACATTTAATGGGGCGGCATTAGATATCAATGGCAGAATAATAAACCATTTATGGTTTATTACATCGGTGCTTGGAGGACGTGGACATGTTAATAACGGTAGCAGACAGCATAAATTTTGCACAATAATACACTGCCTGACAAAAATAGTGGGAGCACCGACAGGACATGGGTGGATATCATTGTAACTACATACACGTAAACACCATCGGAGGGTATGTACACTGAAGTGCCAAAGAAACTGATATACGCATGCGTATTCAAATGCAGAGATATGTAAACAGACAGAACACGGCGCTGCGGTTACCACAACAAGTGTCTGGCGCAGATGTTAGATCGATTACTGCTGCTACAATTGCAGGTTATCAAGACTTAAGTGAGTTTGAGCGTGGTATTATAGTCGGCGCACGAGCGATGGGACATAGCATCTCCGAGGTAGCGATGAAGTGTGGATTTTCCCGTACGACCATTTCACTAGTGTACCGTGAATATCAGGAATCCGGTAGAACATATATCAGGAACCCGGTAAAACATCAAATCTTCGACATCGCTGCGGCCGAAAAAAGATCCTGAAAGAAAAGGGCCAACGACGACTGAAGAGAGTCGTTTAAAGTGTCAGAAGTGTAACCCTTCCGCAAATTGCCGCAGATTTCAACGCTGAGCCATCAACAAGTGTCAGCGTGCGAACCATTCGACGAAATGTCGTCGATATGGACTTTCGGAGCCGAAGACCCCCTCGTGTACCCTTGATGACTGCACGACACAAAGTTTTCGCCTCACCTGGGCCCGTCAACACCGGCATAGGGCTATTGATGACTAGAAAAATGTTGCCTGGTCGGATGAGTCTCGTTTCAAATTGTATCGAGCGGATGGACATGTAAGGGTACGGAGACAGCCTCACAATCCTTGGACCCTGAATGTCAGCAGGGGATTGTTCAATCTGGTGGAGGCTCTATAATTGTGTCGGGCGTGTGCAGTTGGAGTTATGTGGAACCCCTGGTACGTCTCGATACGACTCTGAAAGGTGACATGTACGTAAGCATCCAGTCTGATCATCTGCATCCATTCAGGTCTATTGTGCATTCTAACGGACTGGGGCAACTCCAGCAGTACTATGCGAGACTTCACAGGCCCAGAATTGCTACAGTGTGGCTCCAGGAACTCTCTTCTCAGTTCAAACACTTCTGAGTCCAAACACTCCCCAGACATGAGCATTACTGAGCATATCTAGGATGCCTTGCAACGTGCTGTTCAGAAGAGATCTCCACCCCCTCCTACTCTTACGCATTTATGTACAGCCCTGCAGGATACATGGTGTCAGTTCCCTCTGGAACTACTTCAGACCTTAGGCAAGTCCGTGTCACATCGTGTTGCGACACTTTTTTTAATGAAGGAAAGCATGGTACGTAGTAGGGTGCGCTATTTTTATTTTTGTTAGGTGTACTATCGGCCGATTGCGACAACTACGTCATTACCCATCACCTTGGTCTTATTGACTTCTTACTAAGTTGAATGTCTGCTTTCAGTTTTAACACATTGATCCACGTCCGTTGGTATTTCTAAACGCTACCCAGTGCCTTACCAGGCAACGTTTCAAAACAATACAGCCTACTACGAATCATGCTCATCGTGTTCAGTGTTGTTATCGGATCTTGAAGGGTATATGAGGGGCTTGAACAGTGTCAGATGTTGAGTGACAACTGTGAAGTACACGGAGATACCGCTTACTCGTGTGAGACAGGGCCGTCAGCACCTGACAATCTGAAACGTCCCTCACTGGAATTCTCTATTCAAGCATAGTATGTTCATGTGATCACACGTTGTGGAGTATGAACTCCCACTGTATGCAGTCCACGACAGCTAGTATTATATGGCTTCTACGATGCACGAGCCTAGGCAATGAAAGTACTCTTCCGGTTTATGCTCGACCTGAAGATGGCGTAACTGTTGCGCCGAAACTAGTCGTTTGTATCTCATTGATGATACGGCTCATTTTCTTTATTTATATCATCAGCCGCGGTTCTACGTCCAAGGTCATTCAAATCGGTCTCCCTAATCAGCGCATCGCAATTGAGAGTATCCGTATAATAAGTTATCTCTTCCAGAACGAAATTTTAAGTCTGCAGCGGAGTGTGCGTTGATATGAAACTTCCTGGCAGATTTAAACTGTGTGGCGGACCGAGACTCGAACTCTGTCCGGCACACAGTTTTAATCTGCCAGGAAGTTTGATAACATCGCACACTCCGTTGCTGAGTGAAAATCTCATTCCGGAAACATCCCCCATGCTGTGGCAAAGCCATGTCTCCGCAATATCCTTTCTTTCAGGAGTGCTAGTTCTGCAAGGGTCGCAGGAGAGCTTCTGTAAAGTCTGGAAGGTAGGAGACGAGATACTGGCAGAAGTAAAGCTGTGAGGATGGGGCGTGAGTCGTGCTTAGGTAGCTCAGTTGGTAGAGCACTTGCCCGAGAAAGGCAAAGGTCCCGAGTTCGAGTCTCGATCCTGCACACAGTTTTAATCTGCCAGGAAGTTTCAAGTTATCTCTTGCCCCGCGATGTCATACTCACCCTCACGGGCGCTCTTCCTCTAAGGCGTACACCATATTTCCAAGGCACTAACAGACGAAAAGGAATAAACTTCTCGACCAGCAGGTACTGCGAACGTGGTATAACCTCCCCATTATATGTTTGTGTATGAAATTTAGCCCAAATTTACCTCCCACTCTATAAAAAGTATACGTATTAAAAAATATGTGGTGTTATCCAACTTAAAGTTGAATGCTAATGTTTCACTAGACAAAACCTAATCTGAATTGAACTGTAAATGGTCTCAATACAACTTGTGTGTATATTAAATGCGCAACTGAATTGGAACAATCATCTGACACTAATCAATATTTCGACTTTCCTCGCGTCTTGACAACATTGTTGCAGCTTTCTTGAAAGGGCAACAGTAAACAACAAGCAGGCAGCGGCTAAGCTAGATTTATTTTTCTAAATAAAATTTCGAAGCTATTCAAACTGTTGCATACCACATGGTGCAATGTGGTAATGCGCAATGATAAACCTTTAAACAGTGGGATGGGGAGAGTAACTATTCTTATGACAATGATATTCCAAGACAACGATTTTAGAATGAAGTATGTATTCAAATAGACAGTAAAGTTTCAGTGTGATCTTCGCCCGTTAACATTGCTCTGAACAATAGTATCCTTAATAAAGTGAACAATGATTTTAAAAAGGGTACAGCGTTAACAGAGAATTTCCACAAAAACCAAACAGCTTAATCAATTAATATGTAAATACATGGCTCAGGGAAATGGGGCGGTGTTTCTCTCCGCTCTGAATAAGTGAACAAAGTTGACTAGCTGCCAATAATAATTTCTGCAAATTGAGTGCGCAATGCTGCAGTCTTACCCAAACTACTTTTTTTGTAGTCTTTCAGTATATACATCATATTTCTCCTTGCTGTCCATTACAATAAATCTTTCTTCATCTAACAGATACCATCACAATTCAACATAGCACAACTAAATACGTCCATCACCTACCACACTTCAACTAAGAATAAATCTGAATGTGCAGAGGCAGAGACTGTTCCACAACGAGACCAAAGACTGTTTAACAGTAATTTAATTTGCTCTCTCTCTCTGACATGCACATCGGTAACATACAAAAATTGAAATGACATGTCCACATTACATATTGTCCACCTTCCCTGAGTAGAATTTTGTAAGAGGGTGATTTCAGATATGAATGGGACGAGGACAAAATTCTAAACACTATGGACACAAACTTACGAAACGTGTTGCAAATACAAGAACATGAGTTAAAGAACTATAATTCACGACAGCTAGATTATCACGTTTCAGGATGTCTATGAGAACGTTCTGCACATCGTTATTTCGAAAGTTTATATATCACATTTTGTATTGAAGTAGTATTGGTGAGCTACACCGTTTTTGTACACACAAAAAGTAGGTTATAGCGTCTATATCACACAAGGCCCACATTTCTGAAGCTCAGTCACCCATGAAAATAGTAATTTTCACTATGAAAGTAGGTGGAAGAGAGATTCTGTCACAAACGACCAAAATTTCCTTAGCTCGTTGCCATTATGTTACTGTAGTGGAATGCTACATAGAAGCAGACTAGTGAGACTAAGCACAACTCTCATCTGACAACTCCACACACACACACACACACACACACACACACACACACACACACACACACACACACACGCGCGCGCGCGCGCGCAAAAGTGAGATACATAGTAGCATTTGCCTGAAGCAGGCTATATCCATTGATATCTCCAAAGCTATATTGTAGTGTCGAAGAATTCCTTACGAAACTCAGTTGCGGTTTGTGTGAGTGAAGTATGCCAACATTTCGCTGAGAACGTTTCAATATATAATAGGTAGACATATTTCTTCTGCCCTGGCAAGTCTCAGTCATTTGTGGCGAATGGTCAATCAGTTACAGTTTGTTACATTTACAATATACAATTATCCATATTGAGACTGTAGTAATCAGATTTTATCTCGTTGTATATATGGAATACACATATAGTGTAATGATTTCTATGTCTATAAAAACGTAAGGAAGAACGGCATCATGGTACTTACAATAATAAATTACAGAAACATCAGAAATGTTAATCTTGTGAATTAGTGTACAGTAATATGCATGACGAGATACAATTGTGATACATGTACAGAACGACCTACAGAGAATTCTAAATCTATTCAGGTAAGTATGTTTGTGTGGACATCAATGAACTACACAAAAATATAAAGAGTAAGGTAGAAAGAGGCACATAAGGATAGTGACCACACACCAAAAATAAACACATGAGGATAGTTGTCTCACACACACAGTTCAGGGGAACACAATCATATAATTAGGAAAAACATCGATAAGGGTGTAACCGAGGTTCACATCAAAGAATACTTTAGCAGTCAGTCAAATGTCAGTCTATTATTACTTCTAATATGACCAATAATTAACAGGCTAGCTAGTTATTTTCATCCTTTAGTTTGTGCACCTTTTCAGCATTTGGCGCATATTTTCATCAAAGTTCCAACATGAACAACTGTTCACTTTATCTCTTTGCTTCTTCCTGTCGTATACACTCCTGGAAATGGAAAAAAGAACACATTGACACCGGTGTGTGAGACCCACCATACTTGCTCCGGACACTGCGAGAGGGCTGTACAAGCAATGATCACACGCACGGCACAGCGGACACACCAGGAACCACGGTGTTGGCCGTCGAATGGCGCTAGCTGCGCAGCATTTGTGCACCGCCGCCGTCAATGTCAGCCAGTTTGCCGTGGCATACGGAGCTCCATCGCAGTCTTTAACACTGGTAGCATGCCGCGACAGCGTGGACGTGAACCGTATGTGCAGTTGACGGACTTTGAGCGAGGGCGTATAGTGGGCATGCGGGAGGCCGGGTGGACGTACCGCCGAATTGCTCAACACGTGGGGCGTGAGGTCTCCACAATACATCGATGTTGTCGCCAGTGGTCGGCGGAAGGTGCACGTGCCCGTCGACCTGGGACCGGACCGCAGCGACGCACGGATGCACGCCAAGACCGTAGGATCCTACGCAGTGCCGTAGGGGACCGCACCGCCACTTCCCAGCAAATTAGGGACACTGTTGCTCCTGGGGTATCGGCGAGGACCATTCGCAACCGTCTCCATGAAGCTGGGCTACGGTCCCGCACACCGTTAGGCCGTCTTCCGCTCACGCCCCAACATCGTGCAGCCCGCCTCCAGTGGTGTCGCGACAGGCGTGAATGGAGGGACGAATGGAGACGTGTCGTCTTCAGCGATGAGAGTCGCTTCTGCCTTGGTGCCAATGATGGTCGTATGCGTGTTTGGCGCCGTGCAGGTGAGCGCCACAATCAGGACTGCATACGACCGAGGCACACAGGGCCAACACCCGGCATCATGGTGTGGGGAGCGATCTCCTACACTGGCCGTACACCACTGGTGATCGTCGAGGGGACACTGAATAGTGCACGGTACATCCAAACCGTCATCGAACCCATCGTTCTACCATTCCTAGACCGGCAAGGGAACTTGCTGTTCCAACAGGACAATGCACGTCCGCATGTATCCCGTGCCACCCAACGTGCTCTAGAAGGTGTAAGTCAACTACCCTGGCCAGCAAGATCTCCGGATCTGTCCCCCATTGAGCATGTTTGGGACTGGATGAAGCGTCGTCTCACGCTGTCTGCACGTCCAGCACGAACGCTGGTCCAACTGAGGCGCCAGGTGGAAATGGCATGGCAAGCCGTTCCACAGGACTACATCCAGCATCTCTACGATCGTCTCCATGGGAGAATAGCAGCCTGCATTGCTGCGAAAGGTGGATATACACTGTACTAGTGCCGACATTGTGCATGCTCTGTTGCCTGTGTCTATGTGCCTGTGGTTCTGTCAGTGTGATCATGTGATGTATCTGACCCCAGGAATGTGTCAATAAAGTTTCCCCTTCCTGGGACAATGAATTCACGGTGTTCTTATTTCAATTTCCAGGAGTGTATTTCATACGTTCTTACAAGTTCATCTTATTTAACTCCGTTGCCCTACTTAAGCAATTGCCATCTTTGCCCTACCTAACCATATCACATTTCAAAATCGTCTTTGTAACCATTTCTTTGCTCTTGTGTAAGTTTTGAAACTTCGTTTATTACCTTTTTCTCTTTGTTTCCTCCTTACACAACTTTCATTAATTCATATACCTCTTTCATGATTTATGAGAACTCTCTACAAGTGCGACATTTAACATCCAATAGCAATAATTTATGTAGAGACTATGCATTATAAAGAAATTCAATAAATAACATAAGTGTAAGAGGGAAATTCAACCTGAAAATTCCATAAGATAAAGAAATGTACGTTATTAAGTTACCTCATATGTAAATACATGAAGACAGTTAGTCTTCAATGTCATACATGTTAGTAGAAAAATATATGTAAAAGAATCTTATCCTATGTCATGGCAAAAAGAATAAAGCTTAAAAGTAAAAAAAGTCATCATCATTACTCCTTATACTTCCTGCATATTGTCTGTCTACATCACACTTCGCAGATGATTAGTTTCAGCTCATGGAGAACATTGTTATGATGTCGTTTCTTACATATGTAAGGTTTATCTGGTAGACAAAGAAAAGGCAGATTAGTTCTACAGAGTTCAGTGGTAGTTAAATTTTGAGTGCAATAGCTATCTACAAATCAGAAAAAAAGTCAGTCATCAGTATAAACAAGAAAATAGACACTACCACAAAGACAAGTCACAAAAAGTTTCGAGAGGTACCATATGCTAAAAGAGTGTGTCACAGTACAGATTAGCAATCACTGATGAGTCAATCTCTGCAAAACATTTTTAGTACACAAAAGGAGAAAAAAATATACACTTCTCGAATTATTGTAAAACTTGCCCAGCTGTTACATGTTGTCTTGTTCCAACGACAAAAAATGGCGTTGTATGTTAATAAAAGGTTAAAAAATTTGCATCAGTGAAATAACTGTGTCGTTTCAAGTAACGTTACCTTCAATTATTATTATCATCTAGAAAAATATTTTCAAAAACTTACGGTTTACACTTATAAAGACGAAACGCGCCTGCATGGCACAAAAGTTGACTATAACAAGAAACTGGGTCCCTATTCCCTAACCATTACTCACTCACTCTTTCTCTACATGACCCATCATAATCGTTTCCTCATTCTATTACAGTGCACATAATAAATCTCACAATTATCATCTCATATAGTAGTAGTAGTCTTAATAGTAGTAGCTTTATTCATCTGTAGATCTCGTTTTACAAGGATATAGGACATGTCATAGTGTTTACAAGTTTAGAACAATTTCAAATAAGCTGTTTAGTATACTCATACATTTACAGATTTCTAGTTAGAGACAATCATTAGATTTACTCCCGGTATACAATACTTCTTTTACAAATAACTTCTTAAATAACGCAATGCCACAGTTTTCACTCATATCTCCATGTCATTGCACATACTATACACACATTGTTTCATAACACTTCACTCACTGCAGGCACACACTGGCGATCCCTGGGCCATTTTCTGTACCGCAACTTCTCATTTGCTATCCTGAAAAACTGAGTCAGCGTCCTTCTGTAATGAGTGAGATGTTGAAATCAGAAAGAGGAAGAGGTGTTAGTATTGTGCTATGCATAGCTTGGGGGTAAGTTTTTCTAGAAAAGGAAAAACATAGGGTGAAGGTGTTATGTTGAATGTTTTTCTAATGATTATTATTATATATTTGCATAATTATTTTTAGCAAACCCCTACTCTGTTTTATCTAAGTAATCCTTTAATGCATAAAATGTATTGCATAACAGGTACTTCTTAGGTGCCTTTTTAAATAAATGTAGTTTTGCAATTTCCTTAATCTCTTTTGGTAATTCATTGTATAGTTTTATTCCTTGGTAGAAAATGCTATTTTGAGTTTTATGTTTACTTTTTCTTGGTAAATGTAAGTTGAATCTGGCTCTTGTTCCATGGTCATGGACAGAGCTGTTTGTGCAGTAATTACCAGTGTTATTTTTGATGTGCACAGCTGACTGGTAAATGTATTCGCATGGAGCAGTTAAAATTCCCGGTGTTTTGAACATATCTTTACAATGAGTTCGGCTGCTATTTGTGGTTATTATTCTTATGGCTCTTTTCTGCAGTTTGAAAACTGTTTTCATATTTTGTGCACTTGTTCCCCAAAGAATGCCATAGCTAAGAACTGAGTGTACATACGAATAGTAACTAAAAGACATTGCATGTTACACACTGATGAAAAGACTCTGAGGGCATAATATGGTGATGATATTCTGTTTGCAAGTACCTTTGTGTGTTCACACAACTGAGAATCAACACACGTTCCAAGGAATTCTGTATTTGTTACACAATCTTTAGAGGTGCCATCTATATTTAATTCAACATTGTCGTTTATCTCTTCAAACTGAAATTCATGGCTTTAGTTTTCTAATCAACATGAATGTCGTTATCCTATTACTACATTAAGCATATTCACTGTCTTTGTTACAATATAAATTTCAAATAACAATTTCCTGCTCTGTTTCCGTCCGTTTATATCCACGTAAACAGCACCTCATAGCTATAATAGTAAAAATATCACAGTTCAGTAAACACAACTCCCCTACTTCACAATAGAACCTAAAACACCTCTTACATCGAAATACCTATCACCCTTCTTTCCAGACAACACAGTTACCATCCTAACAGCCTGTATATCTCGTCGCAGGTGGCATATTATATGTCTCCGTATTATCATCTAGTGTACAGCCAAAAATATTTCTCAAGCGAATAACGCATTGCTGGCAACCTGTACATGTTCTCAGAACTGGTTTAAAAATACTGTCAATGCTCATTTTATTATAAATTATTCGTTCTTATTCGGATTCTAGATGAAATTTCGAAATTCACAGTTGTTTGTTTAGCGTACATGTCACGGAAGCAAATCACTCGATTTGTTGCGTGATAAATTATGTTTGCTGTGCGACGATAGTCGCCCAGTTTTTCTCAAACGTTGACTGCCGCGTAACGGAAATCGCTCTGTCATATGGTGGAATACCATTGTTTATATATAACTGTTTCTTTGCGGTATAAGGCAAAAAATATTTTCAAGATAAGTGGCACGTAGTTCTGTCATCTGGGTACAACTTTAGTAAATAGAATCATTCTGCATATGGTTTGATATGCGAATTATGATGAATTCGCTTGCCCTTGAGTGTCCGAATAGTTACAGTTTCCACAGTATTTTCGTGTACAATTCTATGAATCTTATAAGGTCCTTTATATACAAATAAGACTTTGTAACTAAGATGCCTGTTTTTACAAGGTGAAGGATGAGATTTAACCAGAATTTGCTGCCCGACCTGTGGCTTTTTGGTGTTTACTTGTCCTTGCTGAGATTTATTTCTTCTTTCTGCAGCCTTTTTATGTTGTTTAGCGCTATATCTATTACTTCCTTATAACGTAATTTTTTCGAAGCTGGAAATGGTATTAACTTCCTGATACGATCCGGTGGTTGATGATTTTAGAGTACAAGTAACAGAGATAACTGTGTAGAATCGTGTGGTAATTCATTGAGAATCTCTTGGAATGAGTGAATGTGTTTGTCCCAAGTATGGTGTTGCCGATGACAGTATATTCTGCAGAGCTTGTTGATTTCTCGCACAATGCTTTCTGAAGAATTGGATTGAGGCCAATAGAGTGAAATAAAACCAGATCTAATTTTGTAGCGTTGTAAAGTGCGTAACCAAATATTTGAGCGAAATAGTGGACCGTTGTCGGAAATGACTTTATCAATTTGACCGAATTTTCATAGAAAATTATTGACAAAGGCTTCGGGTACTGTTCTAGCTGTAGCTTTATGTAAAGGAGTGAATCACAGGAATTTTGAGGTCAATTCAACAGCGACAAAAATGTATGAAAATCCATTGATAGATCTAACGAGAGGTCTTAACAGGTATACTGCAGCCAACTCCGTTAGTTTAATAAACGTAAACATGGTCCGTCGTAAGATGTAACGTGATTTTTTATTTAATCGAGCGATTAACTAATTTCGACTACGATTTTTTATTTAATCGGGCGATTAACTAATTTCGACTACTTGTCGTTGTCAAGCACTTGTAAAACCAACATGGGAAAACACTACACTGTCTGCATGCATGCGATGCCGTCGATTCTGATAAGAGCAACCCTATCACTGAACTGTTCACCGTAACGCACTCTCTGCCCTATCTTCCTGTTCAGAACGAATCCTACTCCTGTTGTACCATTTTCTGCTGCTGTTGATATTAACCTTGAGAGGCACCCACATGCCTTGCTCATACTTTGGCATCAAGCAGTCAGGCCTGCAAGATGAGTGGTCTGCCAAGCGAGTGGATTCATTCTTAGTTATCGAGTAATATTAGCTCTAGTACTCTCACTTAAGTTACAAGTTATCCTCCTATATGATTACTACGCAACGGAAACGCATATCTGACTATCAGTGATTTACAGAACTCTGACTGTACACTACGCACTGGCAGTACCACATTTTCTTTTTGTCTTTTATTTGACGGCTTTTATTAACACGTGGCCATCCCACTGAATATAAATGGCGCACACATTATAAATTCGGGACATTATGACAACATACAATTTGAAGGAATAGTCTACCAATCTCTTTCTTTTCACTATCTGATTTATTCCGATAAATTCTCTAACCTAAACACACAAATTCTATAACCTACAACAATAACATATGAGAAATCCCGCCCAGTGGGCATGGCTTTACATTAGTGAATCTCTATATTATGGTCTCGTAATTTATTTAACGCTACAGTGCACTTTCTGGATAGGTTGGTGGATCTTTTATTATACCTCACACTTCGACTCTCAGAATCATCATCACGAAACTTTCCTCCAGACCGAGCGGTACAGAAGGAACAACCATAACCCACTAATCTTTTGAAACTACTTCGCTACACACCCATGGAAACCACACATACCCAAATTACATGACATACACCACACAACAATATGAAATACTACACAGAGAATGGTTACAACAATATCACTTTCAGCTTTCCCACTTCAATTAATATTGATCCCAGTTTCACACGACACTGCCCCACTTTGTAATTCTACTTTCCTACTGTGAACTCTGGAGATAAATGCACGTCTTCCTGTGCAATGCAAGCCATGTGGCGTTGCTGGATAGACGGCCGACTCACCTTGCTCTCTCTCAGAGTTTGAATCTAGCGTCACACGCAAAGTAATATTAATGTATTCATCACACACGCGAGTCCTCAACTGATACCGCGGACGAGTACTTCTCTTTATCCTTTGTCTCATACACAGATTGAGACTCACACGGTACTCACCACGTGGAAGTACTCGTCTCTGATTTCAAGTCCTGCACACGCCATTTCTTAAATATGTCAACTTATGGTACACACGCTATTTCTTAAATATTTCAACTTATTGTACACACGCTAGTAATTCAGCTTAGCTTAAGCACACGGAAGTATTTCAACTTATTGCTACACGTGGTTTCTTTGTGACCGTTGGTCACTTCCGAAGATTACTACAATCCCATTAATATTACCTGCCTGACATTTAATTCTCCCCGCAAAAGTTCCTGAAATAGAGAAATTGTTATTTCAAACTACTCTTAAATATTCCACATGCATACCATGCCTCCACTCTTTCGTCATTACGGAGCACATCTAAAACAGGTGTTAACAGCACAGGATCCAGCGGCAGAGTGCTGAAACATGGCCGTATTCAGGTTCTCTCGCACCTCTGTCGAAGTGGGAGAAGCACCTTGCTACCTTATTGGTCAGCCACATTTCAGGCGCTCAAAGCTCTGGTAAATTTCATCTCTTTGGTTCCACCAAAGGTGGCCAAAGGATCGACTCAAAGATGATCATATATTCACATTCACTATCTGCGGTTAGCAGACGACCATACATTCATTCATTTCAAAAGATCTCACCAAACTGGATGTAGGAATTTATTTTGTGGGAGTGCACATATGATAAATTAAATAAATAAATTGTCATTCTTTCCTACACTGGTATCCGGCTTCGCTGTATTAATTGAAATTGAGTTATTTTACAAAAAAAATGTCTTGTTTTGACAAAAATAATGAAGTATGTTGTACCTATTTTCAATGTCGGGCGGTACTGTACCCTTTCAACCTATACTCATCTGACCAGAAATCTCTGACTTCTTTCCACTTCGCTTCACTGACCCCTACTATATCCAGATTGAGCTTTTGCATTTCCGGTTTCAGATTTTCCAACTTCCCTACCACGTTCAAACTTCTGACAGTCCACGCCCAGACTCGTAGAACGTTATCCTTTCGTTGGTTATTCAATGTTTTTCTCATGGTCACCTTCCCATTGGCAGCCACTTCTTGGAGATCCGAAAAAGGAACTATTCCGGAACCTTTTGTCAATGGAGAGATCATCAAGACACAACTACAGGCCACATGTCCTGTGGATACAGGTTATGTGTCTTTAATGCAGTAGTTTCCATCGCCTTCTGCATCCTTAGGCCGTTGATCATTCCTGATTCTTCCGTCTTTAGGGACAGTTTCCCACCCCAAGGACAAGAGAATACCCTGTACCTCTGTCCACTCCTCCGCCTTCTTTGACGAGGCCGTTGGAAGAATGAGGGTGACGTCTTACGCCGGAAGTCTTCGGTCGCCTATGCTTAATTTAAGCAGTGGTGAGTTTTGATTACTAATCAAAGATGCTACCCCTAGACCACGGATGCAGACGGGGCTGACATACAGTATTCCATTACTTAACAAGTCTTCGAGCCACTCAAATACCTGGGAACTGATTTCGTATGATCGTACCTTCGTGAACCCTACATTGCTAAACCCTCGTAAAATTTAAGGTTGCAATTGTAGCAATTCATGGTTAATGCTAATTTGGTATTATCAGTATAATATGTAAAACAGGACATTTTGTACTTATTTTGTATGTGACATACCATTGGAGACATTATAATTATAGTTAACTAGTGCATAGCTATCAGTTATGACTTCCATTGAATAAAGCATGGGGTAGTGAAATTTACTATAGTAACAACTTAAAATTTTTCGCCTTTAGTGTTGGGGTTAACAGTCTGGAGTGGTGCATCGTGTCAAACGCTTTCCGGAATGCTAGGAGTGTGGAATCTGCCTTCAGCCATGGTTCGCAAGATATGGTGCGATAAAATGGCAAGCTGTTTCGCACTAGTAATGTTTTCTGTATCCTTGCTGACTTTTGGACAGAAGCTTTTCCGTCTCAAGGAAATTTATTATGTTATAACAATCACTCTGTTTAAGAATCCTGCAGGAAACCAGTATTAAGGACATTGTTTTGTAATTCTGCGGGATTCGTTCTTTTAGCCTTCTTATATGCAGGAGTCACTTGCGCTTTTTTCCAGTCGCTTGGGGCTTGGCGCAGGGCGAGAGATTCGCAATAAATGTAGGCTAAGTAAGGTGCCAAGTACTCAAGTACAGGTATTTCCTTGTTCCCGTAGCGTAGCGAGTGATACGTCTTCTTCACAGCTACATGGAACTGTTACCGCTGTCAACCGCTTGTATTAACGCACAAGTGTGGCAACATGGACGTGTACATGACAAATGGCCAAGGTCGTAAAAATGTTGTCTGTTACACTTACAACCTTTCACCTTAGTATGTACTTGCCCAGACAGTCCTTCAGTTTCATAAGGGCGATTCAGCTCTACAGATTATGATGTGTAATGCCTGGTGCCTAAATACATTGAACAAAAGAATAGTTTCATACTGACCTAAAGATGACTCGTTAATGAGCGGAAACTAGTTATCATTAAGATATTTTTGCGATTGTGATGTAGGATTTTTAATCCTTACCTTTCTTGTTTTACTTTATGTATCAAACGGGAAGCGCGTTAGGATCCAAAATAATGGAATGTTATTTTCCCATTATTACATGGTGCTTTCTGTGTGAAATAATTAAAACGTGGTACAGCACAGAGAGGGACTTTACATTCTGCACACCAGTAACATGTCTCTTTTCGAAGTCCTCTTCTTGTGCTTAAACCACACCTCCTTCATGTTCTTTTACTATAAAGTAAAAATAGCTGCCAGTATCACGAAAGGCCTTTTGTGTTCGAGGTGGGCGTACAATTCACGAGCGTTGTAGGGGAGAGGATACGGCCAACTGCTCCCCAAGACCAAGCATGAATTCCAGTCACCTTTCTTCGTCATTATGTGTTTTTTTATGCATAGAGGTAACTTCCGATAAATAGCAGAAAATCTTTTGACAACATTTTATTCACTCTTCACCTAGCCATTTGTTAGCTTTGCAAGTTCTGTCAACGCCTCACATGTTATGAACAGATTTCGAATAAGACTGTGTAGTGAATATGAGAAACTATGGAATTCAAGGAAAAGGCGCACTTGTTACAAAAACTGGAGTTTGGTCATTTCAGGGATGCTCGATACAGTTATACAGTATGTGCATAAACGTGACCTGTTACCTTACGGACATAAAACAACGTGCCACATAGATTACAGTGATTTCAGTGGAAGCAATGGATAGATGCATAGCTTCAAACAGTGCTACAAAATGGAAGACGCAAGACAACGAAATTTAAAACAAATCATCATCTTGATATGCAGAGCAAACTGCGGAATTTGCCCGAAAAGTTGTAGATTTGATAAACAA
Source organism: Schistocerca cancellata (assembly GCF_023864275.1). Taxonomy (NCBI): domain Eukaryota; kingdom Metazoa; phylum Arthropoda; class Insecta; order Orthoptera; family Acrididae; genus Schistocerca; species Schistocerca cancellata. The sequence goes on from NC_064628.1 coordinate 301,269,721, forward strand.
ACTTATCTCTTCGTTCAGTAGGGAATTTGTTTTGAACTCCGACCAGTCAGGATTTGAAGAGGAAATGCATCCGAAAGGAATCCTGGAAATCAGAGGTACCACGAGAACTCTATCAAGACCAACTAACATCAACGTCTTAGAGCATTCGTATAATACAATTATGTCGACTGTTAACCTGGAATGTAAATAGGCTGGAAAGTTATTTATTGTGCTGTGAGAAATTGGAGAAGCTCAGTCCGCAAAATTCTTTCCCGTGTGCGCAACAGGACAATACGGGATATTTACGTGACAGCAAGCAAGATTGGGAAAACAGTCATAATAGAACTACAGCTATAGTAAGAGCACTGCTTTTGACCAATAGGTGGTCAAAATAACTTGCTTCTGCTTGATTGCTGATCGGCGTATAAGATTCATACTCCTTTAGAGCAAACTATCCCTCTTGAAAACTACGTGGCACTGTAATTCGTACCACCGGAAACCACTGGATAAATGAAGTCTCTGGACGTTTGCTTTTTCTGTGCCTATAAGTAATATTATCACACTACCTGAAGCTACGTCTTAAAGGAAGGGCAGTTTCACGATAAGCTCCACGACAGACTGTTTCGCATTCGTTTGCATGCCATCACATTCCATCAGTTCTCATCACCCCGTTACACCAATATGATTCCATATGCATCGTTTGAGAGTGGATACCTTGCTGATCGTCCTGCACGGTTTGACTCCCAAGGAGTTCGCCTTCGATGCCGATGGTGCGAAACTCTTGATCACTCTGGCGCGCCATTATTGTGAACATTTCTTGAATGTCGACGAGGTCCATTTTGTGAAGTGTAATATGTACATCCTGTAGAAAGTTGCCCCCCCCCCCCCCCATGAACCATTGACCTTGCCGTTGGTGGGGAGGCTTGCGTGCCTCGGCGATACAGATAGCCGTACCGTAGCTACAACCACAACGGAGGGGTATCTGTTGAGAGGCCAGACAAACGTGTGGTTCCTGAAGAGGGGCAGCAGCCTTTTCAGTAGTTCCAAGGGCAACAGTCTGAATGATTGACTGATCTGGCCTTGTAACAATAACCAAAACGGCCTTGCTGTGCTGGTACTGCGAACGGCTGAAAGCAAGGGGAAACTACGGCCGTAATTTTTCCCGAGGGCATGCAGCTTTACTGTATAATTAAATGATGATGGCGTCCTCTTGGGTAAAATATTCCGGAGGTAAAATAGTCCCCCATTCGGATCTCCGGGCGGGGACTACTCAAGAGGATGTCGTTATCAGGAGAAAGAAAACTGGCGTTCTACGGATCGGAGCGTGGAATGTCAGATCCCTTAATCGGGCAGGTAGGTTAGAAAATTTAAAAAGGGAAATGGATAGGTTAAAGTTAGATATAGTGGGAATTAGTGAAGTTCGGTGGCAGGAGGAACAAGACTTCTGGTCAGGTGACTACAGGGTTATAAACACAAAGTCAAATAGGGGTAATGCAGGAGTAGGTTTAATAATGAATAGGAAAATAGGAGTGCGGGTAAGCTACTAAAAACAGCATAGTGAACGCATTATTGTGGCCAAGATAGATACGAAGCCCACACCTACTACAGTAGTACAAGTTTATATGCCAACTAGCTCTGCAGATGACGAAGAAATTGAAGAAATGTATGATGAAATAAAAGAAATTATTCAGATAGTGAATGGAGACGAAAATTTAATAGTCATGGGTGACTGGAATTCGAGTGTAGGAAAAGGGAGAGAAGGAAACGTAGTAGGTGAATATGGATTGGGGCTAAGAAATGAAAGAGGGAGCCGCCTGGTAGAATTTTGCACAGAGCACAACTTAATCATAGCTAACACTTGGTTTAAGAATCTTGATAGAAGGTTGTATGCATGGAAGAACCCTGGAGATACTAAAAGGTATCAGATAGATTATATAATGGTAAGACAGAGATTTAGGAACCGGGTTTTAAATTGTAAGACATTTCCAGGGGCAGATGTGGACTCTGACCACAATCTATTGGTTATGACCTGTAGATTAAAACTGAAGAAACTGCAAAAAGGTGGCAATTTAAGGAGATGGGACCTGGATAAACTGAAAGAACCAGAGGTTGTACAGAGTTTCAGGGAGAGCATAAGGGAAAAATTGACAGGAATGGGGGAAAGAAATACAGTAGAAGAAGAATGGGTAGCTTTGAGGGATGAAGTAGTGAAGGCAGCAGAGGATCAAGTAGGTAAAAAGACGAGGGCTAGTAGAAATCCTTGGGTAACAGAAGAAATATTGTATTTAATTGATGAAAGGAGAAAATATAAAAATGCAGTAAGTGAAGCAAGCAAAAAGGAATAAAAACGTCTCAAAAATGAGATCGACAGGAAGTGCAAAATGGCTAAGCAGGGATGGCTAGAGGACAAATGTAAGGATGTAGAGGCTTATCTCACTAAGGGTAAGATAGATATTGCCTACAGGAAAATTAAAGAGACCTTTGGAGATAAGAGAACCACTTGTATGAACATCAAGAGCTCAGATGGAAACCCAGTTCTAAGCAAAGAAGGGAAAGCAGAAAGGTGGAAGGAGTATATAGAGGGTCTATACAAGGGCGATGAACTTGAGGACAATATTATGGAAATGGAAGAGGATGTAGATGAAGACGAAATGGGAGATACGATACTGCGTGAAGAGTTTGACAGAGCACTGAAAGACCTGAGTCGAAACAAGGCCCCCGGAGTAGACAACATTCCATTGGAACTACTGACGGCCTTGGGAGAGCCAGTCCTGACAAAACTCTACCATCTGGTGAGCAAGATGTATGAAACAGGCGAAATACCCTTAGACTTCAAGAAGAATATAATAATTCCAATCCCAAAGAAAGCAGGTGTTGACAGATGTGAAAATTACCGAAGAATCAGTTTAATAAGCCACAGCTGCAAAATACTAACACGAATTCTTTACAGACGAATGCAAAAACTGGTAGAAGCCGACCTCGGGGAAGATCAGTTTGGATTCCGTAGAAATGTTGGAACACGTGAGGCAATACTGACCTTACGACTTATCTTAGAAGAAAGATTAAGGAAAGGCAAACCTACGTTTCTAGCATTTGTAGACTTAGAGAAAGCTTTTGACAATGTTGACTGGAATACTCTCTTTCAAATTCTAAAGGTGGCAGGGGTAAAATACAGGGAGCGAAAGGCTATTTACAATTTGTACAGAAACCAGATGGCTGTTATAAGAGTCGAGGGGCATGAAAGGGAAGCAGTGGTTAAGAAGGGAGTAAGACAGGTTTGTAGCCTCTCCCCGATGTTATTCAATCTGTATATTGAGCAAGCAGTAAAGGAAACAAAAGAAAAATTCGGAGTAGGTATTAAAATCCATGGAGAAGAAATAAAAACTTTGAGGTTCGCCGATGACATTGTAATTCTGTCAGAGACAGCAAAGGACTTGGAAGAGCAGTTGAACGGAATGGATGGTGTCTTGAAGGGAGGATATAAGATGAACATCAACAAAAGCAAAACGAGGATAATGGAATGTAGTCGAATTAAGTCGGGTGATGTTGAGGGTATTAGATTAGGAAATGAGACACTTAAAGTAGTAAAGGAGTTTTGCTATTTGGGGAGCAAAATAACTGATGATGGTCGAAGTAGAGAGGATATAAAATGTAGACTGGCAATGGCAAGGAAAGCGTTTCTGAAGAAGAGAAATTTGTTAACATCGAGTATAGATTTAAGTGTCAGGAAGTCATTTCTGAAAGTATTTGTATGGAGTGTAGCCATGTATGGAAGTGAAACATGGACGGTAAATAGTTTAGACAAGAAGAGAATAGAAGCTTTCGACATGTGGTGCTACAGAAGAATGCTGAAGATTAGATGGATAGATCACATAACTAATGAGGAAGTATTGAATAGGATTGTGGAGAAGAGAAGTTTGTGGCACAACTTGACCAGAAGAAGGGATCGGTTGGTAGGACCTGTTCTGAGGCATCAAGGGATCACCAATTTAGTATTGGAGGGCAGCGTGGAGGGTAAAAATCGTAGGGGGAGACCAAGAGATGAATACACTAAGCAGATTCAGAAGGATGTAGGTTGCAGTAGGTACTGGGAGATGAAGAAGCTTGCACAGGATAGAGTAGCATGGAGAGCTGCATCAAACCAGTCTCAGGACTGAAGACCATAACAACAACAACAACGTAGAAAGTTGATCTCTGCACCTCCGAGACTCTGACTTCCTGTCACCCTCCTGGTGGTCATGGTGAGTTATTAGCAGTTAATATTTCTCCAGTCACAAATGTTAATACAACGATTTCAAATGAGCGTCACTAAAGATTGAATTAGGGACCTCGCACTCAAGAGGCAAGAGGTTCCTTGTTAGCTTATGTACGATGCTATACTTTGAATTTACTTCCTAAAATACCACGTCATGGAACTTGCTGACCTTCACGACGTCTCTCTCGGCCTTCTACTTCAGCAACATCTGCTTCTTTCTGCACTCCTTCATGGATTGGATCTTATTGAGTTTTTCATTTTTCATTATGTCTGGGAACTACTCCTTATTTTGTCGCATTGTGCTGACAACGTTCTCATTCGATAGTTTAACAACAAAAGCTGGTCTAGTGTACCAGCTGTCGAGATAGATACAATATAGCATCCTTTCCGAGCCAATCACGAGCAAGTTACAAAACGGTGCGAAATTTGTTTTCTCTTCATGATAATGACTGCTACAATTTGTGTTCTTACCGGTGAAAAGTATGAAAAACACATTAATTTAGCGAGAAATCATGATCTTGACTGTCTGGAGGTACCGCCTAGTGGAGGATGCATTAACTAATAACAGTACAATATCAACCGGCCTGAAACTCATTTCCATTAGCCGCTGTCTGTGGTTTATATCTGTTGAACCAAATGAGAACGATCTAGCCATGAATGGATATAACCGACGTGCCCTGACGTAGATATACGAGCATTTCATCGGTAGACTTAAAAATTTAAAATTAGAAAATGACGCTGAGTCTATCCAGAATGACCCATTCTGCCGCATACACAGTTTGTGCGCTAGTGACCGCAGGCACTTTTTCTGGGAGCATGGGGAATACTCTCGCTGCAGAATGAGACATGACGCGCTCTTAAGCTGAAATGACCCCGTAATGGAAATCTATTACCTCCTAAAATGCACTTAACCCGGGAGCAGGGTTATCTTGTCGTGGCGCCCCCTTTACGGACTCCCCTGAGTAAAGATGACGTTAATGCGAATTGTGCGAGTATAAGGCAGCAGACACATCAGCGCCGTGGGAACTGCCTGGCAGCGAAATTCCGATATAACAGTAACTAAAATAGGAACCCTCGCGTTGTTTATTATCCTGCAATGACGCGAGCACAGCTATCCAGGCTGCTTCATTTAATGTGGACGTTAAACGACCAAGTGATAACGTGGTTATTACCCGTGGATGATTCCATATTGACAAATTTCTGTTCCAATACGAGTTAAGCTAGTACAATTTTCCTGGCGCCACCAGGAGCATATGTAAAAAACATTTTTTTACCAGTTACCGCTAATTAAAAGGGTTGCCTTTAATTTCTACTCCAAATCCTCTGTAAATGCGCTCGCCGTTTAAAAGCATTTCTGGTAAAGAATGCGGAGGCAGATGATTTCCATTACGGTTGTATATTAGTTGGATTTAGGTTGCGAGATCATATTTTGAGTCGAAGATTTGTCGAATTTCAACCCACAACCGTACAGGAAATATTCTGCCTCTGCCCGCGATAGCGCAGTCCGATATGTCTAGAATTCGGATCCAACACTATAAAAATCATATTACAGTCTGCACTTAGCGTTTCCGTAGTATCATTTATGTCTGTAGCCCACTAGCCCTGAAACAAATAATCTGAAGGGTTATGTGTGATTCAATTCGAAATAAAAACCAAATAAAATTTGTTTATATTTGACAGCTACTTTCTAATTCCGAGTTTATTGCCGTGTAATTTCTGTTTTACTTTAATATTTTGTTAATTATCATAAAAAATGGCTCTGAGCACTATGGGACTTAACATCTATGGTCATCAGTCTCCTAGAACTTAGAACTACTTAAACCTAACTAACCTAAGGACAGCACACAACACCCAGCCATCACGAGGCAGAGAAAATCCCTGACCCCGCCGGGAATCGAACCCGGGAACCCGGGCGTGGGAAGCGAGAACGCTACCGCACGACCACGAGATGCGGGCTGATTATCATAATTCACCGAAAAATTAATTTGACTACAGAACACTCCCGGAGCATATTTTTTTACGAGTTTAAATCGTCATTAATGGCCATACACGACGGCTTGGAAATGGGTTTGGCGAAGAAGTCCGATTGACGCAATAATTTATAATTGGTGCAGAGTATTCAGAGGTGATCGTTTTTCTATTTAGTGATGAATTTCATGAAGTAATTCCTAGTGTTGTTGTTAATTATGAAAATATTGCCGCTGTTTGAGCAATCCTTGAAGAAGATCGACTGACGTATATTATAAATTTATTTGGGCGACACTGGGCGTTGGTACGAGTCAAATCCAAAAATTATCTATCAACATTAGACGATAGAAAACCTTGTTGTTGATGGATTTCGCATTAAGTGACTCCTGATCAAAAATAAGAACAAGGTGGTTGTTGCAGGAAAACTCTGGAATAATTCCAAGACGGCAGTTGAAATTTCATTTGGAATATCCTTACTGACGATGATTCTTGGATTTATAGTTATGATCCTGAAAATAAGAGGCAGTCGGTTCAATGGGTCTTCCAAACGGAACCTAAGCCTACAAAAGTCCGACGAATTCACAGTTTGTTTCTCCTAATGCTGATCGTATTGCTACCAGAACATCTGAATATAGGCGAACCGTTACTGCCGATTGGGACTAAATTCGTATAGCTCAAATTTTTGAAGAAGTTCGTAAAAAACGGCCAAAAGGAAAGATAACTACACGACAACGCATCATCGCACACATCAAAACTAATAACTGAGTAACTGGATGCACTAAAGGTCGGCACCGTAGAACCTTCACTACACAGCCTTGACATAACACCTTGTGGTTTCTTTTTCCCAAAAATTAAAGATAATATGCGTTGAATCACTTTCCCATCACAAGAACCAGTGGAACATTATAAAAACCTGGTTTCTGAAGTGCCTCAGGAAGAGTAGCGTCATTGCTTTAAAGACCGGATCATCGAATACAAAAATTTGTTGATGTTAAAGAGAAATGTTTCAAAAAGCAATAAAAATCTTAAATTTTTTATAGTTGATCTTTCATTTTCTTTAACTTTTCAGTGTTGCCCTCGTGTTACCATTAAATTATGACCCCGAATACGTCTCACGGTTAACAGTCTGACGCGGTCAAAATGGTGACTACGTAGCAGTGATTGACAATAATCGAAATGAAACAATCATAATACGCACCATGCGTTATAAATTTAGAGTCTAGATTTCTGTGTGCTTGTTACGATTTTACAGGAACGAAAAGCATATTCTGTGTGTGAAAAACTAAAAATTACTGATCATGTGAAGAATGGCGATACCAAAACAAGTTTAGCGCATGAGTGCGGTGTACCAGAAGGAGCAAACAAGGAATCGATGGAGGGAGAGCATAAACTTAAAAGCTTTATAAAAACAGGAGAAAGCGACCTGGGAATGGTCGGGAAAAGGGCGAAACTAGGAACAGACAGTGCACTTGACAAGTCTTTATGGGTGATTTTTAATAAAGCGAAGAAATTTTCCACTTATGGTTTGTCGTTCCAAAGCTCAGTCTCGATACGCCGCGGTTACGCTACAAGGCGGTTGTGAATCATGTCCGCTGACAACCACTGCATTTCAAATTAAGTATTCTACCCATCTACTTTCATGTAACCTCCACAACAACGCAACAGCTAGGAAGAAAAATTAGCGCCACCTGATTTGCGAAAGATTAATAAGAAGACGTGGTAGTGGCTGGTTCAATAATTCGTCTGGAAAATGCACTTTAGTAAGTGACATCCACGGAAGCATAAATCTAATGGCTGAACTGGATTTTGAACTATGCTGCAGTCGAAAAGGAATTCAGTAACTTCTCTAATGTGTCACATCAATTTATCTCTTCGACGGGGTAGATCCGGAGAATGATGTGGCCGTTCACGGAAACGATTTCTTCATTAGCCGTAAATCCAAAGACTAGTCTGATGCAGCTCTTCAGGTTACTCTGTCTGGTGCAAGTCCAAGTCTCTCCCTCTCTTCATTACTGCAACCGACATCCTGTTGCACCTGATTACTACATTCACCTCCTAGGTCTCTCTCAACAGTTTTTACCTCTCACACTTCCTTCCACTACCAAACTGACGATACGCTATTGCTTCAGAATGTGTCGTTCAACTGATTCCTTCGTTTAGTCGATTTGTGTCACAAATTTCTTTTTTTCCCCATTTAGATTGAGTACTTGCTCATTAGTTGTTAGATCTAACCTTGTAATTTTCATCATTCTTATGTAACACCACATTCAAACTGTTTCTTTTCTCTTATTGTATGAACTGATTATCGTCCACGTTTCAGTTACTTACAAGGCTATGCTTCTTACAGATACATTCAGAAAAGTCTTCCTACCATATAAATTTTTAGTTGATGTTAACAAATTTCTCTTTTTTATAATTACCTCTCTTGCTACGGCAAGTCTGCATTTTATATTCTCTGTCAGGATAGTTGTTCCACCAGGAAACAGGGAAAACCGAGATACGTCAGGGAACTGTAAAGTAGCGTCTGTTAGTTTTTTGAACCTGGTGACGTTACATGATGCGCAGTTCCCCCAGTTGGCAAAACCAATCTAAGTTATGCGTGCTTCATTATTTCAGGTCACCATTTTTTTCAGCCTATGTTGAAAGGTAAGGTTTGTATTTCAATTTTTTAAAATTAATATATGACAGTGATATTTATGGTTGTTCAACTACGGTTATACAAAAACTTTTATTAATGCATAGTACAAGAATTCAGAGTTAGATTTAAAATGTGTGCGCTTCACATATGGAATATTTTTTATCTGATACGTTGTGCTTATGTGTTGCAGTTCATTTTGTCATTTGGGGGTACGCTGAAATGTCAGTTTGCCCGAGAATGCTAGATAGTTTCAGTTAAACACTAACATATGAAACTACCATTTTTAAAAAAAAAAGCAATAAAAATACTGAATATTTAAAGCATGCTCAGCGTTCAGTTTCCGCCCCTGAAAAGAGTATTTGGGAAGAATATAATAAACCTCTAGAAAAGCCATGGAAGAATTAGGAAAATTTAACCAGGTAGTAGAGTTACCACACTGTCTCTACTTCTGCAATCGTCAATTATTTTACTTCCCCGACGATAATCTCATCGACTGCTTTTACTTATTTCCTAGTCTTATTGTATCAGCATCACCTGAGTTAATTCTACCACATTGCATTACCCTTGGTTTCTGTTGTTGTTGTCCGTCTTACAAGGTCTTTTAAAGGCTGAATCCATTCCAGGTCAGTCCGGGAGGCGTGCACGGATACTCGAAGTGGCTAAAACGACTGCTAGCAAAAGCAGGAAATCCAGTTTCGAGTCCTGCTCCGGTACAAATTTTTATATATCAGTAGTAGGTAATATAGCTATACCTGACACAGCTGGTGCCAAGATATAAGACATTTACATTCAGAGAATGTGTTGGAATTAATTTCGGACGGATTTCAGTCGTCATCCTCTGTTCGTCCAGACATGCAAGTACATCTTTTACCGGCGCTGACAGAATTACAATGTCATCAGCAAACCTCAAAGTTTCTGTTTCTTCTCCGTGAACTTTAATGCCCTTTCCAAATTCCTCATTGGTTTCTTAGCTGCTTTTTGTGTGTACAGACTGAATGACATAAGGGACAGGGCACAATGCCGGCTGGTGTGACCGAGTGGTTCTAGGCGCTTCAGTCTGAAACCGCGCGACAGCTACGGTCGCAGGTTCGAATCCTGCCTCGGGCATGGATGTGTGTGATGTCCTTAGGTTAGTTAGGCTTAAGTAGTTCTAATTTCTAGGGGGACTGATGACCTCAGATGTTAAGTCCCATAGTGCTCAGAGCCAATTGAACCATTTGAACAGTACACAAGCCTGTTTCACTTCCTTTCCAACTTCATGCCTACGATTCTTATATATATAGCCTGGTTTCTGTACAAGTTCTAAAGAACCTTTTGCTTCATATATTTTATTTCTGCTAATTCAGAATTTCGAAGAGTGTATCCTAGACATTCCTCCTAAGGAGAAAAAGGAAGAAGCATTTGAATATAATGCCTCGAGGACGGCGAGGTCATTACCGAAGGAGAACAGTCTCGGACAAAAGAGGGGTGAGGAAGGAGATATACTGTGTCCATTCTAAGGAATCATTCCGGCATATTTCGCAGAAAATGTAAAACCTACGCATGGATGTCCAGACGTGGATTGGGGCATCCGTCCCCCTGAATGCAAGAGCACACTATGTTGACCGACACGCCAACTCGCTCGGTCTCCGAATTTGAAGGCACTACGTGAGGTACGTGATGAATCCGATTAATAACGCTGGTTCCGCCCTCGTGCTTCCGTGTCCATTGATCTTTCTCATTACTCATCAATCTAGGTCTCCTTTTATGCGTCATACACTTATCACCTTTACCATAGTGACTTGTAATTTCCCATAATGTCAAGGAAGGGATCGATACTATTTTGAAGATTAATGAAATGTGTTTCGAATAACAAATGGTACGTCACGTCTCGGGTGTACCGCTTTGAAGGAGCAGCAGAGACTCACTTAAGACTCTGCAAGGCGCCGTAAAAGACTCGTGAGTGTCAGCTCAGCCTTGTTGACGCGTTCGTCCTTACCTTGGAGTCGGATACTTGTCAGCGTAACGTCACCTTTTAAGTCGGGAGAAATGCGTCCTTCTCTATGATGGATGCTGTAAACAGCGCGCCGGAGGAGCTAGCGCGGCCAGGTGCCCGAGTAACAATTACTTTCGGCCTCAGTGTTGCGAGAGTTGGCTGCTGCTGCTGCGCAGCTTTCGGCTGTTGTCTTCGCCGGTGGAAGCGGTATTCAGGTCGCTTTCGCTCGGCCGCGGGGCGGAATGCGCGCCGACCGCGTGAAAGCGCAGAAAGTGGTGCTGCCTGTGAATGACTGCGCGACCGCTGACGCAGCGTCAGTGCGTCAAAGTGACGCGCCGAGGCCGCAGCGCAGCACACCGCACCGCACCGCACGTCTGTCTCTCTACCTGCCACACGCACGCGGGTCCCGAGCGCATCCGGACAGCGCCTGGCATTGCCGCTTCCTGCCACGCCGCAAGGTCTTTCGGCGAAATCGAGCGCCAGTTCGCGAGATAAATGCACGTATCTGGGCGACCTTGCTGAGGGAGGCTGCGCCGAATGCATGGCTGCACTGGTGCAACGTGCCTCTCATACCATCACCCATCATCAGTCTCCCCACCGCCAAATCCTATTCTCAGTAAATGGAACACACCTCCAGACGTAAAAGCAGTTTCGGGCGAACCCGACGAGTATACACAATATCCTTTCTTCCAAGAGTGCTGGTTCTGCAAGTATCGCAGGAGAGCTTCCGTGAAGTTTGGAAGGTAGGAGACGAGGTACTGGAGGAATTAAATCTGTGAGGACGGGGCGTGAGTCGTGCTTGGGTAGCTCAGTTGGTAGAGCACTTGGCCGCGAAAGGCAAAGGTCCCGAGTTCGAGTATCGGTCCGGTACACAGTTTTAATCTGCCAGGAAGTTTCAGTTTACACAGTGTATTTGAAAACTATACCGGCATACTTCGAGAGATTGTAGACGGTGTCTTGAGGAACAAATTGAGGACACGAACCCGTGTCCGAAAAGGTCATTCAACGACGCTACAGAGCGTCCAGTGTACAGCAACCGGCGCCTGCCACTAGACCATCTCTACGGCAGCAAACATATCTTTCTACGTGGATGGTCAGTATCCGTAACATCTCGCGATGTTGTTTGTTATTCAGTGATCATGACTGGGTCCCACAGTCGCCAATGCAGAAGATGGAGCTATTTGCTGTGACGAAAGGCATTGTCTCCTGTGAGAATACAACGCTCTGTTGTCTCGGTGGATGACGGGTTTCTGTCAGCAATTATTTTTCTGCTAAACGCTCTAAAATCTCCAGTGTTTTTCTACAACTACAATTAACATCCATACTCCGCAAGCCACCTGACGGTGTGTGGCGGAGGGTACTTTGAGTATATCGCTTCCCCCTTCTATTCCAGTCTCTTATTGTTCGTGGAAAGAAAGATTGTCGGTATGCCTCTGTGTGGGCTCGTATCTCTCTGATTTTATCCTCATGGTATCTTCGAGAGATAGGAGGGAGCAATATACCGCTTGACTCCTCGGTGAAGGTATGTTCTCGAAACTTAAAAAGTGGCTCTGAGCACTATGGGATTTAACTTCTGAGGTCATCAGTCCCCTAGAACTTAGAACTACTTAAACCTAACTAACCTAAGGACATCACACACATCCACGCCCGAGGCACGATTCGAACCTGCGACCGTAGCGGTCGCGTGGTTCTAGACTGTAGCGCCTAGAACCGCTTGGCCACTTCAGCCGGCAAACTTCAACAAAAGCCCGTACCGAGCTACTGAGCGTCTCTCTTGCAGAGTCTTCCACTGAAGATTATCTATCGTCTCCGTAACGCTTTCGCGATTACTAAATGATCCTGTAACGAAGCGCGCTGCTCTCCGTTGGATCTTCTCTATCTCTTCTATCAACCCTATCTGGTATGGATGCCACACCGGTGAGCAGTATTCAGGCAGTGGGCGAACAAGTGTACTGTAACCTACTTCCTTTGTTTTCGGATTGCATTTCCTTAGGATTCTTCCAATGAATCTCAGTCTGGCATCTGCGTTACCAACGATTAATTTAATGTGGTCGTTCCATTTTACATCACTCCTAATGCCTACTTCCAGATAATTTATGAAATTAACTGCTTCCACTTGCTGACCAGCTATATTGTAGCTAAATGATAAAGAACCTTTCTTTCTATGTATTCGGAGCACATTACACTTGTCTACATTAAGATTCAATTGCCATTCCCTGCACCATGCATCAATTCGTTGCAGATCCTCCTGCATTTCAATACAATTTTCCATTGTTACAACCTCTCGATTTATTACAGCAAAAAGGCTCAGTGAACTTCCGATGTTATCCACAAGGTCATTTATGTATATTGTGAATAGCAACGGTCCTACGATACTCCCCTGCGGCACACATGAAATCACTCTTACTTCAGAAGACTTCTCTCCATTGAGAATGACATGCTGCGTTTTGTTATCTAGGAACTCTTCAATCCAATCACACAATTGATCTGATAATCTATGTGCTCTTGCTTTGTTCATTAAACATCTGTGGGGAACTGTATCAAACACCTTGCGGTAGTCAAAAAACACGGCATCTACCTGGGAACCCGTGTCTATGGCCCTTTGGGTCTCGTGGACGAATATCGCGAGCTGGGTTTCACACGATCGTCTTTTTCGAAACCCATACTGATTCCTACAGAGTAGATTCTAGTCTCCAGAAAAGTCATTATACTCGAACATAATACGTGCTCCAAAATTCTACAACTGATCGACGTTAGAGATATAGGTCTATAGTTCTGCACATCTGTTTGACATCCCTTCCTGAAAACGGGGATGACCTGTGCCCTTTTCCAATCCTTTGGAACGCTACGCTCTTCTAGAGACCTACGGTACACCGCTGCAAGAAGAGGAGGGGGGCAAGTTCCTTCGTGTACTCTGTATAAAATCGAACTGGTATCCCATCAGGTCCAGAGGCCTTTCCTCTTTTGAGCGATTTTAATTGTTTTTCTATCCCTCTGTCATCTATTTCGATATGTCATCTGTGCGACAATCTAGAGAAGGAACAGGAGAAAAGTAATCTGCAGATGGAAACCTGCGTCAGTCACCGTCCGATCGTGGCAATACGTCGTGATCACTGTGTAACAAACAACACTGTGAGACGTCCAGCATATGATCCGTCAGCGTACAACGTTACGTTTGCTGCCGAAGCGGTTGCCTGGTGGCAGGCGCCGGCGCTCTACAGATTCGAAGTTCAGTGTCGGTGGATGACGTTTCCACTCACGGGTTCGTATCCTCAACTGATTCCTCGAGACACCCTCTACATCCTCTCGGAGTTTGTCTCTATCGTTTTGTAGCACCCTATATGTACCCAAAACGCTTCTGAAATTTGTGATGCTAGAGCTGTTTCCACGGAAGTGAGGGGTAACCAATGGTCCTTAATGGCAGCCCGTACACATATCTTAAGAATCGTTAGAATTATATGTACCCCATTATGTGTTTCTCCACGAAATTTTGCGACACTTTACTACCACTATATAAAAAGTCTACGCATTACTAAAACTTTGTACCCACAAACAGTTATCCAACGTAGTAAACTCCTATGCTAACCCTTGACTGAAAAGAACCTAATTTGAACTGAACTGTAATTGGTCTGAATACATCTTCTCTTTACATGATATACGCAATTGAAGTAAAACAGTTATCTGTCCCTAATCAAAGCATCCACTTACCTCGCGTTTTTTGCAGATTTCTCGAAGTCAAACAGGCAGCGGCTAAGCTACGTTTATACTTCCACATAAAATTCCCAAACTATACTCAAACTCTTGCATAGCACATCGTGAAATGTAGTAACGTGGAATGATAAACCTTTAAACAGTGGCATGGGGAGAGTAACTATTCCGATGAAAATGATATTCCGAGATAACAATTTTAAAACGAAGTATGAATTAAAAAAGACAGAATGATCTTCATACATTAAAACTGATCTGAACAATACTATGTTTAACAAAACAATACTATGCTTAACAAAGTGAAAAGTGATTTAAAAAGGGTGCAATGTTAACAGAGAATTTCTATAAAAACCAAACGGCTTAATCAGCTAATATGTTAATGCATGGCTCAGGGAAGTGGGGTGGTGTTTCTCTCAGATCTGAACAAGTGAACAAAGTTAACTAGCTGATACAAATCATTTCTAGAAACTATCTGCGCAGTGTGGCAGTCTTTCCTCAAACTTCATATTTTTTAATATATGTATAATCTTTAAAGCTTTCAATATATACATCATTTTCATCATTGCTGTGCTTTACAGTGAATCTTTCTTCAGTTAACACATGTAATTACAAGTCAACATAGCGCTACTGAATACGTCTATCACCTACCACACCTCTGCTAAGAATGTATCAGACTGAGCAGAGGGACAGACTGTGCCACAATAAGACCAAAAATTGTTTAACAGTAACGTAACTAACATAACTCGCTCTTTCTCTCTGACGTGGACATCGATAATAAAAAAAAAAGACATGCCTACACTACAGAATGTATTGACTGGTTAGTATAGAAAGCCACATTTTAAAATGAGTAAGAGCCCACTGACATAAATAAGAATACTTTAAATTAGAATGTCAAATTTATTTTCAGAATTCTAGTACAAGTAGCCTGCGAGTAATCGCAACTTAAAAATTGTCGATACTGGTAGTTGTTTGTTCCACGTGTCAGCGCTACCTTAAGGAAAAACATTTAACAAAATGTTTTGCATTCTGAATAAGAGCAATAATTATGCTTTAAACATAGTGTTAAAAATGACGAGCATCAGTTTTAATACAAGCTTTCCACATAAATAGTGATGAAAACTTTCTATAATTTCATAAGATGTTTCAGACTAAGCAATAGTAATATGTTGTTTCATATTATCTGGAGCACTGGCTATGATCTCGGAAACACTGTCTTCAATTTTTCCCAACGGCGTTATAGGGTGAACAGGCCGGCCAAGTTACTGGCTTCCTCCGTCCAGTCCAAAGATTTGGAAACAAATGCTGAAGACATGCTAAGCGTATGTCGTGCACTATGCGCTGAACAGCCATCGTGCTCATATTACATGCTCCAATCAGTCTTTAATCTTTAAAAGTTGATCTGTTAGGAGGTCGAGGTATTTTTCACAATCTTGTGTTCTGCCTGTCACATCACGCATCTGTACCTCACAGACGCTGATGCTCTGTTTGAGAAAGATAATGACGATTGCTTACAAACCGATTGCTCGATAAGGCTGTTTACGAATAACGCTGTTGTATACAGAGAATTTGCAGCGCTAGAGAATTTTGCCGATATACATGAAGACCTACAGAGGAACGACGTATGGTGCAGGGATTGGTAGTTAACCCTTCAACGTAAGCAAATGTAACATTGTCCATAAACCAGCTGAAAGCCACGTTATTGTTTGAATATAAGACAGATGACCTATTATTAGAAACCATCATATCCCTTAAAGTATTTGACAATATGAAGACGTACAGATTTAAAGTGGAGCACCCATGTAACACTAATTGTAGGAGAGATAAATACCAGACTGAAATTCATTGTAAGAGTTCTTTGGAAGTCCATACAAGAATGAGGTAGATTACAGAATCCTCGTTCAACCGATACTTGAGCATTGTTCCTCAGTCTACAAGGTAGGACTGACAGAGGAAATAGGGAACAAAAGTTGAAGAGCTGCGCATTTCGTCACGGGTCTGTTTATTATCTGTAGAAGCAGATGGAAATACTCATTGAGTTATACGGGCAGACTCTACGTAATAGACGTCAAATATCACAATGCGATTTACTGATAAAATTCGAAGAGTCCGTGAACATACGTACCTAGGAGAACAGAACAGCACATTAATTTCTTCTAAATACACTCCTGGAAATTGAAATAAGAACACCGTGAATTCATTGTCCCAGGAAGGGGAAACTTTATTGACGCATTCCTGGGGTCAGATACATCACATGATCACACTGACAGAACCACAGGCACATAGACACAGGCAACAGAGCATGCACAATGTCGGCACTAGTACAGTGTATATCCACCTTTCGCAGCAATGCAGGCTGCTATTCTCCCATGGAGACGATCGTAGAGATTCTGGATGTAGTCCTGTGGAACGGCTTGCCATGCCATTTCCACCTGGCGCCTCAGTTGGACCAGCGTTCGTGCTGGACGTGCAGACAGCGTGAGACGACGCTTCATCCAGTCCCAAACATGCTCAATGGGGGACAGATCCGGAGATCTTGCTGGCCAGGGTAGTTGACTTACACCTTCTAGAGCACGTTGGGTGGCACGGGATACATGCGGACGTGCATTGTCCTGTTGGAACAGCAAGTTCCCTTGCCGGTCTAGGAATGGTAGAACGATGGGTTCGATGACGGTTTGGATGTACCGTGCACTATTCAGTGTCCCCTCGACGATCACCAGTGGTGTACGGCCAGTGTAGGAGATCGCTCCCCACACCATGATGCCGGGTGTTGGCCCTGTGTGCCTCGGTCGTATGCAGTCCTGATTGTGGCGCTCACCTGCACGGCGCCAAACACGCATACGACCATCATTGGCACCAAGGCAGAAGCGACTCTCATCGCTGAAGACGACACGTCTCCATTCGTCCCTCCATTCACGCCTGTCGCGACACCACTGGAGGCGGGCTGCACGATGTTGGGGCGTGAGCGGAAGACGGCCTAACGGTGTGCGGGACCGTAGCCCAGCTTCATGAAGACGGTTGCGAATGGTCCTCGCCGATACCCCAGGAGCAACAGTGTCCCTAATTTGCTGGGAAGTGGCGGTGCGGTCCCCTACGGCACTGCGTAGGATCCTACGGTCTTGGCGTGCATCCGTGCGTCGCTGCGGTCCGGTCCCAGGTCGACGGGCACGTGCACCTTCCGCCGACCACTGGCGACAACATCGATGTACTGTGGAGACCTCACGCCCCACGTGTTGAGCAATTCGGCGGTACGTCCACCCGGCCTCCCGCATGCCCACTATACGCCCTCGCTCAAAGTCCGTCAACTGCACATACGGTTCACGTCCACGCTGTCGCGGCATGCTACCAGTGTTAAAGACTGCGATGGAGCTCCGTAAGCCACGGCAAACTGGCTGACACTGACGGCGGCGGTGCACAAATGCTGCGCAGCTAGCGCCATTCGACGGCCAACACCGCGGTTCCTGGTGTGTCCGCTGTGCCGTGCGTGTGATCATTGCTTGTACAGCCCTCTCGCAGTGTCCGGAGCAAGTATGGTGGGTCTGACACACCGGTGTCAATGTGTTCTTTTTTCCATTTCCAGGAGTGTAGATATTGAGAGAAGTCCATACCGAGATAATGTGAGAAATTAGAGCTCATATGGAGGCACACTTGCAGTTTTTCTTCCCAAGCGCCAGTCGCAAACGGAACAGGGAATGGAGACTAGCACACCAAGTACCGTCCCCCCCCCCCCCCCCACATACACACACACTGCATACCGTTGCTTCCAGAACAAAGATTTAGGTGCGTAAGCTACATATATGTCTATAGTATATGCACAATAAAGAAACGGCAGGTACTTCAAGATGCGATAATCAGATTGCAGAAAAAAATACAGCTTAAGCGCAAGACATATGGCACAAAGTTCTGAAACCGAGAACACAGATTTTTGCAATGAAACCAGAGAAATTTTTGTAATGCAACAAAAAAGTTAGTAAGAACCAGGCAGTTTCAGGACAGGAGACTGCGATGATGAGTCGGCTTTGCTGACCTCTTCACTTGCGAACAACAGGGGAAACTCTATTGCGACGTTCATTGAGAACAACTGACAAATCTGAAAAGTTATCCACGTCACTATTTCACTGCATTAAAAGGAATCCTCGAACAAGATTCTAAGATATCTGGCTCCATGCTCTCTTCCAGCATTACACATCCTCTCACCAGATTTTCCTTCAAAACAAAGCTGCTTACCACAATGTTATGTCCACATCTATATCTACATGGATATTCTGCAAATCACATTCAAGTGCCTGGCAGAGGGTTCATCGAAGCTCCTTCACCATTCTCTATTATTTCAATCTCGCGTAGTGCGCGGAAAGATGAACACTATATCTTTCCATACGAGCTCTGATTTCCCTTATTTTATCTTGGTGATCGTTCCTCCCTATGTAGATCGGTGTCAACAAAATATTTTCGCATTAGTTGGTCTGTTACATTTTCTAAGTATGCTGCCAATAAAACGCAGTCTTTGGTTTGCCTTCCCACAACATTTTCTATGTGTTCCTTCCAATTTAAGTTGTTAGTAATTGTAATACATAGGTATTTAGTTGAATTTACGGCTTTTAGATTAGACTGATTTATCGTCTATCCGAAGTTTGAGTTCCTTTTAGCACTCATGTGGAATGCCTCACACTTTTCGTTATTTATGGTCAACTGCCACTTTTCGCACCATTCAGATACCTTCTCTAAACCGTTTTGCAGTTTGTTTTGATCTTATGATGACTTTATTAGTCTGCAAACAACCGAAGACAGCTGCTCAGATTGTCCCCAAAATCGTTTATATAGATATGGAACAGCAAAGGGCCTATAACACTACCTTGGGGAACGCCAGAAATCAGTAGTGTTTTGATCGATGACTTTCAGGCAGTTACTACTAACAGTGACCTCTCTGACAGGAAATCAAAAATCCAGTCACATAACTGAGACAATATTCCATAAGCACGCAATTTCGCTATGTGCCACTTGTGTGGTACAGTGTCAAAAGCCTTCCGTAAATCCAGAAATACGGAATCGATCTGAAATCCCTTGTCAATAGCACTCAACACTTCATGTGCATAAAGAGTTAGTTGTGCTTCATAGGAACGATGTTTTCTAAACCTTTTGATGACTGTGTGCCAATAGACCGTTTTCTTAGAGGTATTTCATAATGTTCGAACACAGTATTGTTCTAATATCCTGCTGCATATCGACGTTAACGATATGGGCCTGTAATTTAGTGGATTGCTCCTACTACCTTTCTTGAATATTGGTGTGACGTGTACAACTTCCGAGTCTTTGGGTACGGATCTTAACGTCGAGCGAATGGTTGTATATGATTGTTAAATATGGAGTTAATGCATCATCATACTCCGAAAGGAACCTAAGTGAATACAGTCTGGATCGAATACTTACTTTTGTTAAGAGATTTAAGTTGCTTTACTACTCCGAGTATATTTACTTCCACGTTACTCATGTTGGCAGCTGTTCTCGATGTGCTTACCATTTTCCACCCAAAAAGAGGGCGACGCAAATTAGAATAAAAACTGAGAAGGATACGACTTTGAAGATTTACTTATTTGCTATTTTGTCATAGTCTGTTATCTAGATACAAAAACACACCAGAGGTTGCACATGAATTAGTATAAATATAGCGCGTAAAATTGTAACATAATTTCAGATGTCTTAGTACAGCTAAGCGTTATGGTATTTAACGATAAAAAAATCTACATACAGTATCTCCATAAAAATAAAAATTAAAAAAGGCTACATACTGTAGTTCCGTCACCTGGAGCACAGATATACACAGGCCACTTGCATTAATGTGACCACCGCCTATGTTCAACGTCAACGTGCAATAACCACTCACAGACTGCATGTGGCAGCACTGTCAGTAGAGAGTGTCGGTGGAGCAGGGAGCCGCGGAAAACCGTGTAGCCGTTGACGTAAGTTGGAAAGGGAACGATTTATCTGACAACCTAGAGGGCATGATCACTGGCTTTCAGGCCAGTGGTGGAAGCATTTCCGAAGTAGCTAAGTTCATAAACCACTGGCTCACAGACGTGGTTAAACTCGCGCAGAGACAACTGTGGTGCACCACAGGCCATAGATGACAGGGGTTAACGACGGCTGCCGAGATGTATACAGGCGACTAGACGTGCAAGTGTTGAGCAACTGGCCGCCCAGATGAACTAATGGGCTACCAACTGTGTCTCCTCAACAACCGTTCAGCGAACGTTGCTTCGTATGGGGCTCCACAACAGCTACCTGGTTTATGCACCCACGCTGACTGCTGTTCATCAGTCGCAATGGCTGGAATTTGCATGCCAGCACCGTAACTGGACGTTCAATGAGTAGCGACAGGTGGCCTTTTCAGATGAATCACGTTTCATGCCCGGTCAGACATATGACCGATGGCGTGCAAGGCGTGAAACGTCTGAAAGCAAACACCATGCTTACTTCATGGTCAGGGGAATGTTTTCGTGGCATTCCCCGGATGATCTCGTCATTCTGGGAGGCACAATGGATCAAAATAAGTATGCATGTGTCCTTGGGCACCATTTCCAACCCCACATGCAGTTTTATTTTCCTCGGCAGGATGGCAAGAGAGTAGAACATGTCACACAGCTTATGGTTCAAGTGGCTCTGAGCACTATGCGACTTAACTTCTGAGGTCATCAGTCGCCTAGAACTTAGAACTACTTAAACCTAACTAACCTAACGACATCACACACATCCATGCCCGAGGGAGGATTCGAACCTGCGACCGTAGCGGTCGCTCGGTTCCAGACTGTAGCGCCTAGAACCGCACGGCCACTCCGGCCGGCTCACACAGCTTACTCCCCTGGCCACAAAACTCTCCGTATTTGTACCCAATCGAAAATCAGTGGAACAAGCTCGATCAGGTTGTTATCGCCTTGGATCCTCGACCGAGAAACCTAGTGGAACTGGCCTCGGTACTGGAGTCGGCATGATTTTACGCACCTGTCGGTACCTTCTAGAACCTTACTGCCTCTCTTCCTGCAAACGGTTATTCATGCTTTTGACAGCCGGCTGCGTTAATGTGACTGGACAGTGTATATTCATGTGGAATACGCAAGTTTCACGCTAGAGGTCTACCGTATTATGCTGCATTAGTACATCACAAGTTTTGCTATTTATAATTCTGGACTGCACTACACTACACTGCAGTACACTACACGGCACTACACTACACTACTGCACTTGGTATAAAAATCGAGCGAAATTTTTTTTCTCTACATAGATAGCAACTAGCGCGCTGAAGCACATCTTATGATTCACAGGGGCTGTGCTGCCGTCCCACCCAAGGGATAGAAACTGGGAGATGGTAGTCAAGGTCTCAGGAAATCCTTCCTGCTCCTCCCTGAGACTAAACGCCTCGCTGCTTCCGGAAAGCTGTCGTAGGTGGATGTTCTGCCGTGTTGCGTCTCGATGTCACGACGTATGTCCTATTCTTGGATGTCTCTCTGTCATGAGGACTTGCAGTTTAAAAGCTGACATTTTAACTGTCAGGGAAATCACCTTGTGCCACAGCTCCTCTCTCCTTGGTATTTTACATCCTCTTCCGTTGCCAAAACGTTGCTATCCTGGTCTGTAAAGTCTAACGGCACACTCCCAGATGATGTGATCCGTGGTGCCGATTGCTCCACAGTCACAACTGTGCATGGCAGGCTGTTGTAGTTTCAGTAAGTATCTGGGGTATGGACCATGTCTAGACAAGAAGTTCGGAAGGAAGTACGATATTCTGCATCTTTATTTGCCGGCCGCTGTGGCCGAGCACTTCTAGGCGCTTCAGTCCGGAAACGCGCTGCTGTTACGGTTGCAAGCTCGAATCCTGCCTCGGGCATGGATGTGTGTGATGTCTTTAGGTTAGTTAGGTTTAAGTAGTTCTAAGTCTAGGGGACTGATGACCTCGATGTTAAGTCCCATAGTGCTTAGAGCCATATTAACCATCTTCACTTTCCGTTAAGAACTGGTAAGTTGTTCTCCCTGTTTGTGTCCCGTCCCAAAGTTTTCGCCATTCTCTATCACTGCATGCCTTTATACCTTTGTTCGATGTGGCTCTTGTGCACAGTATCTCCTTTGCCTTATAATATTCTCCTTCCTTGAGCGAATATGCTCAGTGCTCTTTCTGACTAGTAGATCCAGAGGTAGCAGACCAACTATCACTAGCAGCGCCTCAGATGATGTGTGGTGATGTACGTTGGAGAAATTCCAAGAGGTTTCTGACCGATTTCCATACCTCGTGCACCGTTCCACATGCAAATCAATGTTAGTCAGTATCTTGCACGTGGCTGCCTGCACAGAGGCGGGACTCTGCCAAATGCACCGCAAGCAACTGCGAATCCGTGAGTAGTTTTCTAGAGACCACATAATACCACAAGGCCCTCGCAGTCGTTGACAAATGTGGGTGATAGACACTTATCCATATGGTGTTCCTATCGACCTCCCGCACATGTGCTCGGCGTAAAACCTGTGCTGTCCTTGCCTTCCTGTCTCTGTGGGCCCAAACGATCGACCTGCATCCAATAACAGCGATTAAGGTTGCATTGTTGTACATTTTTATTGCACTTAGAAGCAGCAGAAAACTTCCTTTGCCAATTCTTACCATTCTGATCACGATTTTAATGCCTGCCTGGCAGAAAATATCTACTTGCGCATGAAGAGCATGTTCATTCATTCATTCGTAGTCCAACTCCTACGTTGATGGCTACAGAATGAATTTGTTCGTTTCTGTGCTAGTGGAAAAAAGCGAGGGGGCACAGTGGTTCTGAAACTGGACTCCTATTCGGGAGATCGGCGATTAGTGGTTCGAATCCCCATCCAGTCTTCCTACTTCGGGTTTCCATGTTTACCCCGAATCGATTAAGGAAAATAATCTGGCGCGTCCAACATATCGACTGTTTGCTCTGTGCCTGTAGTAAACTAAAACAGCCCTGGTAATCTCAACGGAGAATTACTTTTAAGATATCGATTTCGTCGTATATTTAAGGTCAGATTTAGACCCTGCTGTGAAGTGTTTAATCTTGTTCTACCTTGTCCTACTTCATGGCAAACGTTTCCTATGTCCTGTAGCCATTGTTATAACCTAAAAATGATCGGTTGCCGAAAAATCAACGCTGCCCACCTTGCGTTCTCAGCCTGATCTGCAACAAGGCGTTCGAGAACATGTCCCATATGAGAAGGATCAAAACGGTGTCTTTGTGTCTTACTTTCGAAACTTCAGCAATAAACTGCTTTGCGCCCTGCAACAATGCACTGAGAACTGGTCGATTGTGGGGCTAGAGTATTACATTTCGTTATCCGGGGATCACGTACCTACTCAATCAAGAGAGAATTCATTTCCTACACAGGTAACACAATTTTGGTATCTGCGAGTCTCTTGACGGTTATTTGTAGTGCTCGCTTACTTTCTGGTTTTTTGTTTGCCTTTTCGCACTATTGTATTTAACTTTAGAATCCCAGTGCACTGTAATAGTATCTATACTTGGAAACTTGGCGAAAATGTAGCTACCATTGACGCCAAAGCTAGATGTATGATTTGTAAGCAGAACCACTCACAGTTCCTTTCAAAGCTTACAGCTACATAATTGGTAACTTGTAGAACCTCATTTTGTTATAATTCTAGCATTTAATCTTCTTTAGCGGCTATTAGTACGATCTGTTTTCATTCTCAAATGTGTGAGTAGTTGTTATTAGGAATTCTGCGAACTGATCTGGCTTACAATCGACGACCTAGTTTCATATCGAGTATCTAGAATCATAAGGACGGCTGTAGGTGTTTTATTTTGTCGCAGTCTAGTTTCATAGTTAAAGAACTGGTATGTCAGGAGAGAAAAACATCTTCTGGTTTGCTTGGGAAATGACACAGACAGTGTCTTTCTTCATGAGCATCTAGCTCTTACCAAATGTGTTTGATGTGGATGCAGGGTGGAGCTTCGAGCAGACCAGTTAGGTAATTTTCTCCGATAAACCATGTAACGGTCCTTGTTTTTTGGGCAATAGTATTATTATGTGGAAGTCTAAGATCCAACATAAAGCAGTGGTAATAGCCCCATGTCGTCATACCACGTCCTTCGGACCTGACTGTCACCACAGCACACTAACATAAAAACTGCTTATTCATCACGCTTCTTCCGGACCTATCAATAAAAGTGAAACAATACATTCTGGAAAAACAGGTCAGTTGTCCTGGATTTCCCAACGTCACTCAAGCGAAAAGGAATTGACCTCGTCCTCTACCGGACGTTGAACTTAATCTTCTCTCAGACCAACACAGGGCATCTGATATCACATCATGCACCGTGACTAATCACTCCTTAAAAACATCCATTCGCCATTCCACAAAATAATGAAATATGTCGGATATTACTTCTCGTGATTTCTTTTTCAAGAATCATGGCTCGTTATCAGCAAAATTCGACAAAATCGAGTCTTCCTACTTCTTGATTGATTATTATGGCTCTGCACGTCAGCTGTCGTGAAACTCTTCTGAGATATCCAGAATGAATTTTCACTCTGCACAGGCATATGTCCTGATATGAAACTTCTCTGCAGATTAAAACTGTTAGGTCGCACCAGAACCTTTGCCTTTAGCGAGTAAGTGCTCTACCGACCTCTTTTTTTTTTTGCTTCCCTTCTCTCCTTAGAGACCATCTATAAGCTCATCTTGTTTGCTTTCTTTGTGTATGTTATATGTTGAACATGTATAACATATAACATAATGTAATCCAAAGCAAATATCCGGGGTGGAATTACTGCCACCTCTCTGGACGAAACCATCTGACACACCGTCTCCTCCGGCATTGATACGTTCATGTCTTTTCACTCTTCTATCTTTTTCTGGTGTTTGATCGTAATTTCCACCGGCAGCCGACGAAACTGTATTCTCCTCATGCTGCCTTGCCTTCACTAGGGTGTATTTCCATTGTTTTACTCTGTCGTTTGAAACGTCCCCTTTGAAAAATTATACTTGACTGTGCTTAAACTGACACACAATATTTTTAGCGCAACGCAATCTGACTTTCGGAAATCCCTACAAAAGAATGGCCCTGACTAACATTAACCTGTACCTTTCACAAATCACTTACCTCACCAAAAATCTTCGTTACTCGAACTACTGCAATACAGCGAGCGCCACTACTGCCAGCTAAGTAAAAAATTCAAACTACGGAAGGCACTAACTACTGATAGGCATAGTTAGCAAATGAAAGACTTTAATAGGGAACAAACAGTGTATTTACCTTAATAGTGTTCAAAAGTCATAATGTATATACCAGTTCATGATATCCAGTATTGCAAATTTCAAAACTCCGCCATCTCTCTCCTCACATCCACCACTGCTGGCGGCTCACCTCCAACTGCGCAACGCTACGCGCTGTTAACAGCCAACTGCCCAACACTACAATGGCAGACAACAATGCAAGCTAGCCATAGACTGCACACAGCACAGCCAGTGATTTTCATACAAAGCGCTATGTGGCGTTACCAATAAGAAAACCTAAACAGCATACTTACACGTTATCCTCCACATTCTTTCCTCAGTCGTCATATACAGCTTTACGCTTTGCAGTTCGCTGGGGGATACATAATTGCTTTATG
Source organism: Schistocerca cancellata (assembly GCF_023864275.1). Lineage (NCBI taxonomy): Eukaryota > Metazoa > Arthropoda > Insecta > Orthoptera > Acrididae > Schistocerca > Schistocerca cancellata. Next base: position 301,295,875 of record NC_064628.1, read on the forward strand.
AGAAAGTTTGCGTATGTAGTTCTGTAATGCAGGTATCTCCGAAAGTCCCCAACACTACGTCGCGTATTGGAGAGTATATAATAAACTGCCTGTCCTTACAGCCAATTGACGGCGTTGCTCTTCGCATCAGGGTAAAGGTCATCTTCCGGGAATAATAAAGGGCGATGATGTGTGGTGATGTACGTTGGAGAAATTCTAAGAGGTTTCTGACCGATTTCCATACCCCTTGCACCGTTCCACATGCAAATCAATGTTCGTCAGTATCTTGCACGTGGCTGCACCGCAAGCAACTGCGAATCCGTGAGTAGTTTTCTACAGACCACATAATACCACAAGGCCCTCGTAGTCGTTGACAAATGTGGGTGATAGACACTTATCCATATGGTGTTCCTATCGACCTCCCAGTATTTATGTTCTGTGTCGTTCTTGGCGTGCGCGACGATCACATACTTGTACACAACTCGGACTGTGGGTAGCTGCGTCTTGGGCATCCCCATGTTGATGTAGCGGTATTCAACCAAAAAACATCTGAGATGTTGGAGGTCATTTGGTAGGTAGTGAATGGCCATCGGCGCTTCGAGAGTGGCTGGCATTATTTCGTTCACTAAAAAGGTAGCGATACTTCTCGGCGAATGCTTCCACATTTTCTATGTGTAACTTTCATACAGAGCCCGTCTCTTCGTAAATACATCGGCGAGGTTTAGTCCGCCTACTGCAATTGGGTGAGTCAACGTAGAATATTTGACCTTCAAAATGTAATCGCGGCTGATAAAGTGATCAAAGGCTGCTAGTAATCTGTTTGATATTGTAGGGGTTTTCGGAGCACTCGGCCCCCGTAGTTTACTTTAGATATGAGATAAACACTCACCAGGGCCAACTGCTGCATTTCATGCAGGGGTCGGAGGTTATATTGACCTACAGAGGCACGGCCAGTTGCACGAAAGTTCTCCTCGGCCGCAGTCTGAGTGATGTTTCAGGAATGAATTTGCACCGTGCAGCGGAGTGTGCGCTGATACTAAACTTCCTGTGTGCCGGACAAGGACTAGAACGTGGGACACTTGCCCTTCGGAGGCTAGTGCTCTACTGACTGAGCTACACAAGCACGCCTCATTACGTGTCCTCATTGCTTTCCTTCCGCCGGTATCTCATCTCCTCCCAACGAAACTTCACATAAGTTCTGAAGTAGTTAGTAATAAAGTCTGAGAATTTGTTCACACAGTGAAACGTCCCCTTAGAAAAACTTATGAATGACTATGCTGATAAACCTCTTACATTATTTGCTTTTCAAACAGCTTTGCAAAACTGAACGTACTCAGACATTACTCTCTTTACTTATTCTGATCAACACTAAACTGACACACAATATTTTTAACGGAACGCAATCTGACTTTTAATAATCCCTACAAAAGAATGGCCCTGACTAACATTAACCTATACCTTTCATGAATCACTTACCTCACAAAAATCTTCGTTTCTCAAACTACTGAAATACAGCGAGCGTCAATACTGCCAGCTAAATAAAAGATTCAAACTACTGAAGGCACTAACTACTGATAGGCATAGTTACCAAATGAAAGATTTTGATAGAGAACAAGCAATGTATTTACCTTAATAGTGTTCAAAAGTCATAATATATATCAGTTCATGACATCCAGTCCTACAAATTTACTCTCTCTGATGGACACACGTCCAGATAATCCGCTCTCAAAACTCCGCCATCTCTCTCCCCACATCCACCACTGCTGGCGGCTCACCTCCAACTGCGCAACGCTACCCGCTGTTAACAGCCAACTGCCCAACACTACAATAGCATATACTCCAACAATGCAAACCAACCACAGCCTTCACACAGCACAGCCAGTGATTTTCATAAAGAGCGCTACATGGCGTTACCAATATAAAAACCTAAAGAGCCTACTTACAGCAGTACACTTTAGAATTTGGTGAACCTATCGGCAAAATTATTAGTGTTACCCGACGAATGATTGGTTTGCCGCCTCAGCGACATCTCGAATAGTTAGACTGGGTGCATGATATTATTGTGATATCTTTGTAACGAAATATGCGAACTTGTGAGACGCTATAGTTATTCATTCTTCCAATTTACTTGTTTATCAGGACTAATTCTGTCAGTAGTCCTGTTCATGACGAAAAATGTAGTAGTATATTAGTAATATAGCAGTAATATCAGCAGTAGCGTTAGCTTTACTTATCCATAGATCGCTTTTACGAAGATATTGGACATATCGTGGTAATACAGTCTAAGAACAACCGAAGTAACATACGTCATAAACACATCTACATGATTATTCTGGAATTCATACTGAAGTGCCCAGCAGAGGATTCTTCGAACCGCTTTCAGACTTTTGCTCTACCGTTTCACTCTAACAGCGCATGGGGGAAAGGAGCACTTAAATCTCACTGCACGAGCTCTTATTTCTCTTATTATTTTACAATGATCATTTCTCCCTACGTCCGTTGGCGACAAGGGAATATTTTCACGTTCAGAGAAGAAAGTGGCTAATTATAACTTCCTGAAAAGATCTCGCCGCATCTTAAAACGCCTTTGTTTTAATGATTGCCCCTTCAACTCTCTTATGATATCTGTGAAACTCTCTCCCCTATTCACGCTAATATAAAATGAACTGCCCTTCTCTGAACTTTTTCCGTGTTCTCCGTCAGTCCTATTTGGCGAGGAAGCCGGCCGCTGTGGCCCAGCAGTTCTAGGCGCTTCAGTCTGGAACCGCGCTGCTGCTACGGTTGCAGGTTCAAATCCTGCCTCAGGCATGGATGTATGTGATGTCCTAGTTTAGTTAGGTTTAAGTAGTTCTAAGTCTAGGGGACTGACGACCTCAGATGTTAAGTCCCATAGTGCTTAGAGCCATTTGAACCATTTTTTTTATTTGGCCAGGATTCCATACCGCACAGCGACAGTCTAGCATCTGTCGGATAAGCGCAGCGTATGTCGACAGTCTATTTAGTAGGCCCGTTGCATCCTCTAAGTCTTCTGCCAATAAAACGCACTCTTTGTTTCGCTGTCCCCACAGCATTGTTTACGTGATTGTTCAAATTTAAGTTGTTAGTGATTTTAATTCCTAGATATTTAGCTGAATTGCCAACTTCAAAATTTGTGCTGTTTATCGTCTAACCGAAATGTAACGTATTTCTTTAAATACTCACATGGATTACATCATATTTTTCCTTATTCAGGAACAATTGCCACTTTTTGCAGCAAACAGATATTTTGTCTAAATCATTTTGCAATTTGTTTTGATCATCTGATGATTGTACTGTACGGTAAATGACAGCATCATCTGCAGAGAGTCGAAGAGGGCTACTCAGATCGTCTCCTAAATTGTTTATATAGATTACGAACAGCAGAGGACCTATAACGCTTCCTTGGGGAACGCCGGATATCACTCGTATTTTATTCCATGATTTTTCCGTCGGTTACTACTTACTGTAACCTTTCTGATAAGAAATCACATAACTGAGGCGGTAATCCGAAGGCAGGCATTTTACGTACTTATAGGTCCAGAGTGACAAGAATGGAACAGGTAGTCGGTCTTCGGCCCTTCTGGCCGAGTGGTTCTAGGCGCTTCAGTCGCAGGTTCGAATCCTGCCTCGGGCATGGATGTGTGTGATGTGCTTAGGATAGTTCGGTTTAAGTAGTTCTAAGTTCTAGGGGACTGATGACCTCAGATGTTAAGTCCCATAGTGCTCAGAGTCATTTGAACCATTTGGTAGTCCGTCATGGCCTTATAGAAGGAACCATCTGAGCATTTACCTGAAGTAAATTAGGGAAAACTACGGAATTACTAAACCAGTGTGGCCAGACGAATATTAGAACCTCTACACTCCAGATTACAAGCCAGTCTGTTTAACAAAGTACTTCTTCATTCGCTTTATCCTTAGTGTCCAACACTGTTTTGCAAGGAAGCTACAACAGCTAGCGAAACACGGCAGACGTTGTCCTGCTTGTTTATAATTATTTACCGCTGGATATACGAAAAAAGGATGATGTGTTAAACGCACGTTGGAGCACTGTAGCGTCTTTCATACTCATTCAGAGGAGCAGAGTTTTGTATGTCCTGATAATTACTTTAAAGCCATACGTTCTTACATTCTCCGACGCAGATTTGAAATCTTTAACCACACAGTTGTGCTTCTGGAATAATGCTCGTAATTCAGCAATAATTTTCACATTTGTTGTCACACTAAACAGGCATCGTTGATCAGTCTTTTCCTGAAATTTTCATGAAATAAATATATAAAAACTACGGATTTTATTTGGTTACCGGAAGAAGTCAACCAATTTGATGGTAATATTTTCCTTTGGCTATGAACGTGGGCCTAAAATTACTATATCTCACAATATTCGTCACTGCAAACGGTGCCATTTGAAAGCATGGGTTGTGTTTCCGAATATGCTCCGAAAGCGTTTGGATTCGCGATTCACTCCAGCCACAATGTTCAGCCAGTGATGCGGAACTGAGTTTACTACTGGAGCAACATATGACAGGCGTTTGTTTTTGAAACTTCAAAACGCGGCAGTGGAAGCACGAATTAGTCATCGAACCGATGATAACATCGCGATGCACTCTGTAACGGTAGTGTTTGTCGTAATTGAACGCTACTTTCTTGAGATGGGTTCTTACTCTTGATCGACTTTGCCATAAGCGCTAAGTTTCACACCATGCGTCTCACTCTCCAGGTGTTTCACGAGTTCTTCCAGTAGAAGCTCACACTCGCAGGTTTTCAACTCGTGCGTCTCGCTCTGCAGAGATTTCGGCAGCTCTTGGAGTGTAGACACAGATTCCCACAGATTCCATCACACGTCTCTCGCTGTAGATGTTTCAGAAGCTCTACTGGCTGACAGTTGCTGCATTGATTGATCTTCTGATGTCTGATAACTGGGGTGACATTTTAAATAATTTCCAGCAGTTTGGTGACACACGAAGCTAGCAAAGTTACTTTAGTTGTGTGGGACACAAATTTCTTTCGTCTGTAAACAAAAGAGAAATGGAATGTGGCTCGTCTATAAATAAAAGAACAGTTATTCGAATCAACGTCGAGCGCTCAACAAAATGAAAATGTTACTCCATTTCAAACATAATCATCAATTTACTAATCACAGTCACAGTCAATCTTTGTTATTATTTAGAACTGAGGCATTGATGTGATTTTTGCGATCTACTGAACGGTATAAAAGTTGACACGTATGCTGCAGCACTATGTAATGCCGAGTTGCAGCAAACTTGATAGCATAAAAAATTTCTCCGTGAAAAAACACGTATATATATTATAACTTCCATTGTCATCGGTTAACGGTGTCGAAATTTATTAATCGCAAATAGATATTCTATCATCCTTTTTATACATAGCATGTGAAAGGCTAATGCTACATAGTTGATTGATTTCTCACTCCCAGTCATTGCACACATTACGTACACCACACACACAAAATACGCTTTGTCATACCGTTACACTACACTCACTATCAGCTGTCACCAGGAACATGCCGACGAAGTTTGATTTTCATTTTGTGCACCACGACGTCCCATGTCCTAGCCTGAGCAATCTGTTAACATACCTTTATAATGGGTGATTATTAAAAAAAGATGGTAAGATGTTAGTATTATACGCTGGGTAGCTTTCGGAGGAAGAACTTCCGCAAAAGAGCGAATAAAAGAAAAAGAAGAAGAAACAACGTAGTTTGAAAGTGTTTTTTACTCGTGTTAGCATTTTTATCGAAGAGCTGCTCCGTGTCGTATAAGTAATTATACATTGTATGAACTGAATTGTTGTACGGCTACACTTAACTGCCTTTTTAAGTAAGTTTGTTTTAGTATTTTTCTTCTTGGTATTTGTACGTTTATTTCTTCTTTCTAAATTTGAGCAGAGCACAGATCATGTTCCACAGACATAAACAGAGTTGTTCATGCAGTAATTTATCAACGTTATTTCTGATGTGCATGACTGATTTGGTAAATGTACTCACTTTGTGTACTTAAAATCCCCAGTGTTTTAAACAGATGTTTACAGTGAGTTTCACTTTTGTTTTCGGTTGTTATACAACAGGCCAGCTCGATAGTTTGAAGATTCTGCTCATATGATATGCATTTTTTTTCCGCGCCGAAAAATTCCATTACTAAGATTTAACCATATGCGCACATACCGTATATAGCTGGCATACATAGCTAGACATCACTCAAATCGCGTTTAAAGTGGTATCGAGAAGCTTGATAGGAGGATAATATGTGATATGAGGTCTGTTTGTCTGGAAACTGTTCAGTGTAACATAAAATAAAATTTCCATTCGCGGATTGTATATTTGCCCATGGTAGTGAACTCCAAATGTGTCTTGTGGTGGTATATCAGTGAAGCACACAGTGGTGACTTAGTGTTCTTGTTGTCACATACCAGAGAGGAAAAACTCATCAGAACCAATAATTGAATTCACGCTACATCAGTGTTGGGGCCCACGACTTCTACCACGGCAACATAGGAAAGCTGAGAGGCGACATCAAGTGTCTGGAACATCATATGGACGTTGATGCCAATATGTAGTATTACAGAGTCATGTTTTCAAGTAGGCTTTAATGGTTAAAATATAATGCAATAAAATAAACAGATATGTAGATATGAGCAGTAAATAATTATGTAACCTGGTCGGAGGCGCGAATCTAGATAATTGATTGAGTGACGTGGTTCACGGAAGAAACCAACGGCTGTGTGGTGTGTTTCAACAGTGGGAAATCCAACATTCCTTTATTTAGAGGCTCTCACTATATCAGCAAGGGAGTAGATGTGAGTTTTGCATTCACGAGCTTAACTTCCCTACTTCTCTGCTGTTCTTTTTCCATTCCGCAACGATTAAATTTAGAGAACCTGAAAATTTTCTTCTTTGCTAATACGTCACTGTATTCCTTAATTACGTAAAACTTCGTAGCTGTAGCTTAATTCAATACATTCTCATTATTATTAAACAAATTTAAACCGTTGTAATAAAAATAACAAATAAATAAAAAATCGAAACAAACAGTAAAACAAAAAAACATTAGGGAACTTTACCTAGACATAAATGGGTATAGGAAGGGGTTCAGGGCTAGGACCAATGCACTTCGAGGGGATGCCGGGGGAATACTGACAGACCCCAGTGCTATATATTAAGTAAACGGAGGGCGTATTTTGAGCATCTATTAAATGTACACTAGGAAGCAGTAAATGAGCAGGCGTACGAAATACATACAACAGAACCCCAGATACCTGAACCAACGGTAAAGGAAGTACAAGAAGCAATCAACAAATTGAAAAACCATAAAGCAGCAGGATCAGATTGCATAACTGCAGAATTAGTTAAAAATGGGGACAGAAATTGGTGGAAGTAGTTCACAAAGTGATAACTAAATATTGGAACTCAGAGATGAAACCTGAAGAGTGGCAGGAGTCGATTCTGATCCCAATTTTTAAGAAGGGCGACAAAATGGATTGTAGTAGTTATAGAGGGATATCACTATTACCAGTATGTTCCAAAATTTTCTCGAATATTCTGCTAAGCAGCCTTACACCATATGCAGATGAAATTGTGGGGGATTATCAAGCTGGCTTTCGGAGGAACAGATCAACTATAGACCAAATATTCACCCTGCGTCAAATTTTGAAAAAGAAATGGGAATACAATAAACCAGTTCATAATCTTTTCATAGATTTTACAAAAGCATATGATTCAGTATTGTAATCAAAATTGTACGGAATTCTTTCGGAACTTGGAATACCAAAGAAGTATGTTAGACTCATAAAAGCGAGTCTGAAAAACACAAAAGGTAGAGTACACGTTGGGAAATTGGAGTCAGAAGAATTTGTAATAAAGAACGGACTTAAACAGGGAGATGTCCTGTCTCCGCTACTTTTTAATTTAGTCCTAGAATATATTGTACGAATGGCAGCAGATAATTCAGAGGATGTGGAATTAAATGGAAATATTAAGATATTAGGGTATGTAGATGAGCTCAACATCATTAGCGATAGGAAAGAATCTTTAACAGCAAATGCGAATGCGTTAATCAAGGCTAGTGAAGATATAGGTCTAAAGATAAGTGAAGACAAAACTAAATACCTGGTTACTACTAGAATGCCAACAGCAGTAGATCAGGAAATGTTAAGAGTTGGAGAAAGTGAACACATTTAAGTATCTAGGCGTGGACATCATTTCGAGAAATGAGATTGAATCCGAACTGAAGAAGAGATTACGGGCGGGAAATGCGTGCTAATTCTCATTGAATAGATTACTTTCATCACGGATATTGTCTAGGAATTTAAAGATTAAAAAATACAAAACTATTATTCTACCAGTTATGCTGTATGGGTGTGAGACTTGGACTCTCACTGTGCAAAATGAAAAGCCGTTTCGGGTATTTGAAAACAAAATTTTGAGGAAAATTTTTGGAGCAAAAAGGGATGACATTAGCGGAGAGTGGCGAAAACTGCATAACGAAGAGATTCACGAACTCTATTCAAGCCCTGACATAATCAGTATTATTAAATGACGTAGGCTGCGATGGGCGGGTCGCGTAGCTCGAATGGATGAGGGCAGGGCAGCGCGTAGAGTATTGGTAGGGCACTAAGAGGGAAAATGTCCTGTGGGGCGACCGAGGCATAGATGGGAGGACAATGTGAAGGCTGATTCGAGGAGCCTAGGTATTGAAGGTGAATGGAAGGAAATAGCCCAAGACAGGGACAGATGACGAAAATACGTTGCTGCGGTAATGGACTCTCGAGTCCGGTATGACCAGTTAGTGAGTGTGAGTGTGTAATAAATGATATTCAAGTTATAAAATAAGATGCTTTCAGAATATCTCGTAAGGATCACAACAAGTACAGCAGTACATAAATAACAGTCCATCGTGACTAAACTTCACCACCCTTTCTTCACCTCACTTAATTCGATTCATTGTTGACAACGGTTTTACAGAGGCAGGACTGAGGTGATACAGAGAGCAAACCAATAAAAGCGTAGCAGATATCTGCGACGCAGTGAAGTGGCGTCTTTACTAAGACGCTGTGCAACGTTACCACATAACATTTTTATCTACACCCGCAAGCACCTTGTAGTGTGTTGAGGAGGATACTTTGTTTAGTACAGTCACGTCACTTCTTTCCTGTCCCAGTAGCGAATGATGCACGGGAAAAACGATTGTTGATAAGTCCCTGTGCGAGTTCGATTCTCTGTGATTTTAGCTTTTTGTCCTTTTCACGAGGTATACGTAGCAGAGAGCAATATACTGGTTGTTACAGAGCGTACGCTCTCGAAAAATCAACAACAGACTATATCGCGAAGCAAAACCCCTCTCTTGCAGCGTCTGCCATTGAACTTTGCTGAGCACCTCCGTGACACTTTCGTGGTTGCTAAATAAATCTGTAACGAAACGCACTGCTCTTCTTTGGATTTTCTCCATTTCCTGTATCAGTCCTATGTGGTACAAATCCCAGACTAACGACAAATATTCAAGTATTGATCAAAGGAGTGTTTTGTAAGCTAATTCCAGATGATTCATCTACTGAATCTCAGTCGGGTATCTCCCTTATCTGTGATTAGTTTTTTGTGGTCGTTCCATTTTAAGTTGTTACGAAAACTTACTCCTAGATATCTAACAGACGAGACTATTTCCAGCGATTGTTCTGCAATTGTGTTCTCATACAATAACGGATTTTTCTGTCCATTTACGCCCAATATTTGTGTTGTGAGTCCACTAAAAATTCCTGCACGAAGTGTCGACACTCTCTGCAGATCTTCCTACTTTTGCTATAACATCCTGACCTTGGGACTTCTCTGTATGCAACATCGCCATCCGCTAAAGGGCTCAACTAGATCATTGACACACAGCGTGAAAAGTAATGGTACTATACCACTACATTGGGTATCCTTAAAGTTACTTTTACAATTGAAGATTTCTCTCCGAAAAAATTGCATGCTGTGTTCTGTTTGGCAGGAACTTCTCAGTCCAGTCACACAGCTGATCTTATATTCAGTACGCTCGTATTTCATTCATTAGATGATAGTACGGTTCTGTGTCAAATTGTTTTCAAAAACCATGTTGATGCTACCGAGATTTACTGTCTCCAGGAATGTTACAATATATGAGCATAAAGCCGGCCGGAGTGGCCGTGCGGTTCTAGGCGCTACAGTCTGGAGTCGAGCGACCGCTACGGTCGCAGGTTCGAATCCTGCCTCGGGCATGGATGTGTGTGATGTCCTTAGGTTAGTTAGGTTTAATTAGTTCTAAGTTCTAGGCGACTGGTGACCTCAGAAGTTAAGTCGCATAGTGCTCAGAGCCATTTGAACCATTTTTTATGAGCATAAAACATGTTCCAAAACTCTACAACAGACCGACGTCACAGATATAGGCTTATAGTTTTGTGCATCTATTCGACGACCGTTCTCGAAAATGAGAATGATCAGCGCTTTTTTCGAATGAGTAGTAACCCATCTCTCATTCAGCGACCTACGGTTCACTGATGCTAGAAGAGGAGCAAGTTATTCTGCATAATCGATGTAGAACCGTAGTGGTATTCTATCATGTCCAGTGTCCTTATCTCTATTCGATTTCAATTGAGTCTCTATCCCATGGGCACATATGTTGATAACTGCGATTTTCACATTCGTACGACTTGTTAAAGCATAATCGCAGTACGATCTTACTCCGTGAAACACTCTGAAAAGTCTGTTTAGTATTTCAGCCTTGTCTCCGTCATCATTCGATTCAGTGCTTTCATGGTCACAGAGTGTCCGAAAGATCCGTTTACGCATGTGTGTGCGTGTTTGTCCTTAGGATAATTTAGGTTAAGTAGTGTGTAAGCTTAGGGACTGATGACCTTAGCAGTTAAGTCCCATAAGATTTCACACACATTTGAATAAGATCCGTTGTAAGTAGGCTGTTTAGGTTTTTATGTTGGTAACGCCATGTAGCGCTCTGTATGAAAATCACTGGCTGTGCTGTGTGCTGTCGGTGGCTGGTTTGCATTGTTGTTGGCTATTGTAGTGTTGGGCAGCTGGATGTGAACAGCGCGTAGCTTTGCGCTGTTGGAGGTGAGCCGCCAGCAGTGGTGGATGTGGGGAGAGAGATAGCGGAGTTTTGACAGCGGATGATCTGGACGTGTGTCCATCAGAGAGAGTAAATTTGTAAGACTGGATGTCATGAACTGATATATATTATGACTTTTGAACACTATTAAGGTAAATACATTGTTTGTTCTCTATCAAATTTTTTCATTTGCTAACTATGCCTATCAGTAGTTAGTACATTCAGAAGTTTGAATATTTTATTTAGCTGGCAGTAGTGGCGCTCGCTGTATTGCAGTAGTTTGAGTAACGAAGATTTTTGTGAGGTAAGTGATTTGTGGGAGGTATAGGTTAATGTTAGTCAGGACCATTCTTTTGTAGGGATTTTTGAAAGTCAGATTGGGTTGCGCTAAAAATATTGTGTATCAGTTTAGTGTTGATCAGAATAAGTAAAGAGCGAAATGTCTGAGTATGTTCAAATAACGTAATGGGTTAACCAGCACAGTAATTCATGAATTTTTCTAAGGGGACGTTTCATGTGTCGATCCTTAGCCGAGGATACCTCACTGG